>NC_056429.1:38947793-39577793 GCF_018296145.1 Oncorhynchus tshawytscha | reverse complement strand
AGTATATACATATGAGATGAGTAATGTAGGGTATGTAAACATATAAAAGTGGCATTGTTTAAAGTGGCTAGTGATACATGTTGTCGTGTCTTTGGCTATGCCGGATTAAGTGATATGACATGCTATTATATAAAATCCTTTCTCCGTAATTAATATTACCTGATTGAGCTAATCAGGTAAATGTAATTAACTAGAGAGTCGGGGCAACACAAAATAATATTTATAGAGCTGTTATCTTCAGAATAAACTCTTAAAGACCTAGTAATATTTTACATCAATAGCAGTCAATGTTAATCGTCACCTTAATTCAGTCTTATCTGAAAGTTGTAAATTCTTGGTTATTTTCACGAACCCTGGCTAACAAGTTGAATCAGCAATTCAAAATTGGGTTGAATTATTTATTTACTAAATACCTAACTAATCACACAGAATTACACATACACATAATTAATCATAACTTGATTACAAATTATATCATAAAGGAAAACGTCCCTAGCGGCGGAACAGATATGACTGCTTGTTACACAAAAGAAAAGGAGCTGGGTTTGAGTGAAAGAGCGGGAAGACTGAGGAACAAAGGGCGAAGCTGTGCTATCGTAAATACAGTATCTTATGCATTCTAAATTACCGCCCATTTGGAAAAGGAAAATGCAATAAATATTTACTCTCAGCTGCGCATCAGTAGGTTAGTGGTAGATGGAAGTCCCTTGTCCTTTGAAGAATGTCTCTGGTAGTCAATTGGATACGTTGTAGTAACGTCGTTGTGTGATAGATGGGATACTCTATCAGTTTCTTCCTAACCCTCGTTTGCAGCAGCCGTTGCTAACTCAACGGCTAGGAGATATCACTTCTCTAGTGAATAAGAGTTCAAAGTTCATACCATTCGCAACCAAAGCTCACGCTGACGTTGGCTTTGTTCTGTAGTTATTATCTGAACCACTCTGACATCGGACCATCATCCTCACATCCTCGGAGCAGGAGGTAATATTGTCGTCAAGGCTTTATATAGGAAGGAAGAAAATGGGTGTGTTTCATAGTTTACAACCTATGTCTCTTCACGTGGGTGGGCCACTGAGTCGGACCTAATTCATTCATGAAAACCCAATTCTCACATAATTTCATATTCAAACATTTAATGTGAACAACAATTCCATGTGAATCCTATAACTCTGATGTGTAGACTTTACACTGTAGAGTTTATGTCATCTTATCATTGATGAGAATGTCTCAGATGACAACCGAACTGACATCATATTCATTAAGTACCACTGCATATGTTCAATTGGTCGGATGACCAGAATATAGTTTCCCCCCACCTTCTGATGTTCCCAGAATCTCTATGTTAACCAAAGGGGTTTGCAAATGTAACATCAGTAGGGTAGAGAGAGGAAAAAGGGGGGGAGAAGTATTTATGACTGTCATAAACCTACCCCCCAGGCCAACGTCATGACACCACATTATAATTGTTAGCCAAATGAAAACAAGCCACCTCATTGACACAACAGCTATTAAGCCTGGTTGATCAATGGCTTATACATGCACCAAACATGGTCATAAGACAACCTCTTATTTCATCATATAACCTTGCGAGGGTTTCACAGTTGAAGAGCATTCTCACGTTTGGATGGGATGCGTTGCTGCACTTATTTATTTATCCCAGGAATTAAGGCACCACGTCAAGGTCTTCCCATCTGCCCTCGAAATAACTACGACCTCAAACGTGCCCACAATTGGTGTTGACCCTGATTTCTGGTATATCATCAACATAAATCAATTACAGTATAACAAGTGTTGAATTGCATGTTGTATAATTACACAAAATCTGAATAGTTCACATGCCTGATATTTAGTGTACATTCCTTTTGTGGTTGTAAGTGCCCTTTTTAATGTCGCACGCTTCCTTCTCCTTCTGTACTCCCCCTCATGAACATCCCCTGTCTACTATACCCATGTGGAAGAGGTCCTATGTGTTAAAACACATATAATGAGTTTTTATGTTCACTGACAGTGTGCTATAATGGTCTCCCACCAATATATTGTGATATGTATGTATTTCATGAACTTTTCATTTATTGATTTGTGAATGCTGTACATGCTATCTAGTTACTGTACTTTTCTCTGTACATGTCGTCGTTGGGCTAGCACGGCTATTCATGTCCCCTTTTGTTAATTTGTACTTTACAGAGGAGTTGGTGCATCAAACACTTCATTTATGGACGTTGTTTATTTCTTTTATCAGGTGTTTTTGTTTTATGATATGTTGATGATATTTTACTGTTAGTTTGCAAGTGCACATAATGTACCAACTGTATAAAACACCTGGCTGTTATTTATGAAAGTTGGCTAGCCCACGCCCATAGGCTATACTGTATATTAGCTACAGTATATTTTATACTGTACATTGCAATATATTGTGTCGTTGTCAAACAAGACCATTGTTATTTTCGCCCTCGCTACTGTACTCTTGTGGAAGAGAGGAGTTGGTGCATAAGGGCACCACAACATTCCATTTATGGATGTTGTTTGTTTCTTTATCAGAATAAAGATCAACAACAACCCTGATCCTTTGGTCATATGTAAGCCGATCAAAACACAGCTCAGAGGCAATCTACACCGGTCACAACACTCATTCAGCAGTTCTTACCTGATTAAGTAGACCACCGTTGTATGTTGAATGTTCAAGTTCTGTTCCCTAAACTTAAGTTGAAAATGATGCTGTCATTGCTTACTGTTGACAAGACATATTGGTAAATAAGTAGCCCAATGTCCAAACGCCGTTTTAAAGTGTCCAAATCAATAACCAATATGCAGAGGTATTTTGAGATATATTGAAAACATGAACATAAAATGTACTATCAACACATACTGTACATATGCAACAATAGTCATTCTTTATTTTTTTCCTTATAAAGCACCTTATAAACTGCACACACCAAAAACTCTGTTGTTGTGTCAAGTGCCAATAAATCCTCATCGATATGATATGGGGGTCACCAACACAGAAAGAGAAATGCAACACTTGTTCTGTCAATCATTCTATCGATTCCAATGAAGTGTTACCAAAATATCTTATTTCTCACCCTCTCTCTCTCTCTCTCTCTCTCTCTATTGTTCTCTCTTTCAATTCTCTTTCAATTTCAAGGCTTTATTGGCATGGGAAACATATGTTTACATTGCCAAAGCAAGTTAAATAGATTCTAAACAAAAGTGAAATAAACAATACATTTTTTTTTTTTACAGTAACTGGCAGATACGTCTTTCTTTTTCAGCAGTCTGCCTGGTCTCTGTGGGGGGTAATCTCACGGTTAGATGAGTTCTAGCCTCCTCCTTCACAGCACAAGAGGTTTAATTACATGGCTGTCTGATTGTGAATGACATACATAGATTGTGATGGAATGTTCTCTGAGTGTGTGTGTGTGTGTGTGTGTGTCCTTCATGCACTTTGTCAGTGTGTCACTATGCAGACTATGCTGGGCAATTTGTTACTATGAAGGGTTGCTGAATTCGGTTGTGCAATCCTATGTGTATTTGCAGTGTTTGACACTGCATTGGGTTACTATGCACTCTGTTGGAACAAGTGTGTGTGTCTGCGTTTGTGCATGCGCACATGTATGTGTGTCTATTTGCGTTCGGCAAAATGTCATATTATTATCATTACAATTCAGATTCAGCCACATCACCAAGAAACATGGCAACCTGTCCCTGTCCTTGCCTGCCTGTCGTCAAAACAACCAGCAGCCAATCAGAGCCGGGGGGTGAAGCTGCGTGCTAGCACTGAGCCCCTCATGTTTATTCTGAATGAACAGTGGAGCATGTGACTCTCCGCATCCCAATCGCACAGCTAGCCTCTCAAACCACTGTCCTGCTGTGTGTGTGTGTGTGTGTGTGTGTTTTTGTGTGTGTGTGTGTGTGTTTGTGTGTGTGTGTGTGTGTGTGTGTGTGTTTGTGTGTGTGTGTGTGTGTGTGTGTGTGTGTTTTTGTGTGTGTGTGTGTGTGTGTTTGTGTGTGTGTGTGTGTGTGTTTGTGTGTGTGTGTGTGTGTGTGTGTGTGTGTGTTTATGTTGACGGGGACCTAGCCCTGGACCACAGTAGCTGTCAGAGAGGAGAGGAGGGAGTCTGCCTCTCTAGGAGTGTCTGCCTGAGGAGGGTAGCCGTTGATAAGGGGCAAAGAGCAGAGCAGCTTGCAGGCCTGCTGGTGAATTTTTCATTAGGGAGATTCTCTACACTGAATGGACTGAGAGAGTGGAGGGAGGGAACGCTGCCGGGTGTGCACGTTACAGACACACAACGACAGGCAGACCCAGCAGGAGGAGAGAGAGAGTGACAGAGAGAGAGAGAGAGAGAGAGAGAGAGAGAGAGAGAGAGAGAGAGAGAGTGACAGAGAGAGAGAGAGAGAGAGAGAGAGAGAGAGAGAGAGAGAGAAAGAGAGGAAGACTGAGAGGTGGGGAAGAAAGAAGAGAACACGGGAGCAGTTTTCTTCTTCTTCCTTGGAAGGAGGACTAAGACTCTACTAGCACCTGTTGAAGAGGAGAGAAGAGAAGAAGGACGGACTGAAATCATTGCCCTCTGAGCTTTGAGGAAGACTCGCAAAAGAGAGAGAAGATACAGAGAGAGCGAGAGAGGACTCTGGTTGCTAAACCCTGAAGCTGAGAAGAAGGAGTGAGCACAGAGAGAGAAAGAGCGAGAGAGTGGAGGCAAAGCCACACACACTGTGTGAAAGCAGGCATTTGTGTGCATGTGTTAGTGTATTAGCCTCAATCCCTTTGCTTCCCTCCAGCCCTCGGCTCTGCCTGCTTGTGCATGCCATAGCCTCTGCCAGAGAGCAAACGAAAGAAAGGACAGAAAAAAGATTCCACTGTTTTCCTCGTCTGTCCATCAGCATGTCATCCAACGAGCTGAGTGCTCCGGACGCTGATTCCGGATGCATCAGGACCTTTAAAGATCACATGCACCTGGAGCTGGAGCCCCCCAAGCTGAACACTGGCCAGGTGGGGAAGCGGGGCGCCACCTCGCCCAAACTATCCCCCCGCAGCTCCCCGCGCCTCTTCCGCAGGCTCATGGTCAACAAGGGGGGAATCCGCCACCGTCGGCGCTTCACCGTCGCTCACACCTGGTAAGGAGGACTGACAGGGGAGATGGGGAAGGATAAATCATAAAATAAATCATATATGCGATTTAGCAAATGCTTTGATCGACTTACAGCGACTTACAGTCATCCATGCATACATTTTTGTATGGGTGGGGAATGAGCCCACAATCCATGGTGTTGCAAGCGCCATGCTCTACCAACTGAGCCACGGAGGGAGGGAAGAGCTTGGGGCTGGGAGGGTGGACCCTGGACTGTGCATGGACAAGGTTAACTAATAAGGCTCTGAGATGGAGCTACTGTTATGTATTGATAGAGGGGGTCTGTGGCTTTGTTAGAGGGGCGCAAGGTGACTGTGTGTTTTGAGGAATGTCTTGACGTCTTGATAGTGAACGTCACGTCTCCTTCCACTTTGCTCTGTTCCACATGTAGTGCGTGATAAGGATCGGGATCCTACTGTGCTGCGTGTGGTGTGTGTGTGTGTGTGTGCTTTCTTGTGAGAGAGCAGGATGTTTCAGGTGGAGGAGTGAAGGGCGTTATGCCTGTTTGAGCTATGGGTCTATATGGAGCTGGGTTTGGAAGCATACACTCGCTGGCTCTACACAGCCGTCTCTCACTCCTCTGCACTTCTCCTCTGCGATCTCTCGACACAAGCCTGTCTGTGTGTCTGTGGATGTCAGCATGTGCGTGGCATGCCTCTGTCTGTGTTTGTCTGTTAATGTGGATGTGAAGGTGTGTGTGTGTGTGTGTGTGTGTGTGTGTGTGTGTGTGTGTGTGTGTGTGTGTGTGTGTGTGTGTGTGTGTGTGTGTGTGTGTGTGTGTGTGTGTGTGTGTGGAATGGTGTGGATGGCTGGATCGTGCAGCTGTGTGCGACACATCCTTTTATGTGAGATATTACAGTGCATTCGGAAAGTATTCAGACCCCTTCACTTTTTCCACATTTTATTACGTTACAGCATTATTTTTCCTCATCAATCTACACATAATACCCTATGATGACGAAGCAAAAACACGTTTTTAGAAATGTTGGCAAATTTGTTAAAAATAGAAAACTGAAATATCACATTTACATAAGTATTCAGACCCTTTACTCAGTACTTTGTTGAAGCACCTTTGCTAGCGATTACAGCCTCGAGTCTTATTGGGTATTGAGTACAAGCTTGGCACACCTGTATTTGGGGAGTTTCTCCCATTCTTCTCTGCAGATCCTCTCAAGCTCTGTCAGGTTGGATAGGGAGCCTCGCTGCACAACTATTTTCATGTTCAAGTCAGGGCTCTGGCTGGGCCACTCAAGGACATTCAGAGACAGGTCAGGTCCTGGGCACTCTGGAGCAGGTTTTCATCAAGGATTTCTCTGTATTTTGCCCCACATCCCCACAGCATGATGCTGCCACCACCATGCTTCACCGTAGGAATGGTGCCAGGTTTCCTCCACACGTGACACTTGGCATTCAGTCCAAAGAGTTCAATCTTGGTGTCATCAGACCAGAGAATCTTGTTTCTCATAGTCGGAGAGTCTTTAGGTGCCTTTTGGCAAACTCCAAGTGGGCTGTCATGCCTTTTACTGAGGAGTGGCTTCCATCTGGCCACTCTACCATAAAGGCCTGATTGTTGGAGTGCTGCAGAGATGGTTTTCCTTCTGGAAGTTTCTCCCATCTCCACAGAGGAACTCTGGAGCTCTGTCAAAGTGACCATCGGGTTCTTGGTCACCTTCCTGACCAAGGACCTTCTCCCCCAGTTTCTCAGTTTGAGCGGGCGGCCAGCTCTAGGAAGAGTCTTGGAGGCCACTGTGTTCTTGGCGACCTTAAATGCTGCAGAAATGTTTTGGTACCCTTCCCCAGCTCTGTGCCTCTACATCTAATCCTGTCTAGGAGCTCTACAGACAATTCCTATGACTTCATTGCTTGGTTTTTGCTCTGACATGCACAATCAACTGTGGGACCTTATATAGACAGATGTGTGCCTTTCCAAATCATGTCCAATCAATTTAATTTACCACAGGTGGACTCCAATCAAGTTGTAGAAACATCTCAAGAAGCATCAATGGAAACAGGGTATTAAAGGGTCTGAATACTTTATGTAAATAAGGTTTTTTGCTTTGTTATTATGGGGTACTGTGTGTAGATTGATGAGGATGTTTTATTTATGTACTCCATTTTAGAATAAGGCTGTAACATAACGAAATGTGGAAAAGGGGAAGGGGTCTGAATACTTTCCGAATGCACTGTAAGTATAGAAAGCATAAGAACTCCATAGGGACCATATAGGGGGGTTTGTGACCCACAGCGAGACAGGCCTTGAAAGGTTTGATTTTGCATTGACTTACAGCTGTGAAGAAAGACCCTTGCTGATGTCATGTGTTGTTAGATGGCGATGTAATAGAGCATCAAATGTTTAAGAGCCCTAAGGGCTGTAATATGCAATGGTTTCTCACGCCCAAATAGGTTCACTATTTCAAGCCCCAGCAACATATTGTGCTCATGCATATGTCTTAGTCCAAGCGGGTGACTGCAATGTGGAAGTGGATGTGTTTCAATCACCTTGACATCTGTCGTCTTAAACCTTCCTTATAGTCTAATGCAGTGGTAGTCACTAATTCTGGCCAGCGAGCCTCATTGGCAGAGTTCAGAACACTGAGAGAGCCACCACCTTACGACTTTAACTGCAAATTGACATGTCATACCTCAATTACGTTGTTTTGTCTGCTCATGCAATGCTTTCAATAGAAGTCAACTCCAAATATAGCACATAAAACAAATAGGGATGTGTACACACCTCAATTGAAGAGCATGCGTAATAGTCTGATGAGTGGAAGTGTGCCTGCTGCTCCTCGACTCGCCTCATAAAACAATGATGTGTTATAAACACCCCTATCTAAGTGTAACGTACTTAATAGTCTGATGAGTGGAAGTGTGCCTGCTGCTCCTCGACTCGCCTCATAAAACAATGATGTGTTATAAACACCCCTATCTAAGCGTAACGTACTTAATAGTCTGATGAGTGGAAGTGTGCCTGCTGCTCCGTGACTCTCCGTATGCAATACTTGTACATTGACATGGCAGTCTGGGAATGCAATGGTCAGCCTATTCCTGTGTTTCATTTTCAAAATGTCATTTCAAAAAAAAATGTTGACTCACAAGTCATAAAATAGGACATGACCTATGCACTGCTTCAGAGCTGGGTACTCTGTGTCAGGGACCATGTACCATTAGTGGGAAAGACCTGTTCTCAGCTCGGCTATCAGGGTGTCATTTGCCTCCAGTTCAATAACCTCACATTCAACTGCAGCCGTGTCTTTTTCTTTTTGGCTAGCTTGTCCCTCCTCATTTGTGTGTGTAGGTCCACTAGCTTCCTCACCATCACCCTTCTCGTTTTCCTGTTCCGTTCTAGTGGCAGGTTGCTCATTTCTGTTGCTTTTTTTGATCGTGCTTGACTACTACATACCGGTCCGTTTGACATGTTCATTGCCAGGTAGTTCGATTTGGCCAAAGATGGTGATAAACACTCGCTTTGATGTGCCCCAAAACATGTGCATTCGAGTGGGTTACACTACTGCTTCGCTTGGCCCTTCGCCTCCCGCCTCCGTAGCTATCCGCTTTGAGGGCGAAGCAACAGTTTACTCAACCTCACGTTGATGCAAAGCTCAGTATCTATCATATACTGCCACCTATTGGATGAGCGTAGTGCAGTTTATGTTCGTGAAATTTGACTGCTATGAATCTATTTGAGATTGTGCTGTATTTGGTAGTCTCACATGTACAATTGTAATATTATGCGAGCCGCCAATTAAGGCTCTGAGACACGCAATGACTATGACCGCTCTAATACCTCAAAGGGGCCAGTGCTCAGCTACACACCGACATGAAAAAATACTTTAGTATGCTATGGTATAGATACTATAGTATTCACTGTAGTGTTTTTTTTTTGCCGACTAAAGTTACTGTAGTGTTGCGGACATGATTGTATTGTAGTGTTGCAGAAATGACTGTATTACACTGTAGTATTTGCAGATTGCTATAGTATAAATACGTCAGTAAACAAAATGAGTATATACTGTACTATAGTATTTACTGTGGTGTTTTTGCTTTATTATCTTTGACATAGCAATGATCCCTCGACCATGTTGTAGTACTTACTATATTTTGTATTTTGCTTCCTCCATGAGGAAACCTACTGGACAAACCACAGACACCGTATGCTCCATAACCTGTAGGTATGAATGAGGTCTGAACAGATAGTTCAGTGGATCTGCTCTTTTCTATAACCTATAACAATGTAAGGTCTATACTTGGCATGTAGGTGTCTCACTCTGGGTGGTACAAATTGGGATATGAGAAGGGGAATGGACAGGGTATATGTACTGTAGTGTTTTAGCAGACTGTTGTGTTTTTGTGGACATTCATTACTGTAGTATTTACTGTCGTGTTTTTGCAGTCTGTAGTATACTTTAGTATTTACTATAGCGTTCTACGGTATACTACAAAATAATATAGTAAGTACTGCTCATGATCGAGGGATACTACAGTGTGTAGTATAGTATTCTACAGTGTACTACAGTTTACTATAGAGCTCTATAGTAAGTACTGTAGTATTCTATAGTAAACTGCAGCATTTTTTCACGTGGACAGTCACATGCTGAAATAGACACGGGGAGACTCCCAATCTCTCTCATATGGCTCTGTAAACAATGATACCTTACATCATTCGCATTCTACCAATTGGCTTAGGGTGGTTTGAATAGGATCCAGCAGGATTGGGCCTGTATCAGATTTGCTGTTGTGGAATAAACAAAGCCTTTCAGTCAATGAAACTGGATGTGGATATTCAATACGCTTTCGTATTGTGTTGTAGTGATGGCATGGCTATATTTCAGACAAAGAGAGATGCTGTCTATTGAAGGTATGAGAAACCTCCGGGGAGCCGACCGGTGAACTCAGTTGCATCCTCTGACCATTCTCCCTGCATTCAGACAAAGGCAGCTGTGTTTGGGTCAGTGGGGTTCTGCGGCCATTATGTGTCAACCAGGAGCACAGTGCCTCTCCACCTCTCCCACCCTGCACTCTAACAAGCTGCTACGTTAATGTTTAATGTGCAACTGAGGTACCTAGGTTCCCCCACTGAGAGAGACTGCATTAGAGAGAGATTGAGAGAGCAAGAAAGAGGGGGGAAAGCATTATAGCACCTGTACATAGAGTGCATTACACCACTTACAGAGATGGGGTCAGAGACACTCCTGGAGACGTTCTAAAATGTCAGTAGACATTCTGTAACATCAAATAGAGCCACTGCACACCAGAGGTATAAGGTTCGGCACACAGCCCCTGGCTATGTCTCAGTTTAAATGTCACAACTAATATCCCTTCTACAAAATCCATGCCACCATGACCTGGTATTGTGTTGTTTCCTTCCTCTGCACTTTGTCTCTAGCCATTTTCACAACCACATTGTTATAATGGACAGCCGCGTCCAAAATGGAACCCTATTGCCTATACAGCCAAATGGGCCCTGGTCAAAAGTAATGCACTATATATGGAAATGGTTCCATTTGGAAGGCAGACTTAATCTCTAACAGAGGGTTGTTATGGGAAGTGGCAGGTGGTGTTGTGGTGGTGGTGTTGTTGTGGTGGTGTGTTGCCCCCGGCTGCCCTCACTGCGTTGTGTTGTGGGAGTGTTGACTGAGTACTCAACTCTAACATTACTCTCGTGAGGGTTCTGTTACAGAGCCCCTGAAGGCTGCAGGGAGACAGAGAAAGGCAGAAAGAGAGATACCTCATTATTTGAAACCTACTTGTGCCTGGGTGGGGGTGTTCACATACAGTCCAGTCCTCTTTAAAGTGAACTCTGGGGTAAATTTTTTTTAAAAGCGACAGAACTCTGTTCTTTGTATTCACACTCCCTTGCCTTTGAATGAGGACTCAACTCTTTTACCAGTTCACGGCACCTATTTTGTGGTCCGAGTCCTCTTTGCATTCACCAAAATCATTTTCCAACATTCACTCATTGCACTCTGAGTGCAGGACAAGCCATTCCATCAGAACATGTTATCAGACAGATACCTACATACAAGTTGGAAGCAAATAGATTGTTTTTAGTTAAAATATGAGTCATAATATTTGTAATCAGAAGATACCATTAAAGATGTAAATATTATTGGCAACAGAATAAATAGCAGAAGAATAAGTGCATTATAAATAATGCTGTAATGGAAAATTGTACACCCAATGTAGGCTACTGATTTTGTACCCTATGTTGTGATTTTCACCAAATATACTGAACAACAATATAAATGCAATATGTAAAATGTTGGTCCCATGTTTCATGAGCTGAAATAAAAGATCCCAGAAATGTTCCATACACACAAAAGCTTATTTCTATCTCATTTTGTGCACAAATGTGTTTACATCCCTGTTAGTGAGCATTTCTCCTTTGCTGAAATAATCTATCAAATGTATTTATAAAGCCCTTCTTACATCAGCTGATGTCACAAAGTGCTGTACAGAAACCCAGCCTAAAACCCCAAACAGCAAGCAATGCAGGTGTAGAAGCACGGTGGCTAGAGAGGAACCAGGGTATGAGGGGTGGCCATTCCTCTTCTGGCAGTTCAGAGTGGAGATTATAACAGAACATGGCCAAGATGTTCAAATGTTCATAGATGACCAGCAGGGTCAAATAATAATAATCACAGTGGTTGTCGAGGGTGCAACAGGTCAGCACCTCAGGAGTAAATGTCAGTTGGCTTTTCATAGCCGATCATTCAAAGTATCTCTACCGCTCCTGCTGTCTCTAGAGAGTTGAAAACAGCAGGTCTGGGACAGGTAGCACGTCTGGTGAACAGTTCAGGGTTCCATAGCCGCAGGCAGAACAGTTGAAACTGGAGCAGCAGCACAGCCAGGTGGACTGGGGACAGCAAGGAGTCATCAGGCCAGGTAGTCCTGAGGCATGGTCCTAGGGCTCAGGTCATCCTAGAGAGAGAAAGAAAGAAAGAAAGAATGAGAGAAAGAGAAAAAGAAAGAGAGAAAGAGAGAGAATTAGAGAAAGCATGCATAAATTCACACAGGACACCGGATAAGACAGGAGAAATACTCCAGATATAATGGACTGACCCTAGCCCCCCAACACAAACTACTGCAGCATAAATACTGGAGGCTGAGACAGGAGGGGTCGGGAGACACTGTGGCCCCGTCTGACGATACCCCCGGACAGAGCCAAACAGGCAGGATATAACCCCACCCATTATCAAAGCACAGCCCCCACACCACTAGAGGGATATCTTCAACCACCAACTTACCATCCTGAGACATGGCCGAGTATAGCCCACAAATATCTCCGCCACGGCACAACCAAAGGTGGGGGCGCCAACCCGGACAGGAAGATCACGTCAGTGACTCAACCCAGTCCAGTGACGCACCCCTCCTAGGGACGGCATGGAAGAGTACAAGTAAGCCAGTGACTCAGTCCCTGTAATAGGGTTAGATGCAGAGAATCCCAGTGGAGAGAGGGGAACCAGCCAGGCAGAGACAGCAAGGGCGGTTCGTTGCTCCAGTGCCTTTCCGTTCACCTTCACACTCCTGGGCCAGACTACACTCAATCATATGACCTACTGAAGAGATGAGTCTTCAATAAAGACTTAAAGGTTGAGACCAAGTCTGCGTCTCTCACATGGGTAGGCAGACCATTCCATAAAAATGGAGCTCTATAGTAGAAAGCCCTGCCTCCAGCTGTTTGCTTAGAAATTCTAGGGACAGTATGGAGGCCTGTGTCTTGTGACCGTAGCGTACGTATAGGTATGTATGGCAGGACCAAATCTTAAAGATAGGTAGGAGCAAGCCCATGTAATGCTTTGTAGGTTAGCAGTAAAACCTTGAAATCAGCCCTTGCCTTAACAGGATGCCAGTGTAGAGAGGCTAGCACTGGAGTAATATGATGAAATTTTTTGGTTCTAGTCTAGATTCTAGCAGCCGTGTTTAGCACTAACTGAAGTTTATTTAGTGCTTTATCCAGGTAGCCGGAGAGTAGAGCATTGCAGTAATCTAACCTAGAAGTGACAAAAGCATGGATTATCTTTTCTGCATAATTTTTGGACAAATTATACAATCCATCCACCTGACAGGTGTGGCATATCAAGAAGCAGATTAAACAGCATGATCATTACACATGTGCACCTTGTGCTGGGGAAAATAAAAGTTCACAATATGCAGTTTTGTGACACAACGCAATGCCACAGATGTCTCAAGTTTTGAGGGAGAGCGCAATTGGCACGCTGACTGCAGGAATGTCCACCAGAGCTGTTGCCAGAGAATTGAAGGTTAATTTCTCTACCATAAGCTGCCTCCAATGTCGTTTTAGAGAGTATGTCCAACCGGCATCACAACCGCAGACCACGTGTAACCACGCCAGCCCAGGACCTCCACATCCGGCTTCTGCACCTCGTCGTCTGAGATCAGCAACCCAGACAGCTAATGAAAATGTGGGTTTGCACAACCAAAGCATTTCTGCCCAAACTGTCAGAAACCACCTCAGGGAAGCTCATCTATGCATCATCCTCACCGGGGTCTTGACCTGACTGCAATTAGGCGTAGTAACCGACTTCAGTGGGCAAATACTCACCAGGAGAAGTGTGCTCTTCAATTGTACCGGGCAGATGGCAGACAGCGTGTAGGGTGAGCGGTTTATTGATTTCAACAGTGCGAACAGAGTGCCACTTGGTGGAGGTGGGGTTATGGTATGGGCAGGCATAAGCTACAGACAACGAACACAATTGCATTTTAGTCGATGGCAATCTGAATGCACAGAGATACCGTGATGAGATCCTGAGGCCCATTGCGGTGGCATTCATCCGCCGCCATCACCTCATGTGTCAGCATGATAATGCACGGCCCCATGTCACAAGGATGTGTACATAATCCTTCCTGGAAGCTGAAAATGTCCCATTTATTCCATGGCCTGCATACTCATGAGACATGTCACCCATTGAGCATGTTTGGGATGCTCTGGATCGACGTTTAAGACAGAGTGTTCCAGTTCCTGCCAATATCCAGAAATGTCTCATGGCCATTGAAGAGGAGTGGGACAACATTCCACAGGCCACAATCAATAGCATGATCATCTCTATGCGAAGAAGATGTGTCGCACTGCATGAAGCAAATGGTGGTCACACCAGACACTGACTGGTTTAAGGTATCTGTGACCAAAAGATGGATATCTGTATTCCCAGTCTTGAAACCCATAGATTAGGGCCTAATAAATGTATTTAAATTGACTGATTTCCTTATATGAATTGTAACTCTGTAAAATCGTAGAAATTGTTGCATGTTGCGTTTATATTTTTGTTCAGTGTATACTGAACAAAACCCCACGAGCAAATAAACAGTTTATGAAGCTCTCTTTGCCTATTGATCACATATTGAAAACAAGTCATCTGAATTAAAAACTTTCTGTGCGTCACTGAAAACCTCTCGTAAATATCCCAAACAGCACAATTTTTTTCTGCAAACCTACATATCATCATCTTTTCTCCTTTGTGGAAGCAATGGGATGGGGTATTGCAGGGGAAATGGTGTTGCAGTAGTCTAGAGTGTGGTGCGGGAATAATGACAAGCGAACCTGGGGAGCTTTGTGTTCACATTGCCATAATAAAAAGGGAACAGTACCGAGGACTTTAAGCAAACCGAACTCAGGCCACCTCTCGATATGGTCTCAGTTCGGTTTGCTTTCTGTGGCTCTTTTGAGGGGTATGTGTTCCTTTGGAGTGTTCACACTGGACAAAAAAAATAAACTGAGTTCACAAAATTGTCTGAAAGGGACCAAGTGTGAAAACACCCTAGGTACTTGGTACTGGGTGCTCACTGTGCCACTGCTAAAGGCCTACAGGTGAGGAGGGCACAGGGGTATGGGGTTAGAGGGGGCAAATGGGAAAAGAGGGGCAAAGAGGACATAGGGGTCATATGATGGACAAAGGGCTTACAAGGGATATATGGGATCTTGTGCGCATCTCAGTCTCTGAGGCAGGGCCTCTCCAAAGGAATTCATATGTAATGTCTGTTTGTCTCTCTGAGATTCTCTTGGACTTTGGGTCACTCACCTACTGTACCACTGCTGTGGTTGTCTTGACCATGTATGGTCAGGACCAAGAGCGGTTGTGTTGACAAGGTATCGGGTGAAGATGAGATGATGTAAACTGAATGTGTGCGTTTGTGTGTGTGTCTGTTGGGGTTTTGAGCCTTTCTCTCATCCTCATCCACCCCTCCCGCATCCAGTCTCACACACTAATGTTCCTGTTTACTCCTGCGCATAATGTCCTCTCTCTATGTTTTGGGGTCTGTCTATGAATAAGGAGCTAATCTCCTCTGTGTGTGTCTCCTCTTAACCAGATGCTCTGTCTCCCCTGTGTCTGCAGCCCACCTCCCCAGGGGGATGTATCTTTACTGGTTTGTTTACCCTAGACTCTGGCATGTCACTTCTCATTTCTCTCCTCCTCCTCTTCCTCTTCCTCTCTCACTCGGCTCTGCTCAGTCCACCACGCCCTAGCTCTCTGTTTCTGCTCCCTGAGCCAAGCTAACCTACTGGACTGGAAAGCAGAATATTCCAGTTGTGGGGGAGCATTGTTCCTGTCTCAGGGAAGCTCGGGGGCAAACACCAGTGTGTGTGTCAGGGAAGCCAATACCGAGCAAGATTTTTCAGATTGGTAAGGAAATACTTTACTGTCAGGCACTGCTCAGAACTGGAATTTTTCTCCGCACATTTCAGTGCTGTTTAATTATTTCAGCTCAGTGGCTAAATCTTCTCAATACAACCAAAATGCACTTAGTGTACAAAACATCAGTTGCACCCTCTTTTGCTGTCAGATCAGCCTCAATTCATCAGGGCATAGACTCAAGGTGCTGTTGGTGTTCCACAGCGACGCTGGCCAATGTTGACTCCAATGCTTCCCACAGTTGTGTCAAGTTGGCTGGATGTCCTTTGGGTGGTGGACCGTTCTTGGCTGTCTACCATACCCTGTTCAAAGGCACTTAAATATTTTGTCTTGCCCATTACCTCTTTGAATGTGACACTTGTCTCAATTGTCTCAGGGCTTAAAAACCCTTCTTTAATGTATCTCCTCCCCTTCATCTACACTGATTGGTGGATTTAACAAGTGACATCAAAGGGGGATTATAGCTTTCACCTGGATTCATGTGGTCAGTTTATGTCATGGAAAGAGCAGTTGTTCCTAATGTTTTGTACGCAGTGTATAAGGTTATTTCTATAAATAATGGGGCCAATGTGTGACATTGGGATCAACATTTGAAAATGGTTTGAATCAAAAATCAAAAGGATTTTCAGGCAGTTCCACATTTGTGAATATATGCAAATTGGCCCATAACTCCATCTATACAACATAGACCTAGGACAAAACATCCTTTAAGCAGTGTTCATGCAGACATTGGCAAGTCAAATTCAAGGCATTCAGGGACTTTTTGTAAGCACTTAATTGTAATTTTCAAGGACCTCAGTGTTATACAATTGTATAATCTATATAATTGTACATAAGGGCCTAATATAGATCCCCCTTGCCAATTAATTGATATTCAAATTCTAAAATATTATTACATTCTAAAATATGTGGGAATAATGTGGACTTTCCTGACTAAATCAATTGGGTGCATGCATTTTTCTGTAGCCTATGTGGCCGATGCGGACACATACTCAATAAATCCATGAATAGCGGTAGCATTAATCTCACCATTTGAATCTCACCATCGCTGTTTTTATAATGAGAAAGCGACTAAAAACCAGGTAACTTTTATAATGGAAGGATTTGTATGGAAAGCCAAGTTGAAGCCAACATTAGTTGCTGTCGCCCTCAAATTAACCGCAGGTGGTTTGACTGCGCAACACCCTTCAATTGAAGCATCGGGAAACTCATAAAAACGGATAAAAATGTAAATCATGTCTAATTATAAGGAAGCAGGAGAATTATAAATTGGCTACAATAAATACAAGGACTTTTCAAGCACCAAATTGACTAAATGTCAGATTTTTCGAGGTAGACCTATTCCAGTACTTGAATTTCTGAGCTCCAATTTCAAATTCAAGTAGGCTACTTCAAGCCCCGTGCATTGTTTAAAATGGCAGGTGTAACATGGAAAGCAAAATGTATTTGTCATGTTATTTCATTAACAGATCATTTTATGAATAAGCCCACTAGGCTATGTAATTTGTTGTCATTATATCCAGAATAATTAAGAATAGCGTTAGGTGTTGCGCAATAGTCAGCTCTACACAATTGTGCAGAGTAGACTCGGTGTCCGATTAGATGTACACAGACAAATGACAACTTGAACTCATTGCCTTGATGCTTTCTCTGTTAAATCTAACGAGAGCTTATTGTAAATCAAGCAGACAACAACAAATGATCAGCATCAATTCGCTAGGGATGTTAGATCCAACAGGGATCCAGTTACAACTGTCTTCACCAGGGAATGAGACACCAACATACTCTATATTCTGGACATTCCTCGCAAACACTTTTTTCCCCCGGGACTTGGGCTATTATTGCATTGCATGGGCTATTACGACATGTTCGTCACTTGACTGTCATTCAGAAAATTCCCTTCTGAATCAGATGATGATGTGTGAAAATATCATGTCATAATATCATGTTATAATTTAACATCTCGACACCAAATGCGCATCCTACAAGTATTATGCATAAATATTGAAGAACCACGTTAATGACAGTATCGATTTAGATTTTATGTTTCAAGGTAAGGTGACTTTCTGTTAGAAGCTTTCGATTTTGCAATCGCATACATTTTTGGGGATTGTTGTGCCAATGAAAACTATTTTCACATAAGGAGACACGAAATGTTATGTAGTCACACTGTATTTCTGAGATCTCTATACAAAAAACTGTCAGACAGCTAGATCCAGGATTCTTACAGGGTTCAAGTTCAATGTCTACTTGAATTGATTCATGCTTAATATATGATATAATGACAACTTGCACTGCCATAAATGTAAGGACAGAAAAGTCATGTTTTATGTCACACGATTTTAGACAAATCAGTCAAGACACCAACCATGACAAAGGTTTAAACATTGCCAGATTATTACCAATGACCGTAAACAGCCGTAACAAATTGTCCTGTGTAGGAAATCCTCACTGGTACCCTAGTTTATAGAAAGACCCATAAGCTGTGTCACCACCAACCAGCCAGCCTGCCTGTGCCTGCTAAACTGCCGAGGGCTTAAAGTGGTTCAGTGTGATGTAAGGCTGTTGGTATATACAGAGAATACAATTGGTGTGTTAAAATAGGTGTTGTTTAATAATGTATAGGCAGGCAGGTGCTTCACAAACTGGTAATTATAAGCGGATATAATGAGTCGCACTCACTTGGGTCTTAGTGCTGTCTTTCCTGCTGGATGGAACGTGAAGTTAGCCTCGGTAGAATGCTGCTAGACCATTAGGGGTGTGTGTGTGGTGTGTGTCTATGTGCGTAAGGTTGTGTGTATGTGCAGTTGCATTCGTGCTCAGTGACTTTCCTCATACAAAGAGTGTCTGAGGCAGGCATCGTGGATAAAGGAACATTCATTAGTGGCGGAAGTCATTCGTCAAACAAACAGAGAGGGAGGGAGGAGAAAGTGATGGAGAGGGAGAGATGAAAAGAGATGAATGTTTTCGTTTACACTGCCCTGTGTCCGCATCAATAATAGTATGTTGTTTCATGAGGATTTATCTGAGCCCCATCCCTTGTGAACGGGACTGTTGTCGCTCACGAAGCAACATTTGAATGATATAATGATATATCCCATTTAAACGCAACATTATATAGAGGGATAGAAAATATAAGGTTTTGATAACCAGTAATCATTGTGAATACACAACACTCTCCCTTGTCTGCTGTGGGTCATCTGTGTGTATGGAAATAATACTATTTGTGTTCTCAAAACCACAGAAAAATCAATGGTGTACATTTAACTCTGAAAATGTAAAATGTACACTATTGTCAGTGAACATGTGTGTCCCACTGTGCTGGTGTTAAAATAACACTTTTGAAATTGTTAAAGATTTAACCCTGTTGCAGTGTTCCCCATTTTACTCTTAAAGTGTTCAAATGAAATTGATTGCGGTGTTTGCATAGTTCTACTGTATAGTAATACACAGTGTAAAACATAACACTTGATTTACAGTAAAGTGGACTCACTTGGCGTAGTGCTGACTGTTACACTTTCTCAGTGTAAAACAATGAACACCTGTAGTTCTACAGTAAATAATTGTTCGTGTAATGAACACGATGGGAGACAGAGAGCTGGTTTCAAGCGCAGGTTGCAGTAGGTGTTTACTGTAAAGGACCACAGGAAGAGGCAGGCAGAAGGTCATACACAGGGGGTTCAACAAGGCAACAGTACAGACAGGGAAAAGCCTAGTAACGTCGTCCGGGAGATCAGGCAATAGGTTGATAACAGGAAATCCGATAGGCCAAAGTACAGGCAGGGAACAGGCTAAATGTGTCGTTAGTGAGGCAGGCAAAAACTATCATACACGGGGAGGAGTAAATCACAGGAAAAACAGAGGTCTGAAAGACGTGTCACAAAAAAAAACAATACCTCACAATGATGGGGTGCGAAGAACAGAACTAAATAGTGTGTGATAATGACATACAGGTGTGTGAACAGGTGATCAGAATTCAGGTGATTGGGATCTGGAGAGTGAGCTGCGTTCAGGGGATCTATGTGTTTGAGAGTGGGAGTTGGAAGCAGACGTTACAGTTGGGTGTTGTTTTAACATATGGTGTAAACCCTGACTTGCATATTTCCCATGGATATTGAAATATTTCGTTTTTAAAGGCCTGTGGCTTTCACCAAGTGAGTTCATGGGCAAATGTTATCATTAAAATTAAACTAATACAAAATATTACATATACCATGCCTTTGGAAAGTATTCAGACCCCTTGATTTTGCCACATTTTGTTACGTTACAGCCTTATTCTAAAATGTAGTAAATTGTTTTTTCCCCTCATCAATCTACACACAATACCCCATAATGACAAGGCAAAAACAGGATTTTAGACATTTCTGATCATTTATATAAAAAAATATACAAAAATGAAATATTACATTTACACAAGTCTTCAGACACTTTACTCAGTACTTTGTTGAAGCACCTTTGGCAGCGATTACAGCATCGAGTCTTGGCTGTGATGCTACGAGCTTGGCACACCTGTATTTGGGGAGTTTCTCCCATTCCCATGGGGAGCGTTGCTGCACAGCTATTTTCAGGTCTCTCCAGAGATGTTTGTTCGGGTTCAAGTCCAGGCACTGGCTGGGCCACTCAAGGACATTCAGAGACTTGTCCCGAAGCCACTCCTGTGTTATCTTGGCTGTGTGCTTAGGGTCGTTGTCCTGTTGGATAGTGAACCTTCACCCCAGTCTGAGTTCCTGAGGACTCTGGAGCAGGTTTTCATCAAGGATCCCTCTGTACTTTGCTCTGTTCACCTTTCCCTCGATCCTGACTAGTCTCCCAGTCCCTGCCATTGAAAAACATTGGTGCTGCCACCATGCTTCACTGTAGGGATGGTGCCAGAGAATCTTGTTTCTCATGCTCTGAGAGTCTTTAGGTGCCTTTTGGCAAACTCCAAGTGGTCTGTCATGTGCCTTTTTCTGAGAAGTGGCTTCCGTCTGGCCACTCTACTGTAAAGGCCTGATTGGTGGAGTGCTGCAGAGATGGTTGTCCTTCTGGAAGGTTCTCCCATCTCCACAGAGGAACTCTAGGGCTCTTTCAGAATGACCATCAGGTTCTTGGTCACATCCATGGTCACATCACAAACATGAGTCTTGGTGGTTCCAAACTTCTTCCATTTAAGAATGATGGAGGAAACTGTATTCTTGGGGACCTTCAATGCTGCAGAAATGTTTTGGTACCCTTCCCGAGATCTGTGCCTCAACACAATCCTCACTCTGAGCTCTACCTTCAATTCCTTCGACCTCATGGCTTGGTTTTTGCTCTGACATGCACTGTCAACTGTATATAGACAGGTGTGTGCCTTTCCAAATCATGTCCAATCAATTGAATTTACCACATGTGGTCTCCAATCAAGTTGTAGAAACATCTTAATTAAGGATGATCGATGGAAACAGGATGCACCTGAGCTCAATTTTGAGTGTCATAGCAAAGGGTCTGAATACTTATTTAAATTATATATATTTTTTTTTAATCAATTTGCAAACATTTCTAAATACCTGTTTTCGCTTTGCTATTATGGGGTATTGTGTGTAGATTGCTGAGGATTTTTCTTATTTAATCAATTTTAGAAAAGGCTGTAATGTAACAAGATGTGGAACAAATCAAGGGGTCTGAATACTTTCAGAAGGAACTGTATCATGAGGCCTTACTTATTGGCCTAGTTTTACACAGTGATGATATGAAACTCCTGGTTTACAGGCCACATCAGATCTGCAAGTCACATTATTTGATGTGTAATTCCTATTGGATTTCAGGGATGCATACTGGTGAGGGCCCAAAAAGGGCCACTAATTAAACAACAAAGAATATGATCTACATGCTCAGTCTCTGTGTGTAAAATAAAAAGTGGTTCATGTGAAAAAAATGTAATTAAGCAATCCAATGTTATTTGTTGCCTAGACTTTACTGCAAATGACACTCAAGTCTTGAGAAAAAACAATACACCAATATTGCAGTTAGCCATGACAGCCTTCATAATAGAACGCTTGTGACCACACACTAAATATTGCACTTGGGGAAAAACATCTTTAAGTAGAAATAGAATGAAACAAACAGGCATTATATTTTTGCTCTATTATAGTGGCCACTATAGTAGACATCGATCAAGTGCACAAGGCTACATGTGCAACAAATAACGTTCACTGAGTAAAACATTGAATAATCTCTCCTCACTCACACACAAGTGTTACTGTCAAGTTCAATACAACAAAATGCATTTCTTTGGGCTACACTGCACATTATTACATTGTACACTTTCTGCCTGTGGACATTTGTGCCAGCAGATCATGATACCCTTTGATGGCATAATTAATTGATCTCTTTCAGGCAGAGAGTACACCTGGCATACCCCTTTTTATCCATTGTATTGAAAAAGTGAGAAAGAGGGAACGTGTGTGGTGTTCCTTTCACCTCTATAGTGGCATTCAGCTTAAGCCAGGCCCAGCTCCAGCTACACTTCATCCCTGAATCCACTTGTTTAATAAGCAACGCCTCATTTTCACCTGGTTTTCTCATTCTGAAAATGAACCACATACTGTTGAGGAAAAACATTTTTCACATATAGTAGTTACAGTGCCTTGCGAAAGTATTCGGCCCCTTGAACTTTGCAACCTTTTGCCACATTTCAGGCTTCAAACATAAAGATATAAAACTGTATTTTTTTTGTGAAGAATCAACAACAAGTGGGACACAATCATGAAGTGGAACGACATTTATTGGATATTTCAAACTTTTTTAACAAATCAAAAACTGAAAAATTGGGCGTGTTAACTAGTTCATTAGCTAGTTAACTAGTTAACATTTCACACAGATTGCCAGGGTTCAGTAAGCAACTAAAGCGTTATAATTTGTGGAACGGCAAGGAGTCGTATATCGCTATAATACTATAGCGAATTGGTTAGGTTACTAATGTTAGCTGATCTGATGTTGTAACGTTAGCTAACTAACGTTTGCTGTGTTCAGGCTTCTCACCTACCTCTTCGTTATCGTTCAGGGGCCTTGCTGATGTAACTGGCAAACTGCCTTTCCACTCTCTACTGTCTTTCCAGAGCACGCGCTGATGCTGTAACTAGCCAATTGGTTGTATCGTCTCTCTTCAGTCGCGTGCTGCATTCTGTTGTTATGTGAACAATTGGCTGAGCCTTGGATACAGCTAGTATTTCTCCAGACACGCATCACTTGTTCCCTTACAGCCAGTAGTGATCCAAAGCCCCCTCCCAAACTTGTCTCATTGGATCTACACGGATCACGTAGGTCACATATTTTGGATTCAAAACTGCGAAACTTGTCTGTCTGTCTGTGTGTGCATCTGATAAAGGTCACTGAGCTATTTTTTTACCATGTTTAATGACTAGTGCAGCCAAGGACATATGTACTGTAACTACACTATAATGGGCATTACAAATTTAACATTAGCATAGGGGACATGGAGACAGGGAGTAGCGAGAGAGAAAATGGTGATAAGAGCATGAAATGGAGGCGAAGAGAGAGGAAGAGGGAGCAAGAGGGAGCAAGACGGGGCACAAGAGAAAAAGAGAGATGGAGAGGGGGTCATCAAAATGGGAATATAGGGACAGTGGGCTTTAATCTGATTCAAGGGGCCATATATATTACATTTTCATGGAGGAAATGCAATTGTGTCATTAACTTATTATAGATAGGTGTGTGTGTGTATTACAGATGGTTAGTGTATGTGTGCATGTGAGTGGCTGTGCTTGTGTGCACAGTGTACCTGTCCCCATAGGAGAACCCTTCTTGGTTCCAGGTAAAACCCGTTTGGGTTTCATGTATAACCCTCTGTAGAAAGGGTTCTACATGGAACCCAAAAGGCTTCTATCAGGAACCAAAGGGGTCCTGCCTGCAACGATAAGGGGTTCTTCAAAGGGTTCTACTATGAGGACAGCCGAAGCACCCTTTGAGGTTCTAGATAGTACCCTTTTTTTATAAGAGTGTAGCTGCGATGAGACAGGGAGAGAGGAAGAGAGAGGGAGGCTGCATTAATTGTACAACTAATAGATGTCTGTCTGCAGACAGAGACTGAAATGGAATTGCTGTGACATCCTCTCCCTCTCTTTCTCTGAGGCTAGGAGCACAGTGTCACTGCAGACGGAAGTGTTGTGTTGATTACATTATTCAACGATCTCAGAGCGACCAGAATTGGACGACCTGAGTGACAAGCTATAACAGCCAGGTATACATAAAATACAGATAGCGCTGGTAAACAACCTAAGTGAAGAGAAGTCTATTCCTGGAGAAGTAAGCAAACAAACACACCTGTTGTCACAGGATGACTAACCCAGCTCCCAAGCACACAGCTGGCTGTCAGTGATACAAATGGGTTTTGGCTACCTGCCCTTGATGGAAGATCTGAAAAGTCTGCCTTGGCTGTTGCAGAGGTGTTCCAAAGAGGGATTGGTACATTTACAAGAAGCTATTCCTCTAATGGAAGTGTGAATCAGTGTCCTTTGTAGATAAGCAATTTGCTGCACCTGCGGTAACATCTGAAAATCTGTGTATGTGACCAATAAACATTGATTTGATTTTAACAGCCTTCTTCATCACCACCACCATCATCATCATCATCAGCCACTCTCACACACATTCCACCAGTTAGTCAAGTTTAAATGTGTGTGCGTGTGTATGTAACCCACTCTCCTGTCTGTTTGACTCATCTGAAGACGCTGTACATCCTGACAGCAGACCCATGGGGTGACGCCCACCCCCACAATGCATTCTGAGAAGCAGACAGAGTGTTTGTATTCTGCAGTCAGTGGAGGGGGTCCTCTCTCCTGGCTCTCTGATGATGAATAAAACAGGAGCCATTTTCAGAGCTGCAACCTGAGTGGTTCAATGTGTGTTTGGTTGCCGTGCTACTGCTTGTATGCTATTTTTACCGCACTCTGAAGTAGGAAAACATGTTCTGATATTATGTGGGGGTCCCTCATGAATTTTCTATCACAAAAGGTGACCCGAGGCCAAAAGGTTTGGGAACCCCTGGTCCAACACACCTGCACCCCACTACAGCCAAAGAGCTCAGAGAGTATCATTGTGTACTGTAGCAGAGCAGCATGGTGAAGAGTCGTGCTGTGACAGATGGATGCCCTGTGGCCACAGTCTGATGATGACGATGTGCCTAACAGGCCCATGACCTGGCAGGGTGGAGTCAGATTTGCATATACCATGGTTCTTTCAAAAATGTTTGTTACAAGGCGGCTGGTTGGTGGTTGTGTGCAGTAGTATAAAGTACTTAAGTAAAAATACTTGAAAGTGCTGCTTAAGTCGTTTTTTGGGGTATCAGTACTTTACTTGACTATTTATATTTTTAACAACTTTTACTTTTACCCCACTACATTCCTAAACAAAATAATGTACTTTATACTCCTTACATTTCCCCTGACACCCAAAAGTAGCCGTTACATTTTGAATGCTTAGCAGGACAGAAAAAGTGTCGAATTCACGCACCTATCAAGAGAACATCCCTGGTCATCCCTACTACTTCTGATCTGGCAGACTCACTAAACACAAATGCTTTGTTTGTAAATTCTGTCTGAGGGTTGAACTGTGCTATCCCTGGCTATCCGTAAATTTAAAAAAACAAGAAAATCGCGTTTGTCTGGTTTGCTTAATATAAGGAATAAAAAAGTATTTATACTTTTACTTTTGATACTTAAGTACATTTAAAACCAAATACTTTTAGACTTTTACTCAAGTAGTATTTTACTGGGTGACTTTCACTCTTACTTGAGTCATTTTCTTTTAAGATATCTTTAAGTATGAAAATTGGGTACTTTTTCCACCACTGGTTGTGTGTGAATGCGTGTGTTTGTGTGTGTCTGTGTGTGTGTGTGTGTGTGTGTGTGTGTCTGTGTGTGTGTCTGTCTGTGTGTGTGTGCCTAACAGGGCCATGACATGGCAGGGTGTGGTCAGATGAGGATTGTGTTTGCATATACCATGGTTCTGTCAAAAATGTTTGTTGCAGGACAGTTGGCTGGTGTTTGTGTCACATACACATGCTTAGCAGATGTTAATGCGAGTGTAGCGAAATGCTTGTGCTTCTAGTTCCGACAATGCAGTAATAACCAACGAGTAATCTAACCTAACAATTTCACAACAGCTACCTTATACACACAAGTGTAAAGGGATGAAGAATATGTACATAAAGATACATGAATGAGTGATGGTACGTGTCGGTGTGTCTGTGTTTCTGTGTGTGCGTGTGTGTGTGTGTGCACATGAGCATGGTGCGTCAGGGTAGAGGGAGCACAGTGTGGCAGCTGGTTAGGATCAGCTGGTTACCCATGATCAGAGCAGTGGGCTCCAGAGCACCCAGTGGCTGGTGTTTATCCATAGCTGCGTTCGCACAGACAGCCCGGCACACACACCACAACACAGAGATAGAGAGACGGGCATCAGGGGAGGGAGACACGCACATGCGCGTGCGAGTCTCGGCAGACACATACATGTACCTAGATGTCTGGTTAGACTGTAAACTCTCCGTCCAGACTCACATTAAACATCTCCAATCCAAAATTAAATCTAGAATTGGCTTCCTATTTCACAACAAAGCATCCTTCACTCATACTGCCAAACATACCCTCGTAAAACTGACCATCCTACCGATCCTCGACTTCGGCCGCTCATTTACAAATAGCCTCCAACACTCTACTCAACAAATTGGATGCAGTCTATCACAGTGCCATCCGTTTTGTCATCAAAGCCCCATATACTACCCATCACTGCGACCTGTATGCTCTCGTTGGCTGGCCCTCGCTTCATACTTGTCGCCAAACCCACTGGCACCAGGTTATCTACAGGTTATCTACAAGACTATGCTAGGTAAAGCCCTGCCTTATCTCAGCTTACTGGTCACCATAGCAGCAACCACCCGTAGCACGCGCTCCAGTAGGTATATCTCACTGGTCACCCCCAAATATATATTCTTCCTTTGGCCGCCTTTCCTTCCAGTTCTCTGCTGCCAATGACTGGAACAAACTGCAAAAATCTCTGAAGCTGGAGACTCATATCTCCCTCACTAGCTTTAAGCACCAGCTGTCAGAGCAGCTCACAGATCACTGCACCTATACATAGCGCTTCTGTAAATAGCCCATCCAATCTACCTCATCCCCATACTGTATTTATTTATTTATCTTGCTCTTTTGCACCCCAGTATCTCTACTTGCACATTCCTCTTCTACACATCCTACCATTCCAGTGTTTAATTGCTATATTGTAATTACTTCGCCACCATGGCCTATTTATTGCCTCACCTCTCTTATCCTCCCTCATTTGCACATGCTGTATATAGATTTTTCTACTGTATTATTGATTGTATGTTTGTTCATTCCATGTGTAACTCTGTGTTGTTGTATGTATCGAACTGCTTTGCTTTATCTTGGCCAGGTTGCAGTTGCAAATGAGAACTTGTTCTCAAATAGCCTAACTGGTTAAATAAAGGTGAAATAATATATATATATTTTTTAAATGTACCAGAGATAGGTCTTCACAAAGGTGACATTTCCCTGCCATTAATAACACTAAATTACTGAAAATGTCAGAAAACATACCCCTATCATTTTCAGGTAGCCTAGTGGTTAGAGTGTTGGGCCAGTATCCGAAAGGTTGCTGGGTCAAATCCCCGAGCTGACTAGGTAAAAATCTGTCGTTTTGCCCCTGAGCAAGGCAGTTAACCCACTGTTCTCTGGTGCCGAAGACGTTGATTAAGTGTATTCAGTATGTTCTCTCTTCAGTTCCCTGTCTCTGCTATGAAGAGAACAGCATGAAAATGAAGCTCCTTCAACATGCTGTCTTCTTCTCCATACGACAACCTGTAGTTTCCTAGAGCCTTATATTTATTTACTAGGGTATTACTAGCGGCACAGATACGTTCCGAGGGTGGTGTGCGTAGATAGGGTAGGACACAGGTCCAAGCTATTGTCTTATCAGAGCAAGGACTCACTTTACTACCATGTCATGCTTACTACCATGTACTTTACTATTAGCAAGCACAGGACGGTGTTGGAGAATATTACCATTGCTTAACCTTGAGGGGTCTGTTTGTGTGTGTGTTCCTTAACATAACTAGCCTGCCTCTACCCATAACAAGTCTGTGCTAACATTTGGTTCCTTGGAAGTTGTAGGAACGTATATTTTTGGTTTCACATTGGTTGTGGGAACGAAGCCATAAGTTTCCTGACCGGTAAAACGGAACGTGGTTTAAATGGGTATCATACATTTATACATGTGGCCAGTCCAGACCAGCCCCAGACACAGGTCGGCATTTGAAGGTCATCCTGGTCAGCACAATGTCCCTGAAGGTATTAGGTCCCTCCACCATCACATGACTAACGGCATTAATTACACTACAAAGCTACAAAATAACACTATGCCGGCGTGTGAAGGCTAAAGGATTTAAAGAGAAGGAAGAGAAGAAAGGAAAGACCTCTTTGACAGTGTTTCAGGGTTGGGGAGAAAAGGATGAAAGAAAGAAAGGCTAGACATTACACAGCTAGCACTTAAGATCATGGTCTGGCCAACTGCCTTTTTTGATGATATGAGAAACGTGTTAGCAGGCTGTCATGAGAGAGATGACATGCATGTAGGTGCTGATCGTACCACGTACTGACATGCCATTGATCAGAGTGAGAATACTGATCTGTGACCAGTGTTGCATATGAACAACATGATAAGATTTTTGCTCATTGTGTGCACTTGTAAAGTGGTTCGCCATTGACAGACAGACAACCCTAACACACATTCAACCAGATGTAGAGCTAATACCAGGCATAGTGCGATGTGCTTGTTGGTCCAGCACATGAAAACACACACATTTCTGGCTCGGGTAAATGTGACTCACCGCCTCGATTCGGTCTTATGTAGCAACATTTGAAATGGTGTTTTTTTTATACATTGGATAAAAGTAGAGACTCAGAACTAGGTAATTGTATATTATACACTGCAGTTGAAGAACAATGGGAAAGTATTTCTGCTTTGAAAGTTGATTTGCTTGTAAGCCCACTTTTGAGAAAATGGCCCTTGAATGTTTTGGTACACCTACTGGAGCACTCTTCTTTGTCTACACCCATCCAACATCATTCACACCCTCTTAAGCCTTAGCCCCACAATCTCTTCAATGATTCACATGTGAGGCCATGTGCTAAACACAGTGAGTAGTGTAGTAAACAACCAAAGATGTCAAGACTAAAAGTGGTAAAAGTAGTAGCCTACAATAGGGAAAAACTCCAGGTAAAAATACACTATCTAGTCCTTGGCCTATATCCTAATCTGACTTTGGTGCAGGTCATGTTGTTCTTCACATTACCGTCTCTGGTAAACACACACTATATCAAATCAAATCTGAGTTTATTTGTCACATGCACAGGATACAGAAGGTGTAAATGGTACAGTGAAAGGGTTACTTGCATATTTGCATAGTAGCAATATCAACAATTTAAAGTGTCAATATAAAAAAAATATGAACAAAAAGTGTCAATGCCAGTAGAGAAAGAACAAAATAATATACAGTATGTAAAAGAACAATATCAATAATGATATCAGTGATACTGGTGATAGACAAGGTAGTCATATGCATGCAATAAGGGGGAAGTGACTGAGCAGCAGGATAAAAAAAAAAATAGAAGCAGCAACATATGGCGTGTATGTGTTAGGAATGAGTCATATGAATGTGCATAGAGGCACTCTAGATAGTCCGGATGACTGGGAACTCGCCTCCAGTGATGAACTGGTCCGTCTGCACCACCCATGAACCATGGAATCTACACTGCATTCAGAAAGTATTCAGACCCCTTGACTTTTTCCACATTTTGTTACGTTACAGCCTTATTCTAAAATTGATTAAATCGTTTTCCCCCCTCATCCATCTATACACAATACCACACAATGACAAGACAAAAACAGGTTTTTAGAACATTTTGCAAATGTTTTACAAATACAAAATACAAATATCACATTGACATAAGTATTCTGACCCTTTACTCTTCAAGTACTTTCTTAAAGCACCTTTGGCAGTGATTACAGCCTCAAGTCTTCTTGGGTATGACGCTAAGCTTGGCACACCTGTATTTGGGGAGTTTTTCCATTCTTGTCTGCAGATCCTCTCTTGCTTTGTCAAGTTGGATGGGGAGAGTCGCTACACAGCCATTTTCAGGTCACTCCAGAAGTGTTAGATCGGGTTCAAGTCTGGGCTCTGGCTGGGCTACTCAAGGACATTCAGAGACTTGTCCTGAAGCCATGCCTGCGTTTTCTTGGCTGTGTGCTTTTGGTTGTTGTCCTTTTGGAAGGTGAACCTTTGCCCCCGGTATGAGGTCTTGAGTGTTCTGGAGCAGGTTTTCATAAAGGATCTCTCTGTACTTAGTTGTGTTCATCTTTCTCTAGATCCTGACTTGTCTCCCAGTCCCTGCTGCTAAAAAACATTCCCACAGCATGATACTGTCACCACCGTGCTTCACTGTAGGGATGGTCCCAGGTTTCCTCCAGATGTGATGCTTGGCATTCAGGCCAAAGAGTTCAATCTTAATTTTGTCAGAGAATCTTGAGTATTTAGGTGCCTTTTGGCAAACTCCAAGTGGGCTGTCATGAGCCTTTTCCTGAGGAGTGGCTTCCATATGCCACTCTACCATAAAGGCCTGATTGGTGGAATGCTGCAGAGATGGTTGTCCTTCTGGAAGTTTCTCCTGTCTCCACAGAGGAACTCTGGAGCTCTGCCAGAGTGACCATCGGGTTCTTGTTCACCTCTCTGACCAAGGCCCTTCTCCCCCGATTGCTCGGGTTTGGCCGGGCGAACAGCTCTAGGAAGAGTGTTGGTGGTTCCAAACTTCTTTCATTTAAGAATTATGGCGACCACTGTGTTTTTGGAGACCTTCAATGCTGCAGAAATGTTTTGGTGCCTCTACACAATCCTGTCTCGGAGCTCTACGGACAATTCCTTTCACCTCATGGCTTGGTTTTTGCTCTGGCATGCACTGTCAACTGTGGGACCTTATATAGACAGGTGTGTGCCTTTCCAAATCATGCCCAATCAATTGAATTTACCACAGGTGGACTCCAATCAAGTTGCAGAAACATCTCAAGGATGAGGGTCTGAATGTAAATAATGTGTTTCTGTTTTTTATTTTTAATACATTTGCAAATATTTCTAAAAACCTGTTTTTGCTTTGTCATTATGGGGTATTGTGTGTAGATTGATGAGGAGAAAATGTATTTAATCCATTTTATAATAAGGCTGTAACATAACAAAATGTTGGAAAAGTCTGAATACTTCCCAAATGCACTGTATGTTCAGAGAGCCTGTTTCTGTCCTGCCCTTAACTTTGGTGCAGGGCATGTGATGTCCATGGCCTCTTTGTCGCAAAACTCCCTGATCTTCTCATAAAGATACGCTTGTCTAGTTGTGTCCAGTCCAGGTGATGCTTGTACAGGCAGATTATCTATGGGAGGAAGGACGTCAGCGTTGTGCAGCAGTTGAAACCTGGTCCCGACTGAGACCGAATGCTCCTTGGAGACAACAATACCAGGCTCCAGAGCATCGAAGCTGAAAAACAGGAATATAGACAAAAAAATTGAGAAGACATTACAACCTTGCATAACATCCATTGACCTCCCAAGTTTAGATAATAACCTCACACAATACAATGAAAATTATATTCACCTGAAGTGCTGGTACTGCTTGATCTGTGGTAGGTAGTCCACAGATTCCTGAAGGAAGACAACACGGACCTGAAAAAGAAACAAAAAAATACAATAAAAGTAGTGTCAATCATGTTGGAGGTAAATGAAATAATCAAAAGTGTTGTCATCGATTCCTTGTAGAGACGCCACACTGCTGCCTTTGTCACATGAGATGGCAGCAGCTTTCCACTCAAGTGTTTGTGTCCTGGGTGGTATCCTGTTAATAATATTGCATTATCCTCTGCATAGTTGATGAAGTTCACAACTCGCTGCAAGTCCTCATGCTTCAAGTGTAACATGTGCTTGCTTCGGCCAGCTCTCTTTTTGATGGGAGGCAGTAGACCATTCTCCTTGTATGACTGGTGGAGGAGAGTCAGGCGTGTTCTACTGATGCTGAAAGACAAATTACAGATTCAAATATTTTTTCATTATTATACAATATATGGCCGTAATCACCGCCAGACACACCTGGTTAACTTGATAGGTCATGTAATCATCTGGCGAAGTGGAGTCTTTTGTTGAGACATGTAGCTAGCTAGCTAGCTAAAAAATGAACCATAATCCCAATCCATAGAGTACTAGCAATACAAACCGATTGTCATAGTTAGCTGAAGCTAACTAACTATGTTCAATGATATTTAGCCAGCTGACATTAGGCTATTATTATCAATGCAAATAGCTTTCTGAGATAATATTACTACACAGATCATACATGTGATGTTAGCTAGCGAGACAGCCAACTAACATTAGCTAGCTAGCTAACAGTAAGCTTTAACTTGCAATGAAACCAACTTTCTGACTAAATTAGAAAAGTATAATATCTGAAAATGTAGCTAGACTCTTACCCGTATACATGGATGAATGCTTCACAGCAGACTGCAACCCCTTTCATTAAATAAGACGTCCTGTGTCGTTTCCGTTTAATCTGTACAGCTTGCTTGGCCCGTTGTGTCAAGTCACTCTGGTTCACACTGACCGTGTGCAATGCCATACGAATCATCAGATTTTTCTCCCTCTCTGTCACGGATGCCATGGTTGCTCGTAGACAGGTGTTTTATAAAACAGCCTTCTGTGTTTTCGACTCCATCCGCATTTGCAATCAAATGTCAGAATTGTATTTTTCTCCTTATCATACTCTGCTTCCACAGGGCATTCCACAGATTTTAAAACTTGGTCAACTTATTCTGTGACATCAACACTGTTGATTGCTGTTTCTTCCCCATCACTATCATCAGATAAATTCAGGGCATGAATGTTATTGAGAGCAATAGCAACACTTTTGCAGTTCTCCCATGATATCTTTCAAAACAGATGCAGTTGAAAGGATTATCTACACATACCAAGCGGCTCAGGTTATAGACAGAAGGTGCTACATGGCAGACCAATCCAAACTCGTCTCTCGGCATGTCCAGCCCATTCATTATCTCAGCCAATCATGCCTAGCGGGAAGGTTCCTGACTTTTTCCGTGACTAAACAAACTATGCTCTTAATTTAACAATTGTATTCATATTTTCAGATGGCATACAAGTTTGTTATTAAGGCACATGAAAGTTCACGTGTTCCAGAAGGCATTTCTGCCAAAAAGCACATAGTAATAATAATACTCAAATGCCTCTCCTGTAAAGTACTGACATGCAACATACGCTTAGTTTCCTGAAACGAGTCACGAATTGTTTCCTGAAACATCCAAAACAGTAAAAGGTTAAGTCCCCTGTTGAGGTTTGGGGCAAGGCATTTAAATCTGTATCAGAGGCACAGTTTATTCCAGTTCAGAGAATTATGAAGCGCATGTTGCCAGTATATTGTGCAGTTTGCCAGGACTACAGAGACAGTATCTGCTGATGTACCAGTTTCAAGCAGGGCTGCTTTTTAGGTATTAGGCTAACTGTAGTTGAAACTATGAGAAAAGCTACTGTTCATTTCATAAATTGTAGCGGTAATAAACGTTTAATGGTTTTATCATTGTTTGTGTTTATTTTATAAAGTGTGTAATACTTTCATACGTTTTATTATTCACTTTTTATATGGAACTTTGCATTGTACTGTGAAACTGCGTGAGGTGTTAAAATCCCATTTATATACCAGCCTTTTTAGCTTGGCCTTTAATAAATGATGCCTTTGTGTTTTATGTTCTTTGAGAACTTCTCTTTTATTGCCGTGCTTGTTTTTTCATTTTATTGTTTTAAGTGTGTTGCTATTTTAAATGCACATCAAGTTACGTTTGATTTCATATTGGATCTTGAGGTCGGTCAGGCAGAGGTCGGTAATCCAGAGTAGTGGGGCAAAGGTAGAGGACGGCAGGCAGGGTCAGGGCAGGCAGAAAGGTCAAAACCAGGAAAACTAGAAAAACAGGAACTATAGACAAGCCAGGAGCAAGGGGGAAAACCCTGGTAGGTTTGATTAACAAAACTGTAGCCAATCACAAAGACAGGTGAAACAGATCAGGGTGTGACAGTTAGGGGCTATTAGCGTGTGTAAAAATCCACGACTTTCCAGAGTTGACTAATCATTTCTTATCCTTAAATATATTCTGACTTACATGTGCACCCCCAAAGAATGTCATCCCGCAACTGCGGTCACAGACTCATGAACAATTTCCCCCAAAAAATGGTGATGAAGTAGAATAAACGTGGAAAACGGATTGAATTTGAGAAAAGTAATCAATGGGAATCTCATATTTCTTTTCACCCAACTTTGAACTTAAATCCAATGACATAGTATTGTTTTTACCGATTTCATGTTGAATTCACATTAGATGACAACTCAACCAATTGTAAATCAAATCTAGATGTTGAACTGACTTCTGTGCCCAGTGGGATTATTACAACAAGGGATAGGCGTAGCTTGTAATTGACACAGGGAAACAGAGCATCAAAAAGTCACTTTTTCAAATCCTCCTACAGATTCACATGCAGGAAAGATATTTAGATCTCTATGTAGTATCAGAAAGAGCAGATTCAGACATTTCTAAAACACATACCTTTGCCAAATAACTCTCAAAATTGAAGAGGTGAGCTCAATTTCAAAATACAAATATCAGTTGTTCCACGCTCAATGTGAGTCATGTAGTGTAACTTTTTTCTTTAGGAGGATCTTGTACTATAACTTAGCTTGACTTTAACATTCATCCCAATAACTACTGCTGGAGTCTGAACTGGACTGTATTAAACTGGGTCATTGAGTGTATTTTTTTGAAAGACAGGGTCTTGAAAAAGAGATGTTTCTTTTTTTGCTGAGTTTATGTGCAAGGTTCTGCCTGCCCCTCTTCACTCTCACTTGTATTGTCCTGTCTGCTCTTTATCTTCACTAATGATGCCAGTGTGTGTTCAATCTTCAGTCTGTTGCCTGTAGAATATCCTAGTTTATTCATGAGACTGATGTCGCCAGGCTACAGATGGCCAGTCATCCGAGCACGGGGTACTCTTCGTTTCTGAGTGGGTGGGGGTGTTTTTGTCTCATAATATGAAATTACAGTAGGCTACCTATAGACTGTATCGGTTAGGCTACCCTTTTCAGATATAATAGAATGTGGGCCCTTGAAAGCGCCTCGGCTACAGCATGTTTGTTTGTTTGTTAAGGTTGACCACACTACAGATTTTTAAATACTGACATGAAACCTAATCTGGAGATGTGAACCACATTTTACTTGCCTGTAAAGTAAGTCATGCTGCTTCTGAAATCGGACTAATTTCCATCACTAGGCGACCAGAACTGTCAATCAAATAATCTCGAGCTGCTGTGCGCAGCCTGCCTGCCAGCTGCCTGCGCTCAGCCCACTCTCCCCTAAGAAAGTACTTTAAAGTTCTTTAAATACCATGATTTACCAAGAAACTTAGTAGAAAGAAAGCACATCTGGCTACCATATCATTAAAAACAGCATAAAAAACAACACATCAGCACATCAAGCAACAGCATTTATTGTTGTCAGGGAAACAATAGCACATTATATACAAGAGCAGAATTCGACTGTCAAACGGCACAGACTCTTCTGATGCAGCACTTTTTTAAATTGCCTGTAAAGTTATCAATTGTCAGTATTGTCATTTTACTGTAGCTGCGTTCAATGTCTGTAAAGGGTCACGGTAGATATTACTTCAGTGCCGGCTCTAGTGGACCATTCTTCGGTACCGAACAGAAATATAAACGCAACATGTAAAGTGTTGGTCCCATGTTTCATTAGCTGAAATAAAAGATCCAATAAATGTTCCATACGCACAAAAAGCTTATTCATCCCAAATGTTGGGCACAAATTTACACCCATGTTATTGAGAATTGCTAATGGACTCAGGCCTCGTCCTCAAGCCTCGTCCCCTTTGTCATTATAACCATTATTATCGTAATCATTATCGTAATCAGTGTCGTCATCAACATCGTCATTCCACAGATCATAGAGTAAGATGTTTTCAGCATCTGCCCAGTTCATCATCCCCCTCCAACCCCCACCATCCAACATTCCTCTAGTTAGAGATTACAATATCCCACTCTGATTTCCCCTCTCTCTGTCTCTGGCGGGTTGTGTAGTTCTCCTTTGAGTCCAGAGGATGCTTACCTTTAATGACAATGCCCCATCCACAGTTCTCCCATCCCTTTTCAAGATTTTGGCAGTTCTGTTGAGAGTAACATACATTTCTGAACAATTGAAGGGGAATTCAATTAAAACGCTAACACACAGTAATAACTCTTTGTTACCATAAAGAGGGTATGGTATATCATGATATATCAACCAGTGACTCAAAACCAATCAGATTGCGAGGTAGGAACTACCCCTTGTATAACCTTCCATAACTACATGAATATTCTTACCCATGGTAATGCTCTGTGGTGGTCCTCTCCCTCCTTGCTGTCTTAGAATTGCCATAAAACAAGAGCGTTACAATGAGTAAGAATATTAATGTAGTTATGGAAGATTATACAAGGGGTAGTTCCTACCTCACAATCTGACTGGTTTAGACTCATTGGTTGATATATCATGATATATGATATATCATGATATATCAACCAATGGTTCGAATCCCTGAGCCGACTAGATGACAAATATGTGTATGTGCCCATGAGCAAGGCACTTTTCCCTAATTGCTCATGTAAATCACTCTGGATAAGAGTGTCTGCTAAATGACTGTGAGTGACCCATTTCCTGCCCTGCTCTATATCCCTGTGTGGTGCAGTGGTAGAAACACTAAACCCACCTGTCGGCCGATGCGTTGTTGAGGCGTCGGGTGGGTCTGTCGCCATGGTACCGAGGTGGCTGATGGCTTCACGCTGTCTGCTCAGGGTCCAGATCATTAATCACACACAATGATACTGGCGGCATCATGCATTTATATGTTTTATATGTGTGTCAGGGTTTCTGTTAGGAAAATGTGGCGCCTCCGGACATTTCAGAAATTTACCGGACCAATATGCATTGGGTGCGTAACGTGATTAGGGCGTCCACCCACGGTGCTCAGAATGACAGAAATCACATTTAGATTATGGTAATTTATATTAACAGAACATGTAAGTCAGGATGCAACGATGTGTTTTCCTTCTTAACCTAATTGTCACTTTGATGTGCACTTTGAAGATGTCAGAATAACTGTCCACATGTACTTTTCCTCAGCCAACAAGACGAGTAACGAACAGCAAAATCACTAGCCTATGCTGTTTGGGGTTTCTGCTATTCCCCATAGGAGAAAAATTTACCTATTCTATTGGTCAACTTGTCGAGAAAGAAATAGCCTATTCCAAACAGACTCTGGGACAGTTGTGGGACATAGTAGGCAGTAGGCCTAGGCTAAAAACAAAAACATTAAAAAAGCAATGAGTCTGATGCGACAGATCAAAACTTTTAGCCTTAAAATGTTGATCAACTATTATTTCTTTACATTGGGCAGTAGGCTACGCGTGAATGTCCGTTCCATAATGACGAAGCCTTCCTTTCTTTTGCATTTGCTGTTTCAGATGAAGTAGCAGCAGCTCTTGCGCTTGACAGCTCTAACTCTCTGTATCTGCATGCTGTAAGCATGTGATAAATAAAATAGCCTACATAAGGAATACAGCGCACTGTACCCACGTGCCAATTTACTTCCACTAAATTATGCAAATTTACCTATAGAGTGATAAGCATGACCATTCAAATATATTTCCATCGGCTGATATTTCCATCAATGAGTAGGCTAAAAAGCATTATGTCGTAATGGAATTTTTTCTTCTTCTCCCGAAAAATTTGCCAGCGCCAATTTTATTTATCAGCTTTTCTATATCTTTTTTTATTGACCAAAGCTGGCTATTACCGGCTAACGGAAACCCTGGTGTGTGTGTATTATTGTTTGTATGTGTTGGTACATAAGTGCAGCATGTGTGTGACAGTGCAGACTCTTGCCAATGTGATTTACGACTCCAGTCACATCCTAAAGTGATGCAATTCAGAGTGTCCTGTTAGTTTGAGCTCAGTGTCACGCAATCTCACTCCATCCTGTTAGGGTCTAATAGAATATCTGTATGTGTGTGTGTGTGTGTGTGTGTGTGTGTGTTTCCTGTAGACATAAACAGAGAACCCTAGCCAGACTCAGACTGCAACACTAACACTGGCTACGCTGTGTCCCTCCCTGTCACCCAGTGTGTGAGAAACCAGCCAGTAGCCAAGACTGCACAATTTTTCAAATAGTGGATTAACAAGAGGAGCTCAAAGCTTTCTAACGAGCCATCCCTCACCTATCTCCATAATATCTTTCCCCCAGGGGAAATCCAGTCAGTATTTAGGTACTGTGCGGCTGTAGTGTAATCGGCTAGTGAGTAGAGGGCTGTACGGTAAACCTCTGGGGACAGACACCATGAGGGTTTATGGCTGGTAGTGTATTATGCTGTTTGCATAATGACGTGGGTAAGAGCATCATTGGGGTTTTACGTACTGTGATGTGCAACATGGGGTATCAGTGGGAAAGTACACTGGGTTTAATCGTGTTGCGTGCAGATAATCTATATATGTAATGTTGATGTACCGGACATGCCAACGATAATCTATATTCAAACTGACGTACATGCACCACGCATGTACGTGGTGTCATGGTATTAGGGGTGATAAAGTAGGGCTTCAGTTGTAGCAACACTATGAAGTGGAATGTTGAAAACCATTCACATGGAATGGAATTAATAACATGTTTCTATGACATTTCTTGCTGCATTTTACGCTATAAATGTAATTAAAGTCAATTTTTTTAAAGCACTCATGCTGCAATCAGGTTACAGGTATGCTTTTCTTGGAAGGTCTTCAGGGGATACAACCCTGTTTCTAGTACATAAAACTGACCAACCTTCCTTTTTCTGCTCCCCTCTCTCTCTCTCTCTCTCTCTCTCTCCCTCCCCTCTCTGTGTTTGAATGACATGTCGAGGGCTGTAATTTGACTCATCTGTGCCAAGGTGCTGGAGAGGGGCCGACAAGGGGGGGGCGGAGTGATTGATTGCCCTCTGTGACTGGCTCTTGTCATGCTCCTCAATGACTAATCACAGACCTGTGTGTGTGTGTAGTGGTTAGGATTGATGAGATGGAGGGGATTGGGGGGACACTCATTTATTCCGTCCACGAAGGTGTATCTCTCATGCCTGGTCACCATGGCAACTGCTCGGTCCAGCACAGAAAGGGGCAAGCGGTCAGAGTGCCGTGGTAACAGGCTGTCAATCACTCAGCCTCCACTTCCTGTTGTTATTCAAGATTTCCTGTCACTCACAATCAGTCAGACTCATGGTGCTGGAGAGCCTAGACAAGCACCACGAAGGCCCTCAGATCAATTTCCACAAATTAATAAAAGATAAAATATATTAGTCATTTTTTAGGAACTCAGTCCGGTACTCAACTTAGTATTGCAAGTTAATATAGTAGAATACACAAGGCGCAAATTCGAAAATGTTGTGCATCAGCAGTTTTTCCTCTTGTTATGTCAGTCAATTAGCTCATGTCAGCTAAACTTTTTCAGATTGCTAAATTTGTTTAGCGGCCAGCTATCTAAACTTGTTATCATGGTCAAATTACCGTCTGGGGGGCCTGTCATGCCAAATATTGTCCCCCGGACAAATAGTGTCTCCCTTTACGTCACAATGGGATTCGATAAACTATTAGCGTCCATTGCTATATCAACGGTGTTACAATGGGATTCGATAAACTATTAGCGTCCATTGCGATATCAACGGTGTGATGACCTAATGATTAGGGTGTTGGAGATCATTACAGTCTAAATTACGTTTTTAGACTGATTCCAACAAGGCTGATTCCACGACAATTTTGCTGTTTAAACAAGTTTTGTTTAGCTAATAAATGAAAACATTAATTCTAACTACTTTTTGGTACCTTATAAACATTACATGAAATCCATGTGTTAAACGTTGCTACGTTGTGGAAATGGCAAAGAAATTGTGTAATCTGCTTGACACATTAAAGGTACTTACCTTACAGATTAGGAAGTCAGCTAATTTCCGCCCCATTCATATGCAAATCTGTTTGATTCATACTCTGGCTTGTCTGGCGGTCATGTTTTAATTTGAACCTGTCCTTCCCTTATCTACACTGAAATAATATAAATTCAGTCGTCCTCTATTATGATCATTTTTTTCTGTCTGGCATATCTCATTAGTATGAACCTTGTGGTTGAATATATATGTATCTATTGTAGGTCCTAGGATACAACAATGAATAATGTGGAACAAATAAATACCATCAAAGGATACCATACAACTTACAATAATGAACACCTTATGAAATAGCTGAGAAACCAACCTGACAATATTTAAGATTTGAAATACATAAACTTTGATTGTTTTTGGTGCAGTTGTGTCATTAATTTATGTTCACATATTATTTTTTGTACACTCACATGGCAATCATAGACTAAAATACTTTATTCTGGTGTGTGGAATAAAGAGGTGGGTGCTGTGTGGGTGGGAGGTTCTGCCTGTCACTTGTTCTCAACAGGCAGTCACTCTCAGAAGGGGGACTTGAAGAGGGAGACGGCAACGTCCAGGCACTGCTGCTCTCTTCGTTCTGAGTGTTTGCAGTGCTAGTGGTTTTTAGTTCATCTGTGTATCTCACATATTATATTCCGAGTATGATACGGCAAGCAAACCTTGTTAGCAGATAATGACAACATGACAATAACAGTATCTTTAGATGATGTAATGAGATGGAGGAGGGGATGGGATGAGTGGGAGATGCAGAATTTCATCTGGAGGGAGAGGAGAGAAAGAGTTAAAGGATGAGGAGAGAGGAAAGAATCAAGAGATGATTAATCAGGTGCTGCGGCTAGTTCGACAGGCAGCCAGTCTCAGTCATGGGTTCAATAACATGGGCCTGGTTTAGTTGGAAGCCCTCTCACCACGTCAAGGTACAGGCCTAGAGAATGATTTTGTTTTTAATTAAGGCATTTAACCCCCTACTCTATCTTTGTAGTGTTTGACCTGGTGGGGCTTTGATAGGTGTAGAAAGTTGGTGATGACTCAACCCTGCCGTGTAATGGACTCCAGGAGACTTCTGCCATATTACGTACACAAATCTAGAACCTCCAGATAGGCAAACACTAACTAGAAACCAATGTCCAATTGGACACAAAATATTAATGGTTAGGGATAAGGGGTTAAGGACCAGTAAGGAACTGGGCAATTGAACTGTCATTTTCAGTCAGTTGGACATTTTACATGCAATGAATACATGTAATAGGCAAATGTATACATTTACAGCCAATTTGAGAAAGTTTAAAATATTTCAAAATGTAAAAAAATATATAAATATGTACATGCTTGTAAACTTTACTTTGAATACAAGACAGATACATATGCTATATACTTACCAAATAACTTACTAACTTCAAATAACTTACTAACTTCACAGCAAATGTCTGCAAGAAAACACATCTTTATACAAATTTAAAAACAGGTTATTAAGGTTATTTACAATACAAAGTCCAGGGCGATGTGAGACCAGGCACGGTGAGGAACAGTGAGGAACCCCCCAGGGTTCGGCTGGGAACACGGACCTGCTTCCCTATTCTCTAGCTGAGTGCCATCGCCAGGCACGAAGTGGGAAGGATGGTCTCAGGTTCCGGGGTTTTTTGTTGTGGGGCTATAGCGGCATGACAGCACATCCGGCTTGACATTCTTGGATCCGGCCTGGTACAAGATGGAGAAGTTGAACCGTGTGAACAACAGGGCCCATCTAGCTTGGTGGTGCAGAGATACTCCAGGTTCTTGTGGTCGGTCCACATGATGAATGGATGTCCCGCCCCCTCCAGCCAGTACCTTTATTCCTCCAACACCATCTTCACTGCAAAAAGCTCACAATCCCCCACATCGTAGTTCTTCCTGATGGGCTGTAAGGTTACCGTCGTAGGAGGCTGCCTCCCAGCCAACCCGCGGAATTGCTCCAGCAAGATGTCCAACGCCCCGTCATGGCGTTCGGCCAAGGTATGGATCCCCTCCATAAGGCCACGAAGCAATTCCTCGTGCCTACCAATGGTGGCTCCTTGGGAGGAGATGGCATTGTGCAGCTGGTCCGAGTCTGCTGGGTCAGTCATGGCCAGTTCGTACTATCGTGTTTTAGGTAAGACCCAGATGCAGACAACATTGAAGTAACAACAGTTTATTAATCGAACAGGGCAGACAAAAAGCAGGTCAAGGGCAGGCAGATGTCATTAATCCAGATAGGTGGGGCAAAGGTACAGGACAGCAGGCAGGCAAAGGTCAGTAATCCAGAACGGTGGGGCAAAGGTACAGGACGGCAGGCAGGCAGGGTCAGGGGAGGCAGAATGGTCAACACCGGGAAAACTAGGAAACAGGAACAATCAAGAGACAGGAGCAGAGGGAAAACCATTGGTAGGCTTGATGAAACAAAATGAACTGGCAACAGACAAACAGAGAACACAGGTATAAATACACATGAGATAATAAGGAAGATGGACAGATCAGGGTGTGACACATCTAGTTAACTTATTCGGGGTAGGGAGCAGTATTCGGAAGTTTGGATGACTGAGGTGCCCAAGGTAAACTGCATGTTACTCAGGCCCAGAAGCTAGGATATGCTAATAATTGGTAGTATTGGATAGAAAACTCTCTGACGTTTATAAAACTGTTAAAATAATGTCTGTGAGTATAACAGAACTGATATGGCAGGCAAAAACCCTAGGAGAATCCATCCGGAATTTTTTTTAGCTCACCACTCATTATAATGGCTGTCTATGGGAATATAAAAGGAATACCTCCCAGATTGCAGTTCCTAGGGCTTCCAGAAGATGTCAACAGTCTTTAGAAAGAGTTCCGCATACAACGCTCTACCTCGCCCTACATTTGGCAAATCTGACCATAATTATATCCTCCTTATTCCTGCTTACAAACAAAAATTAAAGCAGGAAACACCAGTAACTTGGTCTATAAAAAAGTGGTCAGATGAAGAAGATGCTAAACTACAGAACTGTTTTGCTAGCACAGGCTGGATTGCATTCTGGGATTTTTCCTGCAATTCTACACATTTTGCCATGACTTATACCATGTTAATATGATATCTGAGTGAAAGTGACTAACAAAATCAATGGGGGCCCCCTGGGGGTCGGGGCCCTTTGGCACGTGCCCTGCGTGCCCGGTTGGTATTTGGCCATGACTACTACAAGTTTACATAGCTGGCTAGACTAATTTACCATGGCTAACTGAATGACTGACATAACAAGAGGAAACTGCTGAACCACAATCAAATTTCGAGTTTGTACCTTATGTAATTCTAATTTTCTAACTTTCAACAGCGGCATATTTCATATCATCTGACAAAATGACACACTGCTCAACTCAGCTCAGCTGTAGACCGATGTAACATCCACAGTTACAACCAATAGGTGTCACTAAAATACCAATATATGGACACATTTCATCTCGATAGTTTACAACGCAAACTCCATAGCCTTTAAACAATGGATTTACAATTTTTCCATTGCCCCACTCAAACACACACACACACACACACACACACACACACACACACACACACACACACACACACACACTCAAACACACACAAACACACACACACACACACACACACACAAACACACACACACACACACACACATAATATGAATATGTGAAATATAATTACACACACACACATATATTATAAATAAGGTTTGAATGAATTGTCCATATCAGTAATCAAAATTACTGCAAAAGTGCAGTTCAAAAAGTAAAGAAAAGTGTCTAATTAAAATGAAATTATTTCTTGATAAATTGAATGCATCAAAGGGATGTTGTCTAGTCTCAATCGTCTGTCCTTCAGTGTGAACCTCTCAATGACAGAGTTGTAGAAGACGCAGCAAAGCCCCGTGTCCATTATTTTATTCTGTAGGCACACAGCAGGCCCACGGTTGTGTGGGAGACCCATCCCCAAGGCCTCCTTCAGTTTCATTTTCACACCGACACAAAAAGTCACACACACACAAACAGTAGTTGTTAGCAGCACACATTTAGGCAGCTCCATCCATTAGGGCATCCAGCCGGTCGGAGAGAAGAATCCTCCCACGCGAGTCCATCCCCATGCAGCCACGCATGTAGAACTGATGTAGTTAGTCACATGCATCTTGTAGAAGCCAAGGCAGTGGGGCTCGCATTGAGTGGCGGGAGCAGCCCCGTTCCCATTACGTCCACAAAGCAAAAGTAAATGTCCAAGATGTGTAAAAGTCTTGGTAAAAAGTATTAATTGGTAATGACGTTTCAGACAAGTGGACAGTCCAGTACTGTTCTGCTGCCCAACAGCTAGCAGTGAGCGAGATTGTGGTTGTCTGTCATGAATAAAGTCACGTTTTGTAGAGCTCCTGTACGCTGCCTCTGTCTAGTCTTAACTTTCATTCGAGTTGATATTCCACTCTTTGAACCCTCCAAACAGTGTGTTACCTTATCCCGACTTGGAAAATTGTTTGAGGTGCAGTTCGGTGTCCATTTGTCAGGTTATTTTTTGCTAGTTAGCCAACTTCGTTCAGATCAAGGGATTTGAGCTCCAAATTATGTAGACGTCCAAATGTGCAGAGCTTACCACAGGTTTACCCACACAGCATGTTTAGGCAATATGCATGCACACAACATGAAAATGGTCTCAATGCAATGAATGAAGATACTTCAAAGTAGGCAAAGCAGTGATGCCTGTGCTGACCCTGTTCATTAACAGTGACTGTAGTCAGGAGCCCCGCCCCGTCAACGATTTGAATGGATTTGAATGGATGAAAAGGAAGACATGAATACCCTGCCGCCTTTCCTGAGGTTTTGATGCAGTTTTAGCACATGGATTTAAAACCACCAGAATCATTGAGAAAAAAGCATTATATAATTGTATTTTTTATTTGGCTTTTCATAAGAGTTTTTTTTGTTTTATTTTCACAGGGTAAACACTGCCTACCCTGCCTATGACTCTTAAGGAAAAACCACATGAATTTAACTTGTGATCACATGCGATCTTGTGAAATAAATGCGACAATATGGGTATGCCAAATTTCAACATTTGATACCATGAAATTACACGTGACAACATTTGAGCACATGTAAAAATCCCAGTGTCAAATGTCATTGAGAATATGGTTAGAGTCCAGTGTTGTTCCCTGGAGTACAAAAAAGTAAAAGGTACACTTCACAGGTACACATGGTACAGTTTGGTACCTTGTAGGTATAATGGGTCACTTTCCTACCCAATATTTAGAATATAGGGTACGCTCATCATTGAGAGGGAATACTGGTGGGGCTCATTAGCATATTTAATGATGTGGTCGAAAATATGAGTATTTGGGCCAACAGTCAGAGGAATTGTTTATAGCAGTTTAAGTGTTTGATGGTTATGCCTATGCAAGTTCAGCACTTCTTTGACACGGTCTGTTCTGCAAACTTTGTAAGAGCATGTGTCACCAATGAGCTACACTGTAAAAATAGCATTTTCCTGTCATTTAACTGCAACTTGTTGCTAGAAGGTAGCTTTGAATTTGTATTTTCTTTTAACTGGAAACCATTTTTTCACAAGCTATTTTAAAATTCGCAATAACTTACAGGCGAATGGCTGCCATTAGCAATACATGCTCGTAACCTACTGTGCCTTCACTGACTCTTATGTTGACAAAGATGACTTGCTATTTGGCAGCATACTGTAGCAGCGGTACCCTATTAGCATATTGCAGGTGTGTCTTTCAGCTTGCTCTTTTTGGTCTCCCATGAGAGGGAATGCCATCCCAGTAAATGTGCTCTGTTTTATTCTATTCATAAACACTAAGGTTACACACTGTCAGTTCTCCTGCCTTGTTAAAGACTGATATAAGTGCATGAGACATGCAATATTTCATTCATAGCTAGTCACCACCATATCATTGTAATATTCACTTCCCTGCCACACCATAATGTCTCAAATACAACACATTTTACAGCAAGCCCCCAAATATGTTAATGAGCCCGAGACAGCACATTGCTACGCCTACATTTCAAAGTGCAGTAATGATTATACCTTATATTGAATAATGTGTAGAATTTTTTTCTCCATTATACTAGATTATCCGCACATGTACCCTAAAAGGTACTGACCAGTACCATGTACCTCTGAAGGTACCTTACAGTATGTGTACCTTTGAACATTTGTGTAAAACAGGGAACAACACTGTACCGCAACCATACTCTTTTTTTATTGTGTGGCTACACAGTACACTGAGTGTACAAAACATTAGGATTGACAGACAGACCAGCTGAATTCCGTTCTGGCATGCATCTAAAAAAATGTTTTCTTGAGTTTGTCCCACCAAGATTTACATGCCAAAATTGCCACGTGGTCTGCGGCCGTACATGTGGTCTGCGGCCGTACATGTGGTCTGCGGTTGTGAGGCCGGTTGGATGTACTGCCAAATTCTCTAAAACAACATTGGAGGTGGCTTACGGTAGAGAAATTAACAATCAATTATCTTGCAACAGCTCTGGTGGATATTCCTGCAGTCAGCATGCTGTTGAATCAGCTTCTTGATATACCACACCTGTCAGGTGGATGGATTATCTTGACAAAGGAGAAATGCTCACTAACAGGGATGTAAACATATTTGTGCACAGATTTGGGAGAAATAAGCTTCTTGTGATTATGGAACATTTCTGGGATCTTTTATTTCAGCTCATGAAACACGGGACCAACACTTTACATGTTGTGTTTATATTTTTGTTCGGTGTATTTCAGTGTCTTTGAATGCTAGTAGGTGCCAGGTTTGAGTGTGTCAAGAACTGCAATGCTGCAGGCTTTTCACTTTCAGTTTCTCACGTGTATCAAGCAGTGGCGATTTTAGCATGTAAATCTTGGTGGGGCAAACTCAAAAAACTTTTTTTTAGACGTATTTTCCACGTCTGACTTCCCAGTTGCAATGCTTACGGTTAGCCACTGTCACCGATTCCTTCCAAACAACTCATTATTGAATTTGCGATTTCCAACTTGTTGTGCAATGTTTATGTCCAATGGCCGATGAGCACCGATACGTTTTATCTAAATTTTCTCTTCATTATTTCTCTTCATAGGACAAGGATTAAAAAGGATGTGCCAATAGACTTGATTCACGATGATGAGTGCTAGTTAAGATTGTGAAAGTAAGTTGTTGACATGATCAGTCCAATCAAAGCTACTGTACATATAACGGGATTTGACGTAATTTCTGTGGCCAATGACCTTGAGCCTTCTTGGAAGGGCACTTGTAATATAACTCTATGGTAGGACCCAAAGGGCTGAAATTGTGGATGTCTAACCTTAGTAAAAGACCGAAGCTAGACGATTGCGCAATATCCCCATGAGTGACAGAATACTGAACCAATCACAGCGCAATGCTTCAATTTTCTGCTGGCCCGTCCCACCACCACAGAAAGCACTGAGGTAGGCTGAAACACCTGCATTTTGGAGTTGCCTTACTCAAGAAAACAAAAAAGAGACCATGGATGTATGCAGCGTTATTAACTCAATTACATTGCTCAAAAAAATAAAGGGAACACTAAAATAACACATCCTAGATCTGAATGAATGAAATATTCTTATTAAATACTTTTTCTTTACATAGTTGAATGTGCTGACAACAAAATCACACAACAATTATCAATGGAAATCAAATTTATCAACCCATGGAGGTCTGGATTTGGAGTCACACTCAAAATTAAAGTGGAAAACCACACTACAGGCTGATCCAACTTTGATGTAATGTCCTTAAAACAAGTCAAAATGAGGCTCAGTAGTGTGTGTGGCCTCCACGTGCCTGTATAACCTCCCTACAACTCCTGGACATGCTCCTGATGAGGTGGCGGATGGTCTCCTGAGGGATCTCCTTCCAGACCTGGACTAAACTCCTGGACAGTATGTGGTGCAACAGTATGTGGCGTTGGTGGATGGAGCGAGACATGATGTCCTAGATGTGCTCAATTGGATTCAGGTCTGGGGAACAGGCGGGCCAGTCCATAGCATCAATGCCTTCCTCTTGCAGGAACTGCTGACACACTCCAGCCACATGAGGTCTAGCATTGTCTTGCATTAGGAGGAACCTAATGCACCAGCATATGGTCTCACAAGGGGTCTGAGGATCTCATCTCGGTACCTAATGCCAGTCAGGCTACCTCTGGCGAGCACATGGAGGGCTGTGGGGCCCCCCAAAGAAATGCCAACCCACACCATGACTGACCCACCGCCAAACCGGTCATGCTGGAGGATGTTGCAGGCAGCAGAACGTTCTCCATGGCGTCTCCAGACTCTGTCACGCCTGTCACATGTGCTCAGTGTGAACCTGCTTTCATCTGTGAAGAGCACAGGGCGCCAGTGGCGAATTTGCCAATCTTGGTGTTCTCTGGCAAATGCCAAATGTCCTGCACGGTGTTGGGCTGTAAGCACAACCCTCACCTGTGGACGTCGGGCCCTCATACCACCCTCATGGAGTCTGTTTCTGACCGTTTGAGCAGACACATGCACATTTGTGGCCTGCTGGAAGTCATCTGGCAGTGCTCCTCCTGCTCCTCCTTGCACAATTGCGGAGGTAGCGGTCCTGATGCTGGGTTGTTGCCCTCCTACGGCCTCCTCCACGTCTCCTGATGTACTGGCCTGTCTCCTGGTAGCGCCTCCATGCTCTGGACACTACGCTGACAGACACAGCAAACCTTCTTGCAAACCTTCGCATTGATGTGCCATCCTGGATGAGCTGCACTACCTGAGCCACTTGTGTGGGTTGTAGACTCCGTCTCATGCTACCACTAGAGTGAAAGCACCGCCAGCATTCAAAAGTGACCAAAACATCAGCCAGGAAGCATAGGAACTGAGAAGTGGTCTGTGATCACCACCTGCAGAACCACTCCTTTATTGGGGGTGTCTTGCTAATTGCCTATAATTTCCACCTGTTGTCTATTCCATTTGCACAACAGCATGTGAAATGTATTGTCAATCAGTGTTGCGTCCTAAGTGGACAGTTTGATTTCACAGAAGTGCGATTGACTTGGAGTTACATTGTGTTGTTTAAGTGTTCCCTTTATTTTTTTGAGCAGTGTATATATATATATACTTTTACATTGTTTGCAAACTGATATGTGACCCGCATTAATGGCAGAATAACATGCAAGCCCCCCCCCGTCCAATTTTTTTAAAATTAGGTATATATATATATATATATATATACACACACACACTTCTCAAAAAATTAAAGGGAAGACTAAAATAACACATCATAGATCTGAATGAATGAAATATTTTTATTAAATATTTTTTTCTTTACATAGTTGACTGTGGTGGAGTCACACTCAAAATTAAAGTGGAAAACCACACTACAGGCTGATTCAACTTTGATGTAATGTCCTTAAAAACAAGTCAAAATGAGGCTCAGTAGTGTGTGTGGCCTCCACGTGCCTGTGTCAGTGTATACGTTAATGTTATTCTCAGAGGCAACCCAGAACATATCCCAGTCCGCGCGATCAAAACAATCTTGGAGCATAGATTCCGATTGGAATCTAGTGGAATTATCGATTGGAATTCAGTGTTAAATAGACCTCAGCACGGGTACGTCCTGTTTGAGTTTCTGCCTATAGGAAGGGAGGAACAGAATGGAGTCGTGATATGATTTACTGAAGGGAGGGAGGGGGAGAGCCTTGTAACCACCCCAGAAGGGAGCGTAACAATGGTCGAGAGTTTTTGAAGCGCGAATTCTACAGGCATATAAACACATTTCAACTTTAGCAGATCATTTTTTAATACTGCACAAATGTTTGAAATGACAGGCTACTTTGACACTGACAAATTGAGAATCTAAAATCAATAAAAATGACCTTGTCTTGAATCCATCAGTAGTCTAGGTCTAGGTGTGTGGAGATGCATATTGTACAAGATGTGGAGCTCACTCACTGGCCGATAGCCTACAGTCACATTAGAGTTCTCTTTTAATTAAGAGTCTATTGACACACCTTTGCATCAGTCTAACTAACATAATACAAAAATCCCCATCAAAATCCATCAGCTTAGATATATACAGTATATATTTATATTTTATTTTTCCCCCCACTGCGCCATAAATCCATGTTTGAATGATGCGGTTTACAACAACAATAAAATAAATGGAGAGCAGAGACATTATCCAGAATGAGATTCTGATTTAAGAGGTGTTGGTTTGGAGTGTTTTGGAGCATTTTATAACATGCTTAGACACATTTTCATAATGCATTGTAGTCTATGGCAAGTGATGACTCAGCAAAGTATGACAAACAATTGTCTCTCTAACAAAACAAAAAATATTTATAAAAAAAACAGTTTAGGGGATCAACAAAAATCACAGAAAAAGTGAGATTGAAGCCAGATGTAAAAATGTGTGAACTTCCCCTTTAAGCTTGCATTAATTTGTGTCACTGAGCACTGATTCTCTTTCGTTGGTGTAATCGCACAATTATTGACTTGATTCTGGGCAGCTTTTAGCAGGTCAGAAATGTATTCTTGCCAATAAATCTGTGGCTGATCTCTGTCATGGTCACAGACCTGGTGGCGTAGCAGGAAATTCAGATTGCTGGCATCCCCATTCAGAAAAAACACTGCATTTCACACGTGAAAACATCTGTTTTTGGAACATTTCAAATGTGACATTTCACATGTGAAAACGTGATCACGATAAATTCCTGTGGTTTGACCGTAAAGGTGAGGACCATGTAAGAATGTCAGTACATTTGTTTTACCAGTCATCAGGACGTTTTCTGACTGTAAGATTTTTCAAACCATCAAATCTGATTTTGAAATGCTTTCTTAAGGGCCCTTCCCAACAAAGCAGAGAGAAAAATAGAACAATTATAAAAAATAACATGAGGAATAAATATGCAATGAGAAATGATAACTTGGCTATATACACGGGGTAGCAGTACCGAGTCAATGTGCAGGGGTAACAAGGTAATTGAGGTAGATACAGTGCATCCAGAAAATATTCAGATCCCTTGACCTTTTCCACATTTTGTTACGTTACAGCTTTATGAATTTATTTTAATTAAAAAACAATGGATTATCAATCTACACACAATACCCTATAATTACAAAGCAAAAACGTTAATTTTTTCCCAAATATTTGGCAGTGATTATACCCTTGAGTCTTCTTGGGTATGACACTTCAAGCTTTCTCTTTGCATATCCTCTCAAGCTCTGTCGGGTTGGATTGGGAGCGTCGCAACACAGCTATTTGCTGGGCTCTGTCTGGGCTCTGGCTGGGCTCTGGCTGGGCTCTGGCTGTGCTCTGGCTGGGCTCTGTCTTGGCTCTGTCTGGGCTCTGGCTGGGCTCTGTCTGGGCTCTGTCTGGGCTCTGGCTGGGCTCTGTCTGGGCTCTGGCTGGGATCTGTCTGGGCTCTGGCTGGGCTCTGGCTGGGCCACTCAAGGACATTCAGAGACTTGTCCCGAAGCCACTCCTGAGTTGTCTTGACTGTGTGCTTAGGGTCGTTGTCCTGTTGGAATGTGAACCTTCGCCCCAGTCTGTTCTGAGTTGCTCTGGTGCAGGTTTTCATCAAGGATCACCCTGTACTTTTCCCCGTTCATCTTTCCCTCAATCCTGACTAGTCTCCCACTCCCTGCTGCTGAAAAACATCCCCACAGCTTGATGCTGCCACCACCATGCTTCACCGTAGGGATGGTGCCAGGTTTCCTTCAGACGTGACACTTGGCATTCAGTCCAAAGAGTTCAATCTTGGTTTCATCAGATCAGAGAATCTTGTTTCTCATGGCCTGAGAGTCCTTTAGGTGCCTTTTAGCAAACTACCAAGTGGGTTGCCATGTGCCTTTTACTGAGGAGTGGCATCTGTTTGGCCAATTTACCATAAAGGCCTGATTGGTGGAGTTCTGCAGAGATGGTTGTCCTTCTGGAAGGTTCTCCCATCAACACAGAGAAACTCTGGAGCTCTGTCAGAGTGACCATCGTGTTCTTGGTCACCTCCCTGATCAAGGGCCTTCTCCCCCGATTGCTCAGTTTGGCCGGGTGGCCAGCTCTAGGATGAGTCTTGGTGGTTCCAAACTTCTTCCATTTAAGAATGATGGAGGGCACTGTGTTCTTGGGGACCTTCAATGCTGCAGAAATTATTTCCCAGATCTGTGCCTTGACACAGCCCTGTCTCAGCGCTTTAAGGACTATTCCTTCGACCTAGTGGCTTGGTTTTTGCTCTGACAACTGTGGGAGCTTATTTAGACAGGTGTATGCCTTTCCAAATCATGTCCAATCAATTGAATTTACTACAGTTGGACTCCAATCAAGTTGTAGAAACACCCCTTAACGATGATCAATGGAAGCAGGAGTCACCTCAGCTCAATATCGAGTCTCATAGCAAAGGGTCTTGTTTTTAATACATTTGCAAAAATGTCCAAAAACCACGTTTTTGCTTCATCATTATGGGGTATTTTGTGTAGATTGATGAGGAAACAAATGAATATAATCCATTTCAGAATAAGGCTGTAGCGTAACAAAATGTGGAAAAAGTCTAGGGGTCTGTATGTACATGTAGGTAGGGGTAAAGTGACTAGGCAACAGGACAGATAATAAGCAGTAGCAGAGGCGTATGTGATGAGTCAAAGGAGTTGGTGCAATGGGAAGTCAATGCAAATAGTCCCGGGTAGCTATTTGGTTAACTGTTTTTAGCAGTATTAGGGCTTGGGGGTAGAAGCTATTCAGGGTTCTGTTGGTTCCAGACTTGGTGCATCGGTACCACTTGCTGTGCGGTAGCAGAGAGAACTGGAGTGTTTGGGTGTCTGGAGTGTTTGACCATTTTTAGGACCTTCCTTGGACACTGCCTGGTATAGAGGTCCTGGATGGCAGTAGCTCGGCCCCAGTGATGTTGGGCTGTATACACCACCTTCTGTAGCGTCTTGTGCTTGGTTGCCAAGCATTTACCATATTGATGCAGCCAGTCAAGATGCTTATAAACAATTATAAGTCAAGTAATGGTGGTTTTGACGTTAGTAATGGGTTTATATAGCACCTTTCTACCAACGGAGGTACTCAAAACACTTTACATAGTAAGGGGAAAACTCACCTCATCCACCACCAATGTGTGGCACCCACCTGGTTGATGCACAACAACCATTTGTGCCATGGTATTTTTTATTACCACGGAGAGTAAGGACACCTGTTTAACATCCCAACCAAAAGACAGCACCCTGCACAGGGAAATGTCCTCGTCGCTGCCCTGGGGCACTGATCTTAACACCTGAGGGAAGACTGGCCGTCCAACACTACCTCTAGCAGCATCTGGTCTCTCATCCAGGGAACGACCCGGACCGACCCTGCTTAATTTCAGAGGAAAGCCAGCAGTGGGATATTCTGCTGGTACGCTGTTCAGCTAAAGTATGACCCTATCTGGGATTTGAACTCACAACCTCTGGATTTGATGTGCACTAATCTTTCTGCTGCAACACAAAGTCTGTAGCATTCCCATTCACCTATCTCTGCACTTGGTAAAAGAGTGCCATCCTCACTGCTATTTCAGTTATCAATTAATCTGACTATTCTCTCATTATTGATTTAATTGACTTATTCCAGCAATTTGAGAATTTTCTGTATTGTTGTCTAATATTGATTGGGCATATTATTCCGTTTCAAAACCACATTTTTACATGAAAATGTCACGTCATACTACTACTCTGGACGGTTCTGATTTAGAATATGTGGACAACTACAAATACCTAGGTGTCTGGTTAGACTGTAAACTCTCCTTCCAGACTCACATTAAGCATCTCCAATCCAAAATTAAATCTAGAATCGGCTTCCAACAAAGCATCCTTCACTCATGCTGCCAAACATACCCTCGTAAAACTGACCATCCTTACAATCCTCGACTTCGGCGATGTCATTTACAAAATATCCTCCAACACTCTACTTAACAAATTGGATGCAGTCTATCACAGTGCCATCTGTTTTGTCAACAAAGCCCCATATACAGTGGGGCAAAAAAGTATTTAGTCAGCCACCAATTGTGCAAGTTCTCCCACTTAAAAAGACGAGAGAGGCCTGTAATTTTCATCATAGGTACACTTCAACTATGACAGACAAAATGAGAAAAAAAATCCTGAAAATCACATTGTAGGATTTTTAATTAATTAATTTTCAAATTATGGTGGAAAATAAGTATTCGGTCACCTACAAACAAGCAAGATTTCTGACTCTCACAGACCTTCTTTAAGAGGCTCCTCTGTCCTCCACTCGTTACCTGTATTAATGGCACCTGTTGTGTATAAAAGACACCTGTCCACAACCTCAAACAGTCACACTCCAAACTCCACTATGGCCAAGACCAAAGAGCTGTCAAAGGACACCAGAAACAAAATTGTAGACCTGCACCAGACTGGGAAGACTGAATCTGCAATAGGTAAGCAGCTTGGTTTGAAGAAATCAACTGTGGGAGCAATTATTAGGAAATGGAAGACATACAAGACCACTGATAGTCTCCCTCGATCTGGGGCTCCACGCAAGATCTCACCCCGTGGGGTCAAAGAACGGTGAGCAAAAATCCCAGAACCACACGGGGGGACCTAGTGAATGACCTACAGAGAGCTGGGACCAAAGTAACAAAGCCTACCATCAGCAAGGGCATTGAAGATGAAACGTGGCTGGGTCTTTCAGCATGACAATGATCCCAAACACACCGCCCGGGCAACGAAGGAGTGGCTTCGTAAGAAGCATTTCAAGGTCCTGGAGTGGCCTAGCCAGTCTCCAGATCTCAACCCCATAGAAAATCTTTGGAGGGAGTTGAAAGTCTGTATTGCCCAGCAACAGCCCCAAACATCACTGCTCTAGAGGAGATCTGCATGGAGGAATGGGCCAAAATACCAGCAACAGTATGTGAAAACCTTGTGAAGACTTGCAGAAAACGTTTGACCTCTGTCATTGCCAACAAAGTGTATATAACAAAGTATTGAGGTAAACTTTTGTTATTGACCAAATACTTATTTTCCACCATAATTTGCAATAAAATTCATAAAAAACTCCTACAATGTGATTTTCTGGATTTTTTTTCTAATTTTGTCTGTCATAGTTGAAGTGTACCTATGATGAAAATAACAGGCCTCTCTCATTTTTTCAAGTGGGAGATCTTGCACAATTGGTGGCTGACTAAATACTTTTTTGCCCCACTGTACTACCCACCACTGCGACCTGTACTCTCTCGTTGGCTGGCCCTCGCTTCATACTCATCGCCAAACCCAATGGCTCCAGGTCATCTACAAATCTCTGCTAGGTAAAGCCCCGCCTTATCTCAGTTCACTGGTCACCATAGCAGCACCCACCCGTAGCACGTGCTCCAGCAGGTATATCTCACTGGTCTCCCCCAAAGCCAATTCTTCCTTTGGCTGCCTTTCCTTCCAGGTCTCTGCTGCCAATGACTAGAACGAACTGCAAAAATCACTGAAGCTGGAGACTCATATCTCCCTCACTAGCTTTAATCATCAGCTATCAGAGCAGCTCACAGATCACTGCACCTGTACATAGGCCATCTGTAAATAGCCCATCCAAATACCTCATCCCCATACTGTATTTATTTATCTTGCTCCTTTGCACGCCAGTATCTCTACTTGCACATTCATCTTCTGCACATCTACCATCCCAGTGTTTAATTGCTATATTGTAATTACTTCGCCACCATGGCCTATTTGTTGCCTTACCTCCCTTATCCTACCTCATTTGCACACACTGTATATAGACTTTTCTACTGTATTATTGACTGTATGTTTGTTTATTCCATGTGTAACTCTGTGTTGTTATATGTGTCAAACTGCTTTGCTTTATCTAGGCCAGGTCGCAGTTGTAAATGAGAACTTGCACCCAACTAGCCTACCTGGTTAAATAAAGGTGAAATAGAATAAATATAAAATGCGAAGTGTTCCAAAACCACGTTTTCACACAATTTCACATTAAGTGTCTTATGTGAAATCATGTGATTTTCCACATGTGAAATCATATGTTTTTTTCTGTAAGGGGAGAAAGAGAGAACGAGAAAGAGAGAGAAAAAGAAAGTGAGAAAAAGAAAGAGGGATTCAGAGAAAGAGAGAGAGAGAGAGAGAGAAAGTCAAAGAGAGGGAGAAAAGGAGAGCTGTTAGAGGGTGCTTGACATGGGAATGGTTATCCAGCAGGTTCAGAGGCTTGGCAACCACTCCAGGGAAAAATCAGTACTCAACAGACAATTTCACACAAACAACATGCCTCTCTGTAATATTCCCACTGAAAACTGTGCTCAAATACATTTTCATAAAACCATCACCACACACTATTTCACAAAGGACAGTGAATGTACTGAACATTAGGAACACCTTCCTCATATTGAGTTTCACCCCCCTTTGCCCTCAGAACAGCCTCAATTTGTCGGGGCATGGACTCTGCAAGGTGTCGAAGGCATTCCACAGGGATGCAGGCCCATGTGGACTCCAATGCTTCCCACAGTTGTGTCAAGTTGGCTGGATGTCCTTTGGGTGGTGGACCATTCTTGATACACAAGGGAAACTGTTGGGTGTGAAAAACCCAGCAGCGCTGCAGTTCTTGACACACTCAAATCGGTGCATCTGGCACCTACTACCGTACCCCGTTCGAAGACACTTAAATATTTTGGCACCCTTTGAAAGGCACACATACATGTCTCAATTGAAAATATATTTTTTTACCTGCCTCCTCCCCTTCATCTACACCGATTGAAGTCGATTTAACATCAATAAGGGATCATAGCGTTCATCTGGATTCACCTTGCCAATCTATGTCATGGAAAGAGCAGGTGTTCCTAATGTTTTGTACACTCAGTGTATACACATTTCAAATAGATTGTTAACACATATTTGTAACAAAAAGCACCAAATACAATTCTCTTTAAACACATATGTTGCTTAAATTTAGTCTCCCCTGTCCTTGTGCAAGATACATTTTCTCCTCTCTCGGTGAAGGGAATTGAATAGTCTCCCACCATGCAATTTGGCTGGTGTCTTGTCCAGACAGAAGGTCTGTCCGTACTCCCTAGATACAGTTTCCAGAGCAACAGTTACATAGATTGGACTTGAAGTCAGCTTAGAGAACAGAAGAGACAACAGAGAATGGTCCAAAAGAACAGAACTACAGAGAATGATCCCAATAGGTTCTTGGTTCTGTTCCAGAATGCTCACATTGAGTCCTGTACGAAACAGGCCGGGTGCAAACAGGTTTCTAGGAGTTTTGGACCTGTTAGAATGTGAGAGAGCTGTGACCCATTTGTGCCGCAATTTGCATTACGTTCATGTTGGCGAGGTGTGTGCCAGCCCGTGTGCCAGACAGCCTGCTTGTGGCTGTGTGTGTGTGTGTGGCACAAGAACAGAGCCCCCTGCCAACGGCTGCCATCTGGGAGTAATACACGTAGCTCACAACGTTCCATACGAGGCACAGAGCGGGGGCGGGACAGACGGGCAACAACAGGCCCTTCTCACACACATGTACCAACACACACACACACACACACACACACTGACTCATCACACAAACATCAACCCATCACCGTGCTACAACTGTGGTTACAGCAGATACACTGCAGGCCAAGATATTTCCTTTGTAACCCCATCTCAGTGAGAGAGCTGATCAGTATAGCTTCGATATGAAGAGAATGGTATTGTATCCAATGTGATGTAATAGGAAGCAAATACCTTCCTCACATCCGTTAAAATAGACTTAGACAAGCACTACCATTAAATTAACCGCAAACCCATTAAAATAGCTGGAGCCGAACACTATCGCTAACGTAATAAAAAAATAAATAGGCACACCTATTAGCTGAGCACTAATACTGCCCTATAAAAATGTACCTCGCTGGTAGCCAACCAGCGGATTATGTTTTAATTACAGACTCCCTCCTTGGGCTCAGTGGCCTGACTCCTGGAAATGGTCCTCATCTCACCACCTAGATGAGTCTCACAGGGGCAATGTGCTCTCTCTCTCTCTCTCTCTCTCTCTCTAGTCAGTCTGTCAACTTCCAATTTTTTGACCTGCATTGTACTCTCTCTCTCTCTTTCTCTGCATTGTACTTGCGTACATACAAATGATTTCTTATTATAGAACCAACCATGGGAAAAATAGCTTCTATTCGTTGTTATTTTTAGTAGCAAGGGATATTTCCTAGCAGCGCTTGTGACAGTTATTTCCTCAACTGCCTTCTGTCTCCTCTGTTCTCAGGCTGATGTGATGAAGCCTTAGATCCTAACACACTTATGCCTTCTGTCCATTTCATTTGCTGCCATTAACCCAATTTACCAATGCTGTTTTCCTCTGTGCCCTGGTACAAAAGGCAAAGTGTCAGAGGCACAGATGTAGCTAATAATCTAATCTAACGCCCCCACAGTGGCCTTGACACAGCCATGAATCCAGCCAATCACCATTACCCCTCCATCTCCACAGAGTGGCACAGAGAGAGAGAGAGGGAGAAAAGGAGAGCTGTTAGAAGGTGCTTGACATATGAATGGTTATCCAACAGGTTCAGAGACGGCCGTTTAAGCAAATCAGGTTTACCTCTCTCCCAATGTCATTACAGCCCTATTGAGTGGGACCTACACCCACCAATATGAGATGTTGTGATGTTATTTGCCATTCAGCTCAAAGAGAATTGTGACAATCATGGGCCCACTCAGGTCCCATACCGGGAATTTGAGTTACAACTGGCTTAGCTTTCATAAAAGAGCTGTGCTGGCCCATGCTCTCTCTTTTTCCTTTTCTCTCTCTCCAAATCAAAGTGTATAGCTAGCTCTCCCAATTCAACACCTGTGATTACTGTATGCCTCGCTGTATGTCTCTTTCAAATGTCAACATGCCTTGTATACTGTTGTTCAGGTTAGTTATCATTGTTTTAGTTTATAATGGAGCCCCTAGTTCCACCCTTCATACCCCTGATACCTCCTTTGTCCCACCTCCCACACATGAGGTGACCTCACCCATTTACAACCAGTATGTCCAGTGATACAACCTCTCTCATCATCACCCAGTGCCTGGGCTTACCCCCGCTGTACCCGCACCCCACCATACCCCTGTCTGCGCATTATGCCCTGAATATATTCTACCATGCCCAGAAATCTGCTCCTTTTATTCTCTGTCCCCAACGCTCTAGGCGACCAGTTTTGATAGCCTTTAGCCGCACCCTCATTCTACTCCTCCTCTGTTCCGCGGGTGATGTGGAGGTAAACCCAGGCCCTGCATGTCCCCAGGCACCCTCATTTGTTGACTTCTGTAATCGAAAAAGCCTTGGTTTCATGCATGTCAACATCAGAAGCCTCCTCCCTAAGTTTGTTTTACTCACTGCTTTAGCACACTGCTAACCCTGATGTCCTTGCCGTGTCTGAATCCTGGCTCAGGAAGGCCACCAAAAATTCTGTGATTTCCATACCCAACTATAACATTTTCCGTCAAGATAGAACTGCCAAAGGGGGAGGAGTTGCAGTCTACTGCAGAGATAGCCTTCAAAGTAATGTCATACTTTCCAGGTCCATACCCAAACAGTTCGAACTACTAATTTTGAAAATTACTCTCTCCAGAAATAAGTCTCTCACTGTTGCCGCCTGCTACCGACCCCCCTCAGCTCCCAGCTGATCCCTGGACACCATTTGTGAATTGATCGCCCCCCATCTAGCTTCAGAGTTTGTTCTGTTAGGTGACCTAAACTGGGATATGCTTAACACCCCGGCAGTCCTACAATCTAAGCTAGATGCCCTCAATCTCACACAAATCATCAAGGAACCCACCAGGTACAACCCTAAATCTGTAAACAAGGGCACCCTCATAGACGTCATCCTGACCAACTGGCCCTCCAAATACACCTCCGCTGTCTTCACCCAGGATCTCAGCGATCACTGCCTCATTGCCTGTATCCGCTACGGAGCCGCAGTTAAACGACCACCCCTCATCACTGTCAAACGCTCCCTAAAACACTTCTGTGAGCAGGCTTTTCTAATCGACCTGGCCCGGGTATCCTGGAAGGACATTGACCTCATCCCGTCAGTTGAGGATGCCTGGTCATTCTTTAAAAGTAACTTCCTCACCATTTTAGATAAGCATGCTCCGTTCAAAAAATGCAGAACTAAGAACAGATATAGCCCTTGGTTCACTCCAGACCTGACTGCCCTCGACCAGCATAAAAACATCCTGTGGCGGACTGCAATAGCATCAAATAGTCCCCGCGATATGCAACTGTTCAGGGAAGTCAGGAACCAATACACGCAGTCAGTCAGGAAAGCTAAGGCCAGCTTCTTCAGGCAGAAATTTGCATCCTGTAGCTCCAACTCCAAAAAGTTCTGGGACACTGTGAAGTCCATGGAGAACAAGAGCACCTCCTCCCAGCTGCCCACTGCAGAGGCTAGGTAACACGGTCACCACCGATAAATCCATGATTATCGAAAACTTCAACAAGCATTTCTCAACGGCTGGCCATGCCTTCCGCCTGGCTTCTCCAACCTCAGCCAACAGCTCCGCCCCCCCGCAGCTAATCGCCCAAGCCTCTCCAGGTTCTCCTTTACCCAAATCCAGATAGCAGATGTTCTGAAAGAGCTGCAAAACCTGGACCCGTACAAATCAGCTGGGCTTGACAATCTGGACCCTCTATTTCTGAAACTATCCGCCGCCATTGTCTCAACCCCTATTACCAGCCTGTTCAACCTCTCTTTCATATCGTCTGAGATCCCCAAGGATTGGAAAGCTGCCGCAGTCATCCCCCTCTTCAAAGGGGGAGACACCCTGGACCCAAACTGTTACAGACCTATATCCATCCTGCCCTGCATATCTAAGGTCTTCGAAAGCCAAGTCAACAAACAGGTCACTGAACATCTCGAATCCCACCGTACCTTCTCCTCTGTGCAATCTGGTTTCCGAGCCGGTCACGGGTGCACCTCAGCCACGCTCAAGGTACTAAACGATATCATAACCGCCATCGATAAAAGACAGTACTGTGCAGCCGTCTTCATCGACCTTGCCAAGGCTTTTGACTCTGTCAATCACCATATTATTATCGGTTTTTCGGATTACTGCCTTGCCTGGTTCACCAATTACTTTGCAGACAGAGTTCAGTGTGTCAAATCGGAGGGCATGCTGTCCGGTCCTCTGGCAGTCTCTATGGAGGTGCCACAGGGTTCAATCCTCGGGCCGACTCTTTTCTCTGTATATGTCAATGATGTTGCTCTTGCTGCGGGCGATTCCCTGATCCACCTCTACGCAGACGACACCATTCTATATACTTCCGGCCCCTCCTTGGACACTGTGCTATCTAACCTCCAAACGAGCTTCACTGCCATACAACACTCCTTCCGTGGCCTCCAACTGCTCTTAAACGCTAGTAAAACCAAATGCTTGCTTTTCAACCGTTCACTGCCTGCACCCGCATGCCTGACCAGCATCACCACCCTGGGTGGTTCCGACCTTGAATATGTGGACATCTATAAGTACCTAGGTGTCTGGCTAGACTGTAAACTCTCCTTCCAGACTCATATCAAACATCTCCAATCGAAAATCAAGTCAAGAGTCAGCTTTCTATTCCGCAACAAAGCCTCCTTCACTCACGCCGCCAAACTTACCCTAGTAAAACTGACTATCCTACCGATCCTCGACTTCGGCGATGTCATCTACAAAATTGCTTCCAACACTCTACTCAGCAAACTGGATGCAGTTTATCACAGTGCCATCCGTTTTGTCACTAAAGCACCTTATACCACCCACCACTGCGACTTGTATGCTCTAGTCGGCATATTCGGCATATTCGTCGCCAGACCCACTGGCTCCAGGTCATCTACAAGTCCATGCTAGGTAAAGCTCCGCCTTATCTCAGTTCACTGGTCACGATGGCAACACCCATCCGTAGCACGCGCTCCAGCAGGTGTATCACACTGATCATCCCTAAAGCCTACACCTCATTTGGCCGCCTTTCGTTCCAGTTCTCTGCTGCCTGTGACTGTAACGAATTGCAAAAATCGCTGAAGTTGAAGACTTTTATCTCCCTCACCAACTTCAAACATCTGCTATATGAGCAGCTAACCGATCGCTGCAGCTGTACATAGTCTATCGGTAAATAGCCCACCCATTTTTACCTACCTCATCCCCATACTGTTTTTATTTATTTACTTTTCTGCTCTTTTGCACACCAATATCTCTACCTGTACATGACCATCTGATCATTTATCACTCCAGTGTTAATCTGCAAAATTGTAATTATTTGCCTACCTCCTCATGCCTTTTGCACACAATGTATATAGACTCCCCCTTTTTTTCTACTGTGGTATTGACTTGTTAATTGTTTACTCCATGTGTAACTCTGTGTTGTCTGTTCACACTGCTATGCTTTATCTTGGCCAGGTCGCAGTTGCAAATGAGAACTTGTTCTCAACTAGCCTACCTGGTTAAATAAAGGTGAAATAAAATTTAAAAAATTGGGCGCGTACAGCGATTTGCTGATGTTATAGCAGGTGCGGAGAAATGCTTGTATTTCTAGCTCCAACAGTGCAGTAATACCTAGCAATACAAAACAATACACACACATAATCCAAAAAGTCAAAAGAAAGAAATCAAGAAATATCAGAATGAGCCGTATCAGAATGAGAGTCCGTCTTTCCCTCTCAGATCTGTGGTCCATCAGGTGTCGTCAGTCACACAGCTCTTTGATGACTAAGGAGCTGTCTGTAGAGATACTGTATGAAGTGCAGCCTCATAAAGACGGACAGGATCAAAGCTAGACTCTAAAGTATACAGAACTCCTTAATCAGATCACAACACGCACAACTCTCCCTCACCTTCTAAGGCAAGGCACACTTTAATGTGTGATTTTCTGGGTAGGACACACATTGTTTTCTTTTTGTGACCCTCACCCTCCCCAGTCCTCACTTAAACGTTTGGAGTCCCATTTGCAGCAGAGCACTCTCCCCTCTTTAATAATGAATTAGAAGGGAGAAATCCTGAAGGGTAATGTAAAGGAGAGAGATGAGGAGTAGACAGAGAGAACAAGAGAGAGACAGAGAGCGAGAGAGAAAAAGACATGTACCCCAGAGTGTTGCAGATGCTCTGAGTTGGTTTGGCCTCCCTCTTTCAGTCATATAACTTTGTAACAGAAGCTTTTAATGTAGTGTACCTTGCTCCCTACTAGCAACACACAGTGCCATATAAATCATGGTGATTCACATCAGCCAGCCAACTGTCAGGGTTCTCAGTCCCACTGTGAGGTCAGGTCCATTTAAGTGGGACAGTGATTTGATCCAGGCACTCAGATTGTAGACAGGAGAGTGTTAGAGAGGGTGACAGGTGTTGTTTAGTTTACCCCTGTGGGTCTTGCTGGATGACCTTGACACAATGGGACCTGGGAAAGAGGAGCCCAGAAAGACGCTAGCACACACACACACACACACACAATAACAATAACACACCACCACCCCCCCCGAAGTCCTGGAGTCACTAATAATGTCATTCCCATTACATGACACCCTCAAGACCTCTGCTTATTGGCTCTATGTAGGTCATGTGACTCAGTGTCAGACCCAGGGCTCGAAATTAAGGGCGTCCTGTCATCCTGGGGCCGATAAAAAAATATGTCTGGGACAGTTGCGTGATGATAGGCGAAAAAAATATAAAATGCAGTGGTTCCAAACTAAAAAATGTAAACAAAAAGACGAGGCTGATGAAATAGATCACAACATTCAGCTTAGAAGTTGATCAACTATGAATAATTCACATAACAAGTACAGCAATGTCTTCACGCGTCAATGTTCCAAAATGCTATTACAGGGGAACACCATTCTCAAGCACGATGGATATACAGCCCAATGGCAAGAAACATAGAAAGATTCAACAGTAGAAGAGGAAATGCTGGTTTCAATGGCATATCAGGAAATCTTTGCTTTTATTTCTATGGTCGGATTTTGGCTGTAGGCTATATTAAAATCCTTTACAAATGTCTGTCCTCTCTGCCTTTTGGGGCTTGTATACATGATCTCTATAGCTACAGAGAGAGATAACCAAAGAAAGCTTTGCATATTCTAACTTTGTGGCTCTCATTAACTGTGCCTAGCAGTATTTCTCTAGTTCTCTGCCTGCCTGTCTCAGGTACAATATCAAAGAACACTGTGACTTTAGCTTCATTTACAGTATACCTGCCGCTAACATGCGTCCTTTGTCCTGATGTTGTCCACATTCTGATTGTGCCCACATTTTCAGAAATATGTCTACGTATGGTCAGTGGTGGAAAAAGTACTCAATTGTCATACTTGAGTTAAATAAAGTAAAGATACCTTAATAGAAAATGACTCCAGGAAAAGTAAATGTCACCCGGTAAAATAATACTTGAGAAAAAGTCTAAAAGTATCTGGTTTTAAATGTACTTAAGTACAGTGGTGGGTAAAGTACTCAATTGTCATACTTGAGTAAAAGTTCAAAGTAAAAGGTAGAACGAAGGATAATCATATCCTCCCATGGAGAGTGAAAAAGAAATAAAGAACCACATAAGGAGAGGGTTAAAGGTAGGAAGAATGAAGGGGAAGGAAAGGAGAGAGAGAAATAGAGTGAGTAAGATAGAGGGAGAAAGCTCAGACACACCGGTTGGATGTCAAATGTTTGCCTGCCTACAGTACTTAGAACCTCTGAACAGTGTCGGCAGTCACACAGCAAAGACCTTGGAAGTTGTCAGCCACTCAGCCTTGCTAAAATACTACAAACCAGAAGGTGGCAGTGTTTTTCAACGCATATCTGTCCGTATTGCTTATGGTCTGGGATAATGTTGCTATTTTGTAGAAAGCCCTTGTTGATACTACCCAGATGGCAACATCTAGATAACTACCTAGCAAGATGACGAAGAAACAATTGAATTCACTCTCCCTAATTCCATTCTGCCAGTGACAGCCCATAGCAAAATGTTTAGCTAGCTAATGTTAGCATATTAGCTAGCACAAAATAGCAAGCTAGTTAGCTAGCTAAGGACACTGCACTAACTCAGCTGTTTCATGGAATTTAACTAATCCGTTGTGATTTAATTATAATTTCAATACTAGTTACAGTTGTTAGCTAGCTTGGAGGAAGTAGCTGTTTCTGTATGATATGTTGGATAAAGGAATAAAGACAGACACTAATGTTAAGTTTAATTGCCTTGTTTGTGCATTGTACAAATCCCTACACGTGGAGTCCGGGGAACAGTCCGACTAGTCGAATACCTATCAACTAGACTCCATAACAGTAGCTACTATCCCATAGCCTACATTGCATATGAAGTGTGACTGGCTCATGCGTGGATGTACGGAGAAAATTCTCTATTTTAAAAAATAAATAATTTGGGGTTTGTGCTCTCTGATCGGCTCAAAGTCAAGTTGTTAGCCACTGAGAAGTATTTTTGTAGGTTCGTCGCTACCGGATCAGCATGCAGCAGGTACCGCTTTTGTTCTAGCAAGAGAAGGAGTGGTTTCCCACTGTGATAAGTACATTTCGTCAGTCCATCAGCAGTGAGATTCTGGGTGTGTTTCATGCTTTAGAGACCAGGTGTCTCGGGAACTTAGAGAACCATGTCATCAGAACTATGGCAAAGGAGGGGGCCTTTGTTTGTTGTTACCCATGTGCCTCACTCAGACCACACCTCATGAGACACTGCATGCCGGAGGTGAGAGGCAAAAACCCATGGAGGCTACTAAGTGTCCTCAGTGGCAAGTGTGTGGCAGTAAAACTGGAGTGCATAGGCCTACTCTGTGGCTGAGTTGCATTTAGTTGTAGTCTAAATTGTTGTTCCTCAATAAAAATAAAAATAAATTAATTGAATGGAAGTGTAGTCTAAATTGTTGTCTCAGTATAATATGAAGTTGAGTTGAGGTGTTGTTTAAATTAGTTGTTTCTCACTAAAGGATGAGTTCAATTCAGTTGACGTGTGGTCTAAGTTGTTGTCCGTTGATTGGCTCCAGAATGTCTTACTAATTGGCAGGATAAAGGGGACAGGCTAAATTGGCAGGGAGATGAGGCCAGTGACGCATAGCTACCCCAAATACACCCACTCTTCATACGGCATGCTTCAGCTGGAGTCAGGCTGTTATTAACTAGACCAGGGATGGGCAACTGGCGGGCAGCAGACCCCCCTTTTTAAGGTCCGGCTTTTTAAGGTCCGCAGACCAATGTGGTGTGTCTCTGAGCCTCGATGCCTGCTGCTTCCTCTGTTAACACCCAGATCACCAATGCGCTCGGTGTCACTAAACCTGTACTTGGTTGTCATGGAAACCCCATTTCTCCCTGAATCTTTCTCCCCCTTTTCTCTCCCTCCCTCCATCTCCCCCTCTCTCCCTTTCTCTCTCTCTCTGGGCAGGGAGAGAGATTATGGTGATGTAATTTTACTGTGACTCCCTGAAGTGTAAAGCTAGCATGGACCTGCTCAAGGGCGTTAATTTGTGTTGCATGTTTCGGGGGGTCAGGGTCAATGGGTTCCGGGGTGAATTTCCTGATCTGGTGAATTTCCTGATCATTTGGTCCAATTGTTATTAGGTATTTGTTGCATATGCATGGTTCTTTCGAAAGGCCAAACCCACCATTGTTGTGCGTGGCTAAAGACCTCTATTTTCATGGTATCTGACCATAGCACCACCGGGAGTTTGCTAAACGGTATTGGCACTTGTAACCGGTGCAATTGCAGTATGACACAAAAATAGAGGTCCTCGGCCATGCACACTAGCGGTCGGTTTGGCCTTTGAAAGAACAATGCATATGCAGAAATACCTCATCCCTACTGTAAAATATGGTGGTGGATCTTTGATGTTATGGGACTATTTTGCTTCCACTAGTCATGGGGTCCTTGTTAAGGACCCCTGTATCAAGATTGGACAAGTCTTGACACACATTACAACACAGCATGAGTATCCAATCGTGCCCAGGTCCAATACGGACCACATCAACACTTCCACACAGTTGGACACACCAGGAAACGGACCACCTTGTGTCAGTCTCAATGTGTGTCAAATGCTTTGACCATCTCTGGGGTATCCAACTCTGATCTTGGAAAGCAACTCGATGTGTAGGTTTTTCGTTCCAGCCCTGCAGTAACACACTTGATTCAGCAAATCATAGACCAGACTAAAGACCTTTGAATGTGTTAGTGATGGGCTGGAGCAAAAGCGTGCACACAGTAGCTTTGTACAGCAACTGCAATGCTCTCCAGAGGGTGGTGCAGTCTGCACAACGCATTACCGGGGGCAACCTACCTGCCCGCCATGACAGCTACAGCACCCAATGTCACAGGAAGGCCAAAAAGATCAAGAAGACCCACCACCCGAGCCACTGCCTGTTCACACAGCTACCATCCAGAAGGCGAGGTCAGTACAGGTGCATCGAAGCTGGGACCGAGAGACTGAAAAACAGCTTCCATCTCAAGGCCATCAGACTGCTAAACAGCAATAGTAATAGTAACCGGAAGGTTGCAAGTTCAAACCCCTGAGCTGACAAGGTACAAATCTATCGTTCTGCCCCTGAACAGGCATCTGTCAACAACAACCAAAAAAACAGTTCCCAGGCCGTCATTGAAAGTAAGAATTTGTTCTTAACTGACTTGTCTAGTTAAATAAAGGTAAAATATAAAAACTCATACCATCTTTTGCACCCATCCTATGCCGTTGGGCCATCGCTCATCCATATATTTATATGTACATATTCTCATTCACCCCTTTAGATTTCAAATCAAATTGTATTAGTCACATGCGCCGAATACAACAGGTGTGTAGACCTTACAGTGAAATGCTTAATTACGAGCCCCTAACCAACAATGCAGTTAGAAAAAATACAGATAAGAAATAAGTAACAAGTAACTAAAGAGCAGCAGTAAAATAACAATAGCGTGTCTATATACAAGGGGTTACCGGTACAGAGTCAATGTGCGGGGGCACCGGTCAGTTGAGGCAATATGTACATGTAGGTAGAGTTATTAAAGTGACTATACATAGATAACAGAGTAGCAGCGTGTAAAAGAGGGGGGCAGGGCAATGCAAATAGTCTGGGTAGCCTTTTAAATTGGTGTTCAGGAGTCTTATGGCTTGGGGGTAGAAGCTGTTTAGAAGCCTCATGGACCTAGACTTGGTGCTCCGGTACGGCTTGCTGTGCGGTAGCAGAGAGAACAGTCTATAACTAGAGTGGCTGGAGTCTTTGACAATTTTTAGGGCCTTCCTCTGACACTGCCTAGTATAGAGGTCCTGGATGGCAGGAAGCTTGTGTGTATTAGGTAGTTGTGAGGACATTTTTAGATTACTTGTTAGATATTACTGCACTGTCGAAACTAGAAGTACAAGCATTTCGCTACATCTGCTAACCATGTGTATGTGACCAATACAATTTAATTTAGGGGAAAGCAGGAGTAGGCATGAGTACCCCTAATGCCACCGCGGCTCCAGCCGCAGGACGACGCTGGCCAGAAGGACGGCCCCGAGATCAAAGTGCGGGCCGGTCCGGACAGCGGAGGTGTAAATACTGGATGATGTAGGGGTCCAGGATGTCCGCCACCGGGACCCAAGAGCACTCCTCAGGACCATACCCCTCCCAGTCCATCAGGTACTGGAGCCGACCACCTCGACGACAGGAGTCCAGGAGGGACCTAACAGCCGACCCACCACTGGCCTGAGGGAAACATGAAAGGAGGGTGAGCTCCGGTAGTTTGTAGGGAGTTCTAAACTATAGGTTACTCCTTTTGACCCTCCGGAGGACCTTGAATGGCCCCACAAAATGGGGACTCAGCTTCCGGCAGGACAGGCGGAGCGGATGGTTCCTGGTGGAGAGCCAAACGTGATCACAAGGATGAAACACAGGAGCTTCACTGTGATGGCAGTCCGCCTGATCCTTCTGACGGAGGACGGAATCACTCGTCCACTGCAGGAACTTCGGTCTGCCTCCGAGTCTACGGAGCCAGGGCCGGCTGATATCCCCGGACACACGAAGAGAGTCTTCCCGGTGGAGGAGTGACAAAGAGAGTTCTGGGTGTATTACACTCAGGGAAGGAACCAGGCCCATTCTACCTGCCTGGCCTGGCAGTGACTCCTTAGGAACCTCCCCAGCTCCTTGTTGGTCTTCTCCAACTGCCCATTAGACTGAGGCCGGTACCAGGATGTGAGACTGACAGTTCCCCCCCCCATTTCTCCATAAAGGCTTTCCAGAACCGCAACATGAATTGGGTACCACGGTTGGAAACGATGTCCCACGTAAGGCCATAGTGCCGGAAGACCTGCTGGAATAGTGCCTCAGTCAGATGGAGAGCGGTAGGTAGACCAGAGAGAGGGATAAAACGGCAGGATTTAAAGAATCTGTCAACAACAACCAAAAAAGTGGTGAAACCATCAGAAAGGGGGAGCCCCATTACAAAGTCTATGGACAGATGTGACCAAGGCCGCTGAGGCACGGGAAGGGGAAGTAGTTTCCCTGCTGGAGCATGCCTGGGAGATTTGGATTGAGTACATACCGAACATGAGTTGACATAGTCCTGCGCCAAAGTGGGCCACCAGTATTTATCGGAAAGGGATTGGATGGTGCAGGTGATACCTGGGTGTCCAGCAGTGAGGGATGTATGTACCCAAGTCAACAGCCAATCTCTCCCCACCGTGGCGACATAGATGCGCTCTGGACGGCAGGGGCACGTTTCCTCTCCAGATCTTGGTGGATGTACACATGTACGTCTCACCACACAGGACCAATGACACGGGAGGACAGATTGAAGGGCTGGAGGACACTCACAGGGCCCACCACCGATGTGGAACCACAGGATGTTGGAAAGTAGATCCTCCAGCATTCTGGTCCCCAGGTGGGTGTGTATGGGTGCAGTGTGTACGGATGTGGTGATGAGGAAGGGAAGGCTTTCCTGGTGCTTGGGTCCCACGTGAGGGTGCTGTGACGTGCGTAACGGTGCCAGATCCCAATGTTTGCATATCCAGGGCTTGTACAGGAAAAGGAGAGGAGAGCAGGTATGAAGTTAAGTTCAGGGAGGAGGAGAGGGCGTGATCGATAAAGTTCCCCATGGCACCATAGTCCACTAGAGCTATGGAAACAACACTTCAGGGACAGCCAGCCAGTGAAATGGGAACCAGAAAGGGTTTGGCGGAGAACAATGATAATGGAATAATGGAATAGTCACACCAACACTGGGAGACAGAAGGTCACGGGGCTGCCCCTCTGCTCTAGTGGACCCCGGGTTGGGACACACAGAAGCTGGTGTACCTCCTGGCCGCAATAGGGACAGAGCCTCAGCTGTCTCCAGCTCTGCCGGTGTGGCCCCTACCGCCATTTTTCAGTGGGGTGGTGGACACCAGCTCTCCCGAAGAAGTTTATCCAGACGGATGGCCATCGCAATGAGAGAGTCCAAGGTTATGTTGCCATCCCGTTGTCATCCCGACATGCCAGCTCCATCTGGACCTCTTCACACAGTCCACTACCGAATAGAGTGCGGAGCGCTGGCTCATTCCATCCGCTGGAGGCTGCCACAGTCCGAAAGGTGAGGGCGTACTCGGCTCCCGTCTGATAGAGAAAATAGAGGGAGCACTGGAGTAGGAAGCCACGGCATTTCGATGGAGTGCCGTCTTCTCCAGAATGGACAGTCAGACATCGATGACCTGGGCGGATGGCTGGGGGACTGGCTCACTGTGACGACCCGTGGTAGGAGGCCCTCTGTCAGAGGTATGGAGATCCTCGCTAGTGGTGTCGAGGCGGTGGAGGACACAGACAACCTCCTTCATGGTCGTACCCAGTAGAGCTAGCTGGTCGTGGTGTTGGTGGCCTGATGACCCTGTTCCTCGATCGTCTGGAAGATGGTGTAATCTTCTGCTGCTTCCTCAATTTCAGAGGCAGTTTTCTGTAACGTAGACAGGAAGCAGGTGCAGATGGTTAGTTTAATAATAATAAACATGACAAAAATACTAAACAGGAGCAGCATGCTGAACCTAATCAAAATCAATACTGCCTAATGACTGGGCTATATGATGGGAGATTAATCAGGGTGGTGATAAGGTCCAGGTGTGCTTAACGATGGGGAGCAGGTGTGCGCAATGATGTTTGCCAGGTGTGCAAAATGTGGGTTTCCTAGACCGGCGACGTTGAGCGCTGGAGGGAGGGAGCAGGCGTGACATAAAAACACATTTATAACACTGTAATCAGCATTTATCTAAATCTGACTAAATAAAATTACCGAAAAGAATACAATACAAGTTCATGTCAAAACTTACCTAACCTGTGCTTAGTCAACGCTATTATCAGTTGAGTAACTTACCTTATGTTACTGAACAAAAGAAAGGGAACATAAGACATGAGGAAACATGAGGAAGGGAATGAGAGAAGGGAATTAGTTGTTAGGACTCTCACACCCCACAAAACAGTCTGAGAAAATGCAACTATTGAATGGCTAAAGCCAAGGGGTGCAATACTGTCACCCAACCACAAGATGTCACTTAACACACATTAATGTAAATCAAGTTCAACAGGAGCAAATGAGCTAAACATGAAGTCATACATGAATTCCATCGCTAGCTAACAAGCTATGTATGAAATCCAAACGTTGTTAGCTACACTGGGACAAAATACAGGAGCTATATGCCAAATAAGTGTAGAGAAATGTGATTCACAAGGGTCCCAAGGGTGTCATACTCAGAATACAAAGGTTAAAAGAAACACACATTTATTGTATAAAGAATAAAAACCCTCTTGCTACACCTAACTGGTACTGGGTTGGCTACCAGCCACCCAGGAACTTCAAACCCTCACATAAGGAAGGACAAACAATGCACACAGGGGAAAAAACTATGTAAAAAAACCCAGATTAAATGTTAAACTCCTCCTCTCAGATACAATGGCAGTATAGTTCACAAGCCTTCCCACATTATTTAACAGGTGTTAGACAATCTACTACTAGCCCAAGGTCTCTCCCCTCCTTGGGTAGAGACAGGATGTCCTGTAAGGAACACAGTATTCCAGCCGGTCTAACGACAACTCCATTAGTTTCTAACAAGTAACAGGCAGTCCTTGTTCTAATGATTATAAACATTATATTCATTATTATGATTATAATAGGATTCATACATCCATACAGTAACATAGTAGTATTCTATTTAGTTATAGTTTTAAGCTAAATGTATACATAATTTAGTCATTAATCATCAAAATCCCTTAATATATCCACCCTATAACTAAATCTTATACATCCAATCACACCTCTATTTTTATTAGAATATTAAAAAGCACACATCTATTTTCATTAGAAATATCTTTTGTTATCCAAATACAACCTAATAGAAACCAATACATGCATTTACACTGGCTGCTGTAGGCCTACATCAGAATCATAACTCTTCTTATCAGGATTTTCGTTACCATCTTCATCAAAGAAACAGTCTAGCATCAAAACAAGATACAACCTAGAATCTCTAAACATCAAAATGGTTTCATCAAACATAGGCTCCTCTATGTGAAGGATACGGATTCATTCATCTACTAGGTCTGAGGCGTGTATTCATCATTCCACTGGTCAGAGCTTGGAATCGTTCCGTATCTCACCATCTGTTGTCTCATTGATTTCTCCAGAGTCCTGGAAATGAGAACCTTTTACACCGGAATCATCCGCACAAAACTAACACAGTCACACAGGTGAAGGTAGCCCAATACAGTGATCATGACATTTTTCCATTTTCCAAACATACTGTCAATCCAATTAGTTAGAGAAGTATCCACCCCAGAATTTTCTGCCAACTCGTGAGCTAGGGTGGTTAAACCAGCCAGGGCCTTGGTCACTGATCCATCCGGAGCTGTGTCATCGGGGATGAAATTACAACATTCTGCTCAGAACCTCATACACCCGCCCACCCTTTTCTGCCAGTAACATATCCAAGGCTATTCTACTCTGTCATCCCATCAACCTAGTTGCAGCTGTTATCACCAGAAGATGCTTGATTCCTATCCAGAACTCAACAGGTAACCCCCTTGGAACACCAATGCTATCAATGTAAACTCTATTGTCAAAAGATCCTGACGGAGCACTCCTTCTCACTCTTCTACCTGACTCTGGGTAAGGGTAAAGAGCATGCCTAACTGCAGGTTAGGTCACAGCTTCATACCTCCACACTCTAAGCATTTTCATCTGTCAGTCAGGTCCCTCATTGTCTTGTCGGTAAAGATTCTCTTTCCTATGGCAAGTTCTATGTTCTTACTTTCCCTACGTCCCACCCGTGTGTTATGTAGCGAGCCAAACAATAATAATATCCTCCTGTAACTGTGAAAGGGGGAAGTCTAGATGTAATCGGCACCTGGGGACACAGATATCACAGATCAATGCAACTGTCATTGTTCAGCTCCCTGCCCTCTTGATCAGCTTTACCATACAGGCCATTCCCCTAGGTGAACAATTCCATCAAATGGAAAGGGAATGGTTATAAACTGAGGTTTTGCTGAGGCGCAGGCCTAACATTCTTCTTTCGCTACTGATCTGGCTTTTTACTGAATCCATTCTAACCATAGGTTAGAATCGCCATAACCAGTTTCCACCTCAATCTCTTCCTTAAGATCTTTCGTCTGCACTATCCTCACCGGCCCTTGGCTCTGGACAACTCCACGGTCAGTATCTGCTTTGTCAGGGGCTCTGCTTGTATTCTGGCTGACTATAGAGCTATCATCTGCCCTAACTTCTTCTTCCTGGAATGGCACTAGGTTATCAACTGAAATCCTTACTTTTCACTACACTCCATCTTCTTCCATGCTGGGTATGTGGATTTATGTTGCCCTCTCTCTCTGTGTGAGCTATAACCTGTTTCCATGAACTTCACAGGGACTTGTACAGATATATTCTATAATGGCTCATAGTCCTAGACTGCCAAGGAGTCAGAGACCCCATTTGGTCCCCATTTGAACTCCACTGAGACATCCTTCCCAATCTCAGTCTCCCTTCCTTACTATTCAGTTCCAGTGACCTTTTGAGATGCTATGGTAATATAAATTCCCCTCGTCTAGCACATGAGTCAAGTTACCCTCTTTGGCCTTCTCGGGGTTCATGGTGTATCAGGAATATGGCTCCTACGATCAGACAGCTCAGGACGGCCAGCACACCTGTAAAGCCTCGCCCTTTCCCGGAAAACATATCAGCAGCCAGAGGCCAAGCCATACTTTCACTTCTATGAACGCTCACAGCGGTGAAAGGTCGGGTATAAGGGAATCTTCAGTAGGAGTTTAACCCCTGTACCCTGTTGGTATCGGTTCTGCTCCTACCCCTGTGATTGTTCGCCAGTGTCAGTGTGTCTTACCCTCTTACAATGTGTGATATGCACCCAGGTAGCTCTTTCAGCTATTCTCACAGTGAAGGCTGTCACCAGGAGTCCTTGGTATGGCCCCACCCAACGGGCTGCTTCCCGTCTATTCTCCTCGGGGACTGGTTGAGTGAATCACCTTCTCCTGTAATTCACCTGTAGTGCATAAAATCTTGGACATACAGTTTCTAATTTGTTCTATCTGATTATATATTTAACTTCTATGCCTACTTGTTAGCTAGAATTGTCTAGATTTTTTTTATATTAGTTTATTATCCAATAGGCCACATCCTATCCTAGACCACAATTTACCCATCCCCCCTTTGATACCTGGCTCTGCCCAGGTAACAACCTTGCCTACTCTAAACAATGACTTAGGTAAGATTAGTCAATTATCCTTATGTCTGACATTATCATGTAGGAGTGCCCCTTTAATTCTCCACATGTACCAATTCTCTGTTAAGTGTCTCACTGTTTGGCTTGATCTAAAATCCTGGATTTTAGAAAAACATGTCTATGGTGGCAATTTCTAAAGTCCTTATATAGGTTAATTAAGGTTATCTCGACCCTATCCATAATCCCAAATCACCACAGATGTCATATATCCCTGTCCACTATATACTATTTAAATAAAAATATTCTAATGGTCAAATAAAGCCAAAACGAATGCTAACCATATCATATCTCTTTTCTGTGCTAATGAAATCTCTCCTTCGGGAGTCCACTGTATTTTATCTAACATTAACATGGGTTAACCTTAAAAATAAGTCAATAATTTAATATATGTTGCATAGGCTGGGATACCTTATCTACAGTAATTTACCATCCCTAAGAACTGCAACCTATTTATTTTCATAAATAATTTGAATGCTTATAAAATCACTTTTTCTATCTTGAATTTTCCTCCCCTTTTGGCTTAAACTATGTCCTGTCCAAACCTCAAAGGACCATATCCTCCCCCATTTATTATCGATGATAAATATGATTTCTGTTCCTGTTGTAATACTAAATCAATAGTAGCCAATTCGAAACCTTCACAGCCAATGTTTAAAACAGAATCCTGAACATCTTCCTCACTAGAGTTTATTCCCCCGCTCCCCATAATTTATCCTGCCTCAATTCCACTTTCTCCTCTGTGGTTCAAACTATCATTATGTCCAAGAGCTATAAACTCCATTACAATTAATTTACCTTTAAAAACAAGTATCACAAATGACCACAAATTCATTATCCAAATGGCCCTCCCCTGAGGCTGATCAGACCACAAGGGAAAGCCATGATAGAGGTCAAAGGTTATACCAACCTTTTACAGTCGTGTTCCATACTATATTAGACATATTAACTTCTTGACGCTACACATCCCGTTAGCGGGATCATTTTTGTCAGCAACCGCTGAATAGCATAGCGCCACAGTCAAATGATATTACAAAAAAATATTCATATTCATGAAATCACAAGTGAAATCACAAGTGCAATATTGCAAAACACAGTTTAGCCTTTTGTTAATCCACCTGTCGTCTCGGATTTTGAAATTATGCTTTACAGCAAAAGCAATCCAAGCGTTTGTGTAAGTTTATCGATAGCATAACATAACATTATGTACACTATGCATTAAGTAGCTAGGTCACGAAAATCAGAAAAGCAATCAAATTAATCGTTTACCTTTGGTGATCTTCGGATGTTTTCACTCATGAAACTCCCAGTTACACAACAAATGTTCCTTTTGTTCCAAAAAGATTATTTTAATACCGGAAATACCTCCGTTTGTTTGTCACGTTATGTTCAGAAATCCACAGGAAAGAGCGGTGACGACAACGCAGACACATATTCCAAATAATATCCATAATGTCCACAGAAACATGTCAAACATTTTTTTATAATCAATCCTCAGGTTGTTTTTAAAATGTGTATTCGATAATATATCAACCGGGTGTGTAGGTTTTTCAAAAACACCGGGAGAAGCAATGGCCGCTTTACTCTGTAGCGCAAAACTCACTCTGAGAGCACCCACCTATCCACTTACGCAATGTGATCTTTCACGCTCATTTTTCAAAATAAAAACCTGAAACTATGTCTAAAGACTGTTGACACATTAGGGAAGCCATAGAAAAAGGAATCTGGTTGATATCCCTTTAAATGGAGGATAGGCATGCATAGGAACAGAGAGGTTTCAAAATAAGAGGCACTTCCTGATTGGATTTTCCTCAGGTTTTCGCCTGCAATATTAGTTATGTTATACTCACAGACAATATTGTTACAGTTTTGGAAACTTTAGAGTGTTTTCTATCCTAATCTGACAATTATATGCATATTCTAGTTTCTGGGGCTGGGTACGTTTTTTTAGCCAAAAACGAAAATAATGCCCCCTACACGTAAAAGGTTAAAGAACCCTTTATCTAAAAGTGTTTAGTGAAAAACTCAGAAAACAAAACTTCTAATATTCCATATGTGAGTGTATCCCTTTAAGATATCTTGTCGCTGGGCTGTACCAATGAAATCCCCTCAAACCCAAACGTTTACTACAAACAAATCTAATAATTATAATAATTATATTGTACTGCCTCAAATCATTAGTTTTAAATTTCCTTAATGGTTATATCTAAAACCCATTCAGTCTCTTCAAACAGTCTCCCCAAAATGCTTGATAGGAATACCCTTCCATTAGACCCACACAACTGTGATAAACGTACACCTTTCCTTTAACATAAAATAAACTCAGACTGCAATCCACTTTGTGGACCTTTCATTGTTCCCCTTAATGAAATCAGATTCTAATGTTAGAATACCTTAACCTCCTGTTTAATTTCACTGGTGTAATCTGAACAATCAAACCAAAATCAATAACCGTGAACTATTACAAAACTTTTACGATACAACTATTCAGACCTCCCTCTCTTATAGCCGAATATAGCCCAGTGTACGCCACCAATCAGTGATGGCCACCTAGCAATTTTGTTGCTAGTTTTAACATATTTTTCAGACTACCCTGACGATATTCAATTACTTTAAAAAATGTATTAGGAACTTTTAGCAACTTTTGAAAAGTGACTCAAAGCTATAATGCACGCATTTTCCCTCTAAATGACACAACCAATTTTCTCTGTCACAATCTGAGGAGCATTATTGTGTATTTAATGTAACGACACAGTTTTACGTTATCACGCAGCAAATCAACCTGCCTCTAGGCAAAAAATATACCCCTTACTCAGATTGAGTTCTGCTTTAATTCTATCGTAAAAGTAAAACCAACCAAACTTTCCAACTTTCTCTACCCAAACATTTAAACGTACCATGTACTTCGCTAAATGTATATCGCATGTCAGTCAATCCATAAAAAATAAAAACATCCTGATGGGCACAACTTTATCGTATCTCTCCGTTATTCTTTAGAATTCATCAGATTTAGGTAACTGTCTCATCTATGATTCAGCATTTTAAATACGACTCCATTCCCAATACGTTATTCGAGCAGACCATTTAGGCAAGACAACGTATTCCATCGACATCGTACCGCTATTATTTAGAATGGATGGGTCTTTCAATTTAACCTAAACAATCTATTAAAAAAGTTACATTTATCCCTTCTATCAATTTGAACCAAACAACCAAACCAAACAAACGTTCAGTTTATATCTTATACAAACACTAGCGACCGTATCTTTCCAGGCAAAAGGGAGGGGCGGATACAAATCCAGCGTGTCCCTTTGGATTTATATGTTTTCCGTTTCAGATGCTACCAGGCTCCCCGTCGACTGGTGTGAGGCAATGCTGCCCTCTTCCATCCACTCCTTGTATAGTTTTTCTCCCCGTATCTTCCAATCTTTCCCATTTTTACCCCCGTTAACTTCTAATGTTGACTTAAGTGTTTTTAATACCTTCTCTACCTCCTGGCCTGCCGTTATTTTATTGTATTCTGTTCAACCCTATAAAGTATTTATTTATCAATTACCTTAGTTATGTATCAGCAAAAGTTGGAATCCTCAAATGAAGTAATTAAAGTGCGCAGTTATTTATCCTCCCTTACTCTTATGCTATGTAATCAGGTACTATAACCCCTATAATGATCTATAAACCTTTAATTCAAACTTGATACCAGCTCCAACTGAAATATCTAATGTACTACATACAGCAACCATCCAATGTAACACAGGTCTTTTTAATTTGTTGGCCTGTAAATTCTGTAGATCATTCACTCTGATACAGCGCGCCCACTTATATCCCAGTGTACTGCACTCACTCCAAATTTATCCAAAGTAAATATCCATTTATACTACAAACATTTCCTCATGCACACCAGTACACCGCATTTATTGTTACATTGCGATCCTGCTCACTCACATACTAGTGAATTCTTCTAACCAATCTGAATCACCGTCATTCAAACAACTGGGTACGCGTTACACCAACCGACCCATTTAGTACATTACATTCGTTGTTATACCATAAGAGTGATCGATCAATTTTAAAATTGCATTCACCACATCAATACTTTGTTATAGTTAATTATAACACTTATATGAATTTGATAACTTACGCCAAACAGGTGTCTCACAAAAATTTGGATAATGCCAATGTGCAGAACTTTAGTTATTCACAATAGGTGTCTGCTTACCTTTTTAGTTGACCGGTCAGGATTTGTGAGGCACACCGTCCGACGACAGCAATGGCCAATCGGCCGGACAATTTCCAGCGAAGTCCCGTTAACAGATCACGTCGTCAATTCGAATCTGGTATCAGAACAAGTTATGACACTGAGTCACCGATTGTATACTATGTACTTTTATTAGCTAAGCAATAAATGGAAAATGCAATTTTTGTATATACGGGTTCGCTGTAACACCACGCAGGGCAGAACAGAGAACTAGCCAACACCCTAATAGTTTCTTCTTAAATACTCTGACAGAAGTAGTTCCTGCTTCTGAGCTGGCCTGTCAGAGTAGAGGCTGAGCGTGGTTTAAACTCACTGAGCCTATCGTTGGCGCACAGGCTGGTCCCAGCCCCCCAGGCACTCCAGTTGGTAGGTGTAGGTGTAGCTGTTGCTGGGCAGAATATCTATGCGCTCATACCCTAGATACCGTTATCACACATCTGGTTCTTGTTAATGTCTAATAAAAGACCGTTTGTTTTCTCAAACACTATGCTCTGTATGTGTCCCCCATAACTCATGATAACAGCCTACACCCAAGGTTAGCCATAGCCTTTCCGCAAGTCACACCATATGTTGCAAAATGTTACTTGCAACACACACAGACACCCTCATGATAGGCCAAGCATATTTTTTAACCCTCACACTAGCTAGATGGGGTTGTTAACTACTAGTTAGCTTAGTAGACCTCAACAAACAGAACTCCTAGAAAAACACTCCCGTTAGCCAGCTAGCTAGTGTAACAGTATAACTTTAGACCGTCCCCTCGCCCATACCCGGGCGCGAACCAGGGACCCTCTGCACACATCAACAACAGTTACCCACAAAGCATCGTTACCCATCGCTCCACAAAAGCCGCGGCCCTTGCAGAGCAAGGGGAACCACTACTTCAAGGTCTCAGAGAAAAGTGACGTCACCTATTGAAACGCTATTTAGTGTGCACCACCGCTAACTAGCTAGCCGTTTCACATCCGTTACACTCACCCCCCTTCTGACCTCCTCCTTTTCTATATTGCACACCCTTTAGTTTGTCCATTTTCATCTCACAAGATTTTACATGAATTTTTCAACATTTAAAATGTCCAAAATTGCAAAATGTTCTCTCCTCCCATGGCAAAATAGAAGTGCAGGAAATGAACTTTAAAATGTACATCTTATTTTCTCTTCGTCGAGAGGGGGATTATTAAAATATTTTGCAACGATGTGGGGGCCCCACAACCAAATCCCGCTTAGGGCCCCCAAAAGGCTAGAGCCGGTCCTGAATACAAATATATACAAACACACACCCAGCCAGACAAACAGGAGAAGGAGAGAGAAGAAACAGAGATACTAGCTTACAAGTAGCACGCATTGGACAGGAGACAGATCGTCATACCTCAGGTGGAAAAGTCCTTCTAAAGGAGAATATCTTACAGCACTGAATCTCTTTACAGTGAATATCTACTCACCATTGGGCCGTACTGTACTACTATAGACTACTATAGATGCTATAACCTGAGCACTCCGTATAAAAGTTTTTGGCACTAGGTGCTCTGAGATCAAACCTGCTCTTCCTTGGACAGAGGAAGACATTCCTTTCCAACAGCCAATCAGCTATAGTGTGATGATGTCCAGCCTGGCACTGCCCTCCAGGCCAATCTCTCCCTGCTACCTCTGCCACTCCTGGATCGGGTATGTAGGGCTGGGCTGGGCAGGTGCCTCTTACTTCAGGAGTGGGAATGAATGTGTTGGTACACAATGTGCATTAGTCTTGTGCTCTTTGTCGGAGAGCCGTCTTTCTTGTTTGCTCTGCCTGCCACCAAAGCATTATCCTCTTCACATTGTATGTCTCAACTACAGTCTAAAAGCGGTTTCTCTGTCTGACAACTCTCCACTCCTAAAGATTGGCTGCTTCTTGGGCGTAGGCGTGAACCTATTCAAGTCAGTAAGTAAATACATTTTTTAAATGTTAAAAAACAATGTATTATTAGCTAGCTGTGTGCAGGCTAATGAGCTGCTTGTTAGCTAGCTAGCTAGCTAGCTAGCTAGGCAACATTACATACTATAGGTAATTGAAATATCAGCTAGTTAGCTTCATAGCAGCTTGTTACCTTGATGTGGGCCTATTTGTCATTGCAAATGAAAAACTCGTGCTCCAAATGCCTTTGTAGAAAACAGCAATGGGAGTGGGTGAAATAATGTTCAGCTCCAGCTGTCAGAAAAGAGACAGCAGAAAAGAGAGTAGGTGTACTAGTTAAGATGGGAAAATATTCTCCAGTTTCAGTCCCTAGAGAGAAACACTATGAAGACAGACAGAGATAATAGTCAGGGCTGTCTAACTAATCAAATGAAGCCTGTTTCTTTGTGATGTCTGTCCTCAGATATGGAGAGCTGCGAAACGCCTGTCTGCAGATGAAGAGGTCCCAGTAAATGTCCCAAGAGACTGCTGGCACATGCTTGTATGCCATGGGTTGTATGTGTACTTACTGTATGTTAGCAAATGTTGTACACAATGTAGGCTACAAACGTATTACTACTGTATCATGCCAATCCTTCTCCTGGAGGGATGCTGGGTGTGCAGGCTTCTGTTCCAGCCCAGCACTAACACACCTGATTCAACTTATCAAACCTAATGAGTTGATAATACTGTGTATTATTGCTGGTCTGGAATAGAAGTGTGCTCACCAAGTAGATCAGGGAGGGGAGCAAGGTTGGTCACCTCTGGTATGGACTTTTTTGTTCACCCAAAATTATTATTTAGTAATAATAGCCTTCTTACTAAGATGTCTAACATTCACAAACAAGTTAATTATTTGTACATTTTGAAGTTATATTTTAATTCATGTTGGTTCATTGAATTGTTTCAACATAAAAACATTATTCAAGATGAACTCGGGTCAATGTTCATTCACCACAGATCACAACCCTGCAATAAAAAGACGCGAATGGGAATCTGTCTCTAATTTGTCTGTGGTTTCTGTGTTGCTTCCTCAAGTGAACATTACATTTTTGTCCAGTTGTGAGCTCTCCAATCGGTTTTATTTGATTGTCACTCTGTCTCAGGGTATCAGCCATGTGGACCCATTTAGCAGCTTATCATAATGGTATGCATCACCAATGCGGCCATAGTCCTACAGTATGATGGTGCAACTGGCCTGATGGGCATGTGCAATCAATATGCCCCTTGTCATTGTACATCTGCAGCAGAAAATAGCTAAACTCACACATCATTTGTATATTGATGAGCTAGCTATATGTTCTCAATTTCAAATGAAGTCAAAGCCACAATTCCTTTACCCGTTCATGTGCATGTAGGCCTATGTATTTTGCAGGGAGTGAGCTATAATCATCAATGTCATGACACCGGTATAATGAAAGAGCCATAAGCTATAATATATGAAAATCATAATGTTAAGCTACCATCATCCAATTGGTAGCATATTACATGGGAAAGGCATGCTTAGTGTATCATTTACGTTATAATTAGTGTTACTGGTGAATTCTATCCTTTGGTGGGCAAATTTCACAATTTAATTTACTCAACAAATTCACAAATGGTGCCTTTGATCACAGTTTTGAGGTTTAGGTTCCTTGATGTTCATAGCTCGCTAGCAGCGCAAGTAAACATTGTTGTGCCAATCTCTCTTCACCTACCATCAACACCAACAATCTCTACAATCCTCCTCCATGCCACTGACCTTATGATTGTGTCTCTGTATACTAGCAAAATAATATAGAATTGGAAAACTAGACCCAGCGATGATTGGCTTTCCTCCATCTATTTTGTTTGTGCTTGCCCTGAACTAATGACACGTGGAACTAATGACACGCGGAACTAATGACGACACGCGGAACTATGTTTTATGAACGGAAGATTTTCAGGCAAATATCTGTTCCTCACCTGATTGGTTAATGGCAGTGGTGGCCGCCTGCAATTTGCAGAAAGTAGAGCAAAGCTGAACTTTTTCTATCGCACCGCTAGCAGGGTTCACACCTCTCACCTTCCCACAAACCCCTGCTCATTGCTCCACGCGCTCCCGTTGAAAATGAATGGGGTCGGAGCTTTGTCTGGAAGTGGTGGAAACCCTACGTTATGATTTCTGTGGGTAAATGCTCGTTAGCTTTGGCCGATGCTCTTAGATGGCAATGCTTTGTGGCTAGTGTTGCTATCTATTTAATTAGCAGTGCTGCTGTCTGTTGGCTGCTATAACAAACACCTATTTAGCCTGGAAAAGCACTCCTGTGTGTGGAGAGGAAAAGGAAATATGGAAGTGTGAGTCACACATAGCCTACTCAGACTGAGACAATCTCTGGTCTTCTCTCATATGCAAACACATGCAGTACAAGAAGCCATACTCTCGTTGACACACACATAAACATTGTCCTTCACTCTTCTTTCTGTGTCCATCTGTCCCTTTCACCCCCCCCCAAATGTTATAGTTGCACTAATCTCTTGTGACTGACTGTTAACATAATGTAAATTGAGTTAGTCAGATCCAGATGTATTGTCACCCTTGATAAAGATGAGAAAAAAAGACTGTATAAAGTACTGTAAATAATACAAATACTGAGCTATATTGTATGCAAAAAAAAGGAAATGCTATTATTTTATACTAATAAAATTGCTCAGAGAGATTTTATTTAGCAAGTTATAAAAAACAGGTGTTATTAAATACTCGCCCGTTTTCAGCACCCTCCCCTTGCAAGGATAACCGCACTGAGCCGTTTTCTCAAATGTTTTATGAGATTGGAGAACACATAGAGAGGGGTCATATAGACCATCCCTCCATACAGAATCTTTCCAGATGCTTGATATGCTTCGGTCTGCGCTTATGGACTGCCCTCTTCAATTCAAACCACAGGTTTTCAATGGTTTTCAACTCTGTAGACGGAGATGACCATTGCAAAATGTTAATTCTGTGGCCAATTAACACATTTTTTGTGTGTATTTTGATGTGTACTTGGGGTTATTGTCTTGCTGTAAGATCCACTTGTGGCCAAGCTTCTGCTTCCTGGCAGAGGCAGACAGGTTTTGGGCTAAAATGTTGTGGTACTTGGGAGAGTTCAAGCTGCTGTTGACCTTAACAAGAGCCCCAGGACCACTGGAAGCAAAACAGCCCCATAGCATCAAAGATCCACCACCACATTTTACAGTCAGTATGTGGTTATTTTCTGCATATGCATCCTTCTTTCGATGCCAAACCTACCACTGGTTTGCATGGCCAAAGAGCTCTATTTTCGTGTGATCTGACCATAGCACCCGGTTCCAATCCAAGAGCCAATGTCGTTTAGAAAACTCCAGGTTTTTACATTTGTTGATTGCTCTCAATAAAGATTTTTTCTGGCATCTAATTGTAGATTTGGTGCCATCTAATTGTAGATTTGGAGACTTAGTGACCCAAAGACAACTATCTTCAATAGGCATACTATGCAATAACTACCTACAATTGCTCTTATATCCAAAAGCTAATAAGTCCACATTTAAAATGCTTCCTATCGACATGATGTACAGATCTAAAAACCAACTGCGGTGAGGTCCCTGAACTCTCTTGAACTTGTCCATGCTATGCCAATTGGTTTACCAAACATCCACTTCTAACTTGCATTAGCATCCAGGCTAGTGATCCCTCAGTGTGTTAGTGGAGAACTGAGTGTGTTAGTGGACTGAGTTGTTATCCAGTGCAACTGAGTAGTCTGCAGGGCTCAAGCTCCATTGTGGGTCAAACACAGAGCCCTCAAGATCCAACCGCCCATCCCTACTGAGCTCACACCATACCAGTTACACAACGGACCTGTGAAGACATGGAATAACACTCTCTGTCTTTCTCTCAGATTCATCTATCTCTGTCTCGTACACTCATTGCCCTCTCCTTTCACCTCGTTCTCTCTTTCCCGCTCTCCACTGCCCCCACAGTCACTGTGCCTGCATGTCAGTGCAACTAAGATCAACTGACCCCTTTCCCCTCCTCCCTCCCCTCTCACTCTCAGAGTGAGAACATCAACTTGACCAATGTATTTATCTTGCCTCCAGTCACTTTTAACCCTGTTAGCATTTCACTATAGAGGAGAGAGGGGTAAAGAGAGACAAATGAGTAAGTTGCTCAACTTTGTTTCTAGGAAACCATACACAGAATATATCAGTTGACCAAATATTTAGGAAGAGGTCAGCATTTCATGGAGTCTGTGAAGGAAAAAAAACACATTGAAAAAGTGGTAAGCAAGTTAGGTCCCAAAAAAACAGATCTTCACCAAGTCAAATTGTTGTATTGTGTTAAAGGTTTCATGATGCTTGTATTTGAACAAAGTTGATCCATAAGTTGATCCATTGGCCATGGGGTTAGTTGATCCATTGGCCATGGGGTTAGTTGATCCATTGGCCATGGGGTTAGTTGATCCATTGGCCATGGGGTAAGTTGATCCATTGGCCATGGGGTTAGTTGATCCATTGGCCATGGGGTTAGTTGATCCATTGGCCATGGGGTAAGTTGATCCATTGGCCATGGGGTTAGTTGATCCATTGGCCATGGGGTAAGTTGATCCATTGGCCGTGGGGTAACTTGATCCATTGGCCATGGGGTTAGTTAATCCATTGGCCATGGGGTAAGTTGAGCGAACGGTTGAGGCAATGGCAAGTTGAGCAAATGTAAGTGGTTTCTTCCCAGGTGGAATGCAAGGCATTATCACTGGGATATGAGGTAACAACAAAGTTTTTTTTAAAGTACAAAGTGTTTGTTAGGTATTAAGCTTGTGTTAAAAGATTATTAAAATGATTAGAAGACTAAAAGTGATTATGATATTGTTGAACTGTGTTTGAGAAATAAAGTTAGAGATGGTTTTAAAAAGGTAGCTGTAAGATTTCCTTCAGTACAGACGTTTGTAGGAAGCTTAACTTACCCTGTCCCGCAGCTCAACTCACCCAATACCACTTTTTTTGGACAAGCTATGTTTTCAGAACTGTTATGTTTACATGAATTCTAACCATTTCCAGGGATACACAACATCCTGAAATACACGCAGATATATTTGTTAGAAAGAATACTATATTTCCCTTGCTGAATGTCATTGAACAACAAAAAAAATTGCTCAACACCCTACGGTTTTACACCTGCTGTATCCTGTGCATGTGACACTTGAAACCTTCTTTAGGAATTCACCAACCCTATGTTTAGCCATGCATGCATATGTACAGTATGGACCTATAGCTTTCTCCTGTCCTCCCGTTCTATTGCTCTCTCACACACTCCATCTCTGTACTCAGCAGTCAGCACCATGTGACATGTTTCATTGGGTGGGCGCGGGTCAGAGGTTACATCATTGAACCGGTAAATACAGGAGTCAGAAGCTCTTGCAACAGCCCCGAAGAGGAACTCTCTGAACCCTCCCTCAGAGCATGACTAATCGTTCTCTATCTCTATATCTCTGTCACTCTCTATCAATCAACATGTATATCTGTTATCTTTCTTGTCTTTTCCTTTGCTTCCCTCGACCCTCGTCCCCCTACCTCTCATTCGAATTCTCGCTCACCAAATTGCCCACCTCGTCTCTCTTGTTTCTCTCTCCACAATTGTCCTTCACTCGACTTTCTATATCACTCTTTCTATACCCCTCCACTTCACTCTTTCTCTCTCCTGCGTGTGAATGTAGCTTTCAAGGACTGACTCCTGGTAGTGTTTGATCTTGAGAGCTTAAAGAGAGAGAGAGAGAGAGAGAGAGAGAGAGAGAGAGAGAGAGAGCAGTGATTTGATGATTGCATGTCATGGCGTGTGGCATGCCGTGTGTACCATTGATGCCTATGTCAGGAGGGAGAGTGCTTGCGCCTGGCATGCAGGTGTCAGAATCAGACGCAGCCACAGAGGGGCTTTAATTCTGAAATCCCCTGACATCCCCCAAGCCCCGCCTGATGTATACAGAATGTCACTGCATTCTATGACTCTCACTAAGACGTATCATGGCATTTTAGTAAATGAGCTTTGGCACAGATAAAAGGAATAGGTAGACTGGATTATGGAAGAGACTGTTTGCTTTTGATGACTGTGGATAGTGGCTTATAGTGGAGTTTTGTGCCAGTTCTATATATTGGACACATAATACCTAATTGTTATAGGAGAACGCAGCAGGCATATGCTGCATCTGCATGCGGTATTAAACAGTCAACAGCCCCCAATTTCCATAGCCCCAATTTACCTGTGAGTCATTGCCTGTCAGTTGTCTGGAAATGAGAACTCTAACATACTGTGGTGTTAGAGGGCCACCTGGAGGGCCATCTTTCTAATTGTAAGTCGCTTTGGATACGAGCGTCTGCTAAATGACTAAAATAGAGCGCTAAATGACTAAACTGGAGTGTGCTGTCTCTGATTTACTCTCGCGCTATCTCTCTCAGAACGATCTTCTTCACCCTAACCACTTAAGCTTCAAGATTGGTCACTCAACCGAGGCTGCTCTTCTCTGTGTAACTGAAGCTCCTCTCGCTCCTGTTCTCATCCTCCTAGATCTATCCACTGCCTTCGACACCGTGAACCATCAGATCCTCCTCTCCACCCTCTCAGGGCTGGGCGTCTCAGGCTCTACACACTGCCACAGCTGACTCTCTCTCCTCTGTTCTCATCCTCCTAGATCTATCCGCTGCCTTCGACAACGTGAACCATCAGATCCTCCTCTCCACCCTCTCAGGGCTGGGCGTCTCAGGCTCTACACACTCTTGAATTGCATCCTACCTGGCAGGCCACTCCTGCCAGGTGACGTGGGGAAGATCGGTGTCTGCACAATGTACTCTCACTACTGGCATCCCCCAGGGCTCAGTTCTAGGCCACTTCTCTCTATACACCAAGTCACTCGGCTCCGTCATATCCTCCATATCCTCCATGGTCTCTCCTATCATTGCTATGCGGATGACACTCAACTACTTTTCCCCTTCCCCCTTCTGACACCCAGGTAGAGACGCGCATCTCTGCGTGCCTGGCAGATATCTCAGCTTGGATGTTGGCCCACCACCTCAAGCTCAACATCAACAAAACAGAGCGTCTCTTCCTCCCGGGGAAGGCCTGCCTGATCCAAGACCTCTCCATCACAGTTGACAACTCCGTGGTGCACCCCTCCCAGAGTGCAAAGAACCTTGGTGTGACCCTTGACCACACCTTGTCGTTCTCTGCAAATATCAAAGCTGTGACACGCTCCTGCAGGTTCATGCTCTGCAATATCCGTAGAGTAAAACCCTACCTCACACAGGAAGCGGTGCAGGTCCTAATCCAGTCATCTCCCGTCTGGACTACTGCAACTCACTGTTGTCTGGACTACTGCAACTCACTGTTGGCTGGGCTCCCCGCTTGTGCCACAAACCCCTGCAACTTATCCAGAAAACTGCAGCCCGCCTGGCTGCAGAACACAATCCCAAATTCTCCCACCCCGCTCTTCCGCACACTCCACTAGCTTCAAGTCAGAGCTCACATTCACTCGCCTCACCCCCGTGAACTTACACTTGCGCTTGCCTCTTTTCCTCCTAACTAGCTCTGACTATGCTAATAGCTACTTTATTGAGGAGAAATGGACTTAGTATTTTACCTTTATTTAACTAGGCAAGTCAGTTAAGAACAAATTGTTATTTTCAAGGACAGCCTAGGAACAGTGGGTTAACTGCCTGTTCAGGGGTAGAATGACAGATTTGTACCTTGTCAGCTCAGGGGCTTGAACTTGCGGTTACTAGTCTAACACTCTAACCACTAGACTAGCCTACTATGACTGTGACATGTGGTTATCTCACCTACCTGAATGCACTAACTGTAAGTCACTCTGGATAAGAGTGTTTGCTAAATGACTAAATAACAATGTAAATCTAGTGGACACAGTTCGACAAGACTTCCATTTTCTCTGGTACTAAATTGGTGCCCTCTAGTGTTCACAGTTAGGTAATGCGTCCCCCTTCACTATATTTTTTTGCTGAGGTGGAGAGCGTGGCTCTTTTGACCTCCTCTATCCATTTGTTCTACTTAAATCTCCTGTTCATACTTGCCATATTATCACACCACTGAAATATATTGCCCATAATCGTGTCACTTCAACAGAACTGTTATGTAATTTAAGATATGATGAAGATATAAGGAATTTGAGAATATATTCTGATACTTCTCTAATTGTGTGCTTCACTATTCCTGTTGGATCACTGAAATGAATAGGGATATTCTATAAAATACAGACCTTTAACTGACCCCACCTCTCCCTCTCTATCCATCTCTCTGGGAGAAAATGTCTGTGAATCTAGCTGTGTATCATCTGTGTGTTCCCCTCAGGGGGTTATTAAGGGAGGAATGTCCCCATTGTCAACCACAATGTGACTGAACCGTAACCATCGTCAACACAACCTCTCACTCCCTGCAGGTGACACCTTCCTCCGTTTCCACTTCCACATGACTGCAGATCCACCTTCTCTTTCTCTGTCTCTCGTTTTCGGTCTCTCTCGCTCTCCTCTCTCTCCCCCACCTTGTGTCCTCTGTCTCTCTCTACCTATAAACAACTACATCATCCCCCTCTCTCTCTCTCGTTCTCACTGTAGCACCCCGTTCTCCTTCTCTCTCTTTTATCAGGGAGTCATACTGAGACCAAAGTCTCTTATACAGATGAGCCCTGAATGAGATGAATTACAAAGAAATCCACACATCAAAATATAAATGCAAAATGCCAGCAGAAAGAAAAACAGGGTCATAAAAAATCAAAAACATTTATCGGAAGTCAGGTCCTCAGTCAGCTTCTTGAATCGCCCCTAAAGGCACCAAAACATCACCTTTAAGAACATGTTGAAGATTGTTCCACAAATAAAGTGCAAGAAACACTTAAAGCTGATTTACTTAACCCCATAGAGACCGGGTGTGGTAACTAGTATGGCTAAAGTTGAGTAAGTATGTTAGGGACAGTGGAACTTTTTTTGTAAAAGGGCTTTATAAATGAATCAACCTATGTGTCATCAAAGAGGGCCAACCAACTTTCTGGTAGAGAATGCAGTGATGACCGCTAAAATGGTCGCCTGTAATAAAGCGCAGTGCGCTATGATCACCTGCATCTACCGGCTTTCATGAAGTAGCAGCTGCGTTCGGATAGAGGATGTCGCCATAGTCTAGGCCTGATGGGAACGTTGACTGAATCTGAGTTCCACTATTTAGCGAGAGGCAGGAACTATTTATATCGAAGAGGCACACTTTCATTCTCAGCTTCTTAAACTAACTCATCAATATGATTTTAAAAAGGCAGCTTTTCATCTTTCCAGATGCCCATATATTTGTAAGCAGGGACACGATCAATATGAACACCATCCAAGGTACACATGCATAAATCATCAGTTATTTGTATGCGCTCTATAGAACAACAAATACTTTGTTTTACCTGCATTCGATATTAATTGCAGGTCAGTAAAGTGTTTATGTAATACAATAAAGGCAGATTGTAGTTCAGATAGGGCCTGGTCAGCTGTGGGGGCAATAGCATACACAACAGTATCATCGGCATACAAGTGTAGGTTACATTTATTTTGACAGACAAGTCAATATCGTTCATGTGAACAATAAAAAGTACAGGACTCAGAATCGACCCCTGCTGGACACCTTTCCTAATATCCAGGAAACCTGCTCTTTCTCTCACTTCATGTGCACTCTAACCTCTTGTCCTCTTCCCTCCGTCCATCTCATGATAATTCATGATCATTTCTTAGAAAGCAGGGTACAGGACCACATAATCAACCCACGTATAATCAATCCACTTGACTGCACAAGGATGTAGTGAACCACGATGAGCTTCACTGTCATAATGAAAAACTCTCAGTCATCATCATTCACGACATGTCCCTTGTCATTCTAAGAAATGCCATTCATGTTAAATTGAGTGTGAGAACCTTCCAATTCTCAGTGGATTCTCAGAATTGAGGCAGTGTCTCTCTCACACAGTGTGGTCCCCTTGTGATTCACCAGTTCAGAACGTCTCAGTGCTTTCTGTGAGGAGAGGGAGGGAAAGAGAGAGAGAGAAGAGGATGATGAGAGAGAACACATGTCAGTCTTCTGTTGATTGATGAGTCAGAGGAGCTCAGAGTTCCGTGACCCTTGACCTTACCCTGCCATTAGCAGGCCGTCCATCCAGCATGAGTATTGACAGGCGGTGACATTAAAGTGACGGATGTGGGGTATGCCCCTTAACACCCCATAACCACTTGTTACTTTCCTATTGACTTCTCTCTCACAACAATCTTGTACAAATTCAATCCAGTCCAGTCAAGTCCAGTACAGTTCAGTACACTCTCTCTCTCTGATCAAGTCCAGTCCAGTTCAAAACACTCTCTCTCTCTGATCAAGTCCAGTCCAGTTCAGTACACTCTCTCTCTCTGTCTGTCTGTCTTTCACGGTTCTATTCCATGTCTAGTTTGGCTAATCAATGCGTTTTATTGCCACTCTAGAGAACACCCAGTGGATGATTGATATTACAACAAATCCACACAGTTTCTAACAGTGCGTAATCGCCTCTATGAACATGGATTTTCAGTCTTGTTTCAGTTGCCTTCCTAGCTCTCAGTTTGGCTGAAAGAGCCTGGTATTAGCAGGGGCTGGGGCCATACTCTTGGGCATCCCCTCCAATGCGCCAGGAAAAATGCCCCAGCTGCCCCTTCCTCTGTCACACTGACATACACAGATACACACGGGGACAGTCAAGGTATACTGGTGGCATAGCTTATGAATACGGTGCATATATTGGTGGCATAGCTTATGAATACGGTACATATATTGGTGGCATAGCTTATGAATACGGTACATATATTGGTGGCATAGCTTATGAATACGGTACATATATTGGTGGCATAGCTTATGAATACGGTACATATATTGGTGGCATAGCTTATGAATACGGTGCATATACTGGTGGCATAGCTTATGAATACGGTGCATATATTGGTGGCATAGCTTATGAATACGGTACATATATTGGTGGCATAGCTTATGAATACGGTACATATATTGGTGGCATAGCTTATGAATACGGTACATATATTGGTGGCATAGCTTATGAATACGGTACATATATTGGTGGCATAGCTTATGAATACGGTGCATATATTGGTGGCATAGCTTATGAATACGGTACATATATTGGTGGCATAGCATGTGCATAAGCATGTCATGAAATGCACACTAGAGCTTTTAAGGTAGTACTGATGGCTGGTGAATATACAGTGAAAGGCATGTCCTGGTGCATGCATGGATGGCATAGCTCATGCAGTTTAAGCTCGTACTAAAAGGCACGACACAGCACGTGCTAGTGCATTAATTACGTGTAGCAAGCTAGATGCGTGGATTACAGGTCTAGACATGTGCTCTTCCGATATGTGCAGTGCAGTATATATGCTATTGCTATGTACACTAGAAACAGTTTGCCTATGTATCTAGTGGAGCATGGCAGATAATGGCTAGTAAATGGATATTATTCTCTAGACATGTGTGGCAGGGTGGACATGTATTACACAGAAACACAGTGGGATACACAACTCTATTCCCCCCTCTGTCCTATGTGTCAGGGTGATAGTAGTGAGTCCTTTCCAGAGAATCCGCTCCAGGTCATAGTGTTTGCCCTCTGTTGTCAGAGAGAGCACAGCTCCTCACTCACCAGGGGGAGGAAGTGCTAGCTGGACTCACAGAGTGTGAGAGAGAGAGAGAGAGAGAGAGAGAGAGAGAGAGAGAGTGTGTGAGAGAGTGTGTGAGAGAGAGAGAGAGAGAGAGAGAGAGAGAGAGAGAGAGAGAGAGAGAGAGAGAGAGAGAGAGAGAGAGAGAGAGAGAGAGAGAGAGAGAGAGAGAACAAGAGAGGAGAGTCACGACTAAGTGTTGGATTTTGACATTGACCTCACTGCTGCAGTGTGTTTGGTGGTAGTTGATGGGTTAGTTGATGATTCTTTTTGGTTGTTTATGGTGTATGCTTGAATGTTGCATTTGTGACAGTGGAAGTTGGTTACTTTATACAGTCGGTGTTGTGTGATTGATGTGTGTATGATGGTGATTTGGTGTGTGTGTGTGTTGATACGTGAGTTGTGTGTTGTATGTGAGGCGTGTGTTTGATGGTGCTGGGTAACTGGGCTGTTGGGGCTATGTATCGGCGGTCCCCCTGTCACAGAAGCAGGGCCCACTTTGACTTTAGCGAGGACGTCGTCAAGGGACTCCATGCCTCCAGCCACACTCACAGGTCAGACCGATGATATACTGTACCTCTCTGCCTTCCCATCTCTCTCTCTCTCTCTCTCTCTGTCTCTGCATCTCTCGTTCTCCCTCATCATTTACCTGCCTTTCTGTCCTTCACCCTGTCTCTCTCTCAGATCTTTCTCTCATGGTTCTCTGCTATTCTCATGTTCCGATTCGTGTGTGATGTGTTGTCAGTATGCTCATTTCATCTTTACAGTGCTTGTTATGCTTGCTTTTCAGTCCTCACTCTCCCCTCTATGTGCCTCTCCCTCTTGCTCTGCATGGACAGATCCCCCCCGATACAGTCTCTAGCTATATCTCTGAAGTGGATTAGGAATATGAGTTTGTGTGTGAGGGAGGGAGTGAGTGAATAATATAGCTTGAGTGTGTGGCATTTGGTTTGTTTACACACACTGTTGTGGTGTGAGTCTATATAGTAGGCCGTTCTGGACTACTGGTCTATCCAGATTCAGCTGTGCTACTGTTACCTAAAGCTCACCTCCAGTACTGTCCCTGATGTAATGCAATTTCCTTAACGTAGCCCGCTGATAACGCAACTAAACACTCCCAGCAGGATGTGGACTAGCGCTCCACTGTTCCACTGTGCCTCGCAAATGTTTCATGTCACCCTTCTTGTCTATCCAAGCGCGTGACAGTTATTCTCTCCAACACCGCTTTGCAACTGCTTATGTTTACATGGCGCAAACACAGTATGCTCTACAAAGCCAATATTGCTTATGAAGAGTTATTTCTGTTTTGAATGGATTTGCATTGCAGGGATACACACATGACTCTTTCACGTGACTCTGACCAGGAGTCATGGTGAAATTGTAGATTGTTGTTGTGGGGAAGCAGAGAGAGAGGGGGCAGCAGGCAAGACGTGCATGGGTCCAACCCAGCCAGTTCAGTAGCAGGCAGCCTTGGCTGAGACTGGTTCTGTGGTCCCTCAGGCCTCTGGCTGCAGATATCTATGGATGTAGGGCCACTGGGCTCTGGGGTAGTACAGGTTCAACCACAGCAGCAGCATTGGGTTCTGGCTGCAGGTCTCATGGTTAAGGAGTTTCTCCATAGCCACAGCAGCAGTACTGACCTGTTGAGACTCCAGCCAGACCAGAACCCACCTTTTAAGAACCAAGGTTTCCTGTGGAAAGTACTGTACAGTCAGTCAGTGCATGTGGAAGTGGAAAGAACCACACAGTCAGATGTGTGTGTGCGTGTGCGTGCGTGTGTGTGTGTGTCTGACACGTGACAGGGATAGTTAGTATACACTTGTGCTTGTCTGTTCATGTGAGCACGTATCTGTGAGGAGTTTGTGTGTGTTGTGATACTGTGGTCTATCTGAGTTTGCTTTTGCATACATCCTGTAGGAAGCTGTGTGCTGGTGATGATGGTGATTATGACAACACAAGAGTGAACAACATAGTGGGAAGTGGTTGTTGAATTACTACCAGGAGACTAGGGAACAAATCCTGTTTCGGACCACCTAGAGAGGTTTTCCCTTCACACACGTACGCACGATTACGCAGACAGACAGACAGACAGAGAGGGAGGGAGGGAGGGAGAGGAGTGAAGGCTAACTCAGAGCAGAGTTTAACCTAGGGTAACTTGACTTTGTACACAGCCCATAGAATGAATGCTATTTAAATCAAGTTCTGTTTAGTTACGCAGCCAAGCCATGGAACACACTCTCTCACCTGCTCTCCCACTTGCTCCCTGCTCTCTCTCTCTCTCTCTCTCTCCCCAAATCATGTGACATAGTGAATTATGATCTGACACGACTAACCGTAAGTCTCTCACAATGAGGACGTCTGAAAGAGAGAAAAAAAAAATGTAAATAAGAATGCTTTGTTTGTTGTTGTTTATTCAAAAGCGTCCTCTTATTTGCATATCCTAGCATGACGGCTTTGCAACGTCATAGTTTCTGCATTCTAGATTCGGTTTGTTGGCCGCTTAAGTGTGCATTTGTAAATTCACTCTAAAGTGTCAAAGTGCACTCTGGGCATTCACAAATTCTGAGCGTTGTCATATTGTTTGTTTGTAAATTGAGTGTTCAGAGTGTACACTGAACACTGGCCGAGGAGTACAGCTGATACGAGCGTTCTGACCGTTCTGACAATGGCAGCCAAGCACCCAAGCTAACAGGCTAAAGTTGGCTAGCTTGCTAGCTTCTTCCAGGCACAAATGAGAGAACACGTCACTCTAAACATTTTACTTGCCCTAGCAGAGTAAATATCTTGGTTAGTTATTAACTGTGTAACTGGCAACAATTTCATTTAGTTTTTCAGCCAATGTTTACCCACACCTGTCATAACAACTGAGTTTAGGATGTTTGTAAATTCCTCCATTTTTTGGGCGCTCTGGCACTCTCAAACCAGAGTGCTCTGAAATCGGAGTAGATTGCCAGTGTGAAATTACTTCAACCGAATTTTCATTCTTGAGCATTTTCAGTGTGCCATCTCCAGATACTTCCACCTCATTTCTAATTCATCAACTGAATATGTTTCTGCTTACTACACTGCATCTCTTATCATGTCAAAGGTCGAGCCCTTTATTCTTCCATCATCAAGGCCATGTCCATCAAACTGATGCAGAGCTATGGTGGTTGTATTGTAGCAGACGTGTGTAGTCTCTATTCTCTGACTCGGTCACGTGTGCAGAGTGTGGGCTGGACTGAGTTTGGGAACTGAACGCTCAATGTTCTTCCTTCCCACCACCAGAACCATGCAGGCCAGACTAAGCTTTGGAAAAACACACTGATTGGGAATTCCGAGGAATTCGCCCTTTTTTGCCTCCGGTCCCAGGAAGTAGCCTGAAGGATTTGGCAAAGTTTACCACCAAAAAGAGTTGAGTGATGAAATGCAGTCACTACACCAGAAGTGATTGGTGCTTATGTTGTCTCTGGCTTTTCAGAACACTCAACATGTTGAACTGTGTATGTCTGCTGTGTGTGTGTGCATGCTGTGTGCATTTTGTCGTGTCTGACACCTCTGTGGCTGTTTTCCTCTCTGTGTTATAAAACTGCCGTCTCAGTCTGGCCGTGTAGACTGTGGTACCATGGAGACAGACCCGTCCTGTTTATCCATGCAGCTCTAGTAGTAATTCCACAACAGGAAGTCTCAGTAAATAGGCCTTCTCAATGATTCCCTCAGTGTTTTCTGACTCCCATCTTACTGTACCTGGCTGAGAATGTGTACTAATTACTGCATGTGCGCATTTACTGTCTACATTACTGTCCACTGCTTTACTGAGAACATTTTTGATTTAAAATAATGTGTGTGTTGGTGGGATTTCTCTGCATATCATGATGACCCTTACAGAAAAACCACATGGATTTCACATGTAAACACGTGGAGTGTTCCAAAAACACTTCATATTATTATTTCTATTACCCCATCCACCACCTCCCCTCTTCAGATTACAGCTCTTCTACTACGTATACAGTACGTAGTAGACCAAGGAGCTGGTGGATAATAGGAGGCTTTTTACAGCAACAAGGATGAGGCTGCATGAGTTGGATATACAGTACCAGTCAAACGTTTGGACACACCTACTCATTCAAGGGTTTTCCTTTATTTTTACTGTTTTCTACGTTGTAGAATAAGAGAGAAGACATTGACACTATGAAATAACACATGGAATCTTGTAGTAACCAAAAACGTGTTAAACAAAACAAAATATAGTTTTATATTTGAGATTCTTCAAAGTAGCCACCCTTTGCCTTGATGACAGCTTTGCACACTCTTGGCATTCTCTCAAACAGCTTCATGTAGTCACCTGGAATCCATTTCAATTAACAGGTGTGCCTTTTTAAAAGTTAATTGTGGAATTTCTTTCCTTCTTAGTGTGTTTGAGCCAATCAGTTGTGTTGTGACAAGGTAGGGGTGGTATACAGAAGATTTGTATTTGGTAAAAGACCAAATCCAGATTATGGCAAGAATAGCTCAAATTATCAAAGAGAAACAACAGTCCATCATTACTTTAAGACACGAAGGTCAGTCAATGTGGAACATAAAGAACTTTGAAAGTTTTTTCATGTGCAGTCGCAAAAACCATCAAGAGCTATGATGAAACTGGCTCTCATGAGGACCGCCACAGGAAAAGGAAGACCCAGAGTTACCTCTGCTGCAGATGAGAAGTTCATTAGAGTTAACAGCCTCAGAAATTGCAGCCCAAATAAATGCTTCACATTTCAAGTAACATACACATCTCAACATCAACTGTTCAGAGGAGACTGTGAATCAGGCCTTAATGGTAGAATTGCTGCAAAGAAACCACTACTAAAGGACACCAATAAGAAGAAGAGATTTGCTTGGGGCAAGAAACACGAGCAACAGATATTAGACCGATGGAAATCTGTCCTTTTGGTCTGATAAGTCCAAATTTTAGATTTTTGGTTCCAACCACCGTGTCTGTGAGATGCAGAGTAGGTGAACGGATGATCTCCACATGTGTGGTTCCCACCATGAAGCATGGAGGAGGTGATGTGATGGTGTGGGTGCTTTGCTGATGACACTGTCAGTGATTTATTTAGAAAACCAAGGCACACTTAACCAGCATGGCTACCATAGCATTCTGCAGTGATACGCAATCCCATCTTGTTTGTGCTTAGTCCCACTATCTTTTGTTTTGACCAAGAAGGATAGTGTTGGAGTACTGCATCAGATTACCTGGCCTCCACAATCACCTGACCGCAACCCAATTGAGATGGTTTGGGATAAATTGGACCGCAGAGTGAAGTAAAAGCAGCCAACAAGTGCTCAGCATGTGGGAACTCCTTCAAGACTGTTGGAAAAGCATTCCAGGGGAAGCTGGTTGAGAGAATGCTAATAGTGTGCAAAGCTGTCATCAAGGCAAAGGGTGGCTATTTGAAGAATCTCAAATATTTTGATTTAACACTTTTTTTGGTTACTACATGATTCCATATGTGTTATTTCATAGTTTGTCTTCACTATTATTCTATAATGTAGAAAATCGTAAAAAATAAAGAAACCCTGGAATGAATAGGTGTGTCCAAACTTTTGACTGGTACTGTATATAGCATTCTGTTGGTGGCAAAAAATGTTCAGAATCATTTAAATTGAAAAACTCAGTGTTGAATCAAGTGTTTTTATTATCAGTTCATAAACCATGTGCTCTGGAATCGGTACATCCAAAATGTCTTCCCATTTATTTCGCAGTTTCATTTTTGTCCTCAAATTAATGTGGTATATTTTCCTATTTATCCCAAATATTTTCAGCCAATTTGTATCTTTAATATATGGCAGACAACCAAGTTCCCTACCTTCTCCCTCTTCCACTTTCTTCCTCATTTTTGTGGTAACGTTGCAGTCGGTTGGTTATAAATTTGGATTGAGCAGACATTACCATATATTTTCAATAGCTGCTATGTGACATAACTCCATTGTTTCAATTCATAATATCATTACACTGTTTTATTCCGTAAAGAATAATTTTGTTATTCATCAGTATATTTGAGTTTAACAATAACATTTATTCTTCTCTCGAGGATTAAACTGAAATTGTAACCAGCTTTGTATGGATTGTTAAAGGGCGATACTTTAAACAAAATTACATTTTCAATTGGTCGTAAATGAGAAGTTGTAATCTGTATGAAGGCCGTGTTTGAACAAAAGATGAGCCTTAATTAATAATCTACTGGAGAACCATTTTGGGTTTAAGTATAACTTCTGTGTGAGTGAAGCTTTTAGTGAGAGGTTTAAAGCTTTAATATTTCATCATTATATCCCCCCCCCCCAAACTCATATTCGTTATATAAATAGGCACGTTTAACTTTGTGTGGTTTAACATTCCAAATAAAATGAAATATCTTTTGCTCATACGATTTAAAAAACGAGTCATCTGGAGTAGGCAGCGCCATTAGTAAGTCAGTAAACTGTGATAGGACCAACGAGTTAATCAATGTGATTTTTACATAGACAAGTATTTACCTCTCCATGTTTGCAGAATCTTGTCTATTTTTGCAAACTTCCTATTGAAATTTGTGGTAAGTTCATTAATATTTTGGGAGGTAGGAATACCAAGTATGCCTACTTCACCATCCGCCCATTTTATTGGTAAACTACAAAGTAGCGTAGACACTTTAACGACCCAATATGTAATATAGTAAACTTGTCATAATTAGGTTTTAATCCAAAGAGGCAAGAAAAGTGATCAAGATCTTCAATGAGACTCTGCAGGGGTCCAGATTGCGGGTTTAAGATTGACACTTTTGTTTTTATTCCCTGGATTTCTAGGGGAACATTGATGTTCATGTTGGATTTCATTTTTATAGCTAGCATTTCAATGCCCATAATAAATAGAAAAAGCTCAATACTTTGAGAAGTAACCATTATTTACACCTGAGTTTGCTGTACGTAACTTTAACCCGTTGTATAAGAGAATCACCTAAATTAAAGTAATCCAGGCATTTATATTTAAATTATAGTCGCACTTTATCAAACGCCTTTTCAAAATCTGCTATGAAGATCAGGTCTGGTATCTTTGATGTTTCATAATGTTAAATTGTTTCAAGTAATTGTCATATATTATCTCCAATATATCGTCCACGTAAAAAAACCTGTCTGATCAGGATGAACAATATCTGGTAAAACCTTTTTTAGTCCATGTACTATGCATTTCGACCAGGATTTTCGCATCACAACATTGAACATTTAAGAGGCCTCCTGTTTTTTTTTTAAATGGACTGGATCTTTATACTTACCACCTGAGTCCTGTTACAGTAGTAATGAAATCAGACCTTCTTGTTGAGTACCTGAAAGTCTACCATTTGTATAAGAGTAATTAAAACATGCTAATAATGGATCTTTGAGTACATCAAAAAAAGGTCTGATATACCTCTACTGGTATACCGTCAATCTCAGGTTGTCCCCAATGAGAGGTGGGTGTGGAGTCAGGCGCAGGAGAGAGTAAAGGAAGGGCATTCATTTTACAAGCCCAAAGAACAGGACCACAAATAACCTGTTCAACAGAACACACGAAACCGCAACCCAAAGAAATGACAGTAAACGAAACAATCCCGCACAAAACCAAGAGGGTAGGGCGAGATTAAAATACCCAACTAATGAACCAAAATGGGACACAGGTGAACGACAAGACAGACAAAACCAAATGAAAAGGAAAAAGGATCGGTGGCAGCTAGTAGACAGGCGACGACGAACGCCGAGCGCCGCCCGAACAGGGAGAGGAGCCACATTTTATTGCTTCAAAAAGTTCCTCTGTAAGTTGGCCTTCACACAGGTCTTTCTGTAAATTTGTTAATTTTACATGTATTATTATTATTATTAGGAAAGAAGTCCTTACAGTTGACATCATTCAGTGGAAATGGAGGAGATTGAAAAGAAAACATATGCTTAAAATATTTTGCTTCCTCTTTCAACATAGAATTTGGTGAATCATGGATGACTCCGATCATTTGTAACGAGTTTCCGTAAATTATTTTTGGTAGCATTTCTACGTTGAAGATTCAATGTAGTGCATTTAAATTTTAAAAATCCATCCAATTCGCTTTATTGATCTTCTTGAATAAGTACCTCCCATTCTTTTTGTTTTTCCTCTAACCTATTTTGTACCTTTACAGGACAGTTGTCATTACCATCTACCTGCGCTGTTACTTACTCTATTTCCATTATTAGTCTAATCTCTTTTGACCACAACCACTTTTGTTTTAATGTGTATAGTATTGGATGGCCTTTAAAAGTACATTTAAAAGTGTCCCATACAATAAGGGGATCTGCTGTACCTATGTTGTGCAGAAAAAAAGTACATTATGAATTATTTTGTCTTAGTTAAGAACAAATTGTCATCCAATAGGTTTTGATTCAATTTCTAAGTAAATTCTGTAAGAGTTATATGGAGGCCAATTAGATGGTCTGATCGCATTCGGTCTCCTATTAATACTTTAAAAAAACATTTTTTATGCCAGCATGAATGAGACCAGGAAGTAACTAAGATGTCCAGCTTGATCAAAACACGTTTTATGTGATTGCGTGATGTTATGTGAAGTTAATGTGATAACATGTGACATGTAAAGCAACATGTGATAATATGAAACTACACATGTGAAAACGTGATCACGTGAAGTGTCCCTAAAACACATTTTCACATGACTTCACATGTGAAATCATGTGTTTTATCTGTAAGGGGAAGTCCATAGCCCTTCAGTCATTCCCCAATCCCCATGTTTCATGAGCTAAACAGACTTAACCTGACATTGCCCACTGTCTTTGCTCAGTGCTAGGGAAAGAGTCTTGTTTGCTCTCTCCTGGCACTCTCTCAATGTCATTTTTCTTAGTCTCTCTTGTTACTGTCTTTCAGTCAATTCAGGTCCCCGAATGATCTCCCTCCTACTTCTTGACTCTTCACTCACTTCCTGACTCTCTACTATTCTCACACTTGCTCCCTCTATATCGCTCCCCATTTCCATGGTATATCCCCCCATCAAGACTGTTGTTAAGGCGGGATGATTCAGCTGCATCATGGGGGAAGGATGTACTGTATAAGTCACACAGAGGTAATTGGGATCACTTCCTGGTTGTTTTTGCAGAACAGAGACAATACAGTACTTAATACTTACTGGAAATGATGGTTTCTACTGTACACCGTTTCTCCTCATCCTCACTTCTCTGAAATGAGAGCATAGGTTGAGCTATAATTCTGGTCCAGAGTTTTTCCTGGTCAGGTCACATATTAAGCTAAAACTGTCAACCCCCCCCCTTTCACTGTCAGGTTGGCATCCACCATTTTGCATTAATGTATACATTCCAGTGGCAATTGAACTGTTGTTCCCTACTCAGGCTCCCAGAGCTGATTTAACCATGGATGTTTCATGTTTCCGTCACATCCACGTCAATGTACTCCATGACCATTCTGAGCCTTTCAGCAGAGGCTCACACATCGGACTCTACCAATCATAGCCAGGCTTCCTGGTTGTGGTGTAATCCTGACCCCTCAAAGCTCATCATTTAATCCCTGCAGTAAGGGATTTTGCTTTTGCTTGTGTATATCAGCCAACGAGTTTGTTAAATAGTTCCTTCTTCTATCTCTCTAGTCAGAAAACAGGAATCGTTGGAGCTAGTGGGAATGATGGATGGAGGAAATGGTACAAAACATTCTCTCTCTCTCTCGCTCTCTCTCTCTCGCTTCTGTGAAAGACTCTCCACACTTTGTTGTGTTCAGGCAGCCTTATGGCTCAGTCAGTCTGATGTCCATCTTGGACTGATATTTTGGGGTAATAGGGCAGGCTTAATTCTATATGTTCTCACTTTGATTAGTGTAGGTGATCACATTGCCCCGTACTGTCCAAACAGAGTTGACATTTTGCTTACTGTTTACTTAATAAGGGGGTAGTGGTAGTGAAAGCCATGTGTTTCAGATGCCCTACAGTATAGTGCCTTAGCCTCAGTAACCTTATGTAATTCTTTCATAAGATTACTTATCACTAATACCGCAAACACTGGGCCCAGCACAGCCTGCTGTGTGTGTCCTGTTGTTTTCATCAGAGGTCAGCCCTGAGGTGTGTTTTGATCTTCTGTTAATCTCTGAGAGGTTGTTTTGGTCCCTGTACCGGGTCCGCAGAGAGGAAGTGTTACCCACTCTGTCAATTTCGGTCATACAGTACAATTTCAAAGTTAAAGGGCTTGTCTTTTTGGAAATTGAGCTCCAATTTTACTGCTGGCAATGTCCTAAACATTACCCTGCCATAGAGGACAGGCCTTCTGACACACACACGCGCGCGCACACACATATTCACACATTACGGTGTCCTCCTCAGGCCCTATCCAGATCACATGCATCAGTGGCCCCAGGCTGGTTTCCTCAATCAGGTGGTGTGTTTTAATTATTTATCTTCTCTTAACTCTGATTGGCGGTCTTTCATGTGTGTGCGTGTGTTTGTGAGAGTTTCAGAAGACCTCTGCCCTCCTCTCTGCTGAGCCTCCTGCAGCGAGGAGTAACAGAGGTCACCACTCGTTTCCCCCTCTTCCCCGTCGTCTCCCACTTGCTGCCTGGGAAAACCTTGAGACTTTTTAGAAGATATCTCTCCCGGGAATGTTTGTCAAGATCCCTCTCTCTTTTCCTCAAACCCCTATCAGTGGCGGAAAAAGTACTCAATTGTCATACTTGAGTAAAAGTAAAGATACATTAATATAAGATTACTAGTAAAAGTGAAAGTCACCAAGTGAATTTTACTTCTGTAAAAAGTATTCAATTTTAAATATACTTGTATCAAAAGTAGATGTAATTGCAAAAGTAAAAGTATAAATAATTTCAAATTACTTCTATTAGGCAGTCCAAACGGCAGAATTGTATTGTTTTTTTTAGTTTACAGATAGTCAAGGGCACACTCCAACACTGACATAATTTACAAATTAAGCATGTGTGGTTAGTGAATCTGCCAGATAAGAGGCAGTAGGGATGACCAGGGATGTTCTCTTGATAAGTGTGTGAATTGAACCATTTTCCTGTCCTGTTAAGCATTCAAAATGTAACGGAGTACTTTTGGGTGTTCTGGAAAATGTATGGAGTAAAAAGTACATTATTTTCTTTAGGAATGTAGTGAAGTAAAAGTAAAAGTTGTCAAAAATATAAATAGTAAAGTAAAGATAACCCCAAAAACGACTTAAGTATTGCTTTAAAGTATTTTTATGTAGGTACTTTACACCACTGACCTCATACCCTGATTGGATTAGCAACGTCTGTCATAATTTCTTTCTTTTTTCCAGTTTGTATCAGTTAGGCCTATAGTTTCACGATGTGTCACTATCCTGTCCATGACTGATGAAACCAATGATTGGCATTCCGTAAAAAAAGTGTCAGTGCAATATAATCCTGATTGTCATCCATGCTCGTGCTCTTTGTCATGGGTTAGGCCATCTACGTATTGTAGTCTAGACTTTTGTCAAGACCTTGAAACTTTTAGATTTAGATAAACTTTTATTTCACAAAGGAACATATTAATTTGTGGTGTCAGTGAGTTGCACATACAAGGACAGGCAGGCGCTCAGGCTTCTGTTCTGTACCTGGCCTGTAGGTGCAAAGTATTAAAGATAATAAATCCTATTTAGGAGACACTTTTATCCAAAGCAACTTGCAGGATCGAACCCTCAACCCTTGGTGTTGCAAGCGCCCTATTCTACCGACTGAGCCACAAAGGACCAGTAGAAAACATGTAGTAATTGTGTTACTAACATTGTTGTCTCTGTGTTGTGTTGCAGCTTTGATGTGGAGAATGGCCCTTCAGCCAGCTGTAGTCCGTTGGACCCCTCGGCCTCTCCCGGGTCAGGCCTGGTTCTACACACCAATTTCCCCGGACACAACCAACGCAGAGAGTCCTTCCTGTACCGCTCAGACAGCGACTACGACCTCTCGCCCAAGTCCATGTCCCGCAACTCATCCATTGCATCTGAACTGTATGTTTTCACGCACGCACCACACATACATGTACACACACACACATACAGATACACACACAGACACCATGAAGTGATCTGAATATGTGTTCCATTGTGTTTGATCCATGTCCCCTGGTACAGAGGTACATCACATGACACCCGTTTCTATGGAAACTACTACCACTAATAGTGATGAGTGGAAAAAGTGCTCCAAAAGAGGCTAATTTGTAACCCGAAATGACCAAATGTAATGACAGATTCAGCCGATGATAGAAAAATCTTAAAGACCGTATTACTCCAGAAACAGAGCAGTTGAAAGAAGTGGAAAGTCCTTTAACAAGGAACATCCAGTGTTTGACCTAACAACATTACATTCCAGTAGAACAAGTGTTACTTACTTCCTCTGTTACCTAAATGAATTCTGGGGATATTTAGTCACGTCAGAGTGTAACTGGTTCTTATTGCTTAACGTCTTTATGTGACGAAGTCCTATTTTGGCACTGATGTGCCAATGGGCCTATCATGCAAAAGGCCATTTGAGCTCTGATCTGATTGTGATTTGCCTGTGGAGTCGGTCGGTCGCAAGATGCCTATTTGGTCTCCATGGCTGAACTACAGGCACAGTTTAGGGAATTGGGACTTTCGTCACTCGCCCAGACTTGGCCCAGTAACTAACTTGACACATACTTTCATAATGACTACCTCATTAGATGTGGTTTAAAGTAACATTCCTGCCCCTGGTGTTGAACCAATGGACTGATGGAGCCCATTCACCCTGATATGTGTTCATGGTACAGTTATAAATGCTTTCTTAATTATGTTTACGATGTGTTGCTGACATGTTTTTGTTTGTGTTTACAGACATGGTGATGACTTGATAGTAACGCCTTTTGCTCAGGTAATTATATTCTAATCCCACCACATCTGTCCTTTTCCTCAATTCTGTACTGTAGCACAGCTACATTCAGACCACTTTGAGAAACCCAGCCCAGTGACTCGGTACTGTCCTGTGTGCTATTCAAAATGGATGAATGTGTTCTCTTTCGCTCCAGGTCCTCGCAAGCCTTCGAAGTGTAAGAAACAACTTCACAGTCCTGACCAATGTCCAATGTGCTTCCAACAAGTAAGCTTCTGGCCTTATTGGTGATCTGACTGATTCATTTAGACCACAATATAACCACAATATCAACTGGTATATATAAGGGATAATCAATGAGGGGCTATGCGTTCTATGGACAATAATGCATGACGTGGTGCTAACCTATCAGCGCGGCGCTCACCCTTCCACGGAGTTGCATTATTTCCAGAGAACGCATAGAGTTGATTATCTCGCTTATCCCACTGCTATAATTTTACACGTTTGCTACTAGACGTGTTCAATTGCCGGTAAGATATGTGTTCAACATCCACTGAAGTAGCTAGCAAGTTTACCAGATAGCTACAGTAGTTGTGGAGGTAACCAAACAAACAGACTTGCCAGCTACTTATTGACTCAAGACATTTCAGCTTTTCATTTTTGATTCATTTGCAAACATTTCTAAAAACATAATTTCACATTGACATCACGGGGTATTGTGTGTAGGCCAGTGACACACAATCTCAGTTTAATCCATTTTATATTCAGGCTGTGACACAACAAAATGTGGAAAAAGTCAAGGGGGGTGAATACTTTCTGAAGGCTCTGTATTGTGGGGATATTGTTCCATATTAATGGATTGGAGAGTTTTGTTGATGTGGGTTGGTGCCTGTTTGATGACATCTGGATGACATCAGATTTAATGAATTCATTGATATAATTAAATCCATTAAAAGTGCATCCATTTTTGTACTTTTAAATGATTCATATGAAGCCATTGATTCTTAAAAAATGTAACTTAGAAATGCCTCATGATCAACGGTCTTACCCCATCAGAACCCAAAATACACGCTTTTTTTATTTCATTGTTTGTAAACAATGTAATTGTAAACAAACCCTGTATAGCTTCAAAACCTGGTTAAAACTATCATTTTGATATAATGGATAGTCAGTCCTTGCATCTATGTATTTGAGAGTGGTTACATTTCTCCTGTCCCATTCCTCAGCTGTTTACCAAATAAAGACTGACTATCTCATAATTATGACTTACTATCTCATAATACCGCCTTACTATCTCATACCTCCTAATCAGATTTCTTTATTTTGGTGGCAGGAACGGGCTTCCATAGATCTGGGAGGAAATATCAATCAATCAAATCTATTTATAAAGCTCTTTTAACATCTGCAGATGTGAATCATAGCATAAAACCCAAAACAGCAAGCAATGCAGATGTAGAAGCACTGTGGCTAGGAAAAACTCCTTAAAAAGGCAGGAGCCTAGGAAGAAACCAAGAGAGAGGCCAGTCCTCTTCTGGCTGTGTCGGGTGGAGATTATAAGAGTACATGGCCATTAAGGCCAGATTGTTCTTCAAGATGTTCAAACATTCATAGATGACCAGCAGGGTCAAATAATAAATAACAGAAAAGAATGTACATGTGCTGTAGCTTGTATCTTCATCCACAAGAGGACAGTATCCAACTATTCAACCCAGCTGCTGGCAATTTTTGAAGACCGCGTGGTGTGAGATTTGCTATTGTGAATTTTATTGCCCCCTGGCACAACCCCTGGACAAGATTACATTTAAAGTATGCTAATTTAAAAAAATAATATTTATTATACGTTTTTTAATATATATGTTTTTACACTTTATTTAAACAGTAAGGAAATTAGATGGGGAGACAGTGGGAAGGTTGGACGTAGGGATTGATCCCTGTTCTTAGGTGGGGAGTGGGGAGTTAGGTGGGAAGTTAGGTGGGGAGTGGGGAGTTAGGTGGGGAGTTATGTGGCATGTTAACACTACACCAATGCTTTGCACAGAAAATATTCATATTAGTGGTTGATGGCAGTAGGTAACCAAAGCATAGATTGCAGTCTATCCTTGTCCATAGGCTGCTTTCAAGGTAAGGATGTACATTTGTAATTTGGGCAAACTCTTTAAAATAGGTCTGGAGGAAAATCCTGCTTGCCCTCCATAAGGGCTGGCCACCCCTCATATATTCGGAGTTCCAATTGAGGATTTACCCTGGCGTTTTACCCAAAAGACTCAGACTTTCCATCTACGTAGACTGGCACCTGTGTCTCACTGGGCCATGGCTCTGGCAGACCTGCCCTGACTTGGGGCCAAGCCCCTGGGTACTTTTCAGCTCTCATTTACATAACAATGGCCAACTGTGAACTTTAGCACCTTCTCACAAAGCAATTGTCTTGATTGATGCAGACGCTGTTGATTATGCTCACACCAAGTCTTTCGTGTCAGACTCCTGATGGAAAAACAATTACACTAGAGCTCACGTTAACCTAAAACACCGGTGACCAACTGGTGTGAGCGTCTCAGTGGAAAAGAAACCAGAGTTTGCTCTGTGTTTGAAAATGTTTTGTTATAATTATTCATTTCTCCAAATCACCCAACCTTCAAGATACATCTAATGATCAATCTTCAGGTAGTTGAGGCCTACTAGTTGAAGGTCCTCGCCATCATCTTACTCTACATAGACAAAATATGATGTGTTTATGAGTTGTGAGTCACCCTACCACCTTTGCCTAGCATGTTCACAGTACAGAAATGTCAAAACATGATATTTGATGCCTGAAGTATTTACTATCCAATGCTTATTTGTATGACTTATTCAACACTGTCCATGAATGGCTGCAAACATACATAGCCTCATTTCAATTCATTTTCTAAGACACAAGTAGGCATATCAGATATGTAATGACAAGAAGCTGCAATGTGGGGAATCGTAGGTGGCTCATTTCAGCTAGTTTTATTTGGTTCTTGATACCATGTCTTGTTTTGACTGATACTAATATATATAAAATTAGCTAGCTACGGTGCTATTCGAAAAATATTCAGACCCCTTGACTTTTTCCACATTTTGTTACATTACAGCCTTATTCTAAAATTGATTAAATAAATACAAATCCTCAGCAATCTACATAGAGTAATGAGAAAGCAAAAACTGTTTTTTATTTATTTTAGCAAATCTATTAAAAATTAAAAACAAATGCCTTATTTACATAAGTACTCAGACCGTTTGCAATGAGACTCGAAATCTTGCTCAGGTGCATCCTGTTTCCATTGATCATCCTTCAGATGATTCTACAACTGTGGTAAATTCTATTAATTAGACATGATTTGGAAAGGCACACACCTGTCTATATAAGGTCCCACAGTTGACAGTGCATGTCAAAGCAAAAACCAAGCCATGAGGTCAAAGGAATTGTCCGTAGAGCTCCGAGACAGGATTGTGTCGAAGCACAGTTCTAGGGAAAGGTACCAAAACATTTCTGCAGCATTGAAGGTCCCCAAGGACACAGTGGCCTCCATCATTCTTAAATGAAAGAAGTTTGAAATCACCAAGACTCCCGCTAGAGCTTGCCGCCTGGCCAAACTGAGCAATCGGGGGAGAAGGGCCTTGGTCACGGATGTAGCGTCATGCCCAAGAAGACTCGAGGATGTAATCGCTAGCAAAGGTGCTTCAACAAAGTGCTGAGTAAAGGGTCTGAATACTTATGCAAATGTAATACTTAAGTTTAGTTTTTAATAAATTTGCACAAAAAAAAAAAAAAAAGTGTTTACTTTGTTATTCAAATCAAAAATTAAATCAAATTGTATTGGTCAAATACATGGTTAGCATAGTGCTAGCTGTTCGGGAGGTCCGTGGGGCGACGCACAATTGGCCTAGCGTCGTCCGGGTTAGGAGGGTTTGGCCGGTAGGGATATCCTTGTCTCATCGCGCACTAGCGACTCCTGTGGCGGGCTGGGCGCAGTGCACGCTAACCAGCTCGCCAGGTGCACGGTGTTTCCTCCGACACATTGGGTGCGGCTGGCTTCCGGGTTGGATGCGCGCTGTGTTAAGAAGCAGTGCGGCTTGGTTGGGTTGTGTTTCGGGGGACGCATGGCTTTCGACCTTCATCTCTTCCGAGTCCGTACGGGAGTTGTAGCGATGAGACAAGATAGTAACTACTAACAATTGGATACCACGAAATTGGGGAGAAAAGGGGGTATTTAAAAAATAAAATTTAAAAATACATGGTTAGCAGATGTTTAATGCAAGTGTAGCGAAATGCTTGTGCTTCTAGTTCCGACAGTGCAGTAATGTCAACAAGTAATTTAACAATTCCACAACAACTACATGTTGGAGTGGTATGCAAACTGATGTTGGTCTATGGTGGCAGGTAAGGTGGTGATTTGATCATTGGCTAGTCTCTCAAAGCACTTCATGATGACAGAAGTGAGTGCTACGGGGCGATAGTCATTTAGTTCAGTCTTTGCCGCCTTTGGTACAGGAACAATGATTGCCATCTTGAAGTAGGGACACCAGACTGGGATAGGGAGCGATTGAATATGTCCGTAAACACACCAGACAGCTGGTCTGTGCATGCTCTGAGGACTAGGCTAGTCATGCCATCTGGGCCAGCAGCCTTGTGAGGGTTAACATGTTTAAATGTCTTACTCACAACGGCCACAGAGAAGGAGAGGGGGGAGAGTCGGTGGCACTGTATTATCCTCAAAGCGGGCAAATATTCACACGGCTGTGACTATAATCACAGAGATTATATTTGCCTGTAGACCCTGCCACATACGTCTCGTGTCTGAGCCGTTGAATTGCGACTCCACTTCATCCCTATACCGACATTTCGCTTGTTTGATTGCCTTGTAGAGGGAATAACTACACTGTTTATATTTGGCCATATTCCCGACATCTTGCCATGGTTGAATGTGGTGGTTCGTGCTTTCATTTTTGCGCGAATGCCTCCATCTATCCACGATTTCTGTTTAGGGTAGGTTTTAATAGTCACAGTGGGTACAACATTTCCAATGCACTTCCTTATAAACTCACTCACCCAGTCAGCGTATAAATAAATGTTATTCTCTGAGGCTTCCAGGAACATTTCCCAGTCCGTGTGATCAAAACAATCTTGAAGCGTGGATTCCGATTGGTCAGACCAGTGTTGATTGGTTCTAGTCATGGGTACATCCTGTTTGGAATATTACTAACAATGGAATATTACTAAATATGGCGCCAGAGGAGATGGCCACCGTTTTACGGTCTCCTAACCCAATTGTGCTATTATGTGGGGTTTTTTTTTGTAAATTATTTTGTACATAATGTTTCTGCAACCGTATCTTATGGCAGAAAAAAGCTTCTAGATTCAGGACAGCGATCACTGACCTCGGATTAGACAAAGATTTTGTCAACAACAACAACAGCGACAGCAAGCAGGACTCACACAATATTCTCCAAACACCCCACAGGGCAGACATCCCAATTATTCGCAAAAGGAAGCTACGCAGAGGAAGAAGAGCCTGATGCCTCGCCTGGACCCGCATAAGGCAACTAGGAAAGCTGCCGTTACCATCAATATTACTCGCCAACGTGCAATCATTGGACAATAAACTAGATACTAGGTATGATCACGAATATCCTACCAACGGGACATCAAAAACCGTAATATCCTATGTTTCACGGAATCGTGGCTGAATGACGACATGGATATTCAGCTAGTGGGATACACACTGCGCGGGCAGGATAGAACAGCACACTCCGGTAAGACGGGGGGGCGGTCTGTGCATATTTGTAAAAAACAGCTGGTGCACGAAATCTAAGGAAGTCGCTAGATTTTGCTTGCCTGAAGTAGAGTATATTGTGATAAATTGCAGGCCACACTACTTGACTAGAGAGTTCTCAGCTATACTTTTTGTGGCTGTTTATTTCCCATCACAGACAGATGCCGGCACTAAACCACACTCAGCCAGCTGTATAAGGAAATAAGCAAGCAGGTAACCACTCACCCAGAGGCGGCGCTCCTAGTGGCCGGAGACTAAAATCAGTTCTACCAAATCTCTATCAACATATTAAATGTGCAACCAGAGACGTGTACAAAGCTCTCCCTCGCCCTCAATTTGGTAAATCCGACCACAACTCTATCATCCGATTCCTGCTTACAAGCAGAAATTAAAGCAGGAAGCGCCAGTGACTCGGTCTATAAAAAAGTGGTCAGATGAAGCAGATGCTAAACTACAGGACTGTTTTGCTATCACAGACTGGAACATGTTCCGGGATTCTTCCGATGACATTGATGAATACACCACATCAGTCACTGGCTTTATCAATAAGTGCATTGAGGACGTCGTCCCCACAGTGACTGTACGTACATACCCCAACCAGAAGCCATGTATTACAGGCAACATTCGCACTGAGCTAAAGGGTAGAACTGCCGCTTTCAAGATGCGGGACTCTAACCCAGAAGCTTACAAGAAATCCTGCTATGCCCTGCGACGAACCATCAAACAGGCAAAGCGTCAGGGCTAAGATTGAATCATACTACACCGGCTCCGACACTCGTTGGATGTGGTAGGGCTTGCAAAACTATTACAGACTACAAAGGGAAGCACAGCCGCGAGCTGCCCAGTGACACGAGCCTACCAGATGAGCTAAATCACTTCTATACTCGCTTCGAGGCAAGCAACACTGAGGCATGCATGAGAGCATCAGCTGTTCTGGACGACTGTGTGATCACGCTCTCCGTAGCCGACGTGAGTAAGACCTTTAAACAGGTCAACATTCACAAGGCTGCGGAGCCAGATGGATTACCAGGACGTGTGCTCCGGACATGTGCTGACACTATTATCCCAGAAATCCTAGACCCACTCCAATTTGCATACCGCCCAAACAGATCCACAGATGATGCAATCTCTATTGCACTCCACACTGCCCTTTCCCACCTGGATAAAAGGAACACCTATGTGAGAATGCTATTCAGTGACTACAGCTTAGCGTTCAACACCATAGTACCCTCAAAGCTCATCACCAAGCTAAGGAACCTGGGACTAAACACCTCACTCTGCAACTGGATCCTGGACTTCCTGACGGGCCGCCCCCAGGTGGTGAGGGTAGGTAGCAACACATCTGCCACGCTGATCCTCAACACTGGAGCTCCCCAGGGGTGCGTGTTCAGTCCCCTCCTGTACGCCCTGTTCACCCACCAGGCATGGCCAGGCACGACTCCAAAACCATCATTAAGTTTGCTGACGACACAACAGTGGTAGGCCTGATCACCGACAACGACGAGACGGCCTATAGGGAGGAGGTCAGAGACCTGGCCAGGTGGTGCCAGAATAACAACCTATCCCTCAACGTAACCAAGACTAAGGAGATGATTGTGGACTACAGGAAAAGGAGCACCGAGTACGTCCCCATTCTCATCGTTGGGGCTGTAGTGGAGCAGGTTGAGAGCTTCAAATTCCTTGGTGTCCACATCACCAACAAACTAGAATGGTCCAAACACATCAAGACAGTCGTGAAGAAGGCACGACAAAGCCGATTCCCCCTCAGGAAACTAAAAAGATTTGGCATGGGTCTGAGATCCTCAAAAGGTTCTACAGCTGCAACATCGAGAACATCCTGACCAGTTGCATCACTGCCTGGTACTGCAATTGCTCAGCCTCCAACCACAATGCACTTCAGAGGGTAGTGCGTACAGCTCAGTACATCACTGGGGCAAAGCTGCCTGCCATCCAGGACCTCTACACCAGGTGGTGTCAGAGGAAGGCCCTGAAAATTATCTAAGACCCCAGCCACCCCAGTCTTAGACTGTTCTCTCTACTACCGCATGGCAAGCGGTACTGGAGTGCCAAGTCTAGGACAAAAAGGCTTCTCAACAGTTTTTACCCCCAAGCCATAAGACTCCTGAACAGGTAACCGGACTATTTGCACTGTGTGCAACCCCAACCCCTCTGTTACGCTGCTGCTACTCTCTGTTTATCTTATATGCATAGTCACTTTAACTATACATTCATGTACATACTACCTCAATTGGCCCGACTAACCGGTGTCTGTATATGGCCTTGCTACTGTTTTTTGTCAAATGTCTTTCTACTGTTGTTTTATTTCTTTACTTATCTACACACACACACACACACACACACACACACACACACAGTCAAGGGGTCTGAATACTTTCCGAAGGCACTGTTGCTAACCACTAACTGTAACAATGTATTTGAGAGACAGCAAATGCTAATTCATTTATGTTTTCAATATACATAGGAGACTTCATGTATATGTAGTTTACATGTTGTCAACAATCTAAGCCAACCCTGTCTGTGTTGCCCCGTAGTTGCACACACGTCGGTTTTGTTGCTAAACAACCAACCAGTCTATAGTTTATCCTACTAATGCCAATCACCAACCGCTAAGGTATAGAAACTAGAGAATAGAGTTATATTCAGCTTAACCTACTGATGTTCTCATATGCCAATTTATGGACCATGTATATCCGGGTTGCATCTGATTTACACGGTCCAACTTCACACGAGAACTAACACTCAGTGCACACATGTGTTCCAAAAATATGTCAGACATTGGATACATTTTAAAAATGATTTCTTCTGCTGTGAGTGATGGGAACAATTGTCCTCAGCGACAATTATTTGAATAATAAATGGATGTTTTGTGCACAAAGGTGATGACGAAAGTGTTTTAATTAGGAATGTTCAAATTTGACTTCTCTTTGTGGCCATCTATGGAAATTGTCTTCCTGGGCTGGGCGTCAGTTAAACTGCAGTACCGAAGCAAATTTGTAGGAGCAGTCCAAACCGTGCTTCTTTACCAGAACCCTGGCCCTTTGTCACCAACCCTCGGAGGGCTGATAACAACCGGGTGAATCAGTTTTTCAGGGGGATTGGAAAGAGAGCCTGTGACGCGACTTCTGCTTTTGAACGTTAACAAGGCGACACTCCATCTTAACTCCTCTACATTTATTGGATTGGTTGAACAGAACAAGATAACCTTCCCCGACAGTTTTTTTTCCATATCAGCACCAGAAAGAAAGAAACAATGCTCAGGCATTTCTTTCACACCTGCTACATTAGGTACCAATAACCACATTGATTTAAGGCAGCATTTTGCAATAGGGACGGGAGTAACAGCAACCTAATTTGTTGACAACATTGTGTAATGTGCAAGAAAACAGCACTCGTGCTGCTCTTTTTACAGTTTTATAAACTCATTGGAGGACGTACGTTCTTTCTCTCCATTCAGCCGCTTCGGCTCCCCTCTAATCTTGAGGGGCATTTCTTTAAACGCGCATCTAATCCCCAACATCTCTTAAACAACTAGACCAATCATATGATGCAATGTGCCTCGGTTCACAGTGCTGTGGCAGGACAGGACAATGATAGAGGTTCCGCTCGTGATGTTAAAATCGAGGTGCAGATGCGCCGATTTCAAAGGTATTTGGAGTCACAGTTGAAAAGCTAACTCACCGGCTATACAATGGACTAATTAGACAAATAAAAGCAGTAAAAATCGACTAGTGATAAACCTAGCGACTTTTTCTTGTGTTGTTGATCACTTTTGGAGACTGATGTGAAAGCACGTATCGTTCTTACTCTTCTCAACGAGCAGCGAGTGCTGCCGCGGGCCCCACCCCAGTCCCAAAGCACTCACAGGTGGCCCAGTCCTCTCGCAATAGTCCCCCAGCTGCAGTCAGAGCAGGAGATGTTCACCCCTCCCGTCCAAACTGCAAATTAATTGCGCATGCGGGAAGCCGCCGCTGGCTGATCCCGCCCTGGCTTACATTCAGGGCGGGATGTAAATGTAAAATGTTCTTTGCCTAAAATAAATGACTGCACAAAAATAAATCGCTGCATTTGACTCACACAGCCTCAATCACTTACTCACCTTGTCCACAGTGTGTGTTCCTCTCTGTGACATAAACTAAACATCTAGCTGGCTAGCTCATCATGTCTCATTCTAAACTGTACATTCAAAAATACAGAAAGGAGTGGGAATCAAACCCTGAATTCAAAGGCTGGTTGAAGCCGTCTATTGGAGATGAGACACGGACATACTGCCTGTATTGTAAGGCTGATTTCTACACCAAACTTAGTGATGTAAAAAAAACACACGACAACTCAAAAAACATACTCAAAAGGCAAAGCCTTATAACAGTTCCACCCAAAACAAGCTGCCATTTATGGTTTCAAAAAATGGACTGCAAAAAAAGGCTGAGGCCACCATGGCATTAGCTATTGTAACAGTTGTTAAAGTACTATGTGAATTTCACCGGGTTCATATATTAATATGTCGTGTTGATTTGTTGTTATGCATGCCTGCATCCTGGGAGTAGGAGAGTGTGTACTTCCGTTCTGCCCTGCGTGCTTCTGCTCAAATCATTTTGATGCTCTATGAGAGGTTGGCACGCTTTTTCTGTGGTCTTCAGAAAAGTGGGATTCTTTTAAGTACAAAGTCACACACACACAGTGTTTTGTTCATGAATAATGTTGTATATTTAGAGGTTACTCATAAGTGGATGGTATTGTTAAGATGCACTTGTAATTGTACTTTTTAGGATGATATCAACATTCTGAATTCAACATGTGGTTAATAGCTAGCTAAGGTATTAGCAGGCTATTGTATGTGTGAACGATGGCTAGCTCCTCGAATGATCCCAGTCCCTCCTATTGTGCATCTGTTGTAGAAAGAGGCGACGATTTGCAGAACATATGTGCTCTACAAATGTTTTATTTCCTTTTGGATGCAGATGCAGGATGCAGAGAGTGAGTTCTGCTTGATTAAAACTACCTGATCTCCAAAAGTCCACAGTCTCAATCAACCACACACAGCGCAGAGTTTCAGCGGTGCAGTACAGCACCGGTTACACTATCGCTGAACACTGTTCCGTGCCGGCATGTGATCACATTGGAGAAGCACGTAGAGCTGCTTTCTCAGACTCCACTGCTGCTACCCACTTCAAAATGCACAGGACAAAGTGCACAGAAATGGTTAATGGTGTTCTAGCACCATAGTTACTGAAAAAGTTGGTTGCAGATGTGGGTGACCAGCGTTTCAGCCTCCTCGATGAGTCCACAGATGTAAGTGTTTCTAAGTACCTGGGGGTTGTGATAAGGTACTTTAGCGACACCAAGCAGACAATTGTTTCAACATTTCTGGGCCTTGTTGAGTTGGAGGGAGGAGATGCCAAATCTATAGCCCGTGCTGTTGTGGCTTTCCTCGAGGAGAAAAAGGAGAAACTCCTGGGGATAGGGACTGACAATTCCTACGTTAACAATGGGGTCCATAAAGTGCTGAAGGAAGAGTATTCCCTCAAATATCTGGTTCTTAATCGCTGTGTGTGTTCCACTCTCTGCAGCTTGCTCATTTGTAGTTCTAAACATATTTAGGGTCTTTTTTACTTACTTTTTGTCTCTCCCATGATGTTATTCCTCTCTCCTACAGGGTCCATCACAATTACATGCACATGGCCAATTATACAAATTAGGTGATGACATCATTTAGCGACTTTTAGGACAGCCAATAGCTACTTTCCTTACTGAGGAGTTGGCAACATTGTAGTTAACGTTACGGCGAGTGAAGTAGCTAGCTAGATGGCTAGGACACCTGTACGCAGTGTCCTTCGCCCCCGCCTACCTAGCAATGTTTTCGCGCAACTCTTTTAACGTTATCTGGTATCCAACGCATCAACGGATTCCACACAAATGTTAAGCTAAAACATTGCACATTAACTATGCTATAATGATGACATAGCCTCAACGAAAACTCTGATAATACTTTTATTATCCAGAATATTAAAAGTGTCAGTTAATAAACACAAGCATTACGATCCCTGCAACAAAGAGTGCAAGCTGTATTCCTATACTAACATTCATTCAGCCATTTTCATTCAACACCGAAAACTCATCCCACCAGTACAGTAGGTAGCAGTATAGTCATAATATTGAGGGGTTGTGGTGTTGGAGAGGGGTTTAGAGATGAAGGGTCTGACAGATGATGTCTACAGTTGAACTCGATTCGGCAGCCCTGCAACCCACTCATGATCTCACTGCCGCCTACCTGTCTCACTGGAACCGTCTCGCTGCATGGGAACATTTTCACAGTACGAGACGTCGTTCATCCTCAGGCAGAACAAATGATCTTAGAACACGGAACTTAGAAAGCATGTCTTATTATTCTGCCAGGTTTCAATGAGACCTCGGATTCCTTCTCTCCTTTGTGTTTTTCTCAACTAAGTTTAATAATAACGCCGGGGAGAGAGGAAAGAGATGGTACGCTGCACCGCAGAATGTAAACCGCCAGGTTTTTATTTTTCCTCGTGAAAAATGGGACAATCTGTTTGCAGTCTTTTGTCAAGCAGGTTTAGCTGTGGGATGGTTTGAAAAACGTACAAAAACAATCCTATTACCACCGACACAGAGAATATTGGTTCTAATCAAAACATCAGCTTCAAAACAAAATACTAAAATCTCATTTACTCATATTCATTTGTGGACGTTTATACTTAATGTATGTACCTCAACATTTGACCTGATGTGGACTGTCATTATGTGAGTGATTAGGTTGTGCGTGCTAAGTCATATCTGCCGTTAGTCTGTCTGGTACGTCTGAAACGTAATGCGCACATGACAGGCTATGCGTGAGTCACTTACTAGGGAGTACATACAGTAACATCCTTCTCTAGAATGACTCCACTCGGAACTGGGGTGTAAAAGCTTCAGTCGGAAAGATTTAGTGTAGGGCATCCTTCGTCCTGCACCCTAGATATCACCCTGTTATTGTCGGGTCTGTCTCTAGCACGCTGTAAGATACTGGAACGCAAGCTCTCCTATTAAAACGCTTGTGTTGAATAGCCTGCCTCATTGAAAACCCAAAGGCTCCATGACCTACATTAATCTCTCTCTCTCACACTCTCTCTCTCTCGCTCTCTCCTTTTCACACACATGCGCACTCACACACACTCTCGCAGACACACTTCACACACATAGGTAAACACACAATTGCAGGCGCACACACACACACACACACACTCAGTGTGGATCAGGCAGATGGGCTTTCAGCTTGTTGAATGAAAAGGTTGAACGCAATTCACATTTTATTCCTCATTTGCCTGGTCCCTTTTTCAATCTCATTCTCTCTCAGTCTCTCATTCTCTCTGTTTCTCCCCACCTGTCTCTTGCGCTCTATCTCTCTCGCTCTCTATCATTTTCTCTCTCACACAATCGCTTTCTTTCAGTGTTTCTTTTTTAATCCTCACAGACATTCTTATGCTCCTCTGTCCGTCTTCCTCTGTTTCTCCTCATGTAGAGGCTCTTAACCGATATTGGCTTAGCAGATGTGGTTGGCCATTACACAATGTAACGATCCTGATGTAGGCCTATCAACATTTACTTCATGTCCATACTGATAATGTTATTGCATTTTTTTTCTCTCTCCTCAGGAGGTCGCCTGTGGCCACTCAGCCTCCCATCACCAGAGTCTGTTTGCCAGGTAAGACCACAATGCACTGCTCTCTCCTACAATGCGTCTTCTGTCCCAAAAAAAGTGATATTGGTTTGTCTGTCCATCTGTTTGCCACTGACTCACTGACCGTTGTTTGAATCAGCCTAAGTCTTAAAACACTGTCTCAATGTCAAGACGGACCCTGTCCCTCCCTGTCATCGGTTCAGATACATCCCCCTCCCCACCCCCAGCCTGTATTTAGTCTGTATTTATCACTGCTCTGATGGGAAGTTTCAGAAAACCTCTTACTCTCACACTCTATCCCAATGTCTTTATCTTCTCACTGAAAATACAACAACGTGAATCTTGCTCATTAGAAATGTACTGGACCCATTATTAGGGAGTTGAGACAATGGTGTGTGCGTGATTGGGAACTCCTTACTGTGTCCTTGAGCTTAATGCTCTCAGCCTACACTACGTCACTAGCTATCAAGCTGTGTATATGGGTGATAGTGTGAGTAGCACAGGCTGCCATAACAACAAGGCCTTTTTGTCACACACACACACACACACACACTTGAATGGTGAGACAAGAGAGATAGAGGAGCTCTCCGAAATGTTGATTAAACATAGCAGGATAAGTGTGAGATTTCGTTAGTGGTTAGCGTCACAATGAAGGAGTCTGGGATGCCATTGAGTCTCCTGCTACAGACAGTCATAACACCGGGAGCTTACTTTCATGCCTCTCATTCCTCTCACTGTGTTATCCTAAACACTTCCAGTCATTGGACTTACAATACAAGGAATGCAGGGACAGAGGAGTCCGCTTTATTGTTGGCCCGGTTGATTTACGGGATTAATAACATTGACTTCATCATTCTGGTTAACCTGTATTACAGAAGTATGCCCTTTTATTGCATCTGTCTCATTTTGAAGAGGTTTGACTACTGTGCCTAGTTCCCAGAGAAAGAGAAGACGGATTGAAATAGAGAAGAGCAAGTGCATGATGTGAGAGTGCATGTGCGTCCATATGAGTAGGCCTACATTTGCATTTCTGTATGTGCAATGCGCAGTGTGTGTGTGTGTATGTGAGAGAGAGTGCATGTGCATCCATATGAGTAGGCCTACATTTGCATTTCTGTATGTGCAATGCGCAATGTGTACGTGTTTTTGTAGGTGTATGTTGTGTGTGTATGTGTGTGTGAGAGAGTGCATGTGCGTCCATATGAGTAGGCCTACATTTGCATTTCTGTATGTGCAAATGCACAGTGTATAGGTGTTTTTGTGTGTTTAGAGTGGAGTCCTGCACTAGTGTGTTTGTGTATCAGAGTGTGTGTGTTCAAGCGGGTGTGTGTATATGAGCGGGTGTGGGTGTGTTGCTGTGGGAAGGGAGGTGTTCCTGTGTGACAGTGGTGCGGGGCCCTGATTGACGTCAGCCCGCCTGCATGTGGCTTTTGTTGACTTCCTGTCAGCACAGATGGACAGACCAGCACTTCCAGTATCTGGAGAGGGAGGGCTCATCAGGTCCTGAGTGTGTGTGTGTGGAGGGGGTTCCAATAAGCAGATTACTCTACCTATTGAGTAAATCCATCCAGGGTCGTGCGCTGTCAGTCTGATACTTGATGCGTTTTCCTATCAGTAGTTTCAGTTCAAAGTCTCCTCAGAGAGCACCATCACTAGCAGGCTGCTGGCAGTAGCACAGGAGTAATTGACTGCAGTGCTGAAGGGTTGGACATTTTGATTGGAGATGTTTTACCTTCATTGAGCTCATTGTGAATGATCAGATAGACAGACTGCACTCAGCCAATCCTCCAATAATACCTTTTTCCTCACTTGCTTAGGTTAGCTTAGGTCATATCTAGACACAAAGCTGGTGGATGAGACATCCACATATTGTAGCTGAATGCTCTGACTGTGTTGTCGGTTACCTTCTGCATGGCTACTCTGCATGAAGCCACCAGGAACATGACACCGCCCTCTATTCATCACTCCCTCGAGAGCGAATTATACGGTGCTGTTTTTTTTTCTCCACGGGACCTATAGTACGGTATGTGTGCACAACATTTTGGGATGGGCCTAGTAAAAACATGTAATTTAATGTTATTTAAAATATATATATATTACTTTTTAATTTGGCATGAATACAACCAGTCATGATGTTTTCATCTTATTGTCGAACAAATCACTTCAAACAGTAGGCTACCTGCGCATTTTTCGTCGAATAATTGGCATCGTCCAAAAAGTGCACTGTGCACTCGAGTCATTTGATGAATGGAAAGAAACACCTGTTGCGAAACACCCCAAAATGTAATGAAATTGGGTGATTGTCATTGGGTCTACACTCTTGTAAGAAATATTAAATTCATTGATGCGTCTTGCTGACAAAATTACCTTTTTTGCAGAAAGAAAAGTTGGGACACCTGAAAAGGGGCTGAAATACAGGACTGTCCCAGGATGACAAGTGCAGACACATGAAAAACAAATTACAAAATGGAAACAGAGACGGGGGTGTTCGTTTAATTTGGAATAAGCTTTTATCTTGATATTTACCACTGTAGCAGCACAAATTGCATTGCATTTTAAACAAATAGGACAATTTGTTGACCCCCACTAAAGTTTGACTTTGTTACATTTAGGGGGGTTCATGTCTGACAACAAGCCCCTGTGCCCCCCTTAATTTGCACTCTGACTCCCTCACCTCTATCCCATTCCAGATCCTCTTTTCTTCCCATGCTCTGAGAGGTTGAATTCCCTGTTCCACCTGTAACCCCCCCCATCCCCTCTATGACAGTGGGTGATGTAACTCTACACCCGCCCCTGGCTTTTTCTGTCTCGCCCTGGAGACAATGAGACAGAGGGAAAGAGTGATTCCTGTCCCATCCTCCCTCTGTCTGCTCCCCCTCTCTTTACGGGCTGGCGGAGGAGAGGAAACGGAGGGCAGGAAGAGGGGAGCAGATTGATCCTGTTATTGGCCTGTTGTCCCTGCCGTAAAGGAATGCGCTGGACGGACTGACATAACCCAGGAGGTGTTTTTGTGTCTGGCAGGCAGGGAGGCTGTGTGTGTGTGTGTTGCCACTGTGTTTGCTCACTCAGCGGACTGGGGGAAAAATAGGATGCAGTCAGACAAAGGTCCATTGTCTCTATGCCCACACCGCACAAACACGTAGGCGCTGGTAGAAACACACACACACAAGATTAAACACACACACACACACACACACACTGGTCTGCGATCTGCACACTCGCAGTTCACGCAATGTCATGGCACGAGCCGTGATAAGAGTTAGGGACAGGGCCTCATCATCTGTTCTGTTATTGTTGTGTATGTTGTACAGCACGGGAGAGAATGGAAAAATCCACAAGACTGTATACTATATCTTGTACAGTAGAGAATGGAAATAGCCACACACAGACTCCATAAGGTTATCAGGACCTATTGTTCTTATCACAGTGAGGACCAGCACAGCGGGGACTGTTGTCATAACGTCCCACCGGCACACTAAGTGACACGCGCCATGTAGCGCACACCGCAGCGGCAGGCCATGCAGGGAATTGGAAAAACCCAAGTGCCGTTTCTCACGGTGGCCGTGATGATGGACAGATAGAGGAGAGAGATAGAGGAGAGCGATTGTCACTAATCACAGATGACTATCAGAACAGGTTGGGGATGTCTGCCTGCTTCCTCGATTCCTGTGCATTTCTCACCAGAGGAATGTTGCTGTTCTGTTGCTGTGATGGTCATGCATAACAGAGGCCTCTGTTACTCTGTCATAGTTCTAGAATCACAGAGGAAATGTTTTCCCCTGCCTGTGTTGACTGGACGATGGATAGTGGAAACACATACAGTCAGGTCCAAAATTATTGTCACCCCTGATAAAGATGAGCAAAAATAATACAAATACTGAGCTATATTGTATGCTCCAATTTTTTATTTTTGTTAATTATATTATGAAAGAGATTTTGTTTAACGTGTATCATACAAAACAATCTATTTTTTTAAAAGATAGCCGTCAAAAGTATTGGCATCCCTGTTTTCTGTACTCATCCCTGTGTTCAGCAACCTCCCTTTGCAAAGAATATGGTACTGAGCCTTTTTGAAATGTTTTATGAGATTTGAGAAATATTGGGAGGGATCCGAGGGCATGCAGAATCTTTCCAGATCCTTGATATCTTTTGGTCGGCGTTTATGAACTGCCATCTTCAATTCAAACCGCAGGTTTTCAAAGTTGGTCCAGAGACTGAGATGGCCATGGCAAAATACTGATTTTGTGGTCAATTAGCCGTTTCTTTGTGGATGTTGAAGTGTGCTTGGGGTTATTGTCTTGCTGGAAAAATCCACTTGCTGCCAAGTTTCCGTTTCCTGGCAGAGGCAACCAGGTTTTGGGCTAAAATGACCTGGTACTTGGTGGAGTTCATGATGCTATTGACCAGTGGAAGAAAAACAGCCTCTCCACCAGCATATTTTATAGGTGGTATGAGGTTCTTTTCTGCACATGCATCCTTCTTTCGACGCCAAACCCACCACTGGTGTGCGTGGCCAAAGACCTCTATTTTCTGACACCGGTTCCAATCCCAGCCAATGTTGTTTATCAAACTCCAGGCTTTTACATTTGTCGATTGCTCTCAATAGAATATTTTCTGGCAACCCTTCCAAAGAGCCCATTGGCATGGAGATGGCATCTGAGTGTAGTTTTGGAGACTTGACCTGAAGATGCGACCAAGTTCTATAATTCGTTTTGTAATTAGGTAAATCCGCTTTTAGTTTTAATGCACCTGATTGCTGGAACTTACTGCAAAATACACTGCAATTGGACGCCCTGATGCCTCTTGGGCAATTAAAACTATTGATTGGGGAACTATTACCTGAAACATGTGGCTGTTGTTCTTGATTGTTTGTGGTATTGTATTGTATTGTATTTGAGTTTGTTTTTGCACTGATTTGATTTGCATCGGATTTTGATTCGTCCATGAATTGTATGTGCAGGGCTCCCTGGTCTCAATAATGATTTTTTTTAAAATTGTTTAAATAAATCAAAAATCGAAAAGTAATATTTAACTTTAGCCCTCAGATTTGAGTGGTATATTTCATTTTGTAGCAATAGTTTTGTACCCCATTGCATGATTTATGAAGGTCAACAACCATTTGTCTCTTCGCTTGTGAGTTCTTTGCCTTTTCCAATGGTGATGGATGACAAAGGGATTTTAAATGCGTGTTACCTCGTTTTTATACCTGAGTGAAACAGGAAGCCATGGAAGGCCACCATACAGTTCCTTAGGCTGAGATCAACAACAACAAAAAATAGGTAGAATGTTTATGCAGATTTAATTTTGTTTGATTTAATTGATAAGAATCTTTCGGGATGCCATCTATTTTGACACCTATCTTTTTGAGAAGAAAAAGTATTACTTGTTAAACAAAATCTATTTCTCTGAGCAATTGTATTCATCTAAAATAATATTGTTTCCCAATTTTTTTGGAGCATACAATCTAGCTCACTATTTGAATGATTTATTTAATACAGTCTTTTTTTCTCATCTTTATCAAGGGTGCCAATAATTTTGGATCTGTCTTTAAGCATGACGTGGCTTTCTAATCGATCCCACTTCCAACATTAAAAGGTCTCTGAGGGTGCGTGCGTGTGGTGATGGGTGTGTGTGCGTGTGTGCGTAAGTAAAAAGGCCTGTGAACATGCAGGCTTCCTTCACACGATGTATGTTTGGCTGTATAGAAAAGTGTTAACAGTCTGGCTTTTAAGTGAAAGTCCCATTGTGAAGCTCCATTGTCAGACTATTTATCCGTGATGCCTGACATTATCGCAATGAGAGGCCCTGTGTTATTTCAAGCTAAGCTCAGGAGTAGTGTTTGCTTTGGCATTCGGTAAGCCTAGTCTAAATGTATGGCTAAAGTGGTATGAACAATGTAAGACTGTTATGTAATAGGGCAGGGTTAACACCCCCCCAATAAAACATGGATGCCCATGTTTTTTTTCCCCTCAAGTACTACACAGCTAATTGAAATATTAAAGGCTTGATGATGAGTTGGTCATTTAAATCAGCTGTGTAGTCCCAGGGAAAAAACAACAACATGGGGGCCCCAGAGCCGAGTTTGGGAAATCCTGCAATAGGGCGTAGAGAGAGACACATGGACATGCACATACACACACAGGTACACCTGCATGCATGCAATAATGCCCACACACACACACACACACACACACAGCAAAGGTTACAGGTCTGTTCCCAGGAGAAGGCGTATGATGGCTGTCCGTTAGAGAAAGCCAGAGTTTTTCATGCCAGAGTCTTGCATGTTTGATGACTTTGCCAGGTGTGCCAAGTTTTGCCAACTCTCAAAGAACAAAGTGATCCTTCTCAGATCCTGCTTTTGCCTGCTTTTGTCAGGTTCCCTAAACCTTTCCTCGCGCACACAAACAGGAACCCTCAGGAACACTCGTATTATACCTCTCGTTGAGTTAAATGAAGTCTGGAGCTAAGGTAAGCACTGTTATAAAACAGGAGAGAGGTAAAGATAAACATAGCCCCTGCTATATTTGGTAGTCCCCTTAAGGGGCCCTATCTTGGCTCTTCATTGTCTAAGAGCATCCCCAGATGACCCTCTAAGCTATAAGCACATATTTGGTGAGGGCCCCTCTGTGTCAAAGTTCCAGCAAATCACTGAATCATCTTGGAACGTGGCTTAATTTGTGGTTAACTTTAAACCCGATGATATGAACCTTGATTTAACCAGTAAATTGCAACCACAGCACTCAGTACTTTTAAGGCATAAGAATGTGTCGTCCTATCATCGTTGGTTCCTAATATTCCAACCACCTGTTTGCAGTCAAGGCCCTTTATAGCTTAGGGTGGAAACATGAGCTCTTTCTCTGAATTCAATCAAGTCTGGGCACTTTTTAAGTAACACTTAATACGTCTGTTCTCTTTAAGCCCTGGTGCTCTCTCTGTCTGTGTGTGTGTGTGTGTGTGTGTGTGTGTGTGTGTGTGTGCCTGTGTGTTCGCTCTGTTCTGTAGCTGTGCCAGGGGTCCTACAGTATAATAAATGCCTAGGCTGTAATGACCTGAGCCCATGCAGGCAGGGAATGAAGAGGTACTCATCATCATCCTGTTTATCAGTGTTAATTAATATGCCCATCCTGGTCTGACCCTGCTGCTAATACAATGCTGGCGTGCAGGAATGTAACAGACCAGTCACTGAGGGGCGATGGAGAGAAAAGAAGGGCAGAAAGATGGGGAGATGAGAAAAGATGGTTAGAGAGATAAGGAGTCCCTCGCTAACAGATCAAAGCTGCAGGAATGCTTCCTTAGAGATCAGAGAGAAGAGAGGAGAGGAAGAGTGGAGAGAGAAGGGGGAGGGGGGGAACGTTGGGTCAGTGGTATTAGGAAAGTGTGGTTAGACAGACAGGGAGCGAAGAGGAAGAGAAGAGCGAAAGTAAGAAAGGAAGATGAGAGAAGAAAGTAATGAAGGTAGGAGGCTGCCCTCTGGTGAAGTATGCCAAAGTCACTGTGTGAACTGATAAGGACCCTTGTACTTTTTACTGGTCAAACTAACTTTGTGTGTGTGTGTGTGTGTGCTTATGTGTGTGTGTGTGTGGCCAGCCTTGTACGTGTGGCCCAGTATGCGACTATGCATCGCGACCTTAGCCTTGCGTTCCCAGGCGGTACATGCTATACCTGCCCTGCTCCTTCTCTCTACGTGCTGCCAGCCTGGGCTCTTTGTTATGAGTGTACACATGCACTGACACATCCTCCTAGCGCTAACTCGGCTAATCCGCTCTCATCCACATGTAGTCTCTGCCTTTATTTAGCCGTCTCGGTGACTTGCCTCTATATCGAACAGGCCCAACTGGAGGTGAGGAGAAGCCAGGGGCTCGGGTAATACTTGATACAGCGCCGGGTGCACCTACCCTCACTGACACAGAGGTGGCCATCTGCCAAGGACTGGGATGTGGTTCCCTCATGACCACAGCTATACATATTCAGGGATAAACACACACACACACACACACACTCTCAGACAGCTGATCTCAAGCATTCCCCCTTTCCAGTTACACACTTAATTAAGAAGGGATGACACTATCAGACATTTGCCCTTCTCATGGTATCCCTGTTGGCATCGGTACCGGGTCCTATGGCACATCTAGCCTTTCTGAATGCCACACCCATCTCTCCCTGTTCTCTAACACAGCACGTCCACTAAATACCATACCAGCATGCCACGCACGGCTGCCTGTTGCCAAGGCGATTATTAGTCCCTGCTGCCCTGCCGGGGGTCAGTCACAGTGTGTGTTCCCGGTCAGGACAACCCACATGCACACACATACACAGTATTCATTTTCCCTGTAGTCTGCAATAATGATATTGGGCAAAAGATACTCCTACCCCCAGATGACAGAGTGTTGGGCCCACTTTTCTCCAGCCCAGTATTATCCTGCCCTGTGGTCCTTTACAGGATTTCTGTCCTATGTCACCTCCTGTCAGCCACTCTTTACTGTTTCCTGCTCACAGGCCCCAGAAGGAGCAGGCAACCAGGCAGGATTCTCTAGTAGCCAGTAAGCGTGAAAGAGTGAAACCCTAGAGAGAGTGCCGATGACGGTCAACTGATTTAGGCCTCTAGTCTAGCTGGGAAGGAAAGAGAAGGGTAGCAGGGCCAGGTGGTTCTCTGTTCTCTAGTAATCAGGCAGGGAGGAGTGAAACCCATGAGAGGGTGTTAATGGTGGTCAACTTATTTCAAATGTTTATTGGAACTGGCCTCCGGTCTCTGGCCTCCGGTCTCTGGCCTCCGGACTCTGGCCTCCGGTCTCTGGCCTCCGGTCTCTGGCCTCCGGTCTCTGGTCTCCGGTCTCCGGTCTCCGGTCTCCGGCCTCGGCCTCCGGTCTCTGGCCTCCGGTCTCTGGCCTCCGGTCTCTGGCCTCCGGTCTCTGGCCTCCGGGTCTCTGGCCTCCGGGTCTCTGGCCTCCGGGTCTCTGGCCTCCGGGTCTCTGGCCTCCGGGTCTCTGGCCTCCGGGTCTCTGGCCTCCGGGTCTCTGGGCTCCGGGTCTCTGGCCTCCGGGTCTCTGGGCTCCGGGTCTCTGGCCTCCGGGTCTCTGGCCTCCGGGTCTCTGGCCTCCGGGTCTCTGGCCTCCGTACTCCGGTCTCTGGCCTCCGGGTCTCTGGCCTCCGGGTCTCTGGCCTCCGGGTCTCTGGCCTCCGGTCTCTGGCCTCCGGTCTCTGGGCTCCGGTCTCTGGGCTCCGGTCTCTGGGCTCCGGTCTCTGGGCTCCGGTCTCTGGCCTCCGGGTCTCTGGCCTCCGGGTCTCTGGCCTCCGGGTCTCTGGCCTCCGGTCTCTGGTCTCTGGTCTCTCTCTGACGGCAAGAGAAGGGACACGCTGAGCCAGGCTGGACCCGGTTCTCTGGTAGGCAGGCAGAAAGGAGCCGTGTGAAACCCAGGGTTTACGGTGGTCAAGTCATTTAGCCTGTTAACTGGATCTGGTCTCCAGCTGAAAGGAACATGTGTTTTTACTGATTACAGATAGTCTATTCAGTTTCTATGGAACAATGACAATGAAACAGCTTTGCGAGCATGTGTTCCGTAACTTTGACAAAGTGTCCTCATGAAAAGTGTGCGTGTGTGAATGTGTGTACAGTGTCTTTGTTCATTGAGTGTTTGTTTTCTGCAGTGTCAGTACAGACACATTTCCCCAGAACCAGAGTTCCTGTTCTGGGATAAAAACAGCACGGAATTTCCTTGAGTGGTTCCGGAAGAGAAGTGAAGCGGGCTTGTGATCACTGGGCAGTGTGTCCATGTGGCCCCCTGGGGCCTTGGATCTGTAGCAAACAAGGCTTCTCACTCATAGGTCTCCACTAGATAAGAACCATGTCTGATGGATTAGTTACTATTCGGTGGTAGAAGTTACATGGACTTAGAATCGACTTCTCAAGTATGTTTGGTACAGTAGACGTACAGTATTTACCGCCTACTAATCCTGCCGTGTAGATAGACAAGACCCAGGAACCACAAAAAGAAACAAAAACAGAGTTGTAATTGAATGATATTGCTTTCAGTTATTTTATTGGAGGGTCAATACGCTCATCCGTGATTGTGATCCAGCTCCTGTGGGTATAATGTTAATCTCCCAGGGAGTCAGTCCTCCTAGCGTGCCCAGGCTTAGCGTGCGACACAGCCTGTCATGTGACTTTTTCCGTAGGGGTTAGGGAAGACAATACAGGGCATTATGGGGACTCCCTACAAAAGCCCCAGGACTTGCGTCAGTATCACAGCCCCTCTCCTCGGGATAATAATAATCATAATACATTTATTTTATATTGCGCTATTCATCACAAACATGAATCTCAAAGTTGATTTGAAAACAAAACAAAAACAGATCTGGCAGTTGATGGTTGAGGGTCTTCCACAGCTTCAGATGTCTTGGCAGTTCTAAAAAGGCTGTCAGTGGCAGTAGCTTGAGCGGAGGGAACTCCGATGATACAGACATACAGCACACGGAGTATACCAAGCTTTAGGAACACCTTCCTAATATTGAGTTGCAACCCTACTTTTGCCCTCAGAACAGCCTCAATTTGTCAGGGCGTGGACTCTGCAAGGCATTGAAAGCGTTCCACAGGGATGCTGGTGTCACGCCCTGACCTTAGTTTGTTTTCTTTATTATTTTGGTTAGGTCAGAGTGTGACAAGGGTGGTTGGTTTAGTTTTTGTATTGTCTAGGTGTTTTTGTCCTGTCTAGGTTTTTTTTTAAATATCTATGGGGTTTTGGTATTGTCTAGGTATATCTAGGTCTATGGTGGCCTGAATTGGTTCCCAATCAGAGACAGCTGTTTATCGTTGTCTCTGATTGGGGATCCTATTTAGGTTGCCATTTGCCATTTTGGTTTTGTGGGTTATTGTCTATGTGTAGTTACCTGTCAGCACTCGTGGTATATAGCGTCACGTTCGTTTTGGTTCTTTAAGTATTTTTCCTTCATTAAAAGAAGAATGTATGCTTATTCCGCTGCGCCTTGGTCTCATCAATATGACGAACGTGACAGCTGTCCCGTGTTGACTCCAATGCTTCCCGCAGTTGTGTCAAGTTGTCTGGATGTCCTTTGGGTGGTGGACCTTTCTTGATACACACAGAACTGTTTAACATGGAAAAACCTAGCAGCATCGCAAACCGGTGCACTTACATCTTTTGTCTTGCCAATTCACCCTCTGAATGGCGCACATACCCAGTTCATGTCTCTAGGTATAGAAATCATTCTTTAACCGGTCTCCTCCCCTTCAGCTGCACTGATTGAAGTGGATTTAACAGGTGACATCAATAAGGGATCATAGATTTCACCTGGTCAGTCTTTGTCATGGAAAGAGCAGGTGTGAATGTTTTGTCTACTCTGTGTATCTTATTGTGTACAAATGCGAGCAAGGTTTGAAATGATTATGTTTTAGACAAATATTATGTTTGTTTGGGCTTCTTGCTGTCATTTTGCAGTCTGCAAATGATTTCTAATTATGTTCCGGCTCCCTGACCATCCGCTCGTGAAAAAATTGGCCTGCTGCTGAATCGAGTTGATGCACTCTAGTATATACTATATCCTATTAGTTTAACTAGACTAGAATGACCTCTTCCTCCATAGTATATACCACAGCGGGCAAGCGAGATCCTCTCACACTATAGTATACACCACAGGTGCATATCCTGTTGGTTAACCTGGAAGGACATTTACCGCTATAGCAAAGGCCTGTTGGTTAACCTAGAATGACCTTTTCTACTATCGCAAAGTCACATTGAGTCCTATAGTAAGGTGTATGGTATCCTAACCTCAAACCCCAAAGAGAGGCTGTTCAACAAGTCGTCCATCGTCTGTTGACACGAATGAGTTCTTGACAGGGACACTGCTTTTATCTTTCACAGTATGACATAACACTGCTATTCCCTCTCGTGGCCTGTTATAGAGCACATACTGCGTGTCATCGTTACAGCCCGAGGGTTGACAGTGAATTTAGCTGAGTTTTGTGTGTGATGAATTTAGGTTTTATACGATCTTAATGCACTTAACTGGTTGAAAGTGAGACTTTCTCTGATTTTCTGGGTTTATTAGAGTTGTTAGGTAAGATGTTGTTTTTTCTCTCAGAAGTACAGATGTGTGTTTTGGGGTCTTGTGCTCACATTGAAAAAAACAGAGAGAGGATATCTTGTTTGAAATCACCAGGGAGCTGGATGAGGATGTACTTTATAATCAGAGATACGTATATTTACCTTCACACTCTGAGACAAGGACAAAGTTGACAGGAGTGTTTGTCTGCTTTTACAGTAGTGTGTGTGTGTGTGTGTGTGTGTGTGTCTGTGTCTGTGTGTGTGGTAGAGAAACCGAAGCGGTGGATCGGATAGTGAAGAGACAGACGTGATGTTCTGGTGCTCACCTCTCTTAGAGGCTTTTATTTACAATACTAACAGGTGCAGGACTAATTAGACAAACGTTGTACAGAAAATCAAATACGAGACGTTGACAAAGACTTGAATAAATCAAAAATCTTCTCAATATAAACTATTCTGGGCAACAACCCATGACAAAAGTCAGCTATAACTCTACTCTAGCCAACCTGTTACTTGCCCAGCCTGCTCTCCCCCAGGCAAAAGCCAATTTGGCACCTAAGTAGGTGTATTCTTTCCAGGAACTCCCTTCAGCTACAAAAGTACCATCATGATTGCCCCAAAACACATTCCTACCATAAATGTGTCGTTTTCCATGGACATTCTGTATAACATCATAAACAACAGTTTTACATAAATACACACTTTAATAACTTGTGCCATAACTTATTCTTTAAGTGACACAATACACATTCATGAAGTAATTCACCCCCGGGATAATTCATCACTTTGGTTATTCCCGTCAACCAATAAATGTTCCCCGATGACTGATGGACTAATTTGTTTTTTTTGTTGTTGGTCTCACTGTAATTGACCGTTAATTAACATAAACACATTTAGCATCTCCTGGCTTCCACACATAATCTGCAAGCCATTTTAAAAAGTCTAATAAATCCATGTGAGATAGCCTACACCTTCACAATGAATCCATGAGCTGTTTTAGACAGGCCTAAAGAAACATAATATGAAGAAAATGCAGTCTCTTTCAGAAGAACAGAATAGCATACTCTGAGTTGTCCTTATGTTAGGTCCTGATGTGGCTTTGCCAAATAGTTGCGTGCTACACTAGGTAATTTAGCAGACAAGATTAGCTTATGATTCCGTGGCATTATTTTATAGTATGAAGAATACAATTGAACAAAGCTGAATAAAATCTAAATATTTTCTCCAAACGATTTTGAGGGAGTGCGGACATGCGGCTATTCTGTGTTGAGCGGTTAACAAAGAAATAGGTTCTCCTCCTACATGCTTAATTTAGAGTTATTAATGTAGCTTTAGTTGGGCTATATATTTTAGATTTGTAATACATTGTAAGGCTGCATGATGAGACTACTGATTGTTTTGAAAAAAAGTTGCTTGAAAGGCATGAGCTCTGCTTAGTTCTTTGCGCAGGCTGTACACACTTCAATGGTCTCCCTCATTCACAATTTGACAAGCACTTGATATTCCCTCGAATTTCACAGCAGCATCCCAATTGTGAATGCACTCTAAAAAAAAAATCCATGCCTTTTGCTGAGTGCCAGAGTGCTGTGTTTTGCCCTTCTCCCTGAGTGTGCTGATCGGGTCTTTCTCACAGGCTACAAGTGAAGACGGACACATCGAGGACGCAACTGCGTGCGTCCTAATCCAATTCTGAGGTGCATATTGAAGACATTTACTTTTCATCAGCCAACAAGATGAGTAGGCCTAACGAACAGCAAAAACACTAGCCTAAGTCGATCTACTATCCCCTGTAGTACAAAAATCGACCTGTTCTGTGCGAGACACTCTGGGACAGTTGAGGGATGTGATAGATCCTAAATTAATACAACCACAAGCATCAAAAAATCATTTTTCATGCAATGTCATTCAGATGACCATCCTACCCATGCTAGATTACGGAGACATAGTTTATAGAGTGGCAGGTAAGGGTGCTCTCGAGCGGCTAGATGTTCTTTACCATTCGGCCATCAGATTTGCCACCAATGCTCCTTATAGGACACATCACTGCACTCTATACTCCTCTGTAAACTGGTCATCTCTGTATACCCATCGCAAGACCCACTGGTTGATGCTTATTTATAAAAACCCTGTTAGGCCTCACTCCCCCCTATCTTAGATATCTAATGCAGACCTCATCTTCCACATACGACACCCGTTCTGCCAGTCACATTCTGTTAAAGGTCCCCAAAGCACACACATCCCTGGGTCGCTCCTCTTTTCAGTTTGCGGCAGCTAGCGACTAAAACGAGCTGCAACAAACACTCAAACTGGACAGTTTTATCTCAATCTCTTCATTCAAACACTCTTAGTGACAGTTGTGGCTGCTTTGCGTGATGTATTGTTGTCTCAACCTTCTTGTCCTTTGCGCTGTTGTCTGTGCCCAATAATGTTTGTACCATGTTTTGTGCTGCTACATGTTGTGTTGTGTTGCTACCATGTTGTTGTCATGTTGTGCTGCTACTGTGCTGTGTTCTCATGTGTTGCTGCCTTGCTATGTTGTTGTCTTAGGTCTCTCTTTATGTAGTGTTGTCTCTCTTGTCGTAATGTGTGTTTTGTCCTATATTTATATTTTATTAAAAAATATATTTTTAATCCCAGCCCTGTTCCCGCAGGAGGCCTTTTTCCTTAAGTTAGGCCGTCATTGTAAATAAGAATATGTTCTTAACTGACTTGCCTAGTTAAATAATGGTTAAATAAATGTAAAACATTTTTAAAAAGGAATGCGACATATTCTCTTTTGTGTCAGGATTCTTGGCTATACCTTGAAGACGTACAATAAAGAGTCTCATTTGTTTGTGTCATTTTTATGGACATTTAAAAAAATAATAATTCACCTTTATTTAACCAGGTAGGCTAGTTGAGAACAAGTTCTCATTTGCAACTGCGACCTGGCCAAGATAAAGCGTAGCAATTCGACACATACAACAACACAGAGTTACACATGGAATAAACAAAACATACAGTCAATAATACAGTAGAACAAAAGAAAACAAAAGTCCATATATAGTGAGTACAAATGAGGTTTGTGGATTGGAGATGCTTAATGTGAGTCTGGAAGGAGAGTTTACAGTCTAACCAGACACCCAGGTATTTGTAGTTGTCCACGTATTCTAAGTCAGAGCCGTCCAGAGTAGTGATGCTGGACGGGCGAGCAGGTGCGGGCAGCGATCGGTTGAAAAGCATGCATTTAGTTTTACTTGCGTTTAAGAGCAGTTGGAGGCCACGGAAGGAGAGTTTTATGGCATAGAAGCTCGTCTGGAGGTTAGTTAACATGCGCTCCATAACAGTGTGTGTGTGTGTGTGTGTGCGTGTGCTTGTGTGCACATGTCTGTGTGGGTGTGTGTCACTCACTCACTCTCACGTCATTGAGAGATACAACCAACCACAGAATGTTTTCCCAGATCACTCACACAAATAGTCATTGACACTGGTATATACACTGAGTGCACAAAACATTAAGAACACCTACCTAATTCGTCGGGGCATGGACTCTACAGGGTGTCGAAAGCGTTCCACAGGGATGCTGGCCCATGAAGACTCCAATGCTTCTCACAGTTGTGTCAAGTTGGCTGGATGTTCTTTGGGTGTTGGGCCATCCTTGATACACACGAGAAACTGTTGAGCGTTACAAACCCAGCGGCGTTGCAGTTCTTGACATAAACTGATGCGCCTGGCACCTACTGCCACACCCCGTTCAAAGGCACTTAAGTGTTTTGTCTTGCCCGTTCACCCTCTGAATGGCAGACATACAATCCATGTCTCAATTGTGTCAAGATGACAAATCAGGCCTGGAGGTGTGGTACTGTATTGGTACTGGATGTATGCTAGATGTCTGTAGGACCTAGATGGACATCCAGCACCTAACCCAGAGTTATGTCACAGTCACATCACTCACTGTTGTTATTAATGGGACCTCTGTTTTGTCTGCGGTATCATTCAAACACCTCTGCTAGTCCGTGACTGTGACTGTCAGTGACTGCTTCCGAAATGGCTGCTGTTTTTCTTCCCTCACACTGTTTATTGACCTATGGTTTGTTTTCTCATCGCTGAGAGAGGATGTGCTTTTTTTTCTTTCTTCCTGCGTTGAACTGAGATGCCCTCTCTCTCTGACTCTCTCAGGCATGTGGGTACTAGGCCTGAGGTCATAGCTACCCTCAGAGTTAGTTTCAGTGTCTGCATTCACAGACACACCTCTCCCTCACAACCTTCACCCCACTGTATTTACGTAGAGCTTCTGCAGGGATCCTGGATAACCATTTATGTGCTGGAAAACCAGCAAACATTAGATAAAAGATAAAATTGATAAGATCTAAGATAAAATTGATAAGAGTGATTTCAGAAACCGAAATGGGACACCCTCAAAATACATTTTAGTTTACATGGAGCTACGGTAATGTGTGTGTCATTTTTTATAAGCATTAGTTAAACCTTGATTATCCCTCTTTGTAGACTGGCAGCCATCTATGAAGCTCAAGTAAGGCCCGTTTCATACCCCAATGTTGATCCTCACTACCCACCTCTCTGAGTGAATGGCACTACCCTGTCATGCCAGGCCAGGCTTGGCCAGGCTTGGTCAATCTTGGCCACCACACATGCCTTGCTGCCACTATGAGACAATGTTGTGACAATGTTGTACTAGCCCTAACATCACATTAGTTCCACTCACCTGACTCAGAGGGGTTGGGTTAAATGCGGAATACACATTTCAGTTGAGTGCATTCAGTTGTACAACTGTGACTTCCTTTCATGTTCCAACCAAACCCAGGCTGCCGAGGCAACCACCCAGACTGTCCAAACATTACCATCTCCATGATATGTCAGTGTCACGCCTAAAGAAATCCCCTGGAAACATGACCAGTGGAACTGTTAGTTAGTGGAACTGTCATGTGTGCGGCAGAAAGGCACAGAGCTGACCTCTGTTGTCCCTGCGTGTTTAACTGTCCCTCTCTGCTCTGACTGCCCTGTACCAACAACACTACAGTACCTCCCTCTTCTTCCATTGTATACTGTGTACTCCCCTGGATACTGCCACAAGAGCACGTCGCACTCCTAGTGTGTGTGTTCAAATGTGCGTGTGTGTGTGCGTCCCTGTACGTTCAAGCATGTTTATGTGTGTGTGTGTGTGTGTGTGTGTGTGTGTATGTCTGTGCGTGTACAGATGTAGGATCTTAATTTGAGCCCGTTTTCTAAAGAAGGAAAAAGAGTCCTGCAGCAACAGAGATTGTGAACAATTATGTGGATTATAATTAATGGACATGTTTGTCTCGGTTTTTTCGTCTAAAATTTCAAAGTGGAAATAACACACTTCAGAAGCGTTTTTTAAAACCTCAAATACATGACAGGTTTTAAATGCCCTGCAATGGATGACAGGACTCCTGTAAGTGGGGGATCAAATGAAAATCCTACATCTATGCGTTCGAGCGTGGGTATATGTGTGTGTATGTGACAGCTGTGTCGGTGTGTGTTTCTCCCTGACTGATGTCCTGTGGTGTTTACTCCAAGCCGAGGTGCGGAATACCACAGCTTGCTCCTAAACCCCAGCGCCGGCCCTCTGCCCTGCCATCCCCTGGCCTCCATCTTTGATCCACACTCTGGTTATTTGCTCAAACTTTTGGAGACCGTATGACATCACAAATAATATTTTTCTTGGTATCCAACTGGAGTGTACTGTTAGGAAGAGTCATGATTCAAATCAAGCTAATGGACAAGTGTGTGTGTGTGTGTGTGTGTGTGTGTGTATGCGTGTCGCATTGGCCAAACAAGTACATAACAGTCCTTTTTCACTCTTGGGAACAGGCCCTAAAAAGCCTAGTAAAAAAGACAGTTGTCAGTGAGGTTGTGTGAAGGTTAGGACAAGACCCTTTGGATATTTGTGAATGTAAGCAACCATACTGTACATCCAGCACAGTTTAGAGAATGTTTCTGTTAGTATCAGCTATTTCATATCTCCACCTGGCACGGCCAGAATAGAACTGGCCACCCCTCAGAGCCTGGTTCTTCTCTAGGTTTCTTCCTAGGTTCTTGCCTTTCTAGGGAGTTTTTTCTAGCCACCGTACTTCTACATCTGCATCGCTTGCTGTTTGGGGTTTTAGGCTGGGTTTCTGTACAGCACTTTGTGGCATCTGCTGATGTAAAAAGGACTTTATAAATACATTTCATTGATTGATATTACCTTCATCTAGGGCTGGGCGATGTGGCAAATCAATTATCACGATATCTATATATTTTTTCAATCGATAACGATAATTATCACGAAATTAATCAAATAATGTTTAAAAGGTGCATATCTGCTTCAGACTCAACAATGCCTAATGCCTGAACAAACCGTAGCCTAGTGGTTAGAGCATTGGACCAGTAACCGAAAGGTTGCTAGATCGAATCCCCGAGCTGACAAGGTAAAAATCTGTTCTTCCCGTGATTTATGCAGTTAACCCACTGTTCCCTGTTATGCCATCATTGTAAGTAAGAATTTGTTCTTAAATGACATGCCTAGTTAAATAAAGGTTACATATTTTTTATTATTATGTGAGCTACACATCAAATTATACTTTAAAGAAAATTGTTCCATGTTTACGGCCAGGGAGCACGTACCTGGGGTCCATTCAATTGATACGCCTCTTGAAACCTTCCTTTTCGACTGTGCCAATTGTTGGCCTGTCCTTAGCAATGCAATGCATAATAGCATTTGTGATGTCTTTTGTCTTTTCGATGTTTGCTTGTAGGACATAAACGCTGTCAGTGTTGACTGCTTCAGGCAAACATCCCCAGATTGGCTGGTGCTTGAGGGGCGTTTATAAATACCGTGGCGCAAACTCAAACCTCCTGCATGTTCCAAAGAGTGATTTTGCTTCAGATGTTGAAAAAAGGTTTGCCGTACTACTAGACTTCGTAACCACCTGTCTATGGCACAATTTGCACCGAACATTGCTCTGCTCCTTGTCGGACTTCAAAAAGCCAAACCACTTCCAAATTACTGAAACAGAACCCTTTTTATCAATAATTTCTTCATTGGAAGCTGATCCTTCTCCATGGCTATCACTGCCACTGTTCTCGCCTACATCACTCATTGTTTTGTGGTTAATAGTGGCGACTCCATCACTCGAGGTGCTAAGTGGGTTTTAGCGGGTGTGTACCTCTCCACGTTCACATTGTCACTTCTCCGCACGTTCCTGCTGCGTCTGAGGTGAAATGGACTGCTGGACCTAATTATTCTATATCGACATTAGCGAAAATGAATCTAAAGGTTTTTATATCGTTATTGGGGTAAATAATTACCTCCGATAATTATTGATATTGATTTATCGCCCAGCCCTACCTTCATCTATTTCCTGTTCGTCCTCTTATGGAGGTTATCTGAATATCTTCCGAATCAAACTATTATTTGTGTCACATACTTCAGAAACTGTTTTTGGCTGCAGGGATCTTTTCAAAAACGTTCTCTCTGGTTGGTGATGGTGATGGAGAGAGCCCACTGAACGGCCAAGGAAAACCAGCAGAACATCTGAATTTGGTTTCGTCAATAAGCGACGGCAGTCCATTTGTTATGACATTAAAGCACTGGCGTAGCTCACCCTGTACGTACCCACCTGACAGTCCAGAATATTGCATAACGCTTTCTTTGAAAGTGTTTTCTCCTCTGAACTCTGCGTTCGTTCGCTTGGCCTCGTCCTGGTTGTGCCAAGGATATACAGCCCATACTGGATGCCTCTTAGACAGAAAACACCTGTGTTCTGTATCACATCTTCAATCCGTTGTGTGTGTGTGTGTGTGTGTGTGTGTGTGTGCGTACGTGCCTACGTGTGAGTGTGTCGAGCAAGTGCGTGCCTGCGCACGTGTGTGTGTGTGTGTGTGTGTGCGTGAAGTAGATTGGGTAACAGGTGAACTCTTTAACACCATCATGTGCATAACGTCGAACAGGATTCCTGAACAATTCTATCTGATCAGGACAGGAGACATGCCAGTTTTTTTCCAGTTGTTACTGTTGTTTTCTATGTAGCTGTTCTGTACTTTCTATACGTTACAATTCATCTCACATGTTGGTTGGCTGGTTTTGATGTAAGTCAGTCTCATAAAACATACCCCCCTAAAACCAGCTGGACTGATGACATCAGATACCTACTCGTCTTGTATAGTGTTAATCCCTTAGCTAATGCAGCATCCGGGTCATATAGCCCCCCAGCCTTCTCTCACTCCCTCTAAGCTGAGTGTCGGGTATCAGTCAGGCGCTGGCCTGGCCTGTAGAGTTCTGTTCAGAGGCCTTTGCAGCGTGTATATTTTTATTTCAGAGGCCTTTGCTGTGCAGCGTTTATATTTTGCTTCTTACCGCTACCCTCTTACCCCGTTAACCTTTGGTCCTCCATGTCTCCAGTGTCACAAACAAGCCCCAACATGAGCCCTCCAGTCAGGGGGTGGTCGACTGGTCAGGCAGTGTGTCTGCACTCTTCTCTCCTCACAGAAGGGCTATCTTTACCCACTAGCCTGCCTGGAACAGATATGGCATGACATTACTGTAGCTCTGACCTCAGACAGGGCTGGTTTACACTGTGGTCTTCTCGTGGAAGAGCTGGTAAACTGTCTCACTGCCTTGGAATCAGGGGGAGAGATCTAGAATGAGGACTTTGCCCGCTGCATCAGACAGTGGTATTAGTGTGACTGTGGGTACATGTGTTCTTAACAACCACAGAGTGTCACAGCAGTTCCTCAGAACATCAGAGGAAAAAGTGTGTGTGACTCCGTGATGTGACAATAAACACACACACACGGTGGACATATTGTGCATTCGGAAAGTATTCAGACCCCTTGACTTTTTCCACATTTTGTTACGTTACAGCCTTTTTCTAAAATGTATGATTTTTTTTCTTATCAGTATACATACAATACCCCATAATGACAAAGTGAAAACATTTTTTTTGCAAATGTATTACAAATAAAAAAAGACCCTTTGCTATTAAACTTGAAATTTTGCTCAGGTGCATCCTGTTTCCATTGATCATCCTTGAGATGTTTACAACTTGATTGGAGACCACCTGTGGTAAATTCAATTGACTGGACATGATTTGGAAGATCTATATACGGTCCCACAGTTGACAATGCATGTCAGAGCAAAAACCAAGCCATGAGGTCAAAGGAATTGTCCGTAGAGCTCCGAGACAGGATTGTGTCAAGACACAGAACTGGGGAAGGGTACAAAAACATTTATGCAGCATTGAAGGTCCCCAAGAGCACATTGGCCTCTATCATTCTTAAATTGAAGAAGTTTTGAACCACTAAGACTCTTCCTAGAGCTGGCCAACCTTCCAACAGGACAATGACCCGAAGCACACAGACAAGACAATGCAGGAGTAGCATCGGGACAAGTCTCTGAATGTCCTTGAGTGGCCCAGCCAGAGCCCGGACTTGAATCCGATCTAACATCTCTGGAGAGACCTCAAAATAGCTGAGCAGCGACACTCCCCATTCAACCTGACAGAGCTTGAGAGGATCTGCAGAGAAGAATGGGAGAAACTCCCCAAATACAGGTATGCTAAGCATGGGGTGGCAGGTAGCCTAGTGGTTAGAGCGTTGGACTAGTAACCAGAAGGATCGAATCCCCTAGCTGATAAGGTAAAAATCTGTCATCCTGCCCCTGAACAAGGCAGTTAACCCACTGTCTAGGCAGTCATTGAAAATAAGAATTTGTTCTTAACTGACTTGCCTAGTTAAATAAATGTTAAAAATGTAGCGTCATACCCAAGAAGACTCGAGGCTGTAGTTGCTGCCAAAGGTGTTTCAACTGAGTAAAGGGTCTGAATACTTATGTAAATGTGATACTTCAGTTTTTTGCAAACATTTCTCAACCTGTTTTTTCTTATCATTATCATTGGGTATTTTGTGTAGATTGAGGGGGAAAAAAACAATTTAATCAATTTCAGAATAAGGCTGTAACGTAACAAAATGTGAAAAATGTCAAGGGGTTTGAATACTTTCCGAATGCAGTGTATATGACCATGATGCCTGTTTTTGAGACCATATGCAGAGGACTGTAATAGACCAATATTTCATTTCAATGCTTTTAATGACATTAAGTCTATGCGGTCAAGCTGCTCAGAACACACACACACACACACACACACGGTTGTCTCATCCAGTCATGTTTGTTCCATGGCATCTACACTTCACCCCACAAACCATCCATCTCTTACAGTGTTGAATTTGTTTTTTTGAGTTGTTGTTGCCAAAGTAAACTGTGTTCTTAAACCACTGTCCAGAAAAACACAGTTGTGTCACCATAAAATATAACAAAACCACAACTTGACTCCACTACAGTTTTTCATTCAACTCCATATCAGGTTTTGGTGTGTGCCCTGCCCTAGAACAGGTTCTGAAAGCTGGAAGCATGCACCCAGTAAGTATTTGAGTTATGCCATTGACGTCAGCACAGTCATAAAGTAGATGGCTCCCCTTCCCCTCGAGTCCCTGCCAGCAGCAGCCCTGTTCAGCCATAGGTTCCGTCTTATCCCACTGGGCACGGACTTTCAGCATCTAGTTTTTGATGTACATTTGGTTGAGTAATCAACCAATGTGAATTCACCAAAAAAAATCAACAACAACAAAAAAAAAAGGATCACCGTGTCATTGGATTTGGGTTAAACGTTTGGCGAAAGAAAATCCTTTATGTTGATCCAATCAGTTTTCCGCATTGATTCAACGTTATCACATTGAATTTCTTTGTTGAAATGACATGGTTTTGATCAGTGGGAACATTTATCCCGGCACAGATCCATTCAAACCCTCACAGTCAACCAAGCAGCCACACAGACAGATGCTTTTCTTTTGGGAATTTGGGAGAGAATACATCAGCCCCCTTTCTTTTGTAAAGCATAAAAGAGAAATCTCCTTTTTCCGATGTTTGTCAATGGTGTGATAAAGAATGTTTGGCGAGGTTCCGAGTTTTCAGTTCCTCCCTCTCGTTAAAAAAAAAAGACAATGAATGATGATATACCTTCATATCATTTTTCTCTGGAGCTCTAACCAAACATGGGAGTGAACTCATATAACGTGTGTTTTTCCTCCAAATTTCAAAATAACTTCCTCTCAAACTAGCAAGCCTTAAGGAAGTTAAGTACCTGTTTTATTTGTTTTGATTGTAACAGTATTTACATTTTATTTAATCAGAATGTCCAATTTATGTAACTAATGTCTTCATGTCAGTGAAGGCAGCTAGGAAATGATTTAAACCAAACTCAACATTTGCTAAACTGATCAACTCCTAATTGGATCAGGATCAAGAGTTAAAATTTTGCATCCACTTTGTGAGTGTCCTTAACTGCCCAGCAACACAAAAGCACACACACAAACGATACACACACACACACACACACACACACACACACACACACACACACACAGGTGACCCCTCGCTGAAGCCTGTTGGTAGAGGTCAGCTGGGTTTGCAGTGATATGGTCCTCAGATGTCTACAGGGACACTGATCCACACTGCGTCACAGATCTGATCTATAAAGGCTTCCAAACGTCCTTCTCACCTTCTCTTCACCCCTTTCCTCATCCCACTCATCATAGCTATGCCCTGCTGGCTCCAAAGGACAACTAACTGAGACTAGGGTTAACCATTAAGGCTTAGCTCACCACTGGGCTTTGTGGAGTTTGACTAGAGCCACACTATCAACGTCTAGCGATCAGACCAATGTCTAACTCACTCTGATGTTTATTGTGTTAACAGAGTTTGGGGTCATCTTTGGAGGCATCTGACAGTCACCCAACATGACTCCTACTGGTCTGGCTTATAACCAACAGATGACACAATCTTCACTATCAAAGGACACACAGAGAGAACTCTGAACCAAGCAACCCCAGGTCCCTTCTGGCTCTATGACAGTGATGTTACACGAACGTCATGTAGCATTTGGGAAAAACGACAACAACTGGGTAGAAGTGTGGTAATTGGGTTATGAATCTTTGTGATCCGTGTTAATATGGTGACTTGGAGGGCTTAACTCCAGTCATCGTCCGTCCCACCAGTCACAATGGGCCCTATTGAGGTCTGCCAACTGTCTTCCTATCAGTGTGAAAGTTCACGTCAGGTGAACAGACAAAGCTCGGTCTGTGTGTTTGTCCGTGTGTGTGTGTGTGTGTGCGTGTGCATTTCATCGCCTCACACAGATGCCTATGCCCCCAGTGAATGATGTCAGCCTTGCGTTTGAGCGGTGAGCATTCGCTCCGAAAACTCTCAAGCAACTTCTCACGCAAACCTCACACGTGCCAAACTGTCTATCTTTCCCAGGGTCTTTCTGATTTAGGAGATGCGGGTAAGGGTGAGTGAGCGTGTAAAGAGAGGGGAGTCAAGGTTGGCCAACCATCCTGAGGGCTGAAAGGGGGAGCGACGGAGAGAGAGAGAGAGAGAGAGAGAGAGATAGAGAGAGGGATGTGGGCATGCATGGTGGGGTGATTTTCTTGATTTGATTACCTGGTTGCATGACCAATTTACAGCGTTCCCTGCTGGTTTCCCTCGGTTGGTCATTCCGTGTCTGAGGTGTTCCCTAGTCATTTCGCCTGGCCTGTTTACAGAAATGTCTGGCGGGCTACAGGGGCCGAGGGGAGGGAGAGAGGGACAGGGAGAGCAGTGTTACAGAACGGCTGGAAACGAATGTACAGAGACAGGGAGCTGCGATCATGGATGCTCACACACACACACACACACACATACACACACACACACACACGGAGTCTGTTTGAATCAGTCAATGCATTACTGTGTTCTGCTTTATTTACTATCAGAACCATTGTGTTATCTATGTCCCTGTTAGTCATATCTGGGCAGAATGGGCTGTAATTAAATTCCTTCAAACTTCAAAAAGTTTCAATTAGTCAACAAGTGTCAATTCTTGCAGTTGAAATAGAACATTTCAGCCATTTAGGAACAATTTGTACTGTTAACAATGAGTTGAAGAAACTCATCTAACTAAACCCAGCAGTAAGGACTTACTCTTAATGCTCTCTCACACACACACACACACACACACACAGACCAAGCTTTGCCTGTTCATCTGACATGAACTTCCACACTGATAGAAAGACTGTAAATATTTTATTTATTTATTGAATGTTTAAAACATACAATATACTTGCAGTGAAGCCGCGAAAGACTGTTGGCAGACCTCAATAGGGTCCATTGTGACTGGTGGGACGGACGATGACTGGAGTTAAGCCCTCCAAATCACCATATTAACACGGATCACAAAGATTCATAACCCAATTACCACACTTCTACCCAGTTGTTGTCGTTTTTCCCAAATGCTACATGACGTTCGTGTAACATCACTGTCATAGAGCCAGAAGGGACCTGGGGTTGCTTGGTTCAGAGTTCTCTCTGTGTGTCCTTTGATAGTGAAGATTGTGTCATCTTTTGGTTATAAGCCAGACCAGTAGGAGTCATGTTGGGTGACTGTCAGATGCCTCCAAAGATGACCCCAAACTCTGTTAACACAATAAACATCAGAGTGATATAGACATTGGTCTGATCGCTAGACGTTGATAGTGTGGCTCTAGTCAAACTCCACAGAGCCATGTGGTGAGCTAAGCTTTAATGGTAAACCCTAGTCTCAGTTAGTTGTCCTTTGGAGCCAGCAGGGCATAGCTATGATGAGTGGGATGAGGAAAGGGGTGAAGAGAAGGTGAGAAGGACGTTTGAAAGCCTTCAGATCTGTGACGCTGTGTGGATCAGTGTCCCTGTAGACATCTGAGGACCATATCACTGCAAACCCAGCTGACCTCTACCAACAGGCTTCAGCGAGGGGTCATCTATGTAGGTGTGTGCGGTTTGGGGGATTTGGAAATGTGGGCAGAGTGTGTGCACTAAGTCATAACTCATAATCTCATTGATAAATAAAATAAACAGAGGTTGTGTCCCAATTCAACGGCTCAGATATGAGACGTATGTGGCAGGGTCTACAGACAATCACAGACCACAAAGGGAAAACCAGCCACGTTGCGGACACCGATGTTTTGCTTCCGGACAAGCTAAACACCTTTTTCGCGCACTTTGAAGATAACACAGTGCCACAGACGCGGCCTGCTACCAAGAACTGTGGGCTATCCTTCTCTGTGGCCAAACTGAGTAAGACATTTAAGCGTGTTAACCCTTGCAAGGCTGCCGGTCCAGACAGCATCCCTAGCCGTGTCCTCAGAGCATGCATAGACCAGCTGGCTGGAGTGTTTACGGACATATTCAATCTCTCCCTATCCCAGTCTGCTGTCCCCACATGCTTCAAGATGTTCACCATTGTTCCTGTACCCAAGAAAGCAATGGTAACTGAACTAATGACTATCACCCCGTAGCACTCACCTCTGTCATCATGAAGTGCTTTGATCATATCACCTCCACCTTACCTGACACCCTAGACCCACTTTAATTTGCTTGCCGCCCCAATAGATCCACAGACGATGCAATCGCCATCGCACTGCACACTGCCCTATCCCATCTGGACTATATCTCAGTATTCAACACCATAGTACCCTCCAAGCTCATCATTAAGCTTGAGGCCCTGGGTCTCAACCCCACCCTGTGCAACTGGGTCCTGGACTTCCTGATGGGCCGCCCCTAGGTGGTGAAGGTAGGAAACAACACCTCCACTTCGCTGATCCTCAACACGGGGGTGCCATAAGGATGCGTGCTCAGCCCCCTCTTGTACTCCCTGTTCACCCATGACTGTGTGGCCACGCACGACTCCAACTCAATCATCAAGTTTGCAGACGACACAACAGTAGTAGGCTTGATTACCAATGATGACAAGCCAGCCTACAGGGAGCAGGTGAGGGCCCTGGGAGTGTGGTGCCAGGAAAATAACCTCTCACCCAATGTAAACAAAACAAAGGTGCTGATCGTGGACTTCAGGAAACTGCAGAGGGAGCACCGCCCTCTCCACATCGCCGGGACCGTAGTGGAAAGGTGGAAAGCTTCAAGTTCCTCAGCGTACACATCACTGACAAACTGAAATGGTCCACCCACACAGAGTGTGGTGAAGAAGGCACAACAGCGCCTCTTCAGTCTCAGGAGGCTGAAGATATTTGGCTTGGCACAGAAAACCCTCACAAACCTTTACAGATGCACAAATGAGAGCATCCTGTCGGGCTGTATCACCACCTGGTACGGCAACTGCACCTCCCACAACTGCAGGGCTCTCCAGAGGGTGGTGCGGTCTTCCCAACACATCACTGGGGCAAACTACCTGCCTTCCAGGACACCTACAGCACCCGATGTCACAGGAAGGCCAAAAAGATCATCAAGGACAACAACCACCCGAGCTACTGCCTGTTCACCCCGCTATCATCCAGAAGACAAGGTCAGCATAGGTGCTTCAAAGCTGGGTCCGAGAGGCTGAAAAACAGCTTCAATCTCAAGACCATCAGACTGTTAAATAGCCATCACACTAGCACATATAGAGGCTGCTGCCCTATATACATAGACTTGAAATCACTGGCCACTTTAATAATGGAAAACTAGTCACTTTAATAATGTTTACATATCTTGCATTACTCATCTCATATGTATATACTGTATTCCAGCCTATTCTAATGTATCTAAGTCTATGCCGCTCCGACATTGCTCGTCCAAATATTTATATATTCTTAATTCCATTCCTTGACTTTAGATTTGTGTGTGTTGTTGTGAAATTGTTAGACATTACTTGTTAGATATTACTGCACTGATGAAGCTAGAAACACCCGCAATAACATCTGCTTAACACATGTATGTGACCATTACAATTTGATTTGATTTGAAATGGCACCCTATTCCCTATGCAGTGCACTACTTTTGACCAGAGGCTGATGGTCCCTTGTCAAAAGTAGTGCACTAAATAGGGAATAGGGTGCCATGTGGAACACAACCAGAGAGAAGCCAGGCAGGCGCCTTCCCTCTCCTCACATCCAGTCACTAGTCTTTTTCAGGAAGAGTTGCTCAACACCTCACGGTCCTGAAGACTAGCTCTGTTTTATTATGGCTGTTATACATGAAACAGGTCAGATCCCCCTTGGCACAGCTGTGTATCAACCTACGTCACTGTTTGTGTGGGCTTTTGATGTGGGTATGTAGAACATCAGATCCATTGTAAACAGTACCCTTATTTGCAGACGATATGGTGCTGCAGAGAAAGTGCTGTTGCAGTACTAATGAGAAAAACAGAGTTCCTCAGAGCAGTGGTAGGATCTCTCTGGTGGGAATAGAGAGAGAAAGATGCCGGAAGAGTTCAACAGAGTGATAAAGAATAGAATGCAAGTGTGTGTGTGTGTGTGTGTGCGTGTGTGAGTGCGTGCGCATGCGTGCCTGTGCTCATGTGTGTGTGTGTGAGAGAGAGAGAGCAATGGGCCCTGGAGGACCAGTGTCCTGTTCCTGTCTCTCTCCTCAGGGAGTATAGGGGGTTTCTAACAAATGTGACCACAACATCCATCCTGTGTGTTGTAGGCCTAGGTTATCAGTGATGTGAAAGCTGGACGTTAGTGATGTGATGCTTCAGTAGTTTTAATGGTTCATAGTGAAACTGAGCCAGCCCCCTGCCCCCTCACCTCCCATCCTCGACAGGAAACTGAGTGATGAGTGTCTCAATCACAGCTGTCACACACACACACACACACAAACCATAGCCCAACTCCATGCATCTGACACACACTTGTTCTGAAACGACCTGACAGAAAGTACAGTGCCTTCAGAAGTACAGTGCCTTCAGAAGTACAGTGCCTTCAGAAGGTGCAGTGCCTTCATAAAGTGCCTTCAGAAAGTGCAGTGCCTTCAGAAAGTGCAGTGCCTTCAGAAAGTGCAGTGCCTTCAGAACGTGCAGTACCTTCAGAAGTAGTGTCTTCAGAAAGTGCAGTGTCTTCAGAAAGTGCAGTGCCTTCAGAAGTACAGTGCCTTCAGAAAGTGCAGTGCCTTCAGAAAGTGCAGTGCCTTCAGAAAGTGCAGTGCCTTCAGAAAGTGCAGTGCCTTCAGAACGTGCAGTACCTTCAGAAGTAGTGTCTTCAGAAAGTGCAGTGTCTTCAGAAAGTGCAGTGCCTTCAGAAGTACAGTGCCTTCAGAAGTACAGTGTCTTCAGAAAGTACAATGCCTTCAGAAGTACAGTGCCTTCAGAAGTACAGTGCCTTCAGAAAGTGTTCACACCCCTTGACTTTTTCCACATTTTGCTGTTGGATTAAAAATAAAAAAACTTGCCTCCCATCTACACACAATACCCTATAATGACAAAGTGATAACAGGTTTGTATAAATCTTTGCTAAATCATTTTAAATGAAATATAGAAATATCTCATTTACATAAGTACTCACACCCCGGAGTCAATACATGTTAGAAACACCTTTGGCAGTGATTACAGCTGTGAGTCTGGGTAAGTCTCTAAGAGCTTTGCACACCTAGATTTTACAATATTTGCATGATATTAGTTTATTTTTATTTTCAAACTCTGTCAAGTTGGTTGCCAAGTCTTGCCATAGATTTTCAAGCCAATTTACTGTAAGTCAAAAATGTAACTACTGTAGGACACTCAGGAACATTCAGTGAACATTCAGTGTCGTGTTGGTAAGCAACTCTCGGTCGTCAGTTGAACAGTATTTCCTCCGACACATTGGTGCGGCTGGCTTCCGGGTAAAGTGGGTGAGTGTTAAGAAGCGTGGGTTGGCGGGTCATGTTTCCGATGATGCAGGACTTGACCTTCACCTCCAGAGCCCTTAGGGGAGTTGCAGCGGTGAGAGAAGATTGAAATTGGGGAGAAAAGGTGGGTAAAATACAACAAAAACGTGTATACAAATAAAGTCACTATTGGCCTCAAGTTGAAATCCCGGAGCGGTTTCCTTCCTCTCCGGTAACTTAGTTAGGAAGGACACCTGTATCTTTTAGTAACTGGGTGTGTTGATACATCATCCAAAGTGTAATAAATAACTTCATCGTGCTCAAAGGGATATTCAATAGTCACCCTTCTTTCCGGGGCATTGGAAACCCTCCCTGGTTTTCATGGTTGAGACTGTGTTTGAAATTCACTGCTAGACTGAGGGACCTTACAGATAATTGTATGTGTGGGGTACAGAGATGAGGTTGTCATTCAAAAATCATTTTAAACACTATTATTGCACACAGAGTGAGTCCATGCAACTTATTATGTGACTTGTTAAGCCCATTTTTACCCATGAACATATTTAGGCTTGCCATAACAAAGGGGTTGAATACCTATTGACTAAAGACATTTCAGCTTTTCATTTTTAATTAATTTGTAAAAATTTCCCAAAACATAATTCCACTTTGACATTATGGGGTATTTATTTTGTGTAAGCCAATGACACAAAACCTCAATTTAATATATATTTTAAAATCAGGCTGTAACCAGCGGTGAAAGTATATAGATCTAATTTCTTACTGGTACAGGCACCGAAGTGCGCCCACACATGTTTTTTTTAATACTACGAAAATGACAGGGTAGCCTACGCTGCCGACACCGACATAAAAACGATGTTGTCTGATCCGTATAATCGGCCAACGAAAAGGGGAGACACAAATACAATATGACGTCCATCTAACCTGGATGAGGAAATGATTGTCCAAAAACAAAACAGAATTGGCACTGACCGAATGATAAAGACAGTGAATATGCACGCTCTGGGATATGGCCCATGTTTTTCACTGACAGTCGCAACATAACAATCATCTATTTGGTATTTGCAGCACACGCTGCCCAAATTGCGGGCCCTTCCGACTGTTGGCTATGCGATTTCAAATAATCTACCGCTAATGATCCTCTGTGGTCAAATCATGCTTTCTGGTGTAGTAACCTATTTTGAATGAATTGTATTTATTTCTGTATAGACGGGAGTAAGCTAATTAGGCTATATCATTTTGGAAATTCAATTTACTTCAGGGAAAGTATAGCTTCCTCTAGCCTTATGGACATGCCGCCTATGACTTTTAACGCAGCGCATGATGATGTTTTCATCTGATTGTCAAACAATCACTTAACAAAGGCGCTCCAGCTGGCTACATTCGTTCACTCACAAAATAATTTAAGCATCCACACCCCAACAGTGCACTGTGCAACCGCAATTTGATGAATGGAAAGAGACATCCGTTACAAACACCGAAGTGTAGTGTAATGAACTGCTACTAGTGTCATTAAGCTTACACTTGTAGCCTGAACTGAGGCATCCACTGTTGTCCACTCGCGCCTCAGTCTCGTCCACTCATCTCCGCCTTGTCCTTGAGCGTCTCTCATCTCCGCCTTAACAAGATGTAAGTGTTCCCCTCAAACCATAACGCAATTTGGAGCATACAACACCCGGTTTTCAGTCCATTCGTTCATTTTTTTCATGTGGCTGACATGCAGTAATGTTAAATTATGGTGTAATAGCCTATCGTTTTTGGACATATATTAATTGTGTTAGGCTCACGTTTTACCGGTACGGCGTACCAGACCTTACCACTTTACTTTCAGCCCAGTCTGTAACACAACAAAATGTGGAAGAAGTCAAACGGTCTGAATACACACACACACACACACAGAGAGAGAGAGATTCTGGGAGAACAGGATATGTGGCTGGAAGTTCCATTTTGAGAATGATGAGAGAGGAAAGATGAGCGCGAGAGATCTTTCCTAGCTCACCTGACGTAGTTTCCTTACCGACATCTAGATCTATCCTCTCTGTCTGCTTGGATGGTCAACTGCTTGTTAGGACGAGGTTTTATGTTTGCACTCAAGTTTTTGTGCCTAAGTATATACAGTATGTACATTATTTGAGTCTTAATCAACTGTTGGTGAGTGTGTGTCTCTGTATGTATACTACCGTTCAAAAGTTTGGGGTCACTTAAAAATGTCCTTGTTTTTGAAAGAAAAGCACATTTTCTGTCCATTAAAATAACATCAAATTGATCAGAAATACAGTGTAGACATTGTCAATGTTGTAAATTACTATTGTAGCTGGAAACTGATTTTTTATGGAAAATCTACTTCGGTGTACAGAGGCCCATTATCAACCATCACTCCTGTGTTCCAATGGAACGTTGTGTTAGCTAATCCAAGTTTATCATTTTAAAAGGCTAATTGATCATTAGAAAACCCTTTTGCAATTATGTTAGCACAGCTGAAAACTGTTGTTCTGATTAAAGAAGCAATAAAACTGGCCTTCTTTTCACTAGTTGAGTATCTGGAGCATCAGCATTTGTGGGTTCGATTACAGGCTCAAAATGGCCAGAAACAAATAACTTTCTTCTGAAACTCGTCAGTCTATTCTTGTTCTGAGAAGTGAAGGCTATTCCATGTGAGAAATTTCCAAGAAACTGAAGATCTCGTAAAACAATGTGCACTTCTCCTTTCACAGAACAGTACAAACTGTCCCTAACCAGAATAGAAAGAGGAGTGGGAGGCCCCGGTGCACAACTGAGCAAGAGGACAAGTACATTAGAGTGTCTGGTTTGAGAAACAGACGTCTCACAAGTCCTCAACTGGCAGCTTCATTAAATAGCATCCGCAAAACACCAGTCTCATCGTCAACAGTGAAGAGGCGACTCCGGGATGCTGGCCTTCTGGCTACAATTTTTTTTTAAATATATTTTGATGTGTTTAACACTTTTTGGGGGACTACATAATTCCATATGTCTTATTTCATAGAATTGATGTCTTCTCTATTATTATAAATCAAATCAAATCAAATGTTATTTGTCACATACACATGGTTAGCAGATGTTAATGCGAGTGTAGCGAAATGCTTGTGCTTCTAGTTCCGACAATGCAGTAATAACCAACAAGTAATCTAACTAACAATTTCAAAACTACTGTCTTATACACAGTGTAAGGGGATAAAGAATATGTACATAAAGATATATGAATGAGTGATGGTACAGAGCAGCATAGGCAAGATACAGTAGATGGTATCGAGTACAGTATATACATATGAGATGAGTATGTAAACAAAGTGGCATAGTTAAAGTGGCTAGTGATACATGTATTACATAAGGATGCAGTAGATGATATAGAGTACAGTATATACGTATGCATATGAGATGAATAATGTAGGGTATGTAACATTATATTAGGTAGCATTGTTTAAAGTGGCTAGTGATATATTTTACATCATTATACAATGTGGAAAATTGTAAAAAGAAAGAAAGAAAAGCCCTTGAATAAGTAGATGTGTCCAAACTTACAGACTGGTACTGTGTGTGTGTGTGTGTGTGTGTGTGTGTGTGTGTGTGTGTGTGCGTGTGCGCGCGCGCGTGTATGAGTTGGTTCTGCGAGTGTGTGTGTTTCCTGGCTGTTGGCCCCTGCAGGCCAGATGTGTCTGGGATTGTGATCAGAGTGTTCCTTGTGACTGTGTGAGAGAGTGTGTGAGGAGGAGAGGTGGTGAAAACCCCCAACTCTTATGTGTATGTGGTAAGTTAGACTTACTGGGCCTTTTCACAGCTGCTTCCCCAGCCCAGACCCACTGATGTCAGACCAGACCAGCCTATAGGCTGTGCCAGCTCATCCCTAGCCCAGACTAGACCAGCCAGTCAGGGAAAGGATTTTATAGCGCTCAAAAACATCACACTAACCTCAGTGGAGGGAAAATACCACCAAACTCTCACGGAACTGTCCAATTTACCTTATGGAATATGGAAGGCCAAATCAAAATGTCACCCATGTAACTGCAAAACAACTCAAATGCTGTTTTATCAGTATAGCAACACACATAACTGTACTTGAGTAACCGACGTCACCGTTTGTAGTTACACAACTGAAAGCAACCAATAAAATCTGGTCAGTTATAGAAGGGACTTTGGATACACGTCAGGCTTTATTGTTTGTGTTAAGCTCCTGTGTACACTTTCATAGCTCACCTTTTGACCCAGTTGTCGGCTTTCTGGTGAGCTCATTTACAGTAAGCATGTTTACAAATGATCAAATCTCTGTGTATATTTGTGACATTTTATCCCATCATGGCTTCCCCACAACAGATGAACTGACTGATTGAGGCTGACCTGGCCTGACCTTGGTTTGCGGCCAAAACGGGGTCTTATATAAGGCAAAGAAGTGGGACTGGGTGGAGATGCAGATTTGGGGGACTGACCACGACTGTACAAAGTCATATCCACAGCCACATTACGTATGCTAACGTCTTACATGGACAAGACACTGTAGCCTGTATACACACTGCAAGCTAGACAGACCCATGAGAGAAAAATAGTGACATCTAATATAGTGGCATCCAGTATATTAACATAGTGCATCACGTGTATTGAGAGCAGTGCTGTGTGGGATAATATTGACATACAGTACCAGAGTCCCCCATACTTCTCCAACCTTCCAGTACTCCACTCCAGGGTTTACCCCAGCCAAGCCTCCAGCCTTACAGAGGAAAGGATTGATTGAGTTTGCAAACAGCCGGCGGCCTCAGTCTCTCTCGTCTCCTCTCTCTGCAGCAGGCCGGGAGAATGCTATAATGCCCCTGTATCTCTCATGTTTTGGTGAGCAAACATTCGCTCCCCTTTGAAGGCTGGGAGATCAGAGCGGGGGTAACATTCTACGCGGCCACGCTAAGGTCGGTCCTACCGCGGGTCTGCTGCAGTGCGCTATGTTGTGCCGCGGCAGCTAGGAGACCCAGAACACACAGTCGAACCACACAGTCGAGCACTGAGCACAAGGCTACCCTGTGTGTGTCTGAGAGAGGGCAACACATCACCCTCCCCCCACCACCCCAGCTCACCCCAACACCCCCTCCTCTCCTCCTCTCTGGCCCAATGTCTCCCAGCACTGACTGTGTCTAACTTGGAGACTCCCTGAATTAATCTGTGGTTCTGCTTTTACGAACGTGTGGCGCTCTATATAAAGTGTTTGACGTTTCTGTTGTATTTGTATCTGTTATGCGGAGATGTATCACATGTCCTTTGGTGTGCAAAGTGCGAGATAGTTTATGATGGGACCGAGTATGAGTCTGGAGGTGTCTGTTCTCCTGAGAGGGGTCCGGTTTCCTGCTCTAAAAGATGGTTTATGTAAATGAGTTGGTTGGGGTGGGTGGGGTGGGGGGGGGAGACTGTGCAGTGCATCTGAGCGAGAGTAGCTGAAAGAAACAAACAACCTCAGTCAGCCAGTCAGCCAGTGAGCGAGCCAGTAACAGAGTTTGAGAGAGAGAGAGAGTGCAGGAACTGTGGCGTCCCACTCTGCTCTCTCTAGAGTTCACCACTAGCTGTTAGCGCTAGCCTTTTGGCCATTAGCTGTTAGCCTCAGTGTTAGCCTTGCTCATGATGAAAGAGCATTGTGGCCGTGTGCCCCCTCTGCCTCTGCCACCACCGGGCCCGGCCGCCACGCAGCAGCCGCTCTGCCAGCCTCTCTCACCTCGCCCTTCCCCTCCATACCCTGCTGACTACTGCCCTATGTCTGTGTGCCTGTTGACAGATGAGTCGTACCAGAAGCTGGCCATGGAGACCATGGAGGAGCTGGACTGGTGCCTGGACCAGCTGGAGACCATCCAGACCTACCGCTCTGTCAGTGACATGGCCTCCAATAAGGTAAGACTCAAACTCCCTGTATAAACGATACACAGCCTCTGTACCTCTGCCCTTCAAGTCGACAGCCACTGCTAAGCTGGTTTTGAAGAGCAGCCGTCTGTGAATCTGTATGTGCTGCAAAAAGTTAGTTTGCAAGGGCACCCCTGCACCTTACAAGAGCATTTTGACGGATATCTTCATTTTGAAACCCCCTGTAGACCTACAGTATATAAACCTTCAAGCTTGCTTTCAAACGCTGTTGCATTGGCTTGAAGGAGCTGGCAACTAGATGCCGTATATAATGTACCTTCAGGATCCTAAATCAAACAGTGGATTTAGATTGTGACTTGTTTTTGTTCCCCCCCCCCGTTGGAACCACGAACGGGAAATGAAGTTGCTGGGTGGTTTTGAAAGTGTATTGCTATTTCTTGACAACAGTGCCAGCCAGGGGGGATAGGTCAGCGGTGTGCTTCTACAATACGTACGAGGACCCTGCATGGTCCCTTTCATGCTTGTGTTTTTACAGTATGTGCTTGTGAATAGTGGACAGTAGGTGTTATGGACTTGCAGGTCTCTTCATGTCTGTAGTGCACTTGGGTCTGCAGTTCACCATGTGATATTATGTAGTTTTTTTTTGCTAAAGGACAAGTTGTGTACGCAGCCTTACGAAAGAAAACACTGCAAATTTCAGGTGAAACCATATTTTCACGTTTTTAAATATAGTGTTTACATGTTAACACCACTTTTTCACGTGAGAAGAAAAACCATGTTTCCACCTCAGTTGCACATGTGAAATGTGCTGTTTCACATTTGAAAATCGATCACGTGAAAATCTCATTTGCAGTTTCACATGTCAGAGAACTTCACATGTGAAAATCTCCCTTTCGCATGTGGAGTTGCACTTTCACAGGTAATATAAACAAACACGTGTAAAAATCACATTTGCAGTTTCACATGTAAGAGAACTTCACATGTGAAAATCTCACTTTCACATGTGGAATTGCAAGTTCACATGTGGTGGTGAAATGTTGTTCTTCTCACGTGTGAAAAAGGTTAACACGTATCAGTAGTAATGTTTCCACGTGTGGAATTGCAAATTCTGCAATGCCATTCTGTGAAAAGGTACCTTAGCCAAACAGAGTAGAATTATTCAAGTGTGTTAAAAATAATGATTTTAAAATTGTATTTCTGAGCTGTAACTGCTGCAGGCACACGCCTCCCTTCTTCATACGTTGGTCAGTGAATGTTGGAGGAAGCCCAGAGAAAAAAACAGGGTAGCTAGCGCTCCGTGTCTCCTTATTGATCCTTTTGAACACGTTAAAAATGAGCGCTGTCAGTTAGTTTGGTGCAACTTTTTTGTATCACATTTGTCTGGAAGCTTTCAAAATACACTGAAAACGTCCAAAATACATATTTTTATTTAAATCAAAACAACAATGTGACGTCAAAAGGAAGTTGACTTTTTTTGTTAAAGAAAAAGAGTGCTTATCAATTTACCAGATTTTTGCTCACGGTTTACTTTGGACAAAATCAAAACGGCAATATTCTTGTCACGCTTTTTGTGTTAAATATCTTAAATGACAGCTCAATTTGAGCCAATTATGAATTTGCGATTATTCACAGCAAATCCTGCGATAAACCCGATTTACATTTTGAATCGTTTGACAGCCCTAGTTGACATTACTTGTTCCCAAATTCACTTGTTCATGTTTTTTTTTTCAAGGGCATACAGTAATGTGACAACAGTAACACCAAAGCTCTGTGCATGTTTTAGTGATATTTCTGTTAGGTGGAAGAAGATAAGTGGACATTGAAAGAAGAGAGGCTGTAAAAGTTGTTTTCAGACTGTCCTTTGATTGTTACATGCTCATGTGCAAATCAGCTGCATATTTGTTTGCAAGTTAGTTAACCACTGCATCTCACAGAAACAATGTGCAAATTTCCATACAAATATGTCCTGCTCAATTCAATGCAATTTCATGTTTGCAATTTCATAGCAAGAGAGTGTTTGTGGAGTACTGCGTCTTTGGGTAAATGGAGAGTGTGTGTGTGTGTGTGTGTGTGTGTGTGTGTGTGTGTGTGTGTGTGTGTGTGTGTGTGTGTGTGTGTGTGTGTGTGTGTGTGTGTGTGTGTGTGTACTTGTCTTCCTACCTTATCAGGACCCAAATGTCCTAGCAGTTAGGTTAGGGTTTTGGGGTTAAGGTTAGGGTTAGGGTTTTGGGGGTTAAGGTTAAGGAGTAGGGTTAGTGTTATGTTTAGGGTTAGAGAAACTATGATTTTTCTTTTATGGTCAAACATTTTTACTCCCCAAAAAGTCCAGAAATGTCCCGAAAATAAAAGAGATGCCTAGGACCCTTGGACTGTGTGACTGTCTTCCTGTCTCCTTCCTGGTACCCGCTCAGACCAGACTACAATAGAGCTCCCAGAATGCCTTGGGGCAGGGTTAATGGCCCTGTTTATTTGGCCCATTGCTGACGTCATCAGGACACACGCAGGACAGAAGGGACTTTTACTAAAGACAATGGAGGAGCTTGCATGCGCACACACACACACATTTCATAGGGACTGACTGACTGACAGACAATACAGACTTAGAAAGTTATTGTCGCTGGGCAAATGAGGTTTAGTCACTCAACAGACACTGAACAACTGACAGATTATTGATTCAAACTCATTCACCTTGGTTGAAAAAAAGCCAAAAACAAGAAACACACGAGCCAGACTGAGAAGCCGTCCCAGCCTAAAACAGTCACATGGACAGACTGAATGACTGGGCGCCAGACAGACTGAGGGAGGAGTCACTGATGGATGCTGATTCAAACTATTCTGTTTCAGAATATCCCTGAATCTTTCATATAGTGTATCTTCCTGTGTTGATTCAATTCCCTGTCTTCAGAGGAATCTCCTTGTATTGATTCAGTTCCCTGTCTTCAGAGGAATCTCCTTGTGTTGATTCAGTTCCCTGTCTCCAGAGGAATCTCCCTGTGTTGATTCAGTTCCCTGTCTTCAGATGAATCTCCTTGTGTTGATTCAGTTCCCTGTCTTCAGAGGAACCTCCCTGTGTTGATTCAGTTCCCTGTCTTCATAGGAATCTCCCTGTGTTGATTCAGTTCCCTGTCTTCAGAGGAATCTCCCTGTGTTGATTCAGTTCCCTGTCTTCAGAGGAATCTCTTTGTGTTGATTCAGTTCCCTGTCTTCAGAGGAATCTCCCTGTGTTGATTCAGTTCCCTGTCTTCAGAGGAATCTCCCTGTCTTGATTCAGTTCCCTGTCTTCAGAGGAATCTCCCTGTCTTGATTCAGTTCCCTGTCTTCAGAGGAATCTCCCTGTGCTGCCCTGAGGGCCAGACCTATAGTCCAACACATGGTTCTGCTTTGGCCATTATTTGGGCCATTGTGATGAGAGATAAGATAACATAAGACACTCATAGGCCAGACCCGTAGTCCAACACATGGTAGGGGTAGAGGTTATCTTAAAATCCATTGTTTCTGTACCGTTAGATACCCCACTGACCCCATTGAACTGTCTTAGTGCGTGGTCGAGACACTTGATCATGACCGTCTCCTTTGCCTTGCTTGTACTGTACACTGAAGTGTATTTTTTAATGTAGACAACTTTCACAGAGTAGCATTGAGCATGATGCCAGCTGCATTCATGAAGAGACTACAAATGTGTCTTAGAATACGGTTTCAGATGACGTTGGAGACAACATTCTTGAAGATCTGACAGCATTTGAAACCTAAGTAAAGGGCGGTGAAAGTCTTCAGTTATGACATTTAGACTGATTCCGGTAAAACACCCAAGGTAAAGTGCATCGAACTTTGTCCGTGTCTGTCTGTCTGGCTCTATGACTGTATCGGATTGCCTGTAAGTGATGTGCTCTTGCTCAGACTTGCATCTTCCGTGTAGGAGTCAAGAACAATTAGAAGTTTGACTGTTCCTTCCCCCCGAGTCAGGGTTTCAAACTCTCACCTCTATTAGTTTCAACAGGTCAAATCAGGAGAGGTAAGTTATCATTTTATTTATTTTGAATCTGCTTTTCAAGGAAACGCACTGTTTGGACTGACAACAGGAATATCAGAATGATCATGATATTGTTAGCAGTGTTACTGACAGTGTAAACAATGCTACCCTGATGCTGGCTGCTGCAACTCTGGGTTAGAGAACAGGCAGTAGACTGTCAGGGGGAGAGAGGCAGAACTACCCGAGTGTGTGTGTGTGTGTGTGTGTGTGTGTGTGTGCGTTGAGCAGAAGTCACACACGCACTCACACACCCAGCTCCCTCGCGATAAGAGTAGGCAAGCCCGAGCACCCAACTCAAAGTGAGTCAGTAGAGCTATCGCGTTTCCTCACCCTCCCCACGTCAGAGTCTGAGGCTTGGCCCTTACTCATAGTTTCAGTACATACAGACGCTGCTTCCGCGAGCCCCGGCACTCTGCAGGACTAAACCCAACCAAGCTCCTCATACACACAAGATGGGAGCCTGCTGCCTGGAAAAGAAAGAGAGAACGTTGGGGAAACTGAACGGTTGGAGAAAGGTAAAGTTCGAATTCTTTTGGAATTGCTTACTTGTTGAAGCTTTTTCCTATTTTGAAGCTTTTAAATGGACTTTTCTGATCTATTTTGGGGTGGAAATCTATTGGCGTATTCATACTGAAGACTTAAGTTATTTTTCGCATCATATGCGGTTGCTTTAGGGTTTTGCCATTGCTGTATGGTAGGCCTATACCGAGTTGAGTTTTATTTTATGCTGCTTTTAACCAAGTCTTGGGGAAAGTTATTTCTCTGCCTGCAAGTCTTTATAATTATATTTTGTGTACACTTGGGCTATTTGGTAAGATTTTGAGAAGTACACCAATATAAATGGATGTAATGCTGGTCCTTTGTCATGACTGGACTGACGACAGCAGAGCGCACCACTGGTCAAAGCTGCAGTCGTGGATGCTTTGTCTGAATTGGGCTGCCAGTGCCCTGCAGATAGAGTCTTTGTGGCTCTGTCAGTTGAGTTTCTGTGCTATGGCTTTCAGTGTTCACTGATACATTTTTATCAGTGAAATATTAACGTAGACTCTTTGAGTCCTTTTGAGAGTTGTGAGACAGCTCTTTGCTGGAGATGCTTAAAGTTCACTTCAGCTTTTCAATGTTCATGGAATATATTTCAATCAGAATTCCTTAATTGATAGAATAACAAAGCTGTCACCCCACCTTTTTGTTTAGGTAAAACATAATTTAAAATAAAAAAGATTAGGGATGGTTGTGGAGGAATGTACCCATTCTCAAATAATTCAAAGCAAGAGTTACGCTACCAATCACTGATCATCCATGATATCAAAGTGGTCGTTTGAACTATGTTTTGAGGCTATACAGTGTTTGCTTGCATTTACTTTGTATACAAAAATTGAAGTATGACAGGCTTCTATTTTGGGTTCTGATTGGGTACAACAGTTTGAACTAGAAAAAGAAAATGGACGTAACATGGATTCTAGCATCAAGGACATTGTTGTTGTTCTCTGAAATGTCCTCCATCATTCCGTTTATCCGGAGAATCTGCATGTCTCCAAACCAAGTTGTTGAGTGAACAAGGAAAGTGGCCTGCTCGATACGTGGTGCTTCCATCCCTTGCTAATACCACCTGCCAATGACCCCATGAGCCATGAGGTGGTTTCTTGTCAGATTTGTGAAAGAGTCAACATCTGCCATTGAATACGGTGAGGCGGCGGTGTTGAACTCCTACGTCTAAAGGCCACGATGAGTGGGTTTAGTGCAGCGTATCGAACGGATCTCTCTGTAGGTTGAGATGGGGCTGCCAAACACAAGTGTAAACCACCCGGATCTCTCTGTAGGTTGAGATGGGGCTGCCAAACACAAGTGTAAACCACCCGGATCTCTCTGTAGGTTGAGATGGGGCTGCCAAACACAAGTGTAAACCACCCGGATCTCTCTGTAGGTTGAGATGGGGCTGCCAAACACAAGTGTAAACCACCCGGATCTCTCTGTAGGTTGAGATGGGGCTGCCAAACACAAGTGTAAACCACCCGGATCTCTCTGTAGGTTGAGATGGGTCTGCCAAACACAAGTGAAAACCACCCGGAGCTCTCTGACAGCCGGCACTGATGCGACATTCAACCCGGTGTCAGATTTGAGTGATATGCCTTGTTGTTTCTTTATTTGTTCCGCCTCTCTTTTTCTCTTTAATCATCTATTTCCCCCTTTCTCTTGTATCATGCAGTTCGCCAATTCCTCTGATGATCTTGTTTGTGGGCTAATGACGGCATGCCTATGTGCACACGTGCAGACACGCTTACGCACGCGCGCGCACACACACAAACAGACACACGTTGCCATCGCAGCCAGAGCCAGTCGCTTGTGAGTCGTCAGAGGTAGTGTGGATTGAGGCTCTGTGGGGTTGGTCTCTAAGCTTACTGCCCTCGTCCCTGAGGAAACACATGTCACTGTCTATGTTACCCCATCATAACCACTGTGTAATCCCTGTGCGCCATATGTTTGCCAAGGCCGGGGGAATCAAGCGCAACTTAATAAGATTACCCGGAACTGAAGTCGTGTGCGATTTAAAATCATACTATTGCGTGACGTTTGATAAAACCGTGCTATTTTACTCTGCAAATTCCCCATCTTGAGCAGGAGTCATATTTTCACTTCTATGGAAGTAGTGTCAAATTCAACAATGTTAACTTAGCTGAGAAGTTAAGCAGTGGACTAACTGTTAGTCTGTTCAGCTGACAATATGAGGACACAGTGTCCACTAGTGGCAGAAAGAGGACATGAAATTACATTTTGAGTTTGGAGATCCTCTGTGGCCATCAGTGGTGTTATAAACTCAAGTCATTTCAAAAGATGCCACAAGACATGCACTGTCCTGTACATCCCTATCTGCCGGTCTTCTCGTCTGCCTGCCTGCCTGTCGGTCTGTCTGTCTGCCTGCCTGTCTGTCTGCCTGTATGCCTGCCTGTCTGTATGCCTGCCTGTCTGTATGCCTGACTGCTATCTACTGTGTCCTGTCCTATAGGATCAAATCTGAATGGAGGGACTTTTTTTTCACAACGAAATGCCATCACCATTCAGTTCTATACTGGCTCTGCTGCAAAGGCTTCTGGGAAACCCAGCAGCTCCCTGCTGGATCTCCCCCACCCCTTGCGGCTAGAGGGGAGGGAGGCAGGGGGGTGAGAGACCGAAGATTAGAGTAGAGAGAGAGAGCTTCCGACAGACCTCTCTGAGCCCATTCTCTGTGTCAGAGGCCACAGCATATCTGAATGAAGCGTCAACACTCAGCTCATCAAATATTAACATCAACTCTCATTCTCATTTACAGTCAGCTCATAGAGATTCATAGAGACAACCTTGGGTGGTGGATACCTAAACAGATCCACACTGAGAGAGAGGGGAGGAGGGGGAGAGATGCAGTAGAGATGCAGCACACACAGAGGGCTGTATGGGCTGGGGTGTGTATATGGGCTGGGGTGTGTATATGGGCTGGGGTGTGTATATGGGCTAGGGTGTGTATATGGGCTGGGGTGTGTATATGGCCTGGGGTGTGTATATGGGCTGGGGTGTGTATATGGGCTGGGGTGTGTAAATGGGCTGGGGTGTGTATATGGGCTGGGGTGTGTATATGGGCTAGGGTGTGTATATGGGCTGGGGTGTGTATATGGGCTGGGGTGTGTATATGGGCTGGGGTGTGTATATGGGCTAGGGTGTGTATATGGGCTGGGGTGTGTATATGGGCTAGGGTGTGTATATGGGCTGGGGTGTGTGCATGGTACAGGGATGTGACAAGTGCTGTGTGTTCAGCAGAGCTGTTGTTGAGTCCTGATGAGCGGAGTGTCGTTGTTTTAGCTGTGGTTGTTCCTTTCTCCACCACCTCGCAGAGACATCCCCCGCTGTTATAGTCCTCATATTATGTCGTATGCAGTGTGTTATATAACGAGGGCTTCTTCTCATTTTTTATATATTTTTTGTCTCCCTTTCCGCCACCCTCCTCCCTTTCTCTGGTTCGCCCATCTCTGCAACAGGAGGATCATCTGGACGCTTTGGTCTCTCGCCCCGTCATTCCCAGCGCAGTGCTCCGCTCGCTCATCAGAGACTCCTGGGAAGGTTTTGCCTGCCGTTTCCTACAGACGAGCACTTACATGAGAACACTCAGTTTCACAATCGTGGATAGCCCTCTCGCCGTACTGGGAGATTGTTTCACAACAAGCAATGAGAAGCCTTGCCGAGGAGGAAAGAGAACTGAAACTATATTGAGCTCTTCCTGAATACGCCTGGTTCCATTTCAAATAACACGCATCCCAATTACACAGCCAGTTGAAATGATAGCTTTTTGCGGATGGCCTCCGGCCTTTGCCTGTCTGTTTGCTTGTTTACATCTGCTCCTCCAAGGGCAGCCAACCCCATTGATCGAGGGAGGGAGGGAGAGGGGGAGAGAGGGAGAGAGGGAGACCAAGATTAATGACACTGTTGGGAAGTGGCAGCAGGGAGAGAAATTGACATGTAAGTGGCTGAGAGTGAGGGAGAGGTGGAATGAAAGAGGGGAGGAACTAGTGCTTTTCACTCAGCAGTTGAACCACTGGTGTGTCCTCGTGACGGCGGGGCTGCCTCACTAGTGTTCGGAGGGGGAAACCTCTCGCTGAAACAGCAGCCAGCCGCACCACTCTCTCTGGTCACGTGACACTGTTGCCATGGCGTTGGGATGTTCTGGTAATTGGCGTACACAGACAGAGTGGAGGAAAGAGGGAGAGAGAGAGAGAGAGAGTTGGGGGCTGATCTGATGTCAACCCAAATTGGTGAAGGATGCAATTATCTACCATTCTCTCTCTTTGGTGTTTTCTCTCGCTTTTCTCTCGCTCCACGGTTGTGTAAAAATAGCCTGCCATGGATACCCTGACAACCTCTCATGTTATTATGGGCTGTGGATAATGAACAGCCACTGTGGTCCTGCTGACACATGTCAGGCAATAGAAAGAGAGAAACTGTGCCCTTCCTTCTCATTTCCCCCACTACTGCGTAAGGTACATTTATACATGCAATCCCCCATGCCTCCCTCAAATACTGTATTAAAAATGGCTGAATGGCAGCACTAGTCGGTGGTCCTCTGGCAGACAGATAAGAAATAGAGGCTTTCCTCATCCTTGCTTATGTCAGGGAGGAGGGAAGTGGGTTATCTGCAGTGGCAGGGCTGCAGAGGAGAGGAGGGGGAAGAGAGGAGAGGAGGATAGAGAAGAAGAGAGCTCCTGTATCCCTGGCTCCCATTCCTACCCCTCCCCACTGCCGGGCTGTGCTGCTGGGGCTCCCCCCCCCCTTCGCTCTGCTTTGCTCCGCTTCCTGTCAAATCATGTGCGCTGTGTGCAGCATGTTGCTGGGGATGGTAGACTAAAAGCAGGGGGACCGAGAGAGAGAGAAATGGAGGGAGGGAGAGAGCTGCAGCAGTGAGAGTGGAGTTAGATGAATACAGCAGAGGAAGCCCCCCCCAGTCAGATGAGCATCGCAGTTCTTCTCCTAGTCCTCTCTCCATCCCAGTGTTTTTTCCCTCCTCCCCTAGTCTATTATTCAGCAGTGCTCAGAGCCCCCCCCTAGCTCAGATCTAGCTCATAACTCCATAGCTCCAGCTGCCGCCCAGCTCTGTGGATCTCCTAGCCCAAGACGGAGCCCTGGCTACAACACCTAGCCTGCTCCCCTCTCTTCTTACCTAGACATGGAGACCCTCACTGAGACGTCTGCTGAGAGAGAGAGCGACCAGTCATCTTTATCTAGCTGTTCTATTAGCCGTTGATCCACAACACCAAGGGAGCAGAGGAGAGGAGAGAAGAGGGGGATTTTTTTGTTTTTTTTAGCACTAAAGGAATCCCGTTCATCTGCCTCGCTCTATTTTACCGCGGTGGATTACAGTGCTGCTACTGCCGTTGCTGCTGCTGGCTCTCTGTCCTGTAGGAGGGAAAAACGGGGTCCAAAATGCCTGAAGTGAACTACCTGTTGTCTGTGTCTTGGGGTTACATTAAGGTGTGTTTTGTGCCATTAGCTCACATTGCTGCTTGGGATAACATGACATTACTCTGTTTTGGTGTTTGAGCTGTTGTAGTATTTTGGTGGTCTCTGTGTTCTAGAGCTGTGTAGTTGGTTTGTGGTCGTGTTCTATCCAGTGTGATGGCCGTGCGGTCTGATAGAACAGAACTGGTGTTATTTAGCTGGGCTGCGTCTCCATCTTGCCTGCAGCTCTTCAGAACAGAATAGCGTTGCTGTGGATGGGGCTAGAGATCTCTCTCTCTCTGAAAAACACACACAGACAGATGCTGCTGCAGTGGGGGTGCTTCCCCACATTCCCATGCAGATCCTGTGTCGCACGGTTTTCCTCATAGACTGTATAATAATACAGTGTTTTATACATTGCAGATTAGCAGAATCTCCCCTTGCAATATGAACCATAAAGCATGAACGTGAAACCAGATGAATCTGCACTGTATAATACGATGCTCAGGGGGTTTTAGTTGTTATATAAAAACAATCAAATTGTTATTTTCCAACTCCCTTTTGTACTGATTCTGTGTAACGTCTCGAGATTTGTTTCGAGATTTTGTTTAATGTTTGTATAAAGCTTGACTGAGCATACAGTAGTGTTTTTTCCATGGAATCTTCCAGCACCATCATTTCTTCCAGGTTTTCCGGTAGTTTCCAGGATCCTGACCTTTTCCCCCTCTTTTTATCCCCAGTTCAAGAGAATGTTGAATCGGGAGCTGACACACCTATCAGAGATGAGTCGCTCCGGCAACCAGGTGTCCGAGTTCATCTCCAACACCTTCCTAGGTAAAGCCCTGATCACACACACACACACACACACACACACACACACACACACACACACACACACACACACACACACACGCTCTCATTTGGTCAGCGTTTCACAAACTCGGTCCTGGGCCCCCGCTGGGTGCACATTTTGGTTTTTGCCCTAGCACTACACAGCTGATTCAAATGATCAACGCTTGATGATGAGTTGGTTATTTGAATCAGCTGTGTAGTGCTAGGGTAAAAACCAAAACGTGCACCCAGCGGGAGCCCCAAGGACCGAGTTTGTGAAACGCTGCATTAGGTCAATTCATTTGCTTCTGATGCCTGACTGTTCCCACCCACTTCTTATAGCCTTCTTAAAACACATTTTAATACACCCACACAGATGCATATATGTGTGCAGTATACCGCAGTGTGTCTGTGGGGTTCTCCCTCCATTTTGTCTGGCTGAGGCTGGCTGTCTGCTTGTTGCTGGCGTGTACTGCAAAACACTGCATCGACTCTGGTTGATCTGTTTATGACACGTCCTGCCCCTCTAAATGCCTATCCAAACGAAATCAGAGAGGAAAAGCTTGAAGCTTTGAGATGGTTCGCTGGCGACGCACTTCATAGTGAGGTGCCTCTGCTGCTGGTTGATTGACAGCTGAGATTTCCAGGCAACATCAGAGCCGGTGGATAGACAGATTGCGAGAGAGAGAGAGAGAGAGGGGTAGTTGGAGGTTCCAGTCGTGACTCTGTGGATGCCTCACAAAATGCACCCTGTTCATTATATAGTGCGCTACATACGCAATAGGGTGCCTTTTGGGACACAGTGTGATTGAAGAGAAAGGACAATACGGTCGTCCGTGGCGTGCTAGCTATCTGCGTATGTCCTGTACCATGTACGCCATCCGAATCCAGTCCTATTTAGTCGAAAGTGGATGGGATTCTCCCACTGCAGCGTCTTAAGCGAGAGAAGATGGGGGAGAGATTGGGAGGGGGGAAATGGGGAGAGATGGAGGGACCGGTGTTCCGCAGTAGAGGTGCGGCGGGGGCACGGTGGAACCCCCTCATGAAAACTGAGCAGCCCATTCAGTGACTCATCCCCATGTTAATGTGTCTCTCGCTTTCTTTTCCCCCATCCCCCCTCGCTCCCCCCCATCTCTCCATGCCTGAGGAAGTGAGTGCGTAGATCAGACGCAGATGGGAGATGGGAGTTTCTACCTTTCTACCACTCCATAGTTCCCTGTGGGACGGAGCAGTGGGAGTGGGTTACAGCTGGAGCTGGTTGGCTCCATGCTAATATGAGAAAGAGAAGCAGAGGAAAGCACTGGGAGACAGACAGCTGGTAGTTTGTCCTGAGCTCACCACTGACTGGGATGATATTTCTAATTATGTTACAGTTCATTGTTTCTTTAGAAGACAAAGGCAGGGCCTCCCGAGTGGCGCAGTGGTCTAAGGCACTGCATCGCAGCGCAAGCTGTGCCACTAGAGATGCTGGGTTCGAGTCCAGGCTCTGTCGGTACCGGGAGACCCGTGGGGCGGCGCACAATTGGCCAAGCGTCGTCCCTTGGCGCACTAGTGACTCCTGTGGCGGCGCAGGGCACACTGACACGATCGCCAGGTGTACGGTGTTCCCTCCGACACATTGGTGCGGCTGGCTTCCGAGTTAAGTGGGCATTGTGTCAAGAAGCAGTGCGGCTTGGTTTGGTTGTGTTTCGAGAGGCACGGCTCTCGACCTTCGCCTCTCCCGAGTCCATACGAGAGTTGCAGCGATGAGACAAGACTGTAACCACCAATTGGACACCACGTAATTGGGGGGGGAAAGGGGGTCGTAAAAAAATCTATAGAAAAAACAAAGGCAAGGGGATAAAATGGTTTACGGCTGTCTTATTCAAGTCTCCCTCTCTACAACACACACAGACATCATGTTCCACCCACGTTGTTGTTCATATTGTCAAGTTATCCCGGGACACCTTGTTAATCCTCTGGTTGATCCCTTTAAGTGAGTGCATCATATTGGGCAGCTTATCCCTGAGGGACTGTGGGTTGGAGATGATGGTGTGTGTGGTAGGGCCATTCACGTGCACTGGCTCCTCTCCTCCACAGCTGTCCACTCCACTCATCCCGTAACAACCTGGCGGACAGGGCTCTGTCCAGCTCGCTACCACAGTAACAGCCAGGCAGAACTCATTAAGGGGATTTAAAAGCCCAAATCCACCCACACACATGTGCTCTCTCTCTCTCTCTCTCTCTCTCTCTGGCATCTGACATTCAATGGGAGCATAATATGGAACGGGCTGGAGGGGATTCAGCATTTCAGAAGAATAAATGTGTGAGAAAGAAGAATAAATGTGTGAGAAAGAGAGAGAGAGGGGGAAGCGAGAGATGGGAGAGAGAGACGTGACAGTCTAGTCTGGGCCTCAGAGGAAAGAGGTCATGTCAACACTCCACCTGCATGGAAAACGGTGAATTAGCAAAACCACTTCCGACCGACAGACAGACAGACAGACAGACAGACAGACAGACAGACAGACAGACAGACAGACAGACAGAGGCCATTATGTGAGGGTCCATACAAAACCCATTGAAAAATAGAACGACATTCTATGTCTACGACAACAACCTACTTCCCCTTCCATTCACAGAGTTCTGGCCCATTCTGTGGGTATGGGAATAGGAAAGTGGGCTCAGTGGCGTGTCTGAGCAGCTCGTAGACATCGCTTCACTGGTGATAATGACGGTGATAATGAACTACAGGACCCAGTGTGTTGCTCTTCCCCCTGTTTCCCCACGCGTCACTTTACAGAATGCTTAATCGCCCAGTCTCTATAATGACTGAAGGAGGAAAGAGGGAGAGAGAGGGGGGGGGGGTCGAGTGACAGTGATTATTTGAATTACAGCAGTGGTAATTGAATAACTCTCAGCGGAGGGAGGGCAGGATAGTTCAGCTGTGAGAGGGTCGACTGCAGAGGAGTATACTGTAAAGAGCTATATACCACACCACTGTGATATCTCAAACATGTGGGGTTAAGACCACTGGGTGGTCCCGAATGTCCCGAATGTCCATGTGGAACATTCGGGACCTTCTTTACCCCTTTACTTCTCAATGGGATTTGTCTCGGTGGTATTATCAACGTATGGCCTTTTTGAGTCAAGGGAGCAGGAGCCAAGCAGGGGAGAGAAAGGACCACAGAGAGAATGCGTTACCGAGGGGACGTAGCAGGAGATCCAGACGGACAAGCAGGGGAAGGAGAACGAGATGGATGGATGAATGAGTCTATTCTTTCCTTTTAGACTGTACAGGTGCATCCAGACCAGTGCACCTGGGACCCGGTTCACAGGCAGAGTTCATTGCAATGACCTCACTAAACCGAATGTTCTCGGGCGGGGGAAGTGAAAGTGAACGGGTCATCTCACTCCCCTTTCCCTCCTCTCCTCTTTTGTCCTTCTCCCTGTGCTCACACACACACACGCACGCACAAACATGTACAGAATGACACGGAGTATCCTAACCTCCCCCCCCCTGTTTTCTCTCTCTCTCTTCTCTCCAGACAAACAGAACGACATGGACATGCCGTCGGTGACGCCCAAGGAGAAGGCCGGCCGGGAGAAGAAGAAGAAGCAGCAGCTGATGATGACTCAGATCAGTGGAGTGAAGAAGGTCTCTCACGGACCCTCCCTCTCCAGCTCCTCCATCTCACGTTTCGGGGTCAAGACGGACAAGGAGGACATGCTCTCCAAGGAGCTGGAGGATCTGAATAAGTGGGGGCTGAACATCTTCACCGTGTCCGAGTACTCCGAACATAGACCGCTCACCTGTATCATGTACGCCATCTTCCAGGTACGTTATAACTGGCTCCTACACACGCGCACTCACACCCCCACATGCACACATATGCATGGCAGGCGGGCACACGCACACACACACAATATGTTACAGCTGTACGTTTTGTACCGAAAAACAGTACTGACTCATATCCTCGTGTCCCCTGCAGGAGAGAGACCTGCTGAAGACGTTTAAGATCCCGACGGAGACGTTTGTGGCGTACATGATGACCCTGGAGGACCACTACCATGGAGACGTGGCCTACCACAACAGCCTCCACGCGGCAGACGTGGCCCAGTCCACACACATCCTGCTCTCCACCCCTGCCCTCGACGTAAGCACCATCCCACACCCATCTGAGCTCATTGAACTCCGGCCTTAGTGTGCGCTCGCCGTACTCCCGCCCCAACCTATGAGTCCTATCGTAAATCTTCCCCGGGTTTTTAAGTTCAAACTTGAGCACCTTCCCGAGCATGCTCCCAAAGTCATCTTCCCTCAACCTGTAGACATAAACCATTCGTTTTCCTCCTTTTCTCCCTCTCTCCTTGCCCCCCCCCCCTCCTTCACTCTCTCTCTCACTCCCGCCACACAATCTGTTCGTTCTCACAGCTCCTTTCCCTCCGTGGTTCTATAAATATAGTGGAACCTCATCCATGACGCAGTCTTAACAGCACGACCCAGCCCTCAACGCGTCACAAGCCACTCTCTTCTTTTTATACATTCACCCCATCCCTCCATCCATCCTGTTTATGGCCCCGCTCTTATAGCCAGCACACCCAGTGTCAAACCACTATGGCTGAGTGCCTATAGAGAGACAGGGACAATGTTAACATAAGCTAGCCACCTCGCTAATGTAGGCCAGCGCAGTGTTTTTTTTTCTGCGACGTTGGCTGTTAGCGATAGCGCACACCGGGCCATGGGAATCAATGAGAGTGGGCTGCGCTGAGATGAGCTGTTCTCTGTGCCTGTTGCTTTGAGTTTTTTTTCTTCGCTTGAGACATTCTAAACCCCGGATCCTCTCCCTTTCAACGCAGGCGGTCTTCAGCGATCTGGAGATCTTGGCGGCCATCTTTGCTGCAGCCATCCACGATGTCGACCACCCGGGGGTGTCCAACCAGTTCCTCATCAATACCAGTGAGTCTCTCCACTACACCTGTTTACTGCGTACCTCCACTGGGAATAATATATCGATAATGTATAGCCATATCCATATTCATCAACGTAGTGCTGACCAAGTGACTCACTCTCCTCTGTCTTCCCCAGACTCTGAGCTGGCCCTGATGTACAACGATGAGTCCGTCTTAGAGAACCACCACCTGGCTGTGGGCTTCAAGCTGCTCCAGGGGGACAACTGTGACATCTTCCAGAACCTGACCAAGAAGCAGAGGCAGAGCCTGAGGAAGATGGTCATCGACATGGTCCTGGCCACTGACATGTCCAAGCACATGAGTCTGTTAGCGGACCTGAAGACCATGGTGGAGACCAAGAAGGTGACCAGCTCTGGGGTCCTGCTGCTGGACAACTACACCGACAGAATACAGGTGGGTTTATCCTGGTCGTCGTTCGGTCTCTTCCAGACCCTTCTCCTCTCCCTATTTGTATTGTAATAGCTCTAATTAGTGTCATTAAGGTGGCCTCCCACTGGCCTCCCGAGTGGCGCGGTGGTCTAATGCACTACATCATAGTGCTAGCTGTGCCACTACAGATCCTGGTTCAAGTCCAGACCCATGGGGCGGCGCATAATTGGCCCAGTGTCGTCTGGGTTAGGGGAGAGTTTTGACAGCAGGGATGTTCTTGTCCCATTGCGCACTAGCGACTTCTGTGGCGGGCCCGGGCTCAATGCACACTGAAAAGGACACCAAGTGTAAGATGTTTCCTCCGGCAGATTAGTGCGGCTGGCTTCCGGGTTAAGGGGGCGTTGTGTCAAGAAGCAGTGCGGCTTGGCTGGGTCGTGTGTCGGAGGACGCACGGCCCTCGGCCTTCGCCTCCCCCGAGTCCGTACGGGAGTTTGAGGAAAGACTGTAACTACCAATTGGATACCACGAAATTGGGAAGGAAAAAGGGATATATCTATTTTTTTGTTTTGAAAGATGGCCTCCCACTGGGATGACCTCTGTTTCTTCACTTCATCTTCCTCTGCCTCCTCCCCTCTCTCCAACCCTGTTCACTGCCTCAATCTTTCTTCCCCTCTCTTTCTCCCCTATCACCCCATATCACTCCCTCCTTCTACTTCTCCCTCTCTAACGGTTCTTCTCTCCGTCCATCTCTCCATCAGGTGCTGAGGAACATGGTTCACTGTGCTGACCTGAGTAACCCGACCAAGTCCCTGGAGCTGTACCGTCAGTGGACCGACCGCATCATGGAGGAGTTCTTCCACCAGGGAGACAGGGAGAGGGAGAGAGGCATGGAAATCAGCCCCATGTGTGACAAACACACCGCTTCAGTAGAGAAAAGCCAGGTATGATATTAGACACACACACACACACATAGCATTCAAGCATACACACACACTGATTCCTGACTCACCCCTTTTTTTCCTACTCACCTCTCTCCAGGTGGGCTTCATAGATTACATTGTCCACCCTCTGTGGGAGACTTGGGCTGACCTGGTTCACCCTGACGCCCAGGACATCCTGGACACTCTGGAGGACAACAGGAACTGGTACCAGAGCATGATCCCCCAGAGCCCCTCTCCTCCTTGGGCCACAGAGCAGGGGGATCAGGAGGGAGGCGAAGGGGGCCAGGGGGGAGACAAGTTCCAGTTTGAACTCACCCTGGAGGAGGAGGACTCTGAGGGTACAGAGAAAGATGAACAGAGCCAGGGGGATGAGGAGGAGGAGGAAGAGGATAGTCTGGGGGAGGCGTCTCGGTCTCCGGTAGACTACTCGGACTGTCAGGACCCCGAGGAATCCATGGTGCCCACGTCGTCCATAGAGATCATTACCCACGATGCATCACCCACAGACACATAATGGGCTCTGCTGCACCGCGAAGGTGGTTGGTTTCATGTTTTAAACAGGAGAAATCCTGCAGCTGTGCTTTTTAACAAGCCCACGATGGGCTTAGTTTGAGCCCGGATGGGGCGTCAGTTTAACCCCACCCTATCCTTGCACTTGCGTTAGGAGCCGGCGACAGAGGGACAGTTTCAGTGGGGCGGCTACAAAGTTCTCAGGAAAAATGCTGCAAACATTTTGGACCTGACGGAACGGACAGGCCTCAAGGAAATGAAGGACTTGGGCCAATCTGGGAAACGGTTGTTTTTCCATCCAGACTGGCATCTGAAATGTTGACACTACTACTGAGAGAAGTTTTGTACCTTGTGACTTTTTTACGAAAATGGGATGTCAAGAGGTAGCGTTTGAACTACTGACGGATGGACGTGTGTTTGTATAGAGAGAGAAAACTGTTTACTTTTTTCCTGTACCATTTGTCAAAATACTTTTCTGTGTCTTTTTTACTATTGTCTTTTTAATCCTTTTTTTAATTTATTGAACACACTTTAGTATGTACGTGAAATGTTTTGTTTTTTTCTAAAGAGTTATCCGAAAGCTCAAGAGCAAAATCCTTTTTATATCTCAGACAAAGAGAACAGTCTTCCTTACTAGTATTGGGCAATAGAAGAAATCAAACTAACTTAGACAAACAGTTCTTGGACAAACTCATCAAATACTTAAAACATGACATCTCATAATAAGATACCATTTCAATCCGAGCACAACATATATGTTTCTCTATGGAAATCACGATTCACGTTACATGTTACATTGTTGCTAGATTGTTGCTTTGTGTGTCTGACCTCACTGTAGATGAACGGTAGGCAGATAGATCACTATAACTCAACAAAAAAAACAATTAGACCCATTTCTCCCCATCTAATCTGCTTCCCCTCATTCTCCTTGAAGGACCCCCCAAATCAAATCCTGATAATACTCAGACTTCAAGTTAGAAGGATATTTCTAGCTCCATCTCAAGGTATCCTGCTATTGTGTATTAATCATATTCGACCAAATGATTCCAGAACCCACCTGGTTCTGATGCTGTAACAAATCAAGGACCCGGCCAGATGATGAAAGGTGGCTAGGTGGCTGCCTGTGTAGAAGCCCAGTCACACCTTGGTTAGCTGTGAATATTATTCACGTTTTTTTTTTTTTTACAAACTCCTGACTCTGTGAATCTGACCCCTAAAACAATCAGGTCAGCTATTTCTTCCTCCACCAAAAAAGGGAATAACTGAAGGAGGTGCTGCGTCTGCCCATTGACGTCAATCGAAACATTCTTTTTTTTTCTCTCTTCCCTTCCCGCTAACTGTATCATATTTCCTGGCCGGCCCGGGGAGTTTATCAGGATTTGATCCGTTAGATGTAATCTTTAGAATAGATTTGGCACTTACAAACTGTAGAGTTTGTGCTTATTTTGAGAACAATAGGATGATAACCCACAGAAGGGTATCTAGAGATTTACGTGACAGAGATACCAAACCAAAAGGCCCCCGGACAGTGTAATTCACTGTATCTTTGGGTCAGCATTAAAACCATCCACGCCTGAAAATCTGCTAGGTAGATCTTCCCTTATAGGTCTCCATGACTGGTTTTCAGATATCACCAATCCTCCCTACATTGTTCCCTTAGGTTTACTGACATACTCAAAGGTACTTCAACTGCCTTATTGACTATACCCTCACTCCAGCAGACTTACATGGCAATCGTGTGTGTCAGTGAGTGTGTGTGTGTGTGCGTGTACGAGTATCAGAAAGTGTGTTTGTGAGAGTGAGTGTGTGCGCGTCCGTGTAGCCTTTACCACCTGGCCTGACCGGACTCCACACTCCTATTCCTGTTTGTCACTAGAGCTCAAGTTGGTCCTTTGCTGTTTATAACAGTGTATTTATTACTTTCAGCTGTACATAAGAATACTGTTTCAGTCAGTGTAAATCTATTTAAATGTATATGCACTTGCATTACCTGGAAGTTGGTGGTGTCTAGCGTGTTCAAGGCTCTGCGTCGGAGTCTTTTTTTAGATTCTTTATTATAATATTGTTTCCTTTTTTTATATATATATTATATCCTAAGTAAATATATTCACACAAATGTTTGAGTGCCCTGAGCAACAGCTAACGAGACATATACACAACCTGTAGGTTGACAATGCATAGAGGATATGTTAAACGACAGAGACCTGGGAAGAGTTTAAAAAAAACACAAGCCCACTGTGGCTTTTATACTGTAGCCTTTCACTTAGGCTCGGTATCAATATCAGACCTACAAACCAAGACTCTCTGAGCAGCTTGTAGGAAGCTAGTAACCAGACTCCTCTGTATATAACATTTTGAATGCAGATGGCTGATTTTGGGGTTCAGATCTACTGGTTCAACGGCAGCAGACAGAAACAACAGGAAGACAGACGCACATAGAACCAAGTGTCTTCGTCTTCACACCTCGCACGTACTTACTTATATGTGAAGTCGTTCAAGGGGATTATTGGTGGCATGCTACAATATCTCTGAGCACCCGCGTGATGAATCGTTACAAAAATGTGATCTTCTTGTAATTGAGCGTGCTAATGTGAACTAGTTTTATCCGACCAAAACTTGTCATCAGTATAACATTGTTAATCCATGTTCAAGCTTTTGGTCGTTTCCAAGTGACTAGCCAGACTTAGCACTATCTGCATGAGAGGTGGTTTTTATATGTCTGTTGAATACCTACCTACTGCGTTGCAGTTGCAGGCGGACATATTAAATGTTTCACACAATGTATGGTATAATATTGTATATTGTGTTCAAGTATCTGAAAATCTGAAATACTTTTTCTAATAAAAACAAAAACAAAGCATGACATATCTACCTTTGTCCTTATTTCACAGCAGTAACACCAGCTCAGTCATCACATGAGATGTGTTTTAACTTGGCGAGACAGGCACATGCCGCGACATTTCCTCCTGACAGACAGTCTGGTCCTTACATGACATAAGGCCCACAGTGACACGCTCGCTGTGGGAAACCAGTCAGGAGTTCTCTTCATATTCCATGGTTCAGAGACTTTTTGAGTGTTATTGGTAAAGGTTGCCTCAGGGGGAGAGGCTGTTTCAGTCCTTGAAAGCAGAAGATCCACCTGTGGGTTCACCTAATGAGCCTCAGCCTGTCCTCAAGTTGTGATGTGCACCTCTTGGTTTGACCTTATAGACAACACAGGGACATACAGAGCACTTCAGTGCGCGTGCACACACACACACACACACACACACACACACTTTGCAACCTCTCCTGACCTCGCTCTTTGGGTGAATCTTCAAAGAGGAGTGTTTTTACAACACAACTCATTCTCTCATCTCACTCTCCCGTGGCCTTGCCTGCCCCCTTACACTGCACCATGGCCTCAAAGAACACCGACATACAGACACTGATAACTCATTAGATAAAGCTACCTACGCACATGGATGACAGTGAGACTGTTATAAAAGGCCAGATTTCTCTCTTCACACAGAGAGAGAAGAAGTTTACAGTGATAAGTTATCTATACTCTTAGGGGGGGGGGGGAGGTGCTATCGAGAACCTTAAAGGATTCTTTGACTGTCCCCACAGGAGAACCCTTTCAATAGCCCTTTTTGGTTGCTGGTAGAATTCTTTAGTTTCCATGTAGAACCGTATCTGGAAAAAGGGTTCTACATGGAAACCAAAAGCGTTCTACCTGGAACCAAAAAGGGTTCTGCTATGGGGACAGCCAAAGAACCTTTTTGAAACCCTTAAGTTTTATATAATAATAAGTATGATTCCCAGCAGCATATTGACATATAAGAGACCATTAGCCTCTCCCCAGTGGCCAGGGGAGAAAATGTGAGATATTTCCAGCAAGGACATGATGAAGAGGATCAGGCTAAGATTTCTCCACTTTCTCTTTCTGTGTGTGTGTGTGTGTGTGTGTGTGTGTGTGTGTGTGTGTGTGTGTGTGTGTGTGTGTGTGTGTGTGTGTGTGTGTGTGTGTGTGTGTGTGTGTGTGTGTGTGTGTGTGTGTGTGTGTGTGTGTGTGTGTGTGTGTGTGTGTGTGTGTGTGTGTGTGTGAGTGAGAGAATTATAGTTTATTGCAATCCTCCTGATCCTTTAAAATGTTTTTGATTCATCTCTTCTAATCTAAGGGCCAACGTTACATAGCCCAGCCAGCCACACTGATAAATTCTAAATGAGAATCTGAAACCACGGTCCTGCAGTCGGTGACGTCAACAGTGTTCAATCTAGATTAGGGGTATTCAAACTTTTTGAGCAGGGACCTCATTTTTTCTGGCAGAATTTCTGGGAACCCCATTTTCTTCCAAAGATTTTTTTGCGACCCCACCCCATATCTACTGACACAACCTAAAATCGGTTTCTATTTTTACATAAACAAATCATCTTCAATTTATTGCATCTCTTTTTTAAATCCCTTATCAAAATGAAAAGAAACCAATACATTTACTCAATAAAATAGTGTTTTTCTAATTATCTTTCTTGAAAACGTTTGTATATTGTCTCATACAAAATATTACGATTACAGATTATTGTAAGAAAAAATACCCACCAAAAATATTACCCCACTGCAGTTCCCCAGCGATCCCACTCGGGGTCACGACCCAGACTTTGAATACCACTGATCTAGATGACCCAGAGGTTAGCATTTCCTAACTGACAATGGCTTGATCTTCTTCTCTCATAAAACAATAAGGGACTCTGATGTAACTGATCAGAGATGAACATATCTAATTCAGCTACTACTGAACTTTTTGCAATTTAAGAACACAAGTATATCTATGGTCACCAAGACTTGACTGAAAAAAATTAACGACACATTGCTTCATCCCATTTCTTTATGGTTCAACAGCAAAATAACTTTCATCACTGACCCTATAAGAAGGGGAGACTAAGAGGAGATCTTGATCTTGTTCTCTAAAAGAGAGTATAAAATTACACACTGGCTCCCGCACAATTCGGTGAACTATTTACCCGATAAATGACTTTGGTGTGTCTAAATCAAAACTGCAAAGCAGAGATTTCAACAGAGACACAGGTCGTTCACCAAAATAACCATGGAACACACAGTATCTTTACCTCGAACGTCAACTGGGACAACTCCTTCAGATCTGTGCTTCTGGACTTCTCCGGGGCATCGATCTCCTGCCTTTTCTCAACGAGCAGCCACCTCTGCTGATTCTCTCCAGCTCCAGGAGGCTGGCCCTGGTCTGGGCTCAATCCTCCTCAGCCTGTCGCTGAGTCGGGTGGTATCCTCTTCCGCATTACCAGAAAGCCAGTTTACAACCATAAAAAGTTAATTCTGAGAAAAATAAACAATTCTATTATTTTCTATTCTATAAAATATCCTTATTGTTAAGACAAATATTGCCTTCTGGGAATAGCTAGCTAGCATAATGAGTCACATTTTGATGAGCAGGGGGAAATTAAAATAAAGTATCTTACCCTCCCCTTCTTTCAGATGGCTATGAACCAAAAACAAACAGAAACAGATATTTCTCTCTGTGAGGATCTTTCTGGCCAGCTCCACAAATGTGTGGATGATGAGTGCAGAAAATGACTTAGCCTCGTTTTTTTACAGTGTGTGTGCACGGCGCACTTGCGAGTGTGTGTGTGTCTGATCCACGGGGCCTCTGACGTCAATGCAGCCATGAGAGGCTCAAATTAAACCTGGTTGTCGTAATGGGTCATGTGCAAAATCATAAACAGGTGGGGAGAGAGAGACACCTCAGCTGAAGTGTCAGGGGGTCGCTCGCCTCAAGCAGCAGGGAAGGAGGTAACCTTTGCCCCGCCATTTCACTCTATCCCCTTCTTCCTCCACTCTCAGGGCTCTATTGTCGGCTGGTGTTAAGGCGGCGCTAGTATCAAACACAAGTTAGTTTGTAATTTCACAATGTAAAAACTGGCACACTGGCATTTTCCAGCCCTAACGCCAGGTTCGGCAAGTTACCTGTTTTATATCAGCTCGATTGCGCTCCGATGGGTGGGTAGGAAATATTTGAGGTGTGTCCTTAAAAACATGATCCAAAGTCATAACCGCAGGAAGAGGTTTGGGGGTGGAAGAAAGAATATTCTAAAGAGTACACTACTTGGCCAAAAGTATGCTCATCTAACATCTCATTCCAAAATCATGGGCATGAATATATGGAGTTGGTCCCCCCTTTGCTGCTATAACAGCCTCCACTCTTCTGGGAAGGCTTTCCGCTGGATGTTGGAACTTTGTGCAGGGACTTGCTTCCATTCAGCCACAAGAGCATTAGTGAGGTCGGGCACTGATGTTGGGCGATTAGGTCTGGCTCGCAGTCGGCATTCCAATTCATCCTAAATGTGTTCGATGGGGTTGAGGTCAGGGTTCTGTGCAGGTCAGTCAAGTTTTTCCACACCGATCTTGACAAACCATTTCTGTATGGAACTTGCTTTGTGCATGGGGGCATTGTCATGCTGAAACAGGAAAAGTCCTTCCCCAAACTATTGCCACAAATGTGGAAGCACAGAATCATCTAGAATGCCACTGTATGCTGTAGCGTTTGGATTTCCCGTCACAGAAACTAAGGGGCCTAGCCCGAACCATGAAAAACAGCCCCAGACGAATATTCCTCTGTCGTGGAAATTCATCACCACGTCGTGGAAATTACCACCAGGTACACTCAAAGTTAATCTTAAATGAATCATCCTTTATTATCAGTGCGCTGGAGAGGTCCCAACCAACTCAATACACCATAGTACATATGTTCAATCAGGAGCTCTGCTGGGGCAGTCCCAGCAGTTGTCTTATGTACTGCTATACACAGACAAGTTATATTTGCAGGATTTAGCATCATTAATTAATCATTGCCATTTTGTTTCATTCATGTGACTGACCAATGCTGGTTCATAACATGTGACAGAACAATACATCATGATGCTTCTTCTCTCTAAGATGAGACATTGAAACTGAGATATCTTTCATTATCAAAACAAAGGTCTGGCCGTACTGCCAAATTGCAGTGACTGATAGTGAGGATTTGTTCTGTCAGTCATTTGCATGAACACAGAAAACGGTTATTAGAAAAGCACATGAATAGAACACAGAAATGAGTGATTAGAAAAGCACAAACATGAAACATTTCCAGCACAACTCCTCCACCAAACTTTACAGTTGGCACTATGCATTCGGGCAGGTAGCGTTCTCCTGGCATCCGCCAAATCCAGATTAGTCCGCGATTCATCACTCCAAAAAACATGTTCCCCTGCTCCAGAGTCCAATGGCAGCAAGCTATACACCACTCCAGCCAACTCTTGGCATTGCGCATGGTGATCTTAAGCTTGTATGCTGCAGCTCGTTCATGCAAACCCATTTCATGAAGCTGCTGATTTACAGTTCTTGTGCTGACGTTGCTCCAGAGGCAATTTGGAATGTGGTCGTGAGTGTTGCAACCGAGGACAGATGATTTTTACACGGTACGCGCTTCAGCACTTGGCATTCCCGTTCTGTGAGCTTGTGTGGCCTACCACTTCGGGGCTGAGCCGTTGTTTCTCCTAGACGTTTCCACTTCACAATAATAGCATAGCACTTGCAGTGGACCAGGGCAGCTCTAGCAAGGCAGAAATATGACAAACTGACCTGTTGGAGAGGTGGCATCCTATGACAGTTGAAAGTCACTGAGCTCTTCAGTAAGGCCATTCTCATGCCAATATTTGTCTATGGAGATCGCATGGGTATGTGCTCGATTTTATACATCTACCAGCAACGGGTGTGGCTGAAATAGCCAATTCCACTGATTTGAAGGGGTGTCCACATACTTTTGTATATATAGTGTATATATATTATTCTATTATATATATATTTGTATTTTTCAGGTGGTGCTGCAGCACCCTCAGCACCTCTACTTCCTGCAGCTATGTCCAAAGTGCTAATTTAGCAGTTATGCAGTTGGTTATGGCATGAATTTTGACATTGGAAACGCAGCCTATCCAGCCGTAACGCACATTGCCCATATGTGCACGGAACAAGAGTAGCCTAATGTGCTTTTGGTACCTGTATACTTCATATTTAGAAACACTAAAATGTCTTCGTATTTGATTAAAAAGCAAGCATAGACTCCCCACCTCTCAATTAAGGCATTTTCTTGTCTGCCCAATGCAAACGCAAAGTAGTCAAATTTGTCAATAAAGCGTTTGGCTCCTGAGTACACTTGGGACAAATCAACAAATATAAATACAAAGTTTGAGAGGAGTAAAACAGTGAACTGACATTCACTTTTCACCTATGCATTGTAGGCAGGTCCACATTGTTTTAGCCACGCAGGTCTCTTTTTGGACGTGCATAAATCCCCCTCCATGATGTGGGCTACGTGTCCATGCCCATCATGAAACCTTTGGTGAATGCCGGTGAACCTCGTATTTAGAAGTGATCTGTAACCTGTAAAAATGTCTTGTTTTCCGTTTCATTTGTTCAAAACCCAAGCCCTCTCTTAGGCCTACTGGAACAAAGGTTGGGTTCAACTGCGATGCCTGCCTTTTTTTTATTTATCATGGCCGTTTTAGGATATCATTAGATTTTTACATTTCTTTATTGTTGTTGTCATTTAAAAACCAAAGATTGCTTGGGTTTCATACATTTTTATTACAACAAAACTTATCAGAATGATTCGCCTTCCTGGCTTTATGGTTTCAAGCATGAACCAAGTCGTGCGATTATGTTCATAAAACATACGCCTATTTGGGAGCAGTACAACGATGAGTGGATATTCTCCCCTTTCTCTTTCTCTCTCCAGTTCCAGTGAAACATTTGGATGTGCGCAAAAACCCTCCATAGTCTGTCTGCGTTGTTTTAACATTATATGCCCACGGGGAGAAATGATGGTGCCTGTAAGTGTGAAATAGCCTATTTAAAACAAGATAAGTTTTGTTTAGAATTTAATTCACATTTTTCTGTCTTTTTAGGCCTTATCAATAATGAATTGTGCTTATTGACAACGTTTGGCATGCCCATGCTCAGCCATAATGCAATTTCCAGTAGGTCTAGACCCTATATCAGTGTGAATGCTATTGAAGCCGTGCAATTACGTAGAGCAATGTGGACTGCAAATGGTTTGAAGTTAACGTATTTAGCAAAGATAGGTCTACATTTAGTTATTTTGTTGCTGTAAGCCATTTAACAAACTATAACGGACTAACAATGGAATTGGAGTTGATTCCAAGGCAATACATAAAAGACCGTAAACACATAACTTGAAGAAACCAAATATTTTCACCATAGGGCATGTTCTGATTGGCCAGTGAGGGGCCAAGCCTCAACACACCCACAACTAGTTTATTCATCAGAACCCACCCCTTTCACGCCAACAAGTGCGCCAATAACTGTGATAGTGAAAATAGCTAAAACATTTTTGGCACACCACTGAACCTATTAGACTAACGCCTGCACTTAGATTGACCAACGTGTTAGATTTGCTAAAAATAGAGCCCTCCATCATAGCTTTATGGCCATGTTGTAAAGACATTAGTGTGGCTCGGGGGCCTCCAGGATCAAATGCTGCTTTCACACATTGTTTTTCTGGTGAAGGGCAAAGTGATGCTGATGCTCCTCATCCTCCTCCTCCTCCTCTTCCTCCTCGTCCCAGCCTCCTAGACCCCTGATGGAGTATGAACCTTGTAAATGAAGGCTGTAAATCAGCCAGTTGAGCTGACACTATCCATCTGTGTGTGTGGCTAGATGATTCATTTGTATCCCTGAGGCCAATTAGGAGGAGAGCTAGGTGACGTACAGTGCAGTGAATAAGTATTTGCCCCCTTTCTCATTTTCTCTACTTTTGATCTTCAACCAAAACCTAATATTAGATCAAGGGAATCTCCGTGAACAAATAACACAACAATGGCATACTTCATTTCATTTATTTTCATAAACAAAGTTACGCAACACCCAATGCCCATGTGCGAAAAAGTAATTGCCCCCCTACACGCAATAACATGTTGTGCCACCTTTACCTGCAATGACTCCAACCAAACGCTTCCTGCAGTTGTTGATCAGCCTCTCATATCACTGTGGAGGAATTTTGGCCCACTTTTCCATGTAGAACTGCTGTAACTCAGCGACATTTGTGGGTTTTCAAACATGAACTGCTAGTTTCAAAGTCTTGCCGCAACCCTTCAAGTGGGATTAGGTCTGGATTTCTAACTTGTTGCTTTTTAGCCATTTTCATGTAGACTTGTGTGTTTTGGATCATTGTTTTTCTGCATGATCCAAATACGCTTCAGCTCACAGACGGATGGCCTTACATTCTCCTGTAGAATTCTCTGATACAGAGCAGAATTCATGGTTCCTTCTATTAAGGCAAGTCGTCCAGTTCCTGAGGCAGCAAAGCATCCCCAAACCATCACACTACCACCACCATGCTTGACCGTTGGTATGAGGTTCCTGCTGTGGAATGCAGTGTTTGGGTTTCGCCAGGCATAATGGGACCCATGTTGTCCAAAAAAGTTATACTTTTGAATCATCTGTCCATAGAACATTCTTCCAAGAGTCTTGATGATCATCCAGGTGCTTCCAGGTTATTTTTTTGGCAAACTTGAGTCAACGACATGGGTCCCATTATGTCTGGCGAAATTCAAACACTGCATTCCACAGCAAGAACATCATACCAGCGGTCAAGTATGGTGGTGGTAGTGTGATGGTTTGGGGATGCTTTGCTGCCCCAGGTCCATGGATGACTTGCCTTAATTCATTTGGTTTCTGTCATTACAGGTAAAAGTGGCACAGACAGTTATTGAGTGTAAGTGGGCAATTATTTTTTTCACACAGGGGAATTGAGTGTTGCATAACTTCAATTAAATAAATCAAATAAGTATCTATTTTTTTTAGATTTGTAAATTCAGGTTCTCTTTATCTAATATTAGGTTTTGGTTGAAGATTATTTTAACATTCAGTATCAAAAATATGCAAAAACAGAGAAAGTCAGAAAGGGGGCAAATACTTTTCCACAACACTGTATGTGTCTCAGGGTGGAGGGAGACCCTGAGGGTCCTGGGGTCTAGGATGCCTCCCAAATGGTACCCTATTCCAGATGAGCCTTTGACAAAAGTAGTGCACTAAATAGGGGATAGGGTGCCATTTGAGACAGAGTACTAGTTTTCTCCTGCCTTCTCCTACCAACCCCCAGCCTCCAACAGAAGACTGGAGGAAAGCACTCAGAGTATCTGTGACTGTCATCAGACTTTCAAATGGTGACCATGGCCTGAGATTGAGCAAGTCAAGGTCTGCTATGAAAGTTTATTATGAGATCAGTAAGATATGTTACGTCAGAGACACTTTACTTGCCGGCTATATAAATAATGTCTGCTATAAGACATTACATGTAATGTAATAAATGTATAAATATACAGTATAGGCAACAGCAGAGCCATATAGAACCATGTACTGTATATCAATAGCTCTGGGCTACAGTAGAAAAAAATCCATTTGAATCCTATTTCTCCAGTGAATGCCCCTACGCTGTTCGTGAGTGGTGGCCTGCCCTGAGCCCTAGCTTGAATGGCCTAAGGCAGTGAGACTGTCTCCAGCCCTGGCATGTGTGATGTGATGGAAGGGCCATATGTGTGTCTGGGACGTGAGCGCTAGCTGAGTCATGTCTGAGTGCTGTGGCTGTGGTATTCAGTGACCGTAAAGAAACCTCTCTCGGCTTCCAGGAGGAGTGGAGAAGGATGCCCGGCCAGACAAAGCTACCCACTGGACATAGACGCCAATTCAACGTCTATTCCACATTAGAAACAACGTTGATTCAACCAGTGTGTGCCAAGTGGGTGCAGCCCATAGGAACACAGCCATGCCTGGACCAAACCAGACTAACTACAGTACAGGCCAAAGAAAAACTGCACAGTGTGTCTGGAACTAGCCTACCCGGGTCCCAGATCTGTTTCTGCGGTCTTGCCAACTCCATTGCTGTCATTTAAGTGTTGGCAAGACAGCACAATGATATCTGTGACCAGGCTAGAACTAGCCTGCTTTCAACCAGGAATGAATCCCTCAACGCTCTCTCCCTCAACACTCTCTCTCTCTCGTCCATTGCAGTTACATTACTCATTGTCTCTTTCATCTCGCGTGCTATGAGTAGTATGATCAGCAGACCCCAGAAAGCAACAGCATTCAAACCCAATCACCCAGAGCTGTGAAACGCTCTAGTCTAGCGCTTCCCTGGCCTGCTCTGGCCCACTCCACTGAATTAACAGCCCCTTTCTTGGGCTTGGCGAACCGAACAGACATAAACAACCACTTGTTTCCCTTGATTACTCGTTGTAGGGAAAAGTGGGGGGGGGGGAAAAAAAATCCCAATTCTGGGAATGGGGACAAGGGGGTACTGAGGGATTTTTTTCATCTTCATAGCGTGACCAATTTGATGGTCATTCCTTTCTTCTTTTTTTCTCCTTTCGTGTGTGTTGAGGTCATTGGATGGATTGATTGTTTTACTACAGACTTCAGAAATCATTGCCTGGTGTCACGCACCCCTCCGAAATAAAACAGGTCTGCGACACAGAGGGAGCATTCTTCTGCCTCAGTGAGGGGGCTCTCTCTCTCTCACACACCCACCCCTCTCCCAAAGTCCCACTCTCTCTGGAGTTATAAGCAGAGCCCTTCACAGAGCTCTATATTTGAACGTGCGAGCTAGGGTTGAGCGGTATCCAGATTTTCATATCGTCATACTGTCCTTCTCTCGTCCCGGTATTACCGGCTTAGTACACAAAGGGGCGCCAAAAAACACAAATAAATCCCATTGGGCATCCATTTCCAGAATGCTAACAAAATTAGCACAAGTAACAGTGAATTTCTATGGAAACTGCTCGCTAAATATGCTAACGAGCTTAGACGAAAATGAACAAATTGCAAAGACAGGCAATCCGGCTCATAAAGTTATACATAAACTCAGCAACAACAAAAAACGTCTTCTCACTGTCAACTGCGTTTATTTTCAGCAAACTTAACATGTGTAAATATTTGTATGAACATAAGATTCAACAACAGACATAAACTAAACAAGTTCCACAGACATATGACTTACAGAAATGTAATAATATGTCCCTGAACAAAGGGGGGGGGGGGTCAAAAGTAACAGTAACAGTCAGTATCTGGGGTGGCCACCAGCTGCATTAAGTACTTCAGTGAATCTCCTCCTCATGGACTGCACCAGAATAGCCAGTTCTTGCTGTGAGATGTTACCCCACTCTTCCACCAAGCCACCTGCAAGTTCCTGGACATTTCTGGGGGGAATGACCCTAGCCCTCACCCTCCGATCCAACAGGTCCCAGACGTGCTCAATGGGATTGAGATCCGGGCTCTTCGCTGGCCATGGCAGAACACTGACATTCCTGTCTTGCAGGAAATCACGCACAGAACAAGCAGTATGGCTGGTGGCATTGTCATGCTGGAGGGTCAGGACAGTATGAGCCTGCAGGAAGGGTACCACATGAGGGAGGAGGAAATCTTCCCTGTTATGCACAGCATTGAGATTTCCTGCAATGACAACAAGCTCAGTCCGATGATGCTGTGACACACCACCCCAGACCATGACAGACCCTCCACCTCCAAATCGATCCCGCTCCAGAGTGCAGGCCTCTGTGTAACGCTCAATCCTTTGACGATAAATGCGAATCACCCCTGATGAAACAAAACCGTGACTCATCAATGAAGGGCACTTTTTGCCGGTCCTGTCTGGTCCAGCAACGGTGGGTTTGTGCCCATAGGTGACGTTGTTGCCAGTGATGTCTGGTAAGGACCTGCCTTACAACAGGCCTACGAGCCCTCAGTCCAGCCTCTCTCAGCCTATTGCGGACAGACAGCACTGATGGAGGGATTGTGCGTTCCTGGTGTAACTCGGGCAGTTGTTGTTGCCATCCTGTACCTGTTCCACAGGTGTGATGTTCGGATGTACCGATCCTGTGCATGTGTTGTTACATGTGGTCTGCCACTGCAAGGACGATCAGCTGTCCGTCCTGTCTCCCTGTAGCGCTGTCTTCGGCATCTCACAGTATGGACATTGCAATTTATTGCCCTGGCCACATCTGCAGTCCTCATGCCTCCTTGCAGCATGCCTAAGGCACGTTCACGCAGATGAGCAGGGACCCTGGCATCTTTCTTTTGGTGTTTTTCAGAGTCAGTAGAAAGGCCTCTTTAGTGTCCTAAGTTTTCATAACTGTGACCTTAATTGCCGTCTGTAAGCTGTTAGCGTCTTAACGACCGTTCCACAGGTGCATGTTCATTAATTGTTTATGGTTCATTGCACAAGCATGGGAAACAGTGTTTAACTCCATTCTTTTGGAGAGATTGGAAACCCAAATTGGTCTACACGGACAAGTTCTGGCCTGGTTTAGATCTTATCTGTCGGAAAGATATCAGTTTGACTCTGTGAATGGTTTGTCCTCTGACAAATGAACTGTAAATTTCGGTGTTCCTCAAGGTTCCGTTTTAGGACCACTATTGTTTTCACTATATATTTTACCTCTTGGGGATGTAATTCGAAAACATAATGTTAACTTTCACTGCTATGCGGATGACACACAGCTGTACATTTCAATGAAACATGGTGAAGCCCCAAAATTGCCCTCGCTAGAAGCATGTGTTTCAGACATAAGGAAGTGGATGGCTGCAAACATTCTACTTTTAAACTCGGACAAAACAGAGATGCTTGTTCTAGGTCCCAAGAAATAAAGAGATCTTCTGTTGAATCTGACAATTAATCTTAATTGTTGTACAGTCGTCTCAAATAAAACTGTGAAGGACCTCGGCGTTACTCTGGACCCTGATCTCTCTTTTGAAGAACATATCAAGACCATTTCAAGGACCGCTTTTTTCCATCTACGTAACATTGCAAAAGTCAGAGACTTTATGTCCAAAAATGATGCAGAAAAATTTATCCATGCTTTTGTCACTTCTAGGTTAGACTACTGCAATGCTCTACTTTCCGGCTACCCGGATAAAGCACTAAATAAACTTCAGTTAGTGCTAAATACGGCTGCTAGAATCCTGACTAGAACCCAAAGAATTTATCATATTACTCCAGTGCTAGCCTCCCTACACTGGCTTCCTGTCAAAGCAAGGGCTGATTTCAAGGTTTTACTGCTAACCTACAAAGCATTACATGGGCTTGCGCCTACCTATCGCTCTGATTTGGTCCTGCCGTACATACCTACACATACACTACGGTCACAAGACGCAGGCCTCCTAATTGTCCCTAGAATTTCTAAGCAAACAGCTGGAGGCAGGGCTTTCTCCTATAGAGCTCCAGTTTTATGGAACGGTCTGCCTACCCATGTCAGAGACGCAAACTCAGGCTCAACCTTTAAGTCCTTACTGAAGACTCATCTCTTCAGTGGGTCATATGATTGAGTGTAGTCTGGCCCAGGAGTGGGAAGGTGAACGGAAAGGCTCTGGAGCAACGAACCGCCCTTGCTGTCTCTGCCTGGCCGGTTCCCCTCTTTCCACTGGGATTCTCTGCCTCTAACCCTATTACAGGGGCTGAGTCACTGGCTTACTGGGGCTCTCTCATACCGTCCCTGGAGGGGGTGCATCACCTGAGTGGGTTGATTCACTGATGTGGTCATCCTGTCTGGGTTGGCGCCCCCCCCTTGGGTTGTGCCGTGGCGGAGATCTTTGTGGGCTATACTCAGCCTTGTCTCAGGATGGTAAGTTGGTGGTTGAAGATATCCCTCTAGTGGTGTGGGGGCTATGCTTTGGCAAAGTGGGTGGGGTTATATCCTTCCTGTTTGGCCCTGTCTGGGGGTGTCCTCGGATGGGGCCACAGTGTCTCCTGACCCCTCCTGTCTCAGCCTCCAGTATTTATGCTGCAGTAGTTTATGTGTCGGGGGGCTAGGGTCAGTTTGTTATATCTGGAGTACTTCTCCTGTCCTATTCGGTGTCCTGTGTGAATTTAAGCGTGCTCTCTCTAATTCTCTCTTTCTCTCTTTCTCTCTCTCGGAGGACCTGAGCCCTAGGACCATGCCTCAGGACTACCTGACATGATGACTCCTTGCTGTCCCCAGTCCACCTGGCCGTGCTGCTGCTCCAGTTTCAACTGTTCTGCCTTATTATTATTCGACCATGCTGGTCATTTATGAACATTTGAACATCTTGGCCATGTTCTGTTATAATCTCCACCCGGCACAGCCAGAAGAGGACTGGCCACCCCACATAGCCTGGTTCCTCTCTAGGTTTCTTCCTAGGTTTTGGCCTTTCTAGGAAGTTTTTCCTAGCCACCGTGCTTCTACACCTGCATTGCTTGCTGTTTGGGGTTTTAGGCTGGGTTTCTGTACAGCACTTTGAGATATCAGCTGATGTACGAAGGGCTATATAAATAAATTTGATTTGATTTGATTTAAACCCTTTACAATGAAAATCTGTAAAGTTATTTGGATTTTTTACTAATTATCTTTGAAAGACAAGGTATACCGCCCAAGCCTAGTGCGAACACACACACACACACACACACACACACACACACACACACACATACACACACACACACACACACACACACACACACACACACACACACACACACACACACACACACACTCCCCCCTCTGCAGAGCATCTGTTGCTGCTGTTGTGTTCCAGGCCGTTAAGATTAAGTTATGTTTGATTTTTCAGTGTCTGGTTGGCTCCTTTTCTGTGAATGACGCACAGCAGAATAACACTGAATAACTGTAACAATACCCCTCCAATCCTCCACTTCCTAAGCATCTGCTGTTTAGGGTGGGGGATTGGGGACTTGGTCTATAACTCCAACCACTTGAGTTCTCCTGTGAAATAAAAACAGATAGCATATCCACAGAGAGAGTGAGGAACTGGGGGAGTACAGTTCAGTGGAGCTGTCAGAAGACAGACGGGAGAAAACAGGAGAAAGCAAGGGGAGGCAAGAGAAAGCAGGGGGAGACAGGGGCAGGAGAAAGCAGGGGGACAGAGGGAGGCAGGAGAAAGCAGGGGGACAGAGGGAGGCAGGAGAAAGCAGGGGGAGACAGGGCAGGAGAAAGCAGGGGGACAGAGGGAGGCAGGAGAAAGCAGGGAGAGACAGGGGCAGGAGAAAGCAGGGGGACAGAGGGAGGCAGGAGAAAGCAGGGGGACAGAGGGAGTCAGGAGAAAAGCAGGGGGACAGAGGGAGGCAGAAGAAAGCAGGGGGAGACAGGGGCAGGAGAAAGCAGGGGGACAGAGGGAGGCAGGAGAAAGCAGGGGGACAGTGGGAGGCAGGAGAAAGCAGGGGGAGACAGGGGCAGGAGAAAGCAGGGGGACAGAGGGAGGCAGGAGAAAGCAGGGAGAGACAGGGGCAGGAATGGGGAAGGCGGGAAAAAGATGGGGAAAGGGAGAGGCAGGAGGAAGCGGGGGGAGACAGAGGCAGGAGGAAGCAGGGGGAGACACTGAGAACAGAGAGTGAGGAGAGGAGGCAACATTAGCACAAACAAAAGTTAGCCTCACTCCCGACGTCTTTCCCTCTCTCTGCAGTGTTTCTGTTCTGAAGCAAGGAGAAGGGTATAAACCAGCTAAACACTGGAACTTTCCCTCTGCAACAGAGATCACATCTACAGGTGTGTTCATAAGATACAGTTGAAGTCAGAGGTTTACATACACTTAGGTTGGAGTCATTAAAACTAGTTTTTCAACCACTCCACATATTCTTGTTAACAAACTACAGTTTTGGCAAGTCGGTTAGGACATCTACTTTGTTCATGACACAAGTAATTTTTCCAACAATTGTTTACAGACCGATTATTTCACTTATAATGGTCACACCCTGACCTTAGAGAGCCTTTACATTTCTCTATTTGGTTCGGTCAGGGTGTGATTTGGGTGGGCATTCTAGTTTGTCTATTTCTTTGATGGCCGTGTATGGTTCCCAATCAGAGGCAGCTGTCTATCGTTGTCTCTGATTGGGAATCATACTTAGGCAGCCTGTTTTCCACCTGAGTTTGTGGGATCTTGTTTTTGCACAGAAGCTGTTTAGCCCTGCAGAACTTTACGTTTGTTTATCTTTTGTTGTTTTTGGGTGTTCATTCTGCGCTTTGGTCTCATTCCGACAACGGACGTAACAATAATTCACTGCATCACAATTCCAGTGGGTCAGAAGTTTACTTACACTAAGTTGACTGTGCCTTTAAACGGCTTGGAAAATTCCAGAAAAGGATGTCATGGCTTTAGAAGCTTCTGATAGGCTAATTGACATCATTTGAGTCAATTGGAGGTGTACCTGTGGATGTATTTCAAGACCTACCTTCAAACTCAGTGCCTCTTTGCTTGACATCATTGGCAAATCAAAAGAAATCAGCCAAGACCTCAGAAAAAAAATTGTAAACCTCCACAAGTCTGGTTCATCCTTGGGAACAATTTAAAAACGGCTGAAGGTAACACGTTCATCTTACAAACAATAGTACGCAAGTATAAACACCATGGAACCGCGCAGACGTCATACAGCTCAGGAAGGAGAGTCGTTCTGTCTCCAAGAGATGAACGTACTTAGGTGCGAAAAGTGCTAATCAATCCCAGAACAACAGCAAAGGACCTTGTGAAGATGCTGGAGGAAACAGGTACAAAAGTATCTATATCCACAGTAAAACGAGTCTTATATAGACATAACCTGAAAGGCTGCTCAGCAAGGAAGCCACTGCTCCAAAACCGCCATAAAAAAGCCAGACTACAGTTTGCAACTGCACATAAGGACAAATATTGTACTTTTTGAAGAAATGTTCTCTGGTCTGATGAAAGAAAAATAGAACTGTTTGGCCATAATGACCATCGTTATGTTTGGAGGAAAAAGGGGGATGCTTGCAAGCCGAAGAACATCATTTCAACCACAAAGCATCATGTTGTGGGGGTGCTTTGCTGCAGGAGGGACTGGTGCACTTCACAAAATAGATAGCATCATGAGGAAAGAACATTATGTGGATATATTGAAGCAACATCTCAAAACATCAGTTAAAGCTTGGTCGCAAATGTGTGGGCAGAACTGAAAAAGCATGTGCGAGCAGGGAGGCCTACAAACCTGACTCAGTTACACCAGCTCTGTCAGGAGGAATGGGCCAAAATTCACCCAACTCATTGTGGGAAGCTTGTGGAAGGCTCCCGAAACGATTGACCCAACATAAACAATTTAAAGGCAATGCTACCAAATACTAATTGAGTGTATGTAAACTTCTGACCCACTGGGAATAAATCTCTCTACTATTATTCTGATATTTCACATTCTTAAAATTAAGTGGTGATCCTAACTGACCTAGGACAGGGACTTTTTACTAGGATTAAATGTCAGTAGTTGTGAAAAACTGAGTTGACATGTATTTGGCTAAGGTGTATGTAAACTTCTGACTTCAACTGTAACTGCTGTGTGACCAACAGGATCTGCTCATATCACCTGATCAGTGGAGGCTGCTGAGGGAAGGACGGCTCATAATCATGGCTTCAATGGAGGCAATGGAATGGTATCAACCACATGTTTGATACCATGCCATTGACTCCATTCCAGCCATTATTATGAGCCGTCCTCCCCTCAGTAGCCTCCAATGCAACTGATGTCTCATCTCCTCCTCGCCAGTCGATAGGTGTGTGTGTGTGTGTGAGAGAGAGTGTACAGAATTTTGGGTTCAATGTGTACTGTATCATAGCTCTGCCTAGGCCCTGTCATGGCAGAGGCGTTGGCATGACAACAGCACCAGAGGTAGGCTGAGCCATGACAATTTGTCAGTTTTATGCATTATAATACTCATAGTATTTTTGCCAAGTGGCGTACATATGAACTCAAGATAGTGCACTTTGATTGTTACAGAGCAGACATCATCATGCCCCGTTTATACAAACATAAAACAACAGGGGTCTAGCCCCTCTTGAGGTTGTTGAGAGACCAGCCTGCGAAGTGAGAGAAGGGAAGAAGTACATTTGAGTAGCAGCAAGAGATGAAAAAACACGACTGAATGATAACCCAAGAAGACTCGAGGCTGTAATTGCCGACAAAGGTGCTTCAACAAAATACTGAGTAAACGGTCTAAAAACTTATGTAAATAACCTATTTCTGTTTTCAAATTGCAACCATTTCTAAAAACTTGTTTTCGCTTTGTGATTATGGGGTATTGCGTGTAGATTGATGAGGGGGGGAAATGATTTAATCCATTTTAGAATAAGGCTAACATTAAAAAAATGTGGAAAAGGTGAAGGGGTCTGAATACTTTCCGAAAGCACTGTATCCATAATAATCTAATCATGTAGACTAACCTACATGGGATGGAAACATTCAGTACATGAAAACTTAAGCGAAAAAGGCAGCTTCATTAAATAGTGCCGGCAAAACACCATTCTCAACGTCAACAGTGAAGAGGCGACTCCGGGACTCTGGCCTTCTAGGCAGAGTTGCAAAGAAAAAGCCATATCTCAGACTGGCCAATAAAAATAACAGATTAAGCTGGGCGAAAGAACACAGACACTGGACAGAGGAACTCTGCCAAGAAGGCCAGAATCCCATAGTCGCCTCTTCACTGTTGACATTGAGACTGGTGCTTTGCGGGTACTATTTAAAGAAGCTGCCAGTTGAAGACTTCTCAAACTAGGCACTCTAATGTACTTGTCCTCTTGCTCAGTTGTGCACCAGGGCCTCCCACTCGTTCTATTCTGGTTAGAGCCATTTTGTGCTGTTCTGTGAAGGGAGTAGTACACAGCATTGTACGAGATCTTCAGGTTCTTGGCAATTTCACGCATAGAGTAGCCTTCATTTCTCAGAATAAGAATAGACTGATGAGTTTCAGAAGAAAGTTATTTGTTTCTGGCCATTTTGAGCCTGTAATCTAACCCACAAATGCCGATGCTCCAGATACTCAACTAGTCTAAAGAAGGCCAGTTATATTGCTTCTTTAATCAGAACAACAGTTTTCAGCTGTGCTAACATAATTGCAAAAGGGTTGTCTAATGATCAATTAGCCTTTTAAAATGATAAACTTGGATTAACTAACATAACGTGCCATTGGAACACAGGAGTGATGATTGCTGATAATAGGCCTCTGTACGCCTATGTAGATATTCCATTAAAAATCTGTTTCCAGCTACAATAGTCATTTACAACATTAACAATGTATTTCTGATCAATTTGATGTTATTTTAAATGGACAAAAAAATAGTATTTTCTTTTGTCACGATTGTCGTAGGGAGTAGACCAAAGCGCAGCGTGGTGTGAATCCATTATTTTATTGAATGATGAAAAACACAAAGAAAACTGAAACAAAAACAACAAAACGAACGTGACGCTATGACAACGAGTGCTGACACAGGCAACTACACATAGACAATAACCCACGAAATACCCACTGCTCTGGCAGCTCCTGGCTGGCTGACGGCTCTGGCATCCCCTGGCTGGCTGATGGCTCTGGCAGCCCCTGGCTGGCTGACGGCTCTGGCAACCCCTGGCTGGCTGACGGCTCTGGCAGCTCCTGGCTGGCTGACGGCTCTGGCAGCTCCTGGCTGACTGACGGCTCAGGACAGACTGGCGGCTCTGACGGCTCAGGACAGACTGGCGGCTCTGACGTCTCAGGACAGACTGGTGGCTCTGACGGCTCAGGACAGACTGGCGGCTCTGACGGCTCAGGACAGACTGGTGGCTCGAGCAGCTCAGGACAGACGGGAGACTCTAGCAGCTCAGGACAGACGGGAGACTCTAGCAGCTCAGAACAGACGGGAGACTCTAGCAGCTCATGACAGACGGGAGACTCTAGCAGCTCAGGACAGACGGGAGATCTAGCAGCTCAGGACAGACGGGAGAATCTAGCAGCTCATGACAGACGGGAGACTCTAGCAGCTCAGGACAGACGGGAGACTCTAGCAACTCAGGACAGACGGGAGACTCTAGCAGCTCAGGACAGACGGGAGAATCTAGCAGCTCAGGACAGACGGGAGAATCTAGCAGCTCAGGATTGACGGAAGACTCTAGCAGCTCAGGACAGACAGGAGACTCTGGCAGCTCAGTACAGACGGGAGACTCCAGCAGCTCAGGACAGACGGGAGACTCCAGCAGCTCAGGACAGACGGGAGACTCTAGCAGCTCAGGACAGACGGGAGACTCTAGCAGCTCAGGACTAATGGGAGACTCTGGCGGCTCAGGACAGACGGGAGACTCTAGCAGCTCAGGACAGAGGAGGCGCACTGTAGGCCTGGAGCGTGGTGCCGGCACTGGTGGTACTGGGCCGAGGACACGCACCTCAGTGTGAGTGCGGGGAGGAGGAACAGGGAGAACTGGGCTCTGGCGTCGTACAGGAAGCCCGGTGCGGGGGGCTGCCACCGGAGGGCTGGTGCGTGGAGATGGCACCGGATAGACCGGACAGAGAAGGTGCACTGGAGATCTGGAGCACCAACCCTGCCCAACCTTACCTGGTCCCCGTAGCCCGACCAGTGCGGCGAGGTGGAATAGCCGAACCGGCGAACCGGGGACACCATGCGTAAGGCTGGTGCCGTGTATGCCGGCCCGAGGAGACCAGATGCGTAGAGCCGGCTTCATGGCACCTGGCTCGATGCCCACTCTAGCCCGGCAGATACGAGGAGCTGGAATGTACCGCACCGGGCTATGCACACGCACCGGGGACACCGTGCGCTCCACTGCATAACACTGTGCCTGCCCGGTACAACGCCCTCTCTCTCCACTGTAAGCACGGGGAGCTGGCGCAGGTCTCCTACTTGACTTCGCCACACTCCCCGTGTGCCCTCCCCCAATACATTTTTGGGCTGCCACTCGGGCTTCCAGCCGCGCCGCCGTGCTGCCTCCTCATACCAGCGCCTCTCTGCTTTCGCTGCCTCTAGCTCTGCTTTGGGACGGCGATATTCCCCTGGCTGTGCCCAGGGTCCTTTGCCGTCCAGAATCTCTTCCCAAGTCCAAAAGTCCTGCGGTTGCTGCTGCTGTCCGTTACCACGCTGCTTGGTCCATTGTTGGTGGGTTATTCTGTCACAATCGTCGTAGGGAGTAGACCAAAGCGCAGCGTGGTGTGAATCCATTCTTTTATTGAATGACGAAAAACACAAAGAACACTTAAACAAAAACAACAAAATGAATGTGACGCTATGATAACGAGTGCTGACGCAGGCAACTACACATAGACAATAGACACATAGACAATAACCCACGAAATACCCAAAGAAGATGGCTGCCTAAATAAGGTTCCCAATCAGAGACAACGATAAACACCTGCCTCTAATTGAGAACCAATCTAGGCAACCATAGACTAACATAAACACCTAGATGAAAACAACCCCATAAATCTACAAAATCCCCTAGACAGTACAAACCCTAGAATGAGACAAAAACACACATATCACCCATGTCACATCCTGACCTAACCAAAATAATAAAGAAAACAAAGAATACTAAGGTCAGGGCGTGACATCTTTCAAAAACAAAGACATTTGTAAGTGACCACAAACATTTGAACGGTAGGGTATGGTTCATAAAGTACAGACAATTTACTCTGAGAATTTAGCGTGATTAGAGTGAATGTCATTACTGCCATGGACAGAACAGCACAAACTTCAAACGTCAACTGACAAGCTAGCTAGTGACTGCTGGTTTGTGTGATATCATGGTCATTTTCTAAATTAAAACTGTGGAATACAAAACTAAATCTAGCATATATGAAATATATTTATATATACAGTGTCTTCGGAAAGCATTCAGACCCATAGACTTTTTCCACATTTTGTTAGGCTTATTCCAAAATGTATAAAAACAATAAAAAATCCTCATCAATCTACACACAATACCCTATAATGACAAAGACCCCCTCTCACCCGCAGAGGTGGGAGGAGGGAACTGGTGGGGGTTATCAACTCACGCCCTGTTGTAAATCAAGTACAGAACATTCAGCTCTCCTTCTCCAATGTTCACCAGAGGAATGTCTTTTGTTTCAACAGACTTTTCCTGCCGCAACTCTAACATGTTCTAAAGCAAATACTGGAATAATATTTCTAACATAGAACGTGTGGAATGGTCAGAGGCGAACTAAAGAACACTAATGTGATTGTCTGTAGACCCTGCCACATACGTCTCGTGTTTGAGCCATTGAATTGCGACTACCTTGTCTCTATGCTGACACTTTGCTTGTTTGATTGCCTTGCGGAAGGAATAACTACACTCTTTGTATTCGGTCATGTTTCCAGTCGCCTTGCTATGATTAAATGCTGTGGTTCGCACTTTCAGTTTTGTGCAAATGCTGCCATCAATCCACGGATTCTGGTTAGGAAAGGTTTTAATAGTCACAGTGGGTACAACATCTCCAATGGACTTCCTAATAAACTCACTCACCGAGTCAGCAAATACGTGGATGTTATTGTCTGAGGCTACCCGGAAAATATCCCAGTCCACTTGATCGAAGCAATCTTGAAGCATGGAATCCGATTGGTCAGACCAGCTTTGGATAGACCTAATCACGGGCGCTTCCTGTTTTAGTTTCTGCCTATAGGAGGGGAGCAACAAGGTGTCATTGTCAGATTTGCCAAAACGAGGGCGGGGGAGGGCAGTGTTTGCGTCACGGAAGTTAGAGCAGTGGTCCAGTGTTTTGCTTGAGCAGGTACTACAATCACTGTGCTAGTAGAATTTAGGTAGCCTTGTTCTCAAATTAGCTTTCTTAAAATCGCCAGCTACAATAAATGCAGCCTCAGGATATATGGTTTCCAGTTTACATAGAGTCCAGTGAAGTTCTTTCAGGGCCGTCGAAGTATATACATGGCTGTGACTATAATCGAGGAGAATTATATTGGTAGATAATGCGGTCGGCATTTAATTGTAAGGAATTCTAGGTCAGGTGAACAAAAGAACTTGAGTTCCTATATGTTGTTATGAGTACACCATGAGTCGGTAATCATAAAGCATAGAACCCCGCCCTTCTTCTTACCAGAGAAATGTTAGTTTCTGTCAGCGCGATGCATGAAGAAACCTGGTGGCTGTTACAACTCTGACAACATATCCCGAGTGAGTCATGTTTCCATGAAACAGATTATGTTACAATCTCTGATGTCTTTCTGGAAGGCAACTCGTGCCCTAATTTCGTCCACCTTGTTGTCTAGAGATTAGACATTGGCGAGTAATAAGCTCAGAAGCGGTGGATGGTGTGCGACCAGGAGACCGCTCCGTCTGCCTCTCCTGCGGCGCCAACGTTGTTTTGGGTCGGCCTCTGGGATTAGATCCAATGTCCAGAGTGGAGGTCCGAACAAAGGATCCGCTTAGGGAAAGTCGTATTCCTGGTCATAATGTTGGTAAGTTGACGTCGCTCTTATATCCAATAGTTCTTCCCGACTGTATGTAATAACACTTACGATTTTCTGGGATAACAATGTAAGGAATAATCAATAAAAAACAAATTACCAGTGGTTTCCTAAGGACTTGAAGCGAGGCAACCTTCTCTGTCGGGCCATCTGTCTGCGCCATCTTGCATTTAACTTCTTCCATTTAAGAATGATGGAGGCCACTGTGTTCTTGGGGACCTTCAATGCTGCAGACATTTTTTTGTACCCATCCTCAGATCTGTGCCTCATCACAATCCTGTCTCGGAGCCCACCGGACAATTCCTTCAACCTCATGGCTTGGTTTTTGCTCTGACATACACTGTCAACTGTGGGACCTTAATGTAGAAAAGTGAGTGCCTTTCCAAATCATGTCCAATCAATTGAATTTACCACAGGTGGACTCCAATCAAGTTTTAGAAACATCTCAAGGATGAACATTGGAAATAGGATGCACTGGAGCTCAATTTCGAGTTTCATAGTAGCGGGTCTTAATAGTAAATAGTAAATAAATAATCTGTTTTTTTTAAATACATTTGCAAAAAATTCTAAAAACCTGTTTTCTCTTTGTGATTATGGGGTTTTGTGTGTAGATTTTTTATGAGGATTTTTTATTTTTTGAATAAGTCTGTAACGTAACAAAATGAGGAAAAAGTCAATACTTTACGAAGGCACTGTACAGACAGGCAGACAGACAGAGACAGACAGACAGGCAGGCAGGCAGGCAGGCAGGCAGGCAGGCAGGGCAGAGACAGACAGACAGACAGACAGACAGACAGACAGACAGACAGACAGACAGACAGACAGACAGACAGACAGACAGACAGACAGACAGACAGACAGACAGACAGACAGACAGACAGACAGACAGACAGACAGACAGACAGACAGACACCTTAGCCAAATACATTTAAACTCAGTTTTTCAAAACTCCTGACATTTAATCATTGTAAAATTCCCCTGTCTTAGGTCAGTTAGGATCACCACTTTATTTTAAGAATGTGAAATGTCAGAATAATAGTAGACAGAATGATTTATTTCAGCTTTTATTTCTTTCATCACATTCCCAGTGGGTCATAAGTTTACATACACTCAATTAGTATTTGGTAGCATTGCCTTTAAATTGTTTAACTTGGGTCAAAAATTTAGGGTAGCCTTCCACAAGCATCCCACAATAAGTTTGGTGAATTTTGGCCCATTCCTCCTGACAGAGCTGGTGTCACTGAGTCAGGTTTGTAGGCCTCCCTGCTCGCACATGCTTTTTCAGTTCTGCCCACAAATGTTCTATGGGATTGGGGTCAAGGCTTTGTGATGGCCACTCCAATACCTTGACATGGTTGTCCTTAAGCCATTTTGCCACAACTTTGGAAATATGCTTGGGGTCATTGTCCATTTGGAAGACCCATTTGCGACCAAGCTTTAACTTCCTGACTGATGTCTTGAGATGTTGCTTCAATATATCCACATAATTCTCCTCCCTTGTGATGCCATCTATTTTGTAAAGTGCACCAGTCCTTCCTGCAGCAAAGCACCCCCACAACATGATGCTGCCACACCCGTGCTTCACGGTTGGGATGGTGTTCTTCGGCTTGCAAGACTCCCCCTTTTCCTCCAAACATAATGATGGTCATTATGGCCAAACAGTTCTATTTTTGTTTCATCAGACCAGAGGACATTTCTCCATGTGCAGTTGCAAACCGTAGTCTGGCTTTTTTTATGGCGGTTTTGGATCAGTAGCTTCTTCCTTATATAGGACTCATTTTACTGTGGGTATAGATACTTTTGTACCTGTTTCCTCCAGCATCTTCACAAGGTCCTTTGCTGTTGTTCTGGGATTGATTTGCACTTTTCGCACCTAAATACATTAATCTCTAGGAGACAGAACGCGTCTCCTTCCTGAGCGGTATGACAGCTGCGTGGTCCCATGGTGTTTATTCTTGCTTACTATTGTTTGTACAGATGAACGTGGTACCTTCAGGCATTTGGAAATTGTTCCCAAGGATGATTTCTGAGGTCTTGGCTGATTTCTTTTGATTTTCCCATGATGTCAAGCAAAGAGGCACCGAGTTTGAAGGTAGGCCTTGAAATACATCCACAGGTACACTTCCAATTGACTCAAATGATGTCAATAAGCCTATCAGAAGCTTCAAAAGCTATGACATTATTTTCTGGAATTTTCCAAGCTGTTTAAAAGGCACAGTCAACAGTGTGTCTAAACTTCTGACCCACTGGGATTGTGATTAGAGGTCGACTGATTATGATTTTTCAAAGCCGATACCGATTCCGATTATTGGAGGACCAAAAAAAGCCGATACCGATTAATCGGCCAATTTTAATTTATTTATTTGTTATAATGACAATTACAACAATACTGAATTAACACTTATTTTAACTTAATATAATACATAAATCAAATCACTTTTAGCCTCAAATAAATTATGAAACATGTTCAATTTAGTTTAAATAATGCAAAAACAAAGTAAACTATAATTTCGAAAATAAACCGTTCCATATTATCTCTAACGGGTGGCATCCATAAGTCTATATATTCTTGTTACATTGCACAACCTTCAATGTTATGTCATAATTACTTAAAATTCTGGCAAATTAGTTCGCAACGAGCCATGCGGCCCAAACTGTTGCATATACCCTGACTCTGCATTCAATGAACGCAAGAGTAGTGACACCATTTCCCTAGTTTAATATTGCCTGCTAACATGAATTTCTTTTAACTAAATATGCAGGTTTAAATGTATATACTTCTGTGTATTGATTTTAAGAAAGGCATTGATGTTTACAGTTAGGTACATTCGTGCAACGATTATGTTTTTTTCCGCAAATGCTCTTTTGTTAAAACCTTTTACAGCTAGACGTTCCGCTAGCGGAACCCCTCGACAACATCTGGTGAAATGGCAGAGCACCAAATTCAAATTACAAAGGTAATTACTATAAATATTAAACTTTCATGAAATCACACATGCAATACACCAAATTAAAGCTACACTTGTTGTTAATACACTTGTTGTTAATCCAGCCAACGTGTCAGATTTCAAAAAGGCTTTACGGCAAAAGCAAACCATGCGATTATCTGAGGACAGCACCCCATCAAACAAACACAGACAATCATATTTCATCCCGCCAGGTGCGACTCAAAACTCAGAAATAACGATATAATTCATGCCTTACCTTTGAAGAACTTATTTTGTTGGCACTCCAAAATGTCCCATAAACATCAGAAACGGTCCTTTTGTTCAATAAATTCCATCGTTATATCTCCAAAATGTCCATTTATTTGGCGCGTTTGATCCAGAAAAACACAGTTTCCAACTCGTGCAACATGACTACAAAATATCTAATAAGTTACCTGTAAACTTGTTCCAAACATTTCAAACAACTTTGCTAATAAACTTTAGGTATTGTTTTATGCAAATAATCGAAAACATTTAAGACGGTATAAAATGTGTTCAATATCGGAAGAAAACAAAGTGGAGCGAGCTTTCAGTTCGTGCGCCCCAACCACAACAGTACACTAGACTGGACCCTAGTTCTGAACAGCCCCACAAAGTAGATGTCCTAACCGACTTGCCAAAACTATAGTTTGTTAAAACCTCTTGCGTCGACCCGAGACGCAATCGTCCCATCTAGCCATCAGCAAATGCAAATGCGCTACGCCAAATGCTAATAGCACTCGTTAAAACTCAAACGTTCATTAAAACACACATGCAGGGTACTGAATTAAAGCTACACTAGTTGTGAATCTAGCCAACAAGTCAGATTATTAAAATGCTTTTCGGCGAAAGCATGAGAAGCTATTATCTGATAGCATGCAACACCCCGAAATACCTGAATGCGACGTAAACAAAAGAATTTGCGTAGCCGGCACTACACAAATAGCAGAAATAAAATATAAAACTATCATTACCTTGGACGAGCTTCTTTGTTGGCACTCCTATATGTCCCATAAACATCACTATTGGGTCTTTTTTTCGATTAAATCGGTCCATATATACCCAAAATATCCATCTATGGAAACTGTGTGATTCAGAAAAAAACAGTTTCAAAACGCTACGTCATTTTTTAAAATTAAAAAAGTCGACGATAAACTTTCACAAAACACTTCGAAATACTTTTGTAATCCAACTTTAGTTATTAGTAAACGTTAATAATCTATCAAATTGATCACGGGGCGATGTGTATTCAATAGCTCCACGATTTCAAATCATGTTCCGAAATCTCTATTCCAAAACTTCCTGTCGGAGACCGGATGGAAAGTGGTCTCTCTAACTCGTTTGACCAAGAAACAACGAGAGGGCAATTGACAAGACTGGCGACATCGTGTGGAAGCTGTAGGACTTGCAATCTTGGCCCCATTTAATTTTGTGCCCCTTAAACAATACATGCAAGTGGCGCATGGATATTTTTTTCAGTTTTCAGTGATCAGTTTTTCTTGCGCTTTTCGATGAAACAGACGCCCTGTTATAGTCACAGCCGTGATTTAACCAGTTTTAGAAACGTGAGAGTGTTTTCTATCCACACATACTAATCATATGCATATACTATATTCCTGGCATGAGTAGCAGGACGCTGAAAAGTTGCGCGATTTTTAACAGAATGTTCGAAAAAGTAGGGGGTCGACTTAAGAGGTTTTAATTAACAAGACATTTGTGGAGTGGTTGAAAAACAAGTTTTAATGTATCCAACCTAAGTGTATGTAAACATCTAACTTCAACTGTATATACATACATACAGTACCAGTCAAACGTTAGGACACACCTACTCACTCATTTTCTTTATTTGTATTATTTTCTACATTGTAGAATAATAGTGAAGACATCAAACTATGAAATAACACATATGGAATCATGTAGTAACCAAAAAAGTGTTAAACAAATCAAAATATATTTGAGATTCTTCAAAGTAGCCACTCCTAGCCTTGATGACAGCTTTGCACACACTTGGCATTCTCTCAACCAGCTTCTCATGTAATGCTTTTTCAACAGCCTTGAAGGAGTTCCCACGTGCTGAGCACTTGTTGTCTGCTTTTCCTTCACTCTGCGGTCCAACTCATTCCAAACCATCTCAATTGGGTTGAGGTCAGGTGATTGTGGAGGCCAGGTCATCTGATTCAGCACTCCATCACTCTCCTTCTTTGTCAAATAGCCCTTACACAGCCTGGAGGTGTGTTGGGTCATTGTCTTGTTGAAAAGAAAATTATAGTCCCACTAAGCACAAACTAGATGGATGGCGTATTGCTGCAGAATGCTGTGGTAGCCATGCTGGTTAAGTGTGCCTTGAATTCTAGATATATCACTGACAATGTCACCAGCAAAGCACCCCCACATCTCCTCCTCCATGCTTCACAGTGGGAATCACACATGCGGGAGATCATCTGTTCACCTACTCTGCGTCTCACAAGGACATGGCGGTTAGAACCAAAAATCTCAAATTTGGGCTCATCAGGCCAAAAGACAGATTTCCACCAGTCTAATTAATGTCCATTGCTTGTGTTTCTTGGCCCAAGCTAGTCTCTTCTTGGTGTGATGGTGTGGGGGTGCTTTGCTGGTGACACTGTCAGTGATTTATTTAGAATTCAAGGCACACTTAACCAGCATGGCGACCACAGCATTCTGCAGCGATACGCCATCCATCTGGTTTGCGTTTAGTGGGACTATAATGTATTATTAAGAAGCTGGTTTAGAGAATGCCAAGAGTGTGCAAAGCTGTCATCAAGGCAAAGGGTGGCTACTTTGAATAATCTCAAATATATTTGATTTGTTTAACACTTTTTTTGGTTACTACATGATTCCATATGTGTTATTTCACAGTGTTGAGGTCTTCACTATTATTCTACAATGTAGAAAATAGTACAAATAAATTAAAACCCTTGAATGAGTAGTTGTGTCAAAACGTTTGATTGGTACTGTATCTTAATTTACAAAGCTAACAGACTGAATTTTAACATCTACCCTCCCTGAAAAAAAATCTGTTCCACTTTTCATGGCTATTTCTGAGTCTTTCCCTTTAAATTGCCATAGAAATGTTCCTCGCAACGTTAATTGGTCGGGGTTACAGTACAGCCGAAACTGACGAGAATATTTAGTTGAGTTTGATTGGTCCAAAGCCGAAATATGGTCTAGATATAACAAATAGCTGTGCGGTCTAAACTAGCAACGGTCACACCACAAACTAACATTATGATTTAATCAGGTGATAATATTGTAGAGAACAGTTTAATGGTATGTAATGTATAATGGCATAGGCTAAATAAAACAAAGTAGACATTCATTTAGTAGCACCCTCTTGAATTTACCCATATTCCACTACATTCTAGAGTAAGTACCATCCCGAAAAAAATGGGTCCCCGCTGAAAAACTTTGAAAGCCGTTGACATAATGCATTTGCCAACCTTACTTTGTTACAGAAACGTTGTGTTTTAACGCCCAGAGAATCCAGTGTAGCTCTACTGGAAAAGCCAGCCGACTTCACCACAACACATGTCTCTGTGCTGCTTCACTCGTGACAAGTACAGCGACATGTGCATATCAACTCTAATGATGCGGAGACACCGTCACTGAACTAACTACATGGCAATTCTGTCGAATAAATACCTATTTTACACTGCAGAGAGAAGACGACGGACGCACAGGTGAATATCATCATGTGTTACAATTTGAATTTGTTTTGGAAGGTGGAGTAGAGATGTTTTGAAAGCGCTTCCTTGTTGATAAATTATTGCGTAATCGGTGTACGATTGGGTGTGAAAATGTTATTGTTTCTTCTCGACCGTCGAAGATCTTTGAAAGTTTCAATATGAGTCGGATGAACCATGATTATGAGGGGCGCAAGACAGAAGAGAGGGAGGCTATTAGGAGCATAAAATAAGATCTTAAATTATAACTTCAACAGATCGCTTCATAACACTGCAACCTCCTGAAACACGTTACTAACTTTCCTCTATACTTTTGCTACAGAATATTATTATTAACATCTGATTTTACATTTTCTAAACATGTTTTTTTGAACTTGTGATGCAGCGATAACTACACTGGATCAAATTAGTCAATATTGTAACATGTGACTAATGTTACAGTGTAAATCAACATTTGCATAATATATAAAAATGTACATTTGAATATCCCCTTCCCTACAAAGAACAAAAAAAATCACTATCTATATAGTTATTATTGGTAGGTCTATATTATAAGGTCAGGCTATTTTTAAGCCATAAGGCCTGAGGGGGTGTGGTATTTTTTAAATTTAACTTTTTTTTAAATTAGGCAAGTCAGTTAAGAACAAATAATTATTTACAATGACGGCCAATCAAAAGGCCTCCTGCGGGGACGGGGGCTGGGATTAAAAATACATTAAATAAAAAAAATAGGACAAAACACACATCACAACAAGAGACAACACAGCACTACATAAAGAGAGATCTAAGACAACAACATAGCATTGCAGCAACACAGCATGGTAGCAACATGACAACAACATTGTAGCAGCACAAACCAGGGTACAAACATTGGGCACAGACAACAGCACAAAGGGCAAGAAGGTAGAGACAACAATACATCACGCAAAGCAGCCACAACTGTCAGTAAGAGTGTCCATGATTGATTCTTTGAATGAAGAGATTGAGATTAAACTGTCCAGTTTGAGTGTTTGTTGCAGCTCGTTCCAGTCGCTAGCTGCAGCGAACTTGGGGGACCTTTAACAGAATGTGACTGGCAGAACGGGTGTTGTGGAGGATGAGGGCTGCAGTAGATATCTCAGATAGGGGGGAGTGAGGCCTAAGGGTTGTATAAATATGCATCAACCAGTGGGTCATGTGATGGGTATACAGAGATGTCCAGTTTACAGAAGAGTATAGAGTGCAGTGATGTGTCCTATAAGGAGCATTGGTGGCAAATCTGAGAGCCGATTGGTAAAGAACATCTAGCCGCTCGAGAGCCCCCTTACCTGCCGATCTATAAATTACGTCTCCGTAATCTAGCATGGGTAGGATGGTCATCTGAATCAGGGTTAGTTTGGCAGCTGGAGTGAAAGAGGAGCGATTACTATCGAGGAAACCAGGTCTATATTTAACTTTAACCTGCAGCTTTGATATGTGCTGAGAGAAGGACAGTGTACCGGCTAGACATACTACCAAGTACTTGTAGGAGGTGACTGACTACCTCAAGCTCTAAACCCTCAGAGGTAGTAATCACACCTGTGGGGAGAGGGGCATTCTTCTTACCAAACCACATGACCTTAATTTTGGAGGTGTTCAGAACAAGGTTAAGGGCAGATAACGCTTGTCGGACACATAGAAAGCTTTTGACACTTCAAACCCACTTCAAGGGTTTGAACTGTCTGTCCTATATCTAGCATGGTGGTGGTTGTATCATGCTGTGGGGATGTTTTTTAGAGGCAGTGACTGGGAGAGTTGTCAGGATCGAGGGAAAGATGAACGGAGCAAAGTACAGAGAGATCCTTGACGAAAACCTGTTCCAGAGTGCTCAGGACCTCAGACTGGGGCAAAGGTTCACTTTCCAACAGGACCATGACCCAAAGCACACAGCCAAGACAACGCAGGTGTGGCTTCGAGACAAGTATCTGAATGTCATTGAGTGGCCCAGCCAGAGCCCGGACTTGAACCCGATTGAACATCTCTGGAAAGACCTGAAAATAGCTGTGCAGTGACACTCCCCATCCAACCTGACAGAGCTTGAGAGGATCTGCAGAGAAGAATGGGGAAAAACTCCTCAAATACAGGTGTGCCAAGCTTGTAGCGTCATACCCAAAAAGACTCGAGGCTGTAATCGCTGCCAAAGGTGCTTCAACAAATTACAGAGCAAAGGGTCTGAATACTTATGTAAATGTGATTATTATTATGTCATTATGGGGTATTGTGTGTAGATAGGTGAGGTAAAAAAAAAAATATTTAATCCAATTTGGAATAAGGCTGTAACGTAACAAACAATTTGGGAAAAAATCAAGGGTTCTGAATGCAATCTATAAGAAAGCTCAGGATAAAAAATAAAAAAATCTAAACACATACAGTAGTTCATTGGTAACATTACAAATATTTTTGTTGGATCACTGCATTTCATTTCAGCAAGCCATGACACCCATAGGGCCTTGTAAAATATGATAATTTTTTTTGCCTGACTCTTGTTTTGTATTCTCCCAAATTAATTTCCAGGTTTCCATTTTCCCAGTTTTTTTATAGAAAAACAAATGGGATATTTTAAGCCCACGCAATGCTTAAACCACATCAGAAGACCACTTTTGAGGTCTGGATTTTTTGTTGTTGTTGGTGTAGTTACCCTTTAACTCCAGTGTGCACCTAGGAAGTGGCTGTTTAGTGGTGTTTTTGTACTGCATATGTGAAGGTAGAGTTAGCAAAACAAATACCCACTGGATCGATGTAAATAATCATGATATCATCAAACATTTAATTGAGAAGGTTTTTGGGAGAAAAAAATGTAATTGAAGTTGTTAGGTTTATATCCCATCCTACATCCTGATAATAACAGGTTCTGACCACTAGATATAGATGTTTTGTAGTAAATAATATAGAGGAAGATAAGTGTTTCCAATGACATCACCAACCAATTAGTGGACAATTAGTAGGCAATGCCTGCTCATAATGGGTTAAAATCACACTATGCACACCGATGATGCCATTGGAAATCTTTTCACTAGCAAACATAGAAACATGCCATTTTCACATATGATGGTGCTGGAGATTATCAATAATTTCTCATTTCTCTCCCTCTTGAGGAGGGAGGATTATGAAAGTTCACGGAAGTAAGAAATGAAGGTAGAACTACCAATTAGTTAGTGTTTTTACTGAAAACAATTTTGTTTATAATATAATTATTAAGTGATTAAAACGCGTCACTCTAACCAAATGACATGAAAAATATCAGAATTACTGCAATTGAATTGGCCACAATGAGAAATCATAGTCACAGACCACAGTTGCAGTACAGTAAAGAAAAGTAGTGTAGTTCAGTACAGTAGAGCACACATGAGTATAGTACAGTATAATATACTCTACTGTACTGTGCTCTACTTTACTATACTGTACTTTTACTGTGCTCTAATAAGCTGCACTGTAATGTCCAAACTTGTGAAACATAGATGTATATGGTTGGTACAGTAAAAAAAAAAGTAGGGTTTAGTAATATACTCTACTGGACTGTACTGTATAGAACTATTCTCTACTCGACTTTTCTTTACTGCACTGTATTCTACTGTACTGTACTCTGCTGTACTGTACTCCACTCTTACCTTTACTGTGCTATGCTATACTGGACTCCACTGTGCTCTATGGTGATGAGCTAACTTGTTAAACTATTATTGGTACAGATTTAGTCCAGTCTGGACCAACCAAATGTGGTCTTGTTTGTGGGCAGCGCTCATTGGAACGATAGCCAGTGAGTAGAATAATACCTGCACATGCCAAGGAGGATATTCATTTTGTCTACCTTTGTGTACCTCAGGATACATCACCACGAAGAGAATGACATTCATAATTATGCATTTCTGTATTGTACAGATCAAGGACCCATCACTCTAGTTCAGAACCAAAATGGATGTTTTCAAACTCAAGGTGTCATATCATAGCTAATACCCCAGTCTTTCTGCGGACATCTTAATTCGGGGTAGATACTTAAGAGTTTTTGGGTAACGTATAGATCCCAGGACAGACAGACATGAGTCAGACAGACAGATGGATGTCATGGGTTGAAGTCCTCCGCCCCCCTCCCCCTACATTTTTCTCTCATTTATCTGATTACTGAGGGAGTTTTTAATGAGGACTAAGAGTCGAGTGGCGCACCAGAGCTAAGAGGTCCCTGACGCAGCCTGGCTCCACTCTGAGCCCCTTGGCAGGCATCATAACCACCACGGCCCTCCTCTCCTGGCCTGGCTAACTCTCCACACACATACCCACTTTGAGAGAATTTAGCAGCTGGTCAATGTTTATTACGCAACCCTGAGATCTACCACATGAAAAAGCCTTCTGGAATCGCACAACATCGTTAGAACAGAGGGAAAGAAAAGGAAGAAAACCAGAACCAACATTTTTCTGAAAGGGTTGAGTAATTGTCTTTTGGCAGTGCGAACGGTGGTCATTTAGTGAGGTCGATTTGGGCTAAGGTGGTTGATTTGAGACGTCTGTCTGTCTCACCATTGAACAATCTTGATTTCCACTTTGGAAATTAGCTACAGTTAGCTAGCTCGGCGACAGCCGGTCTGATCGATTAGCCTGAGTGGATCACATAAGATCTGTTGAGTCAGGGCCTGCTTCGGAGTGTCAGATTGAAATGTCATAGCAGGTTCAACAGACACTTACACTGTGTCTTTCCCAACTCTGAGGGTTTTGACAGTTATCATCTGACGTATGTGTGTGTATGTCGTCTCTTTTATCGTACCAGGATCCTGGTACACATAGGCCTCTCATTCCTCTCTGTAACACACTGGCCCACTTGACTATGCATAATGACTAGTCATACTGGTCCTAATGTTTAACTAGTGTCCCTGCTCCTCTTCCATACCCTTGTAAATCTGACATGGTCTTGGCATGGTCGCTCATACTCAGCTCTCTGGCCTGGCCTCTGGTAGAAAGAGGAGTTTGAAATGGTTATGAATTAGGGGTGGCACAATTACTGTATAACCGTGTAACCGACGGTTACGGATGAAGACCGTCATGAAAATGAATCACAGCTGACTGTAGACGAGACGGCGAGGCATTCGTGCAGTTGAGTCCGTTTCGGCGATTTAATATGGACTCTTAGCAACATGATTCAACGTTGTTCCCCCTTGCCGAAGCAAGCAAAGTGTTGTAGCAAACGATTAATAGAATGGGCTTGGAACTTCTAACCATAAAGATCCTATTCATAGATTGCAACTCCGCCACTTGTTTGCGTTGCACCATTGTTATGAACGTTCTCAAGACGCACTCTATGACACAATCATTTCCATGGTAATATAGAATGTTCATTCAACTGATGTTATCTGATGTGGCTCATGCAATGGAATCTATTTTTTGTGATGTCAGGTGAGTTGAATCAACACATCACAGCACATATTGATATGTACCCGTCCCGCTTCTATTTCCTGCTCTGCTCCTATTGGTACACTCATTGGCTGCCAGTCCACCCATTATGCCATCATTGACTTGAATGGGGACGGGCATCCTATTCATTCTTTCTATGGCAACACATGCGGAGGAAAGGAGAAAATGTACTATTCGAGTGGTTATTACGTAGAACGCGATCATTTGGCTGCCCAGTAACTGTCATCCAAAATTCCATGACTGTCACAGCCCTAGTATCAACAAAAACAACAGGATGTTCAACACGGAACTGTGGTTCCCTCTGGGTATTATATTAGGCAACACATGATGTTCATGTCCCATTAGCTTATACTATATGAGCAGACCTCATTTTAAATACTATTTGAAATCTTTGCTCTACCCTGCCAGATGGGCAGGTTTGGCTGTTTTGGGAATATTTTATTTATCCATTAAGCCAGGCAAGCTCAGTCAAGCGCAGTATTTTAAATATATTTAAAATGATTTTGAATTGTATTTGAACCCAAGTCTGAATGTGAGAAGAGGACTCAGTCTGCCAGCCAGGGAGAGCCATGGAGAGTTCAAGGCAGGGTTGAGGATGGGAAATTGTGAGGGAGCGGAGCGCCAAGCAGACCGGGTGGGGTGTGAGTTTTGGGTGTGCTTGCCTGGGAATGAAGCCTGGGAAAATTCCTCCTCCCCTCCCGTCTTCTGTCCTGTGTTGCACAGTGAAACCCTGCAGCATAAACAGACTGATCCTAGAGCTTTACTCTACACAAAGGTCTGACACCTACACCACACCGTCTGCAACCCAAATGGCACCGTATTCCGTATGTAGTGCACTACTTTTGACCAGGGCCCACAGGGCTTTGGTCAAAAGTAGTGCGCTATGTAGGGAATAGGGTGCCATTTGTGACGTAGTCACCATCACACCACTGCCCGACTGTGAGAGAGATAGAAAAAGGGATGTTTGTGTTTTGTGTTCTAGTCAGAGCCTGTTCAGACTTGTCTTTATGACGTCATTAGAACGGTGTCTGAATACCGGAGCATAAATAGCAGGGGATAACACCCGAGCTGCTGATGCAGGGATGATGCACCCATACAAGTACGCACGGATGAACAAACACACCTGCGGGAGTCATCAACCATGAATAATCCATCTCTAGTTGGTAGAAGGAATTTGGACCCTATAAAATCAGTTTTATTTTTGGCCTGATTACGTTTGTGTTTGTTTCCAAAATTCTGTTTCCCTCCCTCTTTTTTTTCCAAGTTTTCACTCTCAAATAGACAAACTACTAGTTTGGATGTTCTAAGTCCGCAACAATGCTTAAACCACGTCATGAGACCACTTTTGAAGTCTGGGAAAAATTTGAGAAATGTAGATTTTTTTCTGTAGTTACCCTTTAATTCCAGTGTGCACCTAGCAAGACGCTTACTTTTGTTTAGCAGTGTTCAAATCAAATTTTATTGGCCACATACATATATTTAGCAGACGTTATTGCGGGTGTAGCGAAATGCTTGTGTTCCTAGTTCCAACAGTGCAGTAGTATCTAACAATACACAAATCTAAAAGTAAAAGAATGGAATTAAGAAATATATAAATATTAGGACCAGCATTGTCGGGAATGGCATTAACTAGAATACAGTATATATGAGATGAGTAAAGCAGTATGTAAACATTATTAAAGTGACTAGTGCTCCATTAATAAAGTGGCCAGTGATTCCATGTCTATGTATGTAGGGCAGCAGCCTCTAAGGTGCAGGGTTGATTAACTGGGTGGTAGCCTGCTAGTGATGGCTATTTAACAGTCTGATGGCCTTGAGATAGAAGCTGTTTTTCAGTCTCTCGGTACCAGCTTTGATGCACCTGTACTGACCTCGCCTTCTGGATGATAGCGGGGTGAACAGGCCGTGGCTGTGGTGGTTGATGTCCTTTCATGATCTTAAAAAAAATATATATATATATATTTTCCCCTTTTTCTCCCCAATTTCGTGGTATCCAATTGTTAGTAGCTATTATCTTGTCTCATCGCTACAACTCCCGTACGTGCTCGGGAGAGACGAAGGTTGAAAGTCATGCGTCCTCCGATACACAACCCAACCAAGCCGCATTGCTTCTTAACACAGCGCGCATCCAACCCGGAAGCCAGCCGCACCAATGTGTCGGATGAAACACAGTGCACCTGGCAACCTTGGTTAGCGCCCACTGGGTGATGCAATAATCATGATATCCTTCTGCCAGGTAGGCTACTTTGTAGTTAACATTTAATTGATAAGGTTTTTGAGAAACCCTTTCCATCTACTACAAGACTTTTGAATATTGTTAATGTATGCATTCGGTGATTCCGTCCGTGTTTTCCACGTTGCGGATTTGATAGGGCCCTAATGGAAGAAACAGTTGATTCTGGAAGAGGAATGGTAGATCCTAGGGCTTCACTCAGGCTGGTCTGTGTGCGTAGGTTTGTGCCTTTACTCTACAGGCGTTCCTGTACTGTACAGAGGCTGTTAGTCTTCCTCTTTTAAACCAGACTTTTCAAGTGGACTTCAAACTCATGGCGTTAGTCTGTAAATTTCATAGCTGAGTCATTTCCCCGGGTCTCCCCATGGCATGCCTGTATGAGGCAGAGGCAGGTGGAGTGGTGTGAGGCAGCGAGGTGAACTGTTTCAGTAGTGCGGCGGTGACCCGAGGCTCTGCTTATGGAGTAAGGGTGGGAGAACATGTGCTTTATTATGTGACACATTTCAGCTGGTGTGAAGTAACTCGCTGACGAGCACGACTGTAGGGCTGCGCAGGAAGGTTTATGTGTGTGTCCCTCTGATATCTCCTGCTTTTATTCGCTGGAGGGAATCTCCGACATGATGTTCCGGCCTTTGGTGTGTGTGTGGTTGTTTGTGTGTGTTATGTGTAGAAGTGCCCAATATTCACGTTCTCTCTATTGGCTCCATAAGGGACCTCACCACGCAACTGTGCACGGTATGGCAAAGCACAGATGCATCATAGCACAGAACAACATTGCGGAGCACCACAGTATTATAGCACCAGTCAGTAGTCCTACAATTGGACTCACCCCAATAGCACCAGGGCTCCTGCCAGTTAACCTAGGAATTATAGGACTCCATATCTCCATGGAGACCAGCCATCGGGGCCTGAAAAGGGGGCCAGGTCAGAATAGTCTTGGACTCGGCGGAGCTCACGCCCTACATTAGGTTTTTAGGCTGCTGAGTACTTCACTGCATACGCAAAACCCATATTAGCTTCCTCGTGGGTGGCCAGTCAGAACGAGAGACTGACAGAGGAGAGAAAGAGATTGATATGGTTATGAAAGTGTGATCGTTTATGGATCATTTCTGAAACGCCATTCCATTTATAATTGCATTATGCTTAGAGCTATAACTTTCTACTTTTAGCCTAGAGGTGATGGCCTGCTATGCCTGGACAAATATCGCACTCTTTCCTGATTATAATTCCATAATTTTTGCACTTTTGAATCTCCTTTGAAACGTCCTCAAATCACGTCAGTTGCTAACTCCATTTTGAGGGTTTGGGGAAACTAGCTCATCAGAGCAGGCAGTGTATTGTATACGTATGTTTAAAGATGGGATCTGATAGTGGAGTGAGTAATGCTGTATGTTTATACAGACCTGGCCCCTGTGGATGTGCTAATAGGTTCTGAGTAAGAGGAACACTTTGGGTTGGTGTTGACATCACCTCATTAGTTCAGGCTGCAGACCAGACCACGGAGCGTCACACACACTGGTGACTAACTAATCTTTTCCACTCGGTGTGTGTTAAACTGTGGAGCAGAGAAAAAAACAAGGCTGAGGGTAAACTGAGATGTCACCGTCATCAGATTTACCACTGAACTGGTTCTACTGTGCCCTATACTATGAATCAGGCTTGAGGAGGTAACTTTGGTCAACTCTGAGTTCAACTCAGGATAACCGGTACCACGAAAGTGGCTCACCTTTTAGCCAGGTACATTTCATTGGCAACAAATCTAACTGACCACAATCACATAACTTTTGACCCCAACCACACAATGTCTGACCACAACCACTCATCTTCTGACTACAGACCACAGCCACACAACTTCTGACCACAACCACACTACTGCTGACCACATCTAGTGAACACAACTACTGACCACAACCACACAACTGCTGACCACATTTATTGACCACAGCCACACAACTACTGACCACAACCACACAACTTCTGACCGTAACCACACAACTACTGATCACAACCACAAAGCTACTGACCACAACTACTGACCACAACCACACAACTTCTGATTGCAACCACACAACTGCTGACCACGTCTAGTGACCACAACTACACAACTGCTGACCACAAGCACACAACTACTGATCACACAACTTATGATCAGAACCACACAACCACTGAACACATTTGGGGACCACAACCACACAACCATTGACAACACAACTTTTAAACGCAACCGCACAACTACTGACCACATTTACTGACCACAACCACACAATTGCTGACCACATCTCGTGACCACAACCACACAACTACTGACCACAACAACACATCTTCTGACCACATAACTACTGACCACCACAATTACTGACTACAACCACACAACTTCTGACTACATTCACACAAATACTGACCACAACCACACAACTTCTGACCAAACAATTACTGATCACATTACAACTACTGACCACAACCACACAACAAATGACCACTACTATTGACTACAACCACACAACTACTGACCACTACTATTGACTACAAGCACACAACTACTGACCACAACCACACAAGTTCTTCCCACACAACTAAATCACCATAACTACTGACCACCACCATTACTGACCACAACCACCTGGGCACAACTTCTGACCCCAACCACACAACTTCTGACCCCAACCACATAACTTCTGACCCCAACCACATAACTTCTGAACACACCACTACTGACCACTCAACTACTTACCACAACTACTGACCACAGCCACACAACTGCTGACCACATCTACTGACCACAACCACACAACTACTGACCACAACCACATATATTCTGACCACACAACTATTGACCACACTTCTAATCACCATAACTGCTGACCACAACCACACAACTACTTACCACAAAACTATTGACCACCACAATTACTGACCACAGCTACTGACCACAACTGCTGACCACAACTATTGAACCACAACTACTGACCGCAAAACTACTGATCACCACTATTGCGCTGGTCTGCACTAGCTCTGGTCCTGGGTGTAGTTAGCTAGCTGTGCCTCGCACTAGCTCTGGTCTAGCTAAGGTCTGTGCTATAAATTATATCTACGAAAATGTGCATGCATATAATTACTACCAACAATAATTGCAACACTTTCACATGTTCAGGCTATCCTAACTTATTAGTTCATAAAAGTTTTCATGAATTTTAACTATATACATTTGAATACTTTAACCCAACAACAGTAACTCTTAAATTGTTCCAGCTACATACACCAAACCAGCTTTCACATGTTCAGGCTATCCTAACTTCAAATTCTGTAAAACTTCTATCAACTATAACTATAGACATTTGAGTAAAATAACACCCCAACATTCGTTCTTGAACCGTTCAAGGTAAAGACACCAAACCAACTTCCACATGTTCACATTATCCTAACTTCAAAGTCTTAACATGTTTTACAGTCTATAGAAATTAGCATAAAATAACTCACCAACAATAACTCTTAAACTGTTCAAGCTAGATGCAACAAACCAACTTTCAAATGTTCAGGCTATTTTAACTTTTCATCTACCTACTTTTTCAACTATAACCAGTCCCCATCATTACTACTGCAAACAGTATCACTACTATAACATTTTTCTAAACCATACATACTTTAAAACTGCTTTGCTTTAAACATTTACCATTACCACAAAAAATACTTTTAAAGAGTTAAAGCAAGTCCCATCAATAGTACTTCATGTACTATTGCAATCTAGTTATTATTATAATATGCATATGGACATGAGTTTTTCTTGATTACATGACCTAAGGTCTAGAGTTTTGTCCTGGCCAGGTAGTTAAAACTGTAGGGGTCTGTAGTCTTACGGAGTGTTATTTAGTATAGACTGTGGTAGAGGCTAAGTAGAGAGAGGCTCCACAATAAACAGAACCAATCTGGGGAGTAAACAGTACACCTATTGTTTCTGTGAAGAGGAGGGCTCACTGCTCAGTCTTACTGGAAGAGGCATGTTGTGTTGCTACCATCACATACAGCAGTTATCCCTTATTAGTTTAAGACCATTGGGACCACTGCAGGAAGATAAAGCACCAATGTCCACAGTGAGTCGTCACACTGAGTCAATGTGTCCTGATGTTCTCCTCTGAAAGGGAAGTCCATTCAGTTCCCCTGGCCCTTGGGCTGTGTGTCAGGTCTCAGTCCTGTCTCAGTCCTGAACGGCAGCAGCGTGGCTCTTCTTGCAGGTTGCCGTGGCGATCCGCAACTCCCCTCTGTCAGCCCTGGTGATGAGGAATGCTGATTAGGAAGCGGTGGGTTCTAACCAAAACATTCCACCAGGCCAAGCGAGAGCAAGACTCAGCAAGGAGGTGATAAGACTGGGCTATGTCCATGTGCCTACGTGCCGCTCGGCCAGCCATGTCCTCTATTTGTCTTGCCCACAGTGACCTAATGACACAATGACACCCCAGACACAGCTCACTTTGCCCTGCCCAAGGGAGAGGGAGAGACTTAGGGTAAGGGTGGGGTTATCTGGGCCTTTTAGGGTAATTAGCATCCACTTACTGGTTGTTGGTCTGCTGACGTTTGATTGGTTTGTTTAGTCTGTTGCTGATGGGGTTTAGCTCTGACTGGGACACACACTACCTTAAAGGCCCAGTGCAGCCAAAAACGTGATTTACCTGTGTTCTATATATATTTCCACACTATGAGGTTGGAATAATATTGTGAAAAGTATGATGATGCCTTTTGAGTATATGAGCTGTTTGAAAAGACTGCCAGAAATGTCAGCCTGTTTTGGTGGAATGGAGCCTTGGCCATTCCATGGTGACATTACAATGACCATAATCCATTGCATGCCTACTTGTCCGGTGTGTGTTTCTTTTATGCCTGCTACATTAAAGAGACAGAATAATGTGTGTTGAGCGGGATAGAGAGCAATTGCTTCACAACTTATTTCTACCTGAATATACATGATCTAAGTGGGCTCCCGAGTGGAGTTGCGCAGCGGTCTAAGGCTTTGCATCTCAGTGCTAGAGACATCACCACAGACCCTGGTTTAATTCCAGGCTGCACCACAACCGGCCGTGAGTGGGAGTTCAATAGGGCGGCGCACAATTGTCCCAGCATCGTCCGAAGTTAATTGTAATGTTTTTTTTCTTCTATTAACAATGTAAAATGAACAGCTGTACAGAAATACTTGTGTGAAAGCCAAATTCACACAAAGCCAAGGAGGAACTTCTTGATGCAATTAAAGCCTTTACATCCAGGAAAACTCCAAGGCTGGATGGCATACCAGTTGAGGTATATTTTTTTGATGTACTCGTTATTAGCATGTTTTCACCACTCCTATAAAAATGGTAGATTATCAGATACTCAACAAGGTCTGATTTCGCTATTACTAAAACAGGACCCAGGTGGTAAGTATAAAGATTCAGTCCATTTAAAAAATTGGAGGCCCCTTACACTTCATTGTTGTGATGTAACAATTCTAGGAAAGTGCATATAATTAAAAAGGTATTGTCGGATATTATTCATCCTAATCAGACAGGTTTTTTAAATGGACGATACCTTGAAGATAATATAAGACAAGTACTGGAAACAACAGAAAACTGTGAAAAATCTGTGAAACCAGGCCTGGTTGTCATAGCTGACTTTGAAAAGGCTTTTGATAAAGTAAGACTGGAATTTATATATAAATGGAATATTTCAATTTTGGAGAATACCTTTTTCAATGGGTTAATGTTATGTATAGTAACCCTAGGTGTGAAATAGTAAATAATGGTTACTTCACAGAAACTCTTAACCTATCAAGGAGTAAACAAGGTGGTCCACTATTGGCATATCTATTTATTATGGCCATTGAAATGTTAGCTATTAAAATCTAATTATAATGTGTACTATATTATGTATTGGATCACAAAAAATACAACTTTTACATGACTGTGTAGTTTACCAATAAAATGGTCTGACAGTGAAGTGGACATACTCAGTATTCATATCCCGAAAGAAAGAAATAATCTCATTACAATACATTTTAATAGAAAGTTAGCAAAAATAGACAATATCTTGCTACCATGGAAAGGAAAATACATGTCCACTACCGTTCAAAATGTTGGGGTCACTTAGATATTTCCTTGTTTTTGAAAGAAAAGCACATTAAATAACATTAAAATGATCAGAAATATTGTTAATTTTGTAAATGACTATTGTAGCTGGTAACTGCAGATTTAAAAAAAAAATGGAATATCTACGTAGGCGTACAGAGGCCCATTTATCAGCAACCATCACTCCTGTGTTCCAATGGCACGTTGTTTTAGCTAATCCAAGTTTATAATTTTAAAAGGCTAATTGATCATTTGACAACCATTTTATAATTGTTAGCACAGCTGAAAACTGTCGTGCTGATTTAAAGAAGCAATTAAACTGATCTTACGAGATCTTCAGATTCTTGGCAATTTCTCACATGGAATAGCCTTCATTTCTCAGAACAAGAATAGACTGATGAGTTTCAGAAGAAAGTTCTTTGTTTCTGGCCATTTTGAGCCTGTAGTCGAACCCACAAATGCTGATGCTCCAGATACTCAATTCTACCATAATTGCAAAAGGGTTTTCTAATGATTAGCCTTTTAAAATTATAAACTTGGATTAGCTAAAACAACTTGCCATTTGAACAGGAGTGACGGTTGCTGATAATGGGCCTTTGTACTAGAGGTCGACAGATTATCATTTTTCAACGGCGATACCGATTATTGGAAGACCAAAAAAGACGATTCCGATTAATCGGAAAATTAAATGTTTTGTTGTAATAATGACAATTACAACAATACTGAATGAACACTTATTTTTAACTTAATATAATACATCAATAAAATCAATTTAGCCTCAAGTACATAATGAAACATGTTCAATTTGGTTTAAATAATGCAAAAACAAAGTGTTTGGAGAAGAAAGTAAAAGTGCAATATGTGCTATGTAAGAAAGCTAACGTTTCAGTTCCTTGCTCAGAACATGTGAACATATGAAAGCTGGTGGTTCCTTTTAACATGAGTCTTCAATATTCCCAGGTAAGAAGTTTTAGGTTGTAGTTATTATAGGAATTATAGGACTATTTCCCTCTATACCATTTGTATTTCATTAACATTTGACTATTGGATGTTCTTATAGGCACTTTAGTATTGCCAGTGTAACAGTATAGCTTCCGTCCCTCTAGTTAGCCCGCGCTAACTAGCTAGCCATTTCACTTCGGTTACACCAGCCTCATCTCGGGAGTTGATAGCCACCTTGAAGTCATAAACAGCGCAATGCTTGACGCACAACGAAGAGCTGCTGGCAAAACACACGAAAGTGCTGTTTGAATGAATGTTTACGCGCCTGCTTCTGCCTACCACCGCTCAGTCAGATACTTGTATGCTCAGTCAGATTATATGCAATGCAGGACACGCTAGATAATATATAGTAATATCATCAACCATGTGTAGTTAACTAGTGATTATGATTGATTGTTTTTTATAAGATAAGTTTAACGCTAGCTAGCAACTTACCTTGGCTTACTGCATTTGCGTAACAGGCTCCAAGTCTCCTTGTGGAGTGCAACGAGAGAGAGACGGGTTGTTATTGCATTGGACTAGTTAACTGTAAGGTTGCAAGATTGGATCCCCCGAGCTGACAAGGTGAAATTCTACCCCTGAACAAGGCAGTTAACCCACCGTTCCTCGGCCGTCATTGAAAATAAGAATGTGTTCTTAACTGACTTACCTAGTTAATCGGCAAATCGGCGCCCAAAAATACCGATTTACGATTGTTATGAAAACTTGAAACCGGCCCCAATTAATCGGCCATTCCGATTAATCGGCCAACCTCTACTCTGAACATCTATGTAGATATTCCATAAAAAATCTGCCGTTTCCAGCTACAATCTTCATTTACAATATTAACAATGTCTGCACTGTGTGGAAAAATCACTCTGATTAACTCTTTAGTCATATCCCAGTTTACCTATTTGCTTATGGCCCTGCCTACATCTAACGACTTTTTAGATTTTTTTTATTATATGAGCAAAAAATATTACATTTTATTTGGAATGGCAAACCAGACAATTAGACAGGGTTATTTATACTGTACCAGTCAAAAGTTTGGACACCTCCTCATTTGTGGGTTTTTCTTTATTTAGCCTATTTTCTACAATGTAGAATAATAGTGAAGAAGTCAAAACTATGAAACGCATATGGAATCATGTAGTAAACAAAAAAGTGTTATTCAAATCAATATATGTTTTAGATTATTCAAAGTAGCCACCCTTTGCCTTGATGACAGCTTTGCACACTCTTGGCATTCTCTCAAGCACTTGTACAATCTTTGTAAATTCTGTCATAAATAGGACTGGGGGAGTTGTCACACATGCAGCTAACAAAAATATATGGACATTTCTGCTTTATCCAAAATTACAACCAACTAATTGCAGTATTACTGCAAAAATGGAAGAGGCAAGTGGAAGGGGGAGAAAGTAAGGAAAGTAAGGAACCGAAATTGGTTAAAGAAAATTGTGATGTATAAAAAAAAGTATACCAATTTCATTTAAATATTTGGGAGGAGATTTTCGATGTACCGATTCCATGCCACATGGTTTATGAACTGATACACAAAACGACGCCAGATTAAAAACTTCTAGTTTTTCAATTTAAATGATAAAATATTATTGGAACTAATCGAATGCTATGTATACAGTTGAAGTCGGAAGTTAACATGCATCTTAGCCAAATACATTTAAACTCAGTTTTACACAATCCCTGACATTTAATCCTAGTTAAAATTCCCTGTTTTAGGTCAGTTAGGATCACGTTTTAGATTCCGTCTCTCACAGTTGAAGTGTACCTAGACAAAAATGACAGACCTCGGCATGCTTTGTAAGTAGGAAAACCTGCAAAATCGGCAGTGTATCAAATACTTGTTCTCCCCACTGTATATAGTATGTATAAATTGGAAGTGGAAGCCTAAGTGTTCTTTTCCATTAGTTTACTCCAATTAGGGGAGAGGTGGTAGGGTTAGGGGAAAATAATAAAGGAAAATAAATATATATATATATATATTATATTTATAGAACATATATAAGGGGGATTGCAAATGATGCAGACAATTACATTGATAGAAAAAAAGAGCAGGAGACCTTTCACGGTTCTATCTTAATGTTTGTTTGTGTCAGCTCAGCCTCAGTTTGACACCTTTAGTCATCCCCTTGACTGCCGCTGTCCCTCGCCACTCCTGGTCTCCCCTCTCGTCTTTGCACCGCTATCACGCGCCGAGGGGACATGTTTGACCGTTGCCCAGCACTCGGGACAGAAGTACCATCTTCACTCCTCCAGCACTCAAATCATCAATCACCCTCCTTTCAAATAGATCGCCAGAAAATTGACACTTTACCTTTAGCTTACTATTGGATATATATTTAATTGGTTTCTGGGTTAGTGGAAAAACACTGCTGTTTTTGTTGTTGAAAAGGGATGTGAAGGGATCCAGAGACGAATGATGGAGAAACGACGTGCCAAGTGCAAGACTGCCCTCTGCTGATGCGAGAGTAAAAGTAGGTCAGCGAGATAGACTGATGGAGGCTGGGAGCGAGCGTGCGAGAGAGAGCGGGAGAAAAAGAGAGAGAGAGAGCGGGAGAGGACGAGGGGATGTCTTGGCAGCCTGTTTGTTTGTCCAATTCTGCTGCGTTTGAAATGGAAAATCCCCCACCTTGTTACAGTGTCAAACATGTGGGAGGAATATCTGGCAATTAAGAACTGCTGTATCATGAACTTCAGCAGATGAATGATCGTGTCTGTAAGCGTCGAGAACAGGCTGTTGAGCTCTGATAAAAGTGGAGGAGGAAAATAGATACTGAGTTGAGATGACATTGCAGCAGCAGGCTCAGCTCTGCTCTGATATTCTGATATCAATGACATCTTTCTCTCCGCTCAGGAGCAGAGAAGGCCGTGCTTGTAAGGACGGGTCATACAGTATTCTGGGACGAAGAGTCAGTTGAGCCAGCCAGTAGTCATGTTTTATGTAGGAGTTGCACACGTGTAAAACATGTAGTGCCATCAGGACACATCATCTAGTCACAACTATAACTGTTTGATGGAGACTGTATCCGACTCAGGCTTGAGACAGGCAGTGCACCACTTCAACTGGATATTCTAGGCTTAGTAAAAATCTGTCCTGTCCGATGTTACATTTCTAGATGCATTTAAATTTGTCCGCCTGTCTTTACAATTATGCAGTCAGTTCATTGTCTGATTTCAGAGTGTCTAAGATGACATCTGATTAGGCGCTGAAACTGCAATCTATTACATTATTTTTTTTTTGCCATTTTAATTCAATTGCATTTTGATGTGGTAGGTAATTTGATTTGTTTTATACCAACAACCATCTATGTAGCATATGTGACCCCTGACATCTAAGGGTGGTTAACCATTGTGTCAACCACAGTGACGTTTAAAAGACATCTCAACACTGCCAAGTGTAATAATCCAAGCGATGAGTTCACAAGGCCAGTGTTATGACAGTGTCAGATGTATAGAAAGAGATGCACTCTTTTTTTTTTTTAGAATACAACCAGCAGGAGGCAGCAGAGGCATGTGGCACTGGTGTCCCTGCCGCAGAAAGTTTGTCTTTCCATCCTGTTTATTGTTTATGTTTATTTTATTTCCTCCATACATTAATGAAAGACTGTTAAAAGTAGGAGGATTCATCCTGTTTCATTGAATTCTCTTACTAATCTGACACATTTTCCCTGTTCTCACCCTTCTCTCTCCTTCCTCTCCTTGCTCGTTTCCCTCTTTCTCCCAGTGTGCAAGGGGTTAATGCCACTGGCCCAGTGTTCAGTGCACAGAGAAGTGGCTCTTTTCTACACCGTTCAGGTACTCTCAGGCTGTTTGTGTATCGTCACTTTCACTGACCGACAGTGGCCCAGACAGCACTTCTACAGGACTACATTAGCATTTTCCACAGGTCCTTCAGTGTGTGTGTGTGTGTGTGCGCATCTGTCCCCTCAGCCAGGGAACTCAGTCAGGTGCAGTCATCCTCACTCCTCCTCTAATGCGACTGGTCCCTCTCTTTCTTTCTCTCCTCACAGACTCTCTGCCGTCCATCTCTATTTCCCATCCCTTTGTCCTTCCATCTCTCTGTCCCCCTGTGGATATTCCAGATATGTGACCTGCTCCATGGAGTTTGCTGTAGATGGCTGAGGAGCTGTGTACCGGCTGGTTTCGCATTGTCGCAGGTATGCGCACCTCTCTCTCTCTTTCCTCCCCTCTCTGTCAACTTCCTCTGTGTGAATGTGTGCGGGCGCACTACTGCACTGCAACTGTGTGCGTTGCGGTGCTTACAAGTATGTGTGCATTCTATAGTTGTGTTGTCTTTTTTATTTCTGTGCATGCGGATGTATACATGCCCCTCCCAAATGTACCTGTTACTCTCTTGGTTGTGTTTGGTGCAGCGGCATCACAGAGAGGTATACTAGAGGGAGGCCCACAATGTAGATCAGAACAGTGCCCACGTGGTCTGCTGCTGTCCTTAAAGGATCCTCTAGTCTACCTGCAGTAGAAATGGGTCAGGGACTAGTAGAGTAGAGCTGCACCACAGAAGGGGTAGACAATTGGTAGGTGAGGACCGAGCCAAGTGTTTTAAGATAAATAAATACAAATGCTAAATACCTGGCTCTGGATGAGGATATCTTCTCCACAGGAAACGTTCTGTCCTCCTTTCTGTGGGTTTTGCTCCTTCAGCTCCTCCTACTCTCTTCACCTCCTCCTACTGGCTATCTGACGTAACTGCTTGTAGTTGTGCGGAGTGCTGCAACTGATGGAAGCTACCATTATCTGCCAAATGCAGGGGTCCCAGACTCCAGTCCAGGAGATCAATAGCAAGTGCATGTTTTTTGTTGTTGTTGTTTCAGCCCAGCTCTAACACTCCTCCTTCAGCTAATAACTTCATCACAATCTTCAATTTAGATCACAATTGGTTGAATCATGTGTGTTAGAGCTGAGCTGGAACAAAAGCCTGCACACCCTGGCCAGTAAGCATGTCTCAATAAGCATGCTTGCAGTAGGCTGTTGTGACAGTGACCTACCATTACCCTGAGCTGTACTCCAGTTTTCCAGCAATAGAAATACAGTAACTAAAACGAGCAAAGCCCCTCCGACCACAGCAGTTTAAAATCATAATCACATTTTATTTGCCACATTCTTCGTAAACAACAGGTGTAGACTAACAGTGATGTGCTTACTTATGGGCCCTGCTGAAACAGGAAAGGTGCTTCCCAAAACTGTTGCCACAAAGTTGGAAGCACAGAATCATCTAGAATGTCATTGTATGCTGTAGCGTTAAGATTTCTCTTCACTGGAACTAAGGGGCATGGGCCGAACCATCAAAAACCACCCAAGACCATTATTCCTCCTCCACCGTACTTTACAGTTGGCACTATGCATTTGGGCAGGTAGCATTCTCCTGGCATCCGCCAAATCCATATTCGCCCGTTGGACTGCCAGATGGTGAAGCATGGCTCATCACTCCAGTGAACGCGTTTCCACTGTCCCAGAGTCCAATGGCAGCAAGCTTAACACCCCTCCAGCGTCTGTTTGGCATTGCTCATGGTGATCTTAGACTTGTGTGTTGCTGCTCGGCCATGGAAACCCATTTCATGAAGCTCCCGATGAACAGTTCTTGTGCTGACATTGCTTCCAGAGGCAGTTTGGAACTCGGTAGTCAGTGTTGCAACTGAGGACAGGTGATTTTTACATGCTTCAGCACTCGGCAGTCTCGTTCTGTGAGCTTGTGTGGCCTACCACTTCGCGGCTGAGCCATTGTTGCTCCTAGACGTTTCTATTTCACAATAACATCACTTACAGCTGACCGGGGCGGCTCTTGCATGGCAGAAATTTGACAAACTGACCTGTTGGGAAAGGTGTCAATATTGAAAGTCACTGAGCTCTTCAGTATGGGTCATTCTGGTGCCAATATTTGTCTATAGAGATTGTAGTGTCCTTGATTCTATACACCTGTCAGCAACGGGTGTGGCTGAAATAGCCAAATACACTACATGGCCTTCAAATTAGTTGATCGAAGGCACTGCTTTCCTGTTCTCTCCTGCCAGCTCCTCTCATCTCTTTTCCCTCATTCCCTCATCAGCTCTTCTTTCGTATCCTCTATTGTTTACCCTCATCATCTCCTCCTCATTTCTCTCCTTTTTTTCCCCCCTCATCTCTCCTTCCCTCTCTCAATCGGTGGTCTTGCGTGCCCACCTGATTCCCTGTGTTTCTCTGTCTTGTGGCCTCCTTGCCCCTCTCATGCTGTAGCAGTCTCTGGTGATTTAAGGTGGCAGTTTCCCAGTCCCTTGCTGTACAGCCATGACTGAGTCAGTGTATCCTGCTGGTTGTAAGTGTCTAGTCTTCTCTCAGTTAACACCAGCGTCTCTCCTCTCAATGCCACCATGTTCCAGAATCAAAACCCAGCGTAGTACTTTAGGCTTTATTTAGCAAGTCCCCTCTACCCCTCCCTCCTTCCCTTTTATTTGTCACTGCTCACCGGCTGGTGGCTAAATCTCCTCTGGGGGACAGTGGAGGAGAGTAGCCACCTCGTCTGGCAGAGCTCGGGGGTAGCCTGAGGAATGGAGGGAGAAGGGGGAGAAGAGATAAAGCTGTGGGCAGGGAGGGGACTTCTCTCAGGAAGCATCTGCTGGGTGTTAAGTGTACAGAGAGAGGGAGGGGGAGAGGGAGGGGAGCATGCCATGGCTTAATGAGGGGAGAGAGGGGGAGAGAGGGAGGGAGCAAGCAATGAAGAGCGAGGGAGGGAAAAAAGAGGAGAGAAGAAAGCGGGAGAGGGAGAACATTTCACATGGGCTTGAGCATGACCCGGATAATGCATTGTACACGAAGAGACACAGGGCTGGCTCAATTTAAAGTGTGACAGGCGGACTCATAAACAGGCAGGACAGCATGTGTCTCATCTGTCTCCCTGTGTAAGAAGCCTAGTTTACATCTTTCTTTAAATCTGAATTGTTTATAGATATTGTATATGCTGCATCTGCAAGTGATTTAGTCATTTGTTGAGTGATATCATTTTCTATTACAAGAGTAGCTCTGTCACTATTATTGTGGCTGCTGTTGTTGTTATGGAGGCTTGAGCAGTGCTTGGCTAATTGTCAGGCTGTCCAGCAGCTCATGTCTCTCTCTATTCAGTCTCTGCTCCGTAGCCAGAAACATAAACATCCTCTATCTCCCTCTCCCTCTTCTCTATTTCACCCCAATCTCTCTCTTTCTCCCCCAGTTCTCTTGTTCTCCCCCTTGTTCTCTCTTTCACTCTTTGTCTTTACTCCGTTAGTGGTCATCCCTTAGCCTCTGGCTCCATCCACCCCCACATTTAAAAGTAATCACCAGCCTCCATGCACACACACACATCCACACCTCCCTCCCTCATTCTCTCCCCTCCCTCCATCTCTCCCTCATCCCATCTCACTGGCAGCAGGCTGAGAGTAGCAGTACACACACCTCCCTCCCTCCCTCCTCTCCTCAATCTGGGTCCATCCAGGCTGAGAGTAGCAGTACACACACACACCTCCCTCCCTCCTCTCCTCAATCTGGGTCCATCCAGGCTGAGAGTAGCAGTAGCAGCATAAACGATAGAAGACCGTAGCTCCTCCCTCGGTTGGGCTGGGTCTAGAGAGGCAGCTGTACATGGCGTCGGTCTCCCTGACGTCACAATGATTGATCGTTATCCCCAATGGCATTGGCAGCGGAGAGGGAGAGAGAGAGGGAGGGGCATAGAGAGAGAGGGATGGTGGGAGGTGGAGAGAGAGAGCAGTCATACTGAGCCAGCAGGCAGAGCAAAAACAGTGATATAGAAAAGGGAGGGAGTAGCAGGCAGACTTAGAGAAGGCAGAGCTCTGTGAAAATAGACTTTTAAACCTTCAGAGAATGGAGTATACCCGCTAGGAGGGCATATACATTTATTCTGTAACCAGGATCAGGGTGTGTGTTCGTGAGTGTGTCCTCAAAATGGGCTGTCAGTTCACTTTAACCTGCTCGTTATTCTGTCGACGAGCAAATAATTAATCTCATTCATCACTCTGCAGAGTCTACATACACACAAGGTAGGCAGGGGAGGGGTGTGTGTGCGTTATTTATGTTCGTTCGTGTGTGCGCGCGTGCGTGTTCTCTGTGTTTGAGTTTGCCTGTGTGTGTGGGTAGGTGTGTGCGAATGTGTGTGCGTCTAGATGTGTGGTGTGATGGAGGGAGGCTACTAGTTTGTCGTTCTCTAGGGCCAGGCTATCAGGGGATGCAAGCCGAATGCATGTGACTCTGCAGAGAACCTCAAGGATTGGCTGAGAGCAGCTGTGACCTCAGCAAGCCTCCCTCTTTCTCTCTCGCTCTGCCTCCCTCCCTCTCTACCCCCTCTTTCTCTTTTTTTCCCAATAGTTTTTTTTCTCCTCCTCTCAGCATCCTTGGCTGATTGTGTAAGTTAGAGGCGCCGTAGCAGTGGAAGCAGCATCCATGGCCTAAGCCACTGCCTCTCTCGGGCTTATGATCGTCACTGAGCCCAGCCAGCTCCCCTCTCTGCCCAGTCGTGGTGCATGGACCCTGGGCCAGTAGACAGACGGCGTGTGGCAGTGTTGGAGGCTTTGTGTTAGCTGTAGCGCTAGGTTAGCCCTGTGTTAGGTGCTGTTCTCTATTCTATCCGTGTCATCTGGTAACCAGGGGCTTCTCTCCCCTTCCTGATTTCTTTCCAGGCTCCTTGGAGATAGAGGAATGCAAATCTGCAATCATGATGGAAGGTAAGAGACACTTGAATTTATTCTCTATTTATTTATCCGTCTCATCTGCTAGGTGTGTGTGTGTGTGTGTGTTTGGCAGCTTCAAATGTCATAAGCTGTGCTCCTATTTTGAGTGCATGCATTCCAGTGATCTTACATGTCATTTGGTGGGAAGGGCACAGCCACTGTAGAGAACATCTCTCTCTACCATGCCAATAGAATGGCCAAGCTAATTGAACACTGTGTGTTTTTCTCTCTCTCTCTCACCGTCTTCCCTACCCGTAAAGGATTATTGGGATTTATTGTGCAGAAGCTTATGTGCCCAGCTGGCTAGCTTGTATAAATTCTCTTTGTATGGAGCGGTACACACACACACACACGGGGTACCAACGGTGTGTTCTGCTGTAGCCTCTTATCTGCGCGGCCAATAGCCTGCTTGCGTTGCGAGGCCATTTTTCAACAGGAGGTAGCTGCGTTTGCACCCTATGGATAGATTGATCACAGTCAACGCTGTTCGGGAAACACACAGGACATTCTGGGTCATGTTTGGCCCTTTATGTGTTGATGACGTCATCTGTCTGCAATGATGGAGAGAGCGAGGATCCTTTTATTTCTGCATTCTGTAAACGACATGATTCATTGAATACATTTCATCTGCCTGCTCCATTTTGAATCTCATCTCCATAATCTACGACATACAGAAAAGCAATACAGATCTACAATCTATTCATGCTGTGATTTATCTTCCAAAAGCATCACTGTTGTGGCAATATTACTATTAATCTGGACATACACTGAACAAAAATATAAACGCAACGTGCAAGAATTTCAACGATTTTACTGATGTTACTGTTCATATTAGGAAATCAGTCAAGTGAAATAAATGAGGCTCTAATCTATGGATTTCACATGACTGGGCAGGGGCGTAGCCATGGGTGGGACTGGAAGGGCATAGGCCCACCCAGTTGGGAGCCAGGTCCACCCACTGGAGAGCCAGGCCCAGCCAATCAGAGTGAGTTTTTCCACACAAAAAGGCTTTATTACAGATAGAAATACTATTCAGTTTCATCAGCTGTCCGGGTAGCTGGTCTCAGACAATCCCACAGGTGAAAAAGCCGGAGGTGGAGGTCCTGGGCTGGCGTGGTTACACATGGTCTGCGGTTGTGAGGCCAGTTGGACGTACTGCCAAATTCTCTAAAACGACGTTGGTAGAGAAATTAACATCAAATTATCTGGCAACAGAAAACTTGATACATCTGTGGTGTTGTGTGACAGAACTGAACATTTTAGGGTGGCATTTCTAATGTCCCAAACACAAAGTGCACCTGTGTAATGATAATGCTGTTTAATCAGCTTCTTGATATGCCACACCTGTCAGGTGGATGGATTGTCTTGGCAAAGGAGAAATGCTCACTAACAGGGATGTAAACAAAATTTGAGAGAAATACACTTTTTGTGCGTATGGAACATTTCTGGGATCTTTTATTTTAGCTCATGAAACATGGGACAAACACTTTACATGTTGCATTTATATTTTTGTTCAGTATATTTAAGCATGCTAGTTTTAGGTTCATTGTATGTTTATAGTATGTCAGACTACCAGGACGTTAAGTGCAATAAATTGTTGTTGCGTTAGCAATGGCGTCATTCAAGCCTAGTTAGCACAGTGTTGGTAATATGAACACCAAGGCCGTCTGTTCTCCATCTCGCCATCAGATCTGTGTGTTCTAGCAAGACATGCTACCTTAATAATGAAAATATAAAAATAAAAAAAACTCAAATTGCAACTGAATCCAATTAATGCTGTTCCACTTTTCATTCTAAGCCTCACCATCAGCACCTTGGCGTTCCCCCTACATTACAGTAGAAATGTGTTAACCATGTGATCCAGCCTGTTTGTCGGTCAACCCCAGTCCCTGGCGGGCCCACAGGTTCTTGGCTTGGCTTGTGCCATAGAAATACAATTACTTGAACGGTTATCCCCATTCAAGTCATGGTTCTGTGGCCTAAGGAAATTTTCCTGTTCTAGTCATTTCTATGGCTTCTGCTTCAGAGTCCAGCCACATTTGGGTGCAGTGACAGAATTGTTTCATAAGGCAGGATTGAGTCTCGTGAAAAACCCATCCAGAGCAGAAAACCCCCATGATTTTCATACATGGTTAGAACCCCTGATTATCTGATAGCGACATTCACACAACAATCAATGATCAATTTGGCCTGGCATTCTTACTGGGTTCTGACATTGTTTTCAATATAATGATTTAAACCAAGCCTATAGATATCTATTGACAGACCGACAGTTTTGTGAGAGAAATCCTGTACATCGTGTGCTCTGTCTTAATCAGTGTATAACAATGGTGTTACTCTCGGTCCCGGATCATGACCTCTGTACAGGTCGCATGATGTGGTGCTTTCTGAATGACGTTGTTCCGGTTCACCCCAGTCAAAGCTCTTCACTTCCCCAGTCCATTGGCAGTGACCGATGAGATGTTGAATCAATACAAAAAGCTATAGGTTATAAGACATGCCCTACAGCCCCCAGTGACTTTGTGATCCCTCCCTCCCTTCCTCTTCTCTCCTGCGTGCATGTCATCCACCTGAAGGCCAGATGAAGGAGGCTTGCTGTCAAAACGTTGGCTATTATTAAATGTATTGCATTGGAGTGCATGCCATGCCATGCCATCTATCTGTCTGTCTGTCTATTTGGCAGAGCGGGGATTATGCTTTGCTAGCTAGCTAGAGATCTTGTCTGGCAGAGGCTTCCCTGCACGTGTCACGGGCGAGGTGTTGGGTAACGTTAGGTTGGGGTTGGAGAATGCATGGGGAAGAAAACGACAGTCACGGTGTGCTGTGTGTCTTTATATAGCCCTCCATTAGCATGGCTAGCGCTGTCTTAGTGTGGCTGTGTGACATTGGATTACTAACTGTCAGGTGTAAAGCGGGCGTTAATCCCTGTTAGCAGTGCTGTTTAAAGTCCCACTGCCAGGAGGACCGAGAATGGTAATGGTACGATACCGGAAACCATAGAGAGTTGTATCTCTACAGAGTAAACACCCGGCTTAGCTGTCAAGGATAGATGTGAAGCTATTGTCCTAATCTGGAATACGAAGTGATCCCCGGACCTCTCCTCGAATACCCTCCGACCTCAGCCAGTTTCACATGTAATCTGTTCCAGTACTAGCAGCACACCTGATACTAACCCCGGAGCTTAGTGATCAGTTGAACATGTTGAATCAGGTGTGCTAGTACTGAAATAGATCAAATAAGTGAAACTGGTTGGAGGTACTCAAGGACAGGTGTGAGAAACATTGGAAAGTGTGGATGTACTGTAGGTTCCTGGTATCGTTGTGGAGAAACCAGACTTATATATTCATCATTGGGTGCTTATTGTGGTATGATTGAGTCATGTTAAGGTTGATAGGCAGGGACTAAACAGATCTTGAGACGTCCTAAGGACATGGAATAAGACCCCAGAGGAAGGCCCATTCTTGGGCACGTTAGCCCTGGGTAACCGCCTCATGCTATGTAGCATTGGCTCTAAGGTTTTAATATAGTTGAAGCTGTGATGGCAACGGGGAGGCCCGGGTGGTTACAAATGGTCTCCAGCTAGGGCTATCACCACGGTTGGCAGCAGGACAAGACGAGGGGCCTAGGAGGGCCAATTTAAATATGAGTTTTTAAATAGTTGTGTTCTTGCTCTTTATTTCCTGTGACTAGTTTTAGGTCTGTGCTAGGTCCCACCCTAGCATTACACTACGTGACCTCGCCCATGAGGGTGTTACCATGGTTCGCTGGGTTCTCCCTCCCTAGCTGGTTGGTGCCAACCTCAGCCAACAACACCAACCCTGCACACTAGATAACATATTATCACACAATAATAGTAGTCCTTTAATCTTCCCTTGATTTTTAAAAATATTTTTTATTAGCATAGTGTTGTAAGAGATGTGCTTACACCCCGGTGTTACTGTCCTGGTCTGTTGAGCTGCAGAGGCAGAGCTAGACAGGAAGCAGTAGTGCATAATGTTTGGGGCTTCTTGCAGCTCAGAAGGAAATGCCTTCATTGTGAAAGGAAGGGGGGGGGCAGTGACATCTGGATGTATTCTCAACAGGTGATCCGTTTGTGTGTGGTGCCACTGAGGTGTGAAATTGTGTGTGTCAAAATGCAGAAACAGGCAACAGAAGAGGAAATGCTCAGTTTAGGGAAGACTAGTGTCTTTGTTGCTGTGAGGGACAATGATTCGGACAGAGCCTCAGAGGACTCAAAATGAACTTCCCCCACAACAAGTCAAAGCAGTAGGGACATGAACTAGGCACAGGAAGGGGACTGTCATCTGGATTAATTGTCCTTCATTTGTTTTGTGTTTTTATGCCCTCACACCTCTTGCCCCTGCTAGTATACCTCTCATTCACACACACATTAACATCCACCTCATCGCTCTCCCTAAGACACACACACATGCATGAAATATGACTTGTTATTCTGTATAATTGTTTGTCTGTTTGCCTACCAGACTCTCTCTTTCTGTATTTTTAGCTTTTTGTCTGTTTCCCTTTTTTATTGTTGTAATGTATCACCCGCCTCTCTGTGTGTCTGTCCGTCTGTCTCTCTTTCCCTGTGTCTCTGTCCACCTGTCTCTCTCACTGCACCAAATACCCTAGTTTCAGACTTCTAATTATCCTTACACCTTACAAGACTCTAGCCACTTCCATGCCAGTGTTGTGACTTTACTTTCATTAATCTGATGACTGTTATTTATCTAATCGACTAACTATGTTTAAGTGTTACCCGATTTTAAATGAACAATTAACTCATTAGGATTTAGGGGACTTCGAGAGCAGTTCTTTAAAGCGTTACCATCACCTGAACTAAACTCTAACGGTATTTACCTATCACATCCATAAACAGTCAACTTATTAATCATAACCTCGTATCATATCATCATTCTGAACTGTCGTAACCTCCTGTGACTGCAAAAACCTGAGCCTTACTTATGATTCAGTACTACACAAATTGGTTTAATTACATTGCCGTTCAAAAGATTGAGGTCACTTAGAAATGTCCTTGTCTTTGAAAGAAAAGTACATTTTTTTGTCCATTACAATGACATCAAATTGATCAGAAATACAGTGTATACATTGTTAATGTTGTGAATGACTATTGTAGCTGGAAACCTTATGGAATATCTGCATAGGTGTACAGAGGCCCATTTGAGCAGCCATCACTCCTGTGTTCCAATGGCACATTGTGTTAGATAATCCAAGTTTATCATTTTAATAGGATAATTGATCATTAGAAAACCCTTTTGCAATTATGTTAGCACAGCTGAAAACTGTTCTGATTAAAGAAGCAATAAAACTGGCCTTTAGACTAGTTGAGTATCTGGAGCATCAGCATTTGTGGGTTCGATTACAGGCTCAAAATGGCCAGAAACAAATAACTTTTTTCTGAAACCTGTCAGTCTATTCTTGTTCTGAGAAATGAAGGCTATTCCATGCTAGAAATTGACAAGAAACTGAAGCTCTCGCACAATGCTGTATACCACTCCCTTCACAGAACAGCGCAAACTGGCCCTAACCAGAATAGAAAGAGGAATGGGAGGCCCCAGTGCACAACTGAGCAAGAGGACAAGTACATTAGAGTGTCTAGTTTGAGAAACAGATGCCTCACAAATCCTCAACTGGCAGCTTCATTAAATAGTACCCGCAAAACACCATTCTCAATGTCAACAGTGAAGAGGTGACTCCGGGATGCTGGCCTTCTAGGCAGAGTTGCAAAGAAAAAGCTATACCTCAGACTAGCCAATAAAAAGAAAAGATTAAGATGGACAAAAAAACACAGACATTGGACAGAGGAACTCTGCAGCCACTTCACTGTTGACGTTGAGACTGGTGTTTTGTGGGTACTATTTAATGAAGCTGCCAGTTGAGGATTTGTGAGGCGTTTGTGACACGTTCTCTGACCTCACTCGAGGGGGCGGTGACTACTTACTGTGCACAGTTATAGAAATAATTTCCCCTTATAGTTTCTAAAATCCCCTCCCTCTCTTAACAAAAACACTGTCATTTTTCATATGTCAGGCACAACGTGGAGGATGGAAACTTCGCACATGTAGTGGGTATACTTTTCAAGTTACAGTATTTCCTTTATAACATTTTAAATGACAACACAAAATTACATCCAAACCGACATCAGTGTTCTTTTAGGTTGCCTCTGACCATTCCCCACGTTCTATGTTAGAAATATTGTTCTAGTATTTAGTTTAGAACGTGTTAAAGTTTTGGCGGGAAAATCTTTGAAACAAAGGCACATTCCTCCGGTGAATTTGGAGAGGGAGAGAGTTGAATGTTCTGTCCTTGATTTACAGCAGGGTGTGAGCTGTCGACACCCACCAGTTCCTTTCTCGAGGGGGTCTGGTTGAAGTTACTTATTGCAAAGCTGATCTGACCTATTTGGATCCTCACAGGACAGTCATGACACCAGTCGGAGGAACTTCAGTATTTTATCTTTGAACACTCAATCTGGTTTCTCCACTGACAGTTGGATAAGGTTATGTTAGCAACATTTGGTGGGGCTAGAGATCCTGACAGCGTTGTGTCCAGCCTGAGACATGCCATGTAGTTATCCTGACACTCACACCTCACCATTGCTACAGCCATGAAATGTTTACTTACGAGGCCTTTCCAAACAATGCAGAGTTAAGAAGTAAGAAAATTATCAAATAAAAATATAAAATAGTAGCAATAAATACCAATAAGGAGGCTATATACAGGGAGTACCGGTACCAAGTCAATGTACGAGGTAGTTGAAGTGATATATAGGTAGGGGTAAAAGTGACTAGGCAATCAGGATAGATAATAAACAGAGTAGCAGCATATGTGAAGAGTATGAAAGTGTGTGTGGCATCATTATGTGTGTGTAAGTGTGTGTTGGAGTGTAAGTATGTGTTGGGGTTGAGTTCAGTGAGTGTGCATAGAGTCAGCGCAAGAGCGTGAGTTCAAAAAACAAGTCAATGCAAATAGTCCGGGTAGCCATTTGATTAACTGCTCCGCAGACCTCTGGTATGGGAGTAGAAGCTGTTCAGGAGCCTTTTGGTCCCAGTACCGCTTGCCGTGCGGTAGCAGAGTGAACAGTCTATGGCTTGGGTGTATGGGGTCTTTGACAATTCTTTGCACCACCCTCTGCTGCACCTTGCGGTCAGATGCTAAGCAGTTATCATATCAAATCAAATGTATTTATATAGCCCTTCGTACATCAGCTGATATCTCAAAGTGCTGTACAGAAACCCATCCTAAAACCCCAAACAGCAAGCAATGCAGGTGTAGAAGCACGGTGGCTAGGAAAAACTCTCTAGAGAGGAACCAGGCTATGAGGGGTGGCCAGTCCTCTTCTGGCTGTGCCGGGTGGAGATAATAACCGAACATGACCAAGATGTTCAAATGTTCATAAATGACCAGCATGGTCAAATAATAATAATCACAGTAGTTGTCGAGGGTGCAGCAAGTCGGCACCTCAGGAGTAAATGTCAGTTGGCTTTTCATAGCCGATCATTAAGAGTATCTCTACCACTCCTGTTGTCTCTAGAGCGTTGAAAACAGCATGTCTGGGAAAGGTAGCACGTCCAGTGAACAGGTCAGGATTCCATAGCCGCAGGCAGAACAGTTGAAACTGGAGCAGCAGCATGGCCAGGTGGACTGGGGACAGCAAGGAGTCCTCATGCCAGGTAGTCCTGAGGCATGGTCCTAGGGCTCAGGTCCTCCGAGAGAGAGAGAGAAAGAAAGAGAGAAAGAGAGGATTAGAGGGGGTATACTTAAATTCACACAGGACACTGGATAAGACAGGAGAAGTACTCCAGATATAACAAACTGACCCTAGCCCCCCGACACATAAACCACTGCAGCATAAATACTGGAGGCTGAGACAGGAGGGGTTAGGAGACACTGTGGCCCCATCCTATGATACCCCAGGACAGGGCCAAACAGGAAGGATATAACCCCACCCACTTTGCCAAAGCACAGCCCCCACATCACTAGAGGGATATCTTCAACCACCAACTTACCATCCTGAGACAAGGCCGAGTATAGCCCACAAAGATGTCCGCCACGGCACAACCCAAGGGGGGGCGCCAACCCAGACAGGAAGATCACTTTAGTGACTCAACCCACTCAAGTGACGCACCCCTCCTAGGGACGGCATGAAAGAGCACCAGTAAGCCAGTGACTCAGCCCCTGTAATAGGGTTAGAGGCAGAGAATCCCAGTGGAGAGAGGGGAACTGGCCAGGCAGAGACAGCAAGGGCGGTTCGTTGCTCCAGAGCCTTTCCGTTCACCTTCACACTCCTGGGCCCGACTACACTCAATCATATGACCCACTGAAGAGATGAGTCTTCAGTAAAGACTTAAAGGTTGAGACCGAGTCTGCGTCTCTCACATGGGCAGGCATACCATTCCATAAAAATTGAGCTCCATAGGAGAAAGCCCTGCCTCCAGCTGTTTGCTTAGAAATTCTAGGGACAATTAGGAGTCCTGCGTCTTGTGATCGTAGCGTACGTGTAGGTATGTACGGCAGGACCAAATCAGAGCGATAGGTCGGAGCAAGCCCATGTAATGCTTTGTAGGTTAGCAGTAAAACCTTGAAATCATCCCTTGCCTTAACAGGAAGCCAGTGTAGGGAGGCTAGCACTGGAGTAATATGATCATTTTTTGGGGTTCTAGTCAGGATTCTAGCAGCTGTATTTAGCACTAACTGAAGTTTATTTAGTGCTTTATCCGGGTAGCCGGAAAGTAGAGCATTGCAGTAGTCTAACCTAGAAGTAACAAAAACATGGATTAATTTTTCTGCATAATTTTTGGACAGAAAGTTTCTGATTTTTGCAATGTTACGTAGATGGAAAAAAGCTGTCCTTGAAACAGTCTTGATATATATCATACCAAGAAGGGATGCAGCCAATCAAGATTCTCTCAATGGTGCAGCTGTAGATCTGATGGCCCATGGCAAATCTTTTCGGCCTCCTGGGGGGGGAGAGGTGTTGTCGTGCCATCTATGATTGTTGGTGTGTGTAAACCATGTTAATTCCTTAGTGATGTGGACACCCGCTCCACTACAGCCCCTTCGATGTGGATGTGGGCATGCTCGGCCCTCCATTTCCTGTTGTCCACGATCTGCTACTTTGTCGTGTTGACATTGAAGGAGAGGCTGTTATCCTGGCACTACACTGGCAGGTCACTGACCTCCTCCCTATAGGCTGGCTCATCATTGTCGGTGATCATCCTCAAACTTAATGATGGTTTTGTATTCGTGCGCAGCCACACAGTCGTGGGTGAACAGGGAGTACAGGAGGGGACTAAGCACGCAACCCTGAGGGGCCCCCATGTTGAGGGTCAGCATGGCAGATTTGTTTTTGCCTACCCTCACCAACTGGGGGTGGACAGTCAGGAAGTCCAGGATCCAGTTGCATAGGGAGGTGTTTAGTCCCAGGGTCCTGAGCTTCGTGATGAGCTTGGAGGGAACTAGGGTGTTAAATGCTGAGCTGTAGTCAATGAACAGCATTCTCACAAAGGTGTTCCTCCTTTCCAGGTGGGAGAGTGCAGAGTGGAGTGCAATAGAGAGAGTGTCATCTGTTGAGACAGTATGCGAATTGGAGTGGGTCCAGGGTGTTTGGGATGAGTGTGTTGATGTTAGCCATGACCAGCCTTTCAAATCATTTAATTCCTACAGATTTAGACAGGTTACCTTGCTGTTCCTTGTGTATATGCATTCTTGAGTTAATTTGGGAGACGGTAACTCATTAAACAAACGTTTCCCGTGGTGCCCCAAATTCCTAATGAGTTAATTATTACATGATCAATTTAATTGAGTAATAATTAAACGTATTAGGTAATTATTCGATGAATAGCAGTCATCACATTAACGATAGTCACGTCACAACACTAGCTAACTCTTCTAATGTTACGGCTGCTACTGTGCCAACTAGCAGAGATACAGTGCCTTCATAAAATATTCATAACCCTTATTCCACATTTTGTTATTCCACTGTCCATTTGTCTCTCTATTGTTGATTGGGTTTATCTCTTTTCATCTGTTTGTGTATCACTGTCCGTCTGTCTGTGTATCTACGAGTGTGTGTTAGCGAGCGGGCAGGCTCAGGTCACAGATTAGAGCCTTCCTGAGCATGTGACCCTGGATTAGGAGGCCTCTCTGTCTCTACTCTCTGACACACACATACAGGCACACACACACACACGCAGGCACACACACACATATTCACACTGCAGAAACTTCTGATGATTATAATGTCTCCTTGCAGAAGGAAAAATAGATTGCGAAGGAGAGAGAGAAATAGCTGTAGGGGGGAGAGGGACAACAAGACATATATGGTGTGTGTCAGGAAAAGACAGGTAAACAGAGGAGGAGAGATGGAGGAAGGGATGAAGAGAGGAAAACAGTCAGAATGTGTCAAGAGACTGAGAGAGCGATAGTGTGAGAGTAGAAGAGGAAGGGAGAGATGGAGGGAGGGGGGAGAGAGGGAGAACTCTGTGGTCCAATTGTCCCCGGATGGCAGCCATCGCAGGCCAATATTTTATTGAGTCACTGTCCTGCGTGTAACATCACTGGCCTCTGAAACTCCTATTGGCTCTGAATCAGGAAGTCCAGAGGGGGTCTGAGAATTATGTAGGGGGCCAAATTACTCATTATACTCCCTACCAGAATGTAGACTTTTCATTTTGCCCCTATTAGTTCCCAAAACAATGCCAACCCTGATATTGCATGCAGCTCTGTTATCCCGTTGCTCCAGCCATGTGCTCTAGCCAGAGGGCCGTGCCAGGCTGCCAGCCCATTGCATCTGATAATTCATCTTCTTTTAATTAGAATGTTCTCTCTCTCTCTCTCCTCCTCTCCACTGAGTGTCCTCCATTTCCTGTTGATTTGATTGGGGACATCTTCTCCTCTCCTCCGCTCCTTCCTTCCTATGTTGGGGAGGGAGGTATGGATGGAGGGATGGGGTAAAGAAGGAGAGGGGATGCCCTGAGGGAAGTTAGTGTGATTTATTTTTGTCATGTTTTATTAATAACTTGCCTCATAACTAATTCAGCTGCTCCCACGCTGCCTAAACTAAAATGCTTTGGCAATTTCTCTCTCACTGGAACCATAGTGTCTGAACTAATACACACTCTTATACAGACACAATATAAAAAGTACACTGTTAGTTTTATTAATAGTGTTTGACCCCTAAGACTCATATTTTGCGGGCAATCTATCTGATCAAACTTCGCCAATAGATGTGCAGTGTGTAAGATGTGGATGGAATTCAACCAGTGGTTGAAGAGGATTTTAGATGGACTTAGCCACTGTACAGTGTAGGTCATGTGTAATTCAACTCTGCAGCGGTGGCATCCATTTTGCTGTAGGCTATAGAACCTCTTTGGCTGGGGTTTCTCTGTGATGGTATCAGTGCCAGAGCAGTAACAACAGCTGTCAGTCACCGTGTGAGAGGGGTGGAGACTAGTATGGATGCAGTGAGACAGTAACACAACAACAGAAAGAGTAGAGATTAGGTTTTAGATGGAAACTGTGAGGATGGGTGGAGGGATGAAAGGATGTGTGTGATTTAAAAAAAAAATGTGGTTCACAGCTTGTGTGTGTGTAAGTATCTCTGGCCAGCTGTGTTTTGAAATGGCTGACATGTTTGATGTGTATGTGTGTTGTACAGAATATGTGTGTGTATATATGTGTGTGTGTGTGTGTGTGTGGTTTGGTTGTACTAGCCTTGTGGGTACTAGAAGTTCTCACAAGGATAGTACAACGAGGAAAATTCGGACAAGTGGGGACATTTCGCCGGTCCCCACAAGGAAAAAGGACATTTTAGGCTTAGGGGTTAGGTTTAGGGTGACAATTGGGGACAATTGGGGTTATAGGGTTAGGTTTAGTTTCAGGGTTTTGGCTTAGTGTTAGGTTAGGGTTAGATTTAGGGTTAGGGAAAATATAATTTTAAATGGGAATAAATGTTTTGGTCCCCACAAGGGTAGTAAAACAAACACATAGGAACTGTAGGATGAGTCATCAGTGTTCACTGTGTGGGCTGTGTCATTTCAAGGATGCCAGACTGAGACATTATAGAAAAGAGCAGTGGCAGTGTGAAAGTGTTTGTTGCATTAAGTAGCATTGGCAGTATTTCCATTCTCCACCCCTAAACCCAGTCCTACATTGTCGCTCAGCCCCAACCCTAGCTTTTCCCAACCATGTCCCAGACAACCCTTCAGTCTTGGTAATACTAGCCAGTAATACCAGTGATAACTGGTACCACTACCAGCATCATTTCCTTAGCCCCAGTCCCAACTCTATAGTTCCCCTTGTTATGACTGCTCCTCCATGTCTTCTAACCATGCTGGCTGATCAGTCCATAGTCTGAGACTATTGATGCTCTCTGGACCTTACATCGCTCCCCTAGTTATCTCTCCAGTGCAGTTTGGTCCGCCAAAAGCTAAGGAGAGGACAGCTTTGGCCCTTTGTGAGACAATTAATTATTACTATTATGTCCAGTAAGGATTTCTTAGGCAGCTTCATCCCCGCTGGCACAACGTCACTGGTACTTGATTTGATAATTATACACACATGATACAGATTTTGTTCAAGTCAATGAGATACACTATACTGCCCATTAGTTATAAATGAATAGCTGTAATGAATTTGAGTCAGTGGGTGGTACCTGTACTTCACATCTATCTTCGGGATAATCATTTAGCCTTGGCGATGATGCTTGCTCAGATGTCAGGCCAGACATAGCAGCACAGCACTCCTATGTACTTTGACTGAATCACACTGAGTGAATTGCACCAAACCACCACCTGTGAGCAGGAGACTAGGATACCTCGTGTGGGTGTGTCTGTGTGTCAGGTTGTGTCTGGGGCTAAGCTGTCATTGTAAAGACCCTTGGGATTAAGACCGGTATTGAGTCATCAGGTTTTCATATAATTACAGCAAATTATTTGGAGGCTGCATTTACGTCATTGTGTTCATGTGCGTCTTTTTTTTTTTTTTGGGGGGTAAATAAAGGGACAGCATGTCTGTGTTTCCATGCGTAAGTGCGTGCTTGCATAGTCTAACTGACTGTGTGCATTGTGTGTGTGTGTGTGTTTTCACCCTGTCAACTCACAAATGGACACCCTGCCAGACCTCCTCTCTCTTGTCCCTATGTTATGGATGACTCATGGCCAAATAGGATTTCGTTAGCAAGCATTAGCCCTATCACTGAATAGAGGACCCATTTGATTTTCAACATCAGCATAGGGAGACTTGGCGAATCAGCAGCAACAATACAACCGAAAGAAAAAAAACTGCCTTTTCAATGCCTACTGTAAGAGCCCCTCGAAGGTGAATGGCTGAGGAATGAAAGGGAGAAAAGGTTGATGGTCATTCTATCGCTCTCGCTTTGTAAGACTCTCTCGGCTGACGTCATAGAGAGACAGTGTGTGATGTGTTCTGGCCTTGGTCTGGAGTCTTGTGAAGGGCTTGAAATGTACTTTTTTTAAAATCCACTTGTCCTTTGGACAATTATGAGAAATGTTTTTATTTTCCAAAAATATAGGGGGGAAAAAATCATGGGTTGAAAAAGGTAACTGAAAATTGTGTGACGCAAGGGACCACTGAAAAACAAAATTGGCCTTTGCACGTTCAAGACTGACTCAAAAACACTGCCCCTTTAAGGCTCTACTGTAGGATAGTTGGCCACCCTTCATAGCCTATAAAATATTGTAACATTACAATCAAATACATTTTACGTCTTTATAAAATCATTTCCTGAATCAGGGATCCAATGGCTAAAGTATACAACTTCAAAGCAACGTTTCTAACTAAGACATGTTTATCTTTATCCTTGCAATCCTAAAATATATACAGGTTTCAGCGAAGATCTATTCACAGCACGGGAGTTTTGTAAATGATGCTATTCTATGAATATTTGTTTTATGTTGTCAGAATGACATTGCCAATGCTGAAACGAGGTGAATCCCAGCTTTCCAACATTGTCAAATTTTATTTTTTAGACTCCTAATAGTGAGTGCTTGAGAGGCAGTTTAAAACCAGAGTATTTAGCATTGGTTTATTAACACTCCCGTTCATCAACAGTGCATTGTCTAAATAGTCTAACTATCAAGATAACTAGCCAGTCTACATGATACGTGTTGAATTGGCTATCTAGTTGCTCTGTTATCATTGTTTAATTAGCTATCTGCTGCAATGTGTCTCTCGCTCTCCTCTGGCCCATTTGCAATGGCACACATGCCGGTGATGATACACTATGACTTTTCCAGGATTTTCATGACCGTACAAACCCTGTTTTCTGACCAAAAGAATTTGCTATAACTCCTTACAGTGCTCCAGACTAACAGTTTCCCCTAACCTTTTCAGCAAAAATAATTGCGGTGTCATACAATAAAATACATTTGAGTCATCTTATTCAAGTCATTATAAAGTCATTCACAATGCTTTAATAAGAAATGTTAATAGGCTGCTGAGATGTTAGATGTCGTAACTTATTTATTAAATACCATGTCCAAGCCGGAATGCATGATGTTCTTTGAAATGAAACCTAAATCCAGTGATTGTCATACGTTTTGAGGGTGGCAATTTTTATTGAATTCTGGAGCCCAGATTTTAAAAAATTCAATAGAGACGAATTTGCCTTTTTGTTTTTATTTACAATAATTTTATATTCAGTGCTTTCGGAAAGTACACTGCTCAAAAAAATAAAGGGAACACTTAAACAACACAATGTAACTCCAAGTCAATCACACTTCTGTGAAGTCAAACTGTCCACTTAGGAAGCAACACTGATTGACAATACATTTCACAAGCTGTTGTGCAAATGGAATAGACAGAGGTGGAAATTATAGGCAATTAGCAAGACACCCCCAATAAAGGAGTGGTTCTGCAGGTGGTGACCACAGACCACTTCTCAGTTCCTATGCTTCCTGGCTGATGTTTTGGTCACTTTTGAATGCTGGCGGTGCTTTCACTCTAGTGGAAGCATGAGACGGAGTCTACAACCCACACAAGTGGCTCAGGTAGTGCAGCTCATGAAGGATGACACATCAATGCGAGCTGTGGCAAGAAGGTTTGCTGTGTCTGTCAGCGTAGTGTCCAGAGCATGGAGGCACTACCAGGAGACAGGCCAGTACATCAGGAGACGTGGAGGAGGCCGTAGGAGGGCAACAACCCAGCAGCAGGACCGCTACCTCCACCTTTGTGCAAGGAGGAGCAGGAGGAGCACTGCCAGAGCCCTGCAAAATGACCTCCAGCAGGCCACAAATGTGCATGTGTCTGCTCAAACGGTCAGAAACAGACTCCATGAGGGTGGTATGAGGGCCCAACGTCCACAGGTGGAGGTTGTGCTTACAGCCCAACACCATGCAGGACGTTTGGCATTTGCCAGAGAACACCAAGATTGGCAAATTCGCCACTGGCACCCTGTGCTCTTCACAGATGAAAGCAGGTTCACACTGAGCACATGTGACAGACGTGACAGAGTCTGGAGACGTCGTGGAGAACGTTCTGCTACCTGCAACATCCTCCAGCATGACCGGTTTGGCGGTGGGTCAGTCATGGTGTGGGGTGGCATTTCTTTGGGGGGCCGCACAGCCCTCCATGTGCTCGCCAGAGGTAGCCTGACAGCCATTAGGTACCGAGATGAGATCCTCAGACGCCTTGTGAGACCATATGCTGGTGCGGTTGGCCCTGGGTTCCTCCTAATGCAAGACAATGCTAGACCTCATGTGGCTCGAGTGTGTCAGCAGTTCCTGCAAGAGGAAGGCATTGATGCTATGGACTGGTCCGCCCGTTCCCCAGACCTGAATCCAATTGAGCACATCTGGGACATCATGTCTCGCTCCATCCACCACAGACTGTCCAGGAGTTGGCGGATGCTTTAGTCCAGGTCTGGGAGGAGATCCCTCAGGAGACCATACGTCACCTCATCAGGGGCATGCCCAGGCATTGTAGGGAGATCATACAGGCACGTGGAGGCCACACACACTACTGAGCCTCATTTTGACTTGTTTTAAGTACATTACATCAAAGTTGGATCAGCCTGTAGTGTGGTTTTCCACTTTAATTTTGAGTGTGACTCCAAATCCAGACCTCCATGGGTTGATAAATTTGATTTCCATTGATAATTTTTGTGTGATTTTGTTGTCAGCACATTCAACTATGTAAAGAAAAAAGTATTTAATAAGAATATTTCATTCATTCAGATCTAGGATGTGTTATTTTAGTGTTCCCTTTATTTTTTTGAGCAGTGTATTTAGACCCCTTGACTTTTTCCACATTTTGTTAGGTTACAGCCTTATCTAAAATGGATTAAATTATCAATCTACACTAGAGGTCAACCGATTTATGATTTTTCAACGCCGATACCGATTATTGGAGGACCAAAAAAGGCTGATACCGATTAATCAGCCAATTTATATAATATTACATATATATATATATATACGGCCCCCTTGAACTTTGCGACCTTTTGCCACATTTCAGGCTTCAAACAAAAAGATATAAAACTGTATTTTTTTGTGAAGAATCAACAACAAGTGGGACACAATCATGAAGTGGAACGACATTTATTGGATATTTCAAACTTTTTTAACAAATCAAAAACTGAAAAATTGGGCGTGCAAAATTATTCAGCCCCCTTAAGTTAATACTTTGTAGTGCCACCTTTTGCTGCGATTACAGCTGTAAGTCGCTTGGGGTATGTCTCTATCAGTTTTGCACATCGAGAGACTGAATTTTTTTCCCATTCCTCCTTGCAAAACACCTCGAGCTCAGTGAGGTTGGATGGAGAGCATTTGTGAACAGCAGTTTTCAGTTCTTTCCACAGATTCTCGATTAGATTCAGGTCTGGACTTTGACTTGGCCATTCTAACACCTGGATATGTTTATTTTTTAACCATTCCATTGTAGATGTTGCTTTATGTTTTGGATCATTGTCTTGTTGGAAGACAAATCTCCGTCCCAGTCTCAGGTCTTTTGCAGACTCCATCAGGTTTTCTTCCAGAATGGTCCTGTATTTGGCTCCATCCATCTTCCCATCAATTTTAACCATCTTCCCTGTTCCTGCTGAAGAAAAGCAGGCCCAAACCATGATGCTGCCACCACCATGTTTGACAGTGGGGATGGGTGTTCAGGGTGATGAGCTGTGTTGCTTTTACGCCAAACATAACGTTTTGCATTGTTGCCAAAAAGTTCAATTTTGGTTTCATCTGACCAGAGCACCTTCTTCCACATGTTTGGTGTGTCTCCCAGGTGGCTTGTGGCAAACTTTAAACAACACTTTTTATCGATATCTTTAAGAAATGGCTTTCTTCTTGCCACTCTTCCATAAAGGCCAGATTTGTGCAATATACGACTGATTGTTGTCCTATGGACAGAGTCTCCCACCTCAGCTGTAGATCTCTGCAGTTCATCCAGAGTGATCATGGGCCTCTTGGCTGCATCTCTGATCAGTCTTCTCCTTGTATGAGCTGAAAGTTTAGAGGGACGGCCAGGTCTTGGTAGATTTGCAGTGGTCTGATACTCCTTCCATTTCAATATTATCGCTTGCACAGTGCTCCTTGGGATGTTTAAAGCTTGGGAAATCTTTTTGTATCCAAATCCGGCTTTAAACTTCTTCACAACAGTATCTCGGACCTGCCTGGTGTGTTCCTTGTTCTTCATGATGCTCTCTGCGCTTTTAACGGACCTCTGAGACTATCACAGTGCAGGTGCATTTATACGGAGACTTGATTACACACAGGTGGATTGTATTTATCATCATTAGTCATTTAGGTCAACATTGGATCATTCAGAGATCCTCACTGAACTTCTGGAGAGAGTTTGCTGCACTGAAAGTAAAGGGGGCTGAATAATTTTGCACGCCCAATTTTTCAGTTTTTGATTTGTTAAAAAGCTGTAAGTTGCTTTGAAATATCCAATAAATGTCGTTCCACTTCATGATTGTGTCCCACTTGTTGTTGATTCTTCACAAATAATACAGTTTTATATCTTTGTTTGAAGCCTGAAATGTGGCAAAAGGTCGCAAAGTTCAAGGGGGCTGAATACTTTCGCAAGGCACTGCTGCCTACCACCGCTCAGTCAGACTGCTCTATCAAATATCAAATCATAGCCTTAATAATGATATAATAACACACAGAAATACTAGCCTTAGGTCATTAATATGGTAAAATCCGGATAAATGAACAGGCACCACATTGATTATATGCAACGCAGGACAAGCTAGTTAAACTAGTAATATCATAAACCATAACATAACAGGTGGTCACCCTGCCACGCAGAGTCCTTGGTTACTACATGATTATATGTGTTATTTCATAGTTTTGATTGTTGTGTTATTTCATAGTTTTGATTCACTATTGTTATACAATGTAGAAATAAAGAAAAACCCTTGAATGAGTAGGTGTGTCCAAACTTTTGAGTGGTATTGTATATCTTGATTAGATAAGTATTCAACCCCTTGAGTCAATACATGTTAGAATAACCTTTTGTCATCGATTACAGATGTGAGTCTTTCTGGGTAAGTCTATAAGAGCTTTGCACACTTGCGTTGTATAATATTACCTTACTGTAATAGTTTTCCATTAAAATGGCCAAAAGCTTTTTTAGCAAAAAACAATTTCTCAAGCAAGGGTTTTGCTAGGACTGTCTGGGAGTGGTCTGACTGGGAAGGGGAAGACTTAAAACTAGCTGTATTTGCAGAGAGATTTGGAACTCTCTCTGTTATTGGTCTATTAACCAATTTACAATTTACAATTTACTGGTGATGTCACCAGGCAAGCCAAAACCATGCAAACAGGCTGATTTCAAGGTCCTGCATAGATAGTTGAAAATACAATCAGGAAATAACACTGATCGATTTTTTTTGACACTTTAGCAGTGTTCGTTTCATCAGCCGTTGTACAATATGATACAAAACACAGGAAAAATATAATTTTGACTGCACTGGGCTTTTAAGACAAGCTACTGTTCATAACTTTAACCTATCTCCCAAATTCTAGCCTACGAAGATGTTGTCCTGGCTTTCAAAAATAACAAGAATGAAAGTCACAGCTTTATAAGAGACAGAACAAACGATGTTATTTATTTTTCAATTATTTTACGAGGCAAATGAAGCAATTATTGTCCAGTTCTGAGGACTGTAGACTGCTTCTATCAAGACCATGAAGTAGACCTATAACCTAGCTCACTACAGTAAGAAAGGCCATTCCTTATCAGACAGCCAATGCTACATCATGTTACACGCCACACAGGCATCCGGACACACACACAAACCTGTGCTGCTCCACCAGAAAGGAAAATTACAACAGATTTGGAAAAAGATAGGGGCATATATCACAATGTTTTATGGGTACATAATCATGATAGGACAAAGGTCTCTCTGTCTCTCTGTCTCTCTCTCTCTCTCTCTCTCTCTGTCTCTCTGTCTCTCTGTCTGTCTCTCTGTCTGTCTCTCTGTCTCTGTGTGACATGCTGACAGTCGAGGTCAGGGGCTTTTTATTATGACAGCTCTATTGATAATGTCCCTATAGAGGTCACGTTGATGTCAGAACAATCTCCTTGGACACACGGACAGCTTTATCTCTTCATGCTCTTCCCTCGCTGCCTGCAGCACTGGGCTGCCTGGCAGAATACCAGTCATTCTCTCTGAATCTTCTTCTGAATCTTCTAGAGGAAGGAGTCAACCTCACCTCACCTCACCGCGTCGCAGAGCATACGTCTTTTGATACCGTTTTTTTTCTTTCAAAAGAAATGCCGCTGGCTGTTTACCTACGTATGTAGATAAAACTCTGCTGCTGGACTATCTTATCATATAAGGACTATAGCATTCCATAACATTCTGTATAAAATGGCAGCCACTTTTGTGACAGTGTTACCATTGCTGTGTAACCAAAAAATATACACATACGGAAGATCCATATTAATGTCTCAACAAGATTTAAAATACGCTCAAATAAAAGTCTGCTGATAGTTTTTTCTTCTTGAACAAAGTGGGTCGGAGAAGTAAAGGGGCTTTTTGTAGGTTAGCCTGCCGAGCCGAAGCCCAAGGCTGTCTCAGCGCTTTGTGCTGTCGTGGCTCAGTGTGACTCGCCATTTGAAGGTCATGTCAATGAGGCCGGAATGAGTGGTTTTGATGAAACCACTTTGTTCCTCCAAGGCTGCGTTTACACAGGCAGCCCAATTCTGATCTTTTGCCCAATTATTTGAGCCCGGTTTCCCAAAAGCATCTTAAGGCTACGTTCAGCATTAGAACCTTCGTAGGAGCATCGTTAAATCTCTGAGCTGTTTCCCAAAACCATCTTTACTAAAATTGTTGTTGAATACGCTGGTTATTTAACAAATGCCTCAGACCAGTTGTAGAACAGATGTTTATCTGTTTTTCTGTTTCCCCCGTTAACTTTAGAACGAAAGTGACAAGTGACTACAAATACAAAGTTGCCCATTTCTTTGCATTACAAGCAAAGGATATGAAGAGGTTTCAAATGTGTAGGCTACATAGACCTATATATTTTAATGATATTGAAATCAATTTCATGTTAATTCAATTGAGTTTTAATTAGCTATTTGTACGCTACTGTCTCTATATATTTATTGATGTGAAATGTGCACATTGCTGTGCCAAATCTTGATTTAGTGCATTATTATAGGGTACGCATTAGAATAAGCCTCCTCAATATTTGTAGCCATAGGTGATATCTCTTTAGGAGCTGATCCATCATCAGTATTGTGGAATAATTCTAATGTTAAGGTAAGATTGGAAAGGGAGAACGCTGATCCAAGAGCAGTGCTTCCATTCTTTTGATTCTACCGGTATCGACACATGCCTCAACGATGCATTTAGCGAACGTTCCCTCTATGTGGTGTTTTGGGAAATGTCAGGGTCTGAAAGAGGAATTTATGGTGTGTTTCTTTCTCGCTCTCGCTCTCTCTCAGAGAGCGGGAGAGAGGGCTGGTGGTGGTTGATGAGATGAATTTGAAGCTGTGAGAAACTAAAGTCTCTGGGTTGGTTTTTATAGCCACTCTGGTCAGAAGGGCCTGAGGACAGTACATTCCTCTCCCCACCAGAACCCTCCCTGACCAACCTGTAATCCCTATAGGAGGGGGGTGGAGGAAGGTTCCGGGGATCAGGACTGCCTGGGACCCACTGATTAGAGAGAGGGAGGGATGGGAAAGAGGGAGTGAGGAGAAATCCACAGGAATTCCCAACAGCTTTGAGCTTTTAGCAGTCAGATCTTCCTATCTGTCTGGGATCAGAGAGAGAGAGAGAGAGCATGAAAGAGAGCAGTGTTTCCCCTAGGATTCTTTTCAGCAGCGTTGGCAAAGTTCTCATGGTGAGGTGGGGGGTGTGGTAGTGGGGAGAGGCCAACAGCACTGTCTCCGACAATTTCTAGAGGCCTTCCTCTTGGCCACACAGACACAATTTTGTTGTTTTTAAAGCTAATTTCCTGCTATTTAATTGAGATTTTGTGTCACTGATGTACACACAATACCCCATAATGTCAAAGTGAAATTTTGTTAGTAGAAAATGTTTGAAATTATGAAAAGATTAAAAGCTGAAATGTCTTATGTCAACTTAAACTGTTTGTTATGGCAAGCATAAATAAGTTTAGGAGTAAAAATGTGCTTAACAAACACTCATTCCATGTGGATAACATGATTTTTGAATGACTACCCCATCTCTGTACCTCACATCTACAATTATCTGTAAGGTCCTTCAATCGAGTAGTGAATTTCAAGCACAGATTCAACCACAAAGACCAGGAAGGTTTTCCAATGCCTTGAAAAGAAGTGCACCTAGATGGGTAAAAAAAATAGCAGACTAAATATCCCTTTGAGCATGGTGAAGTTATTAATTAGGCTTTGGATGGTGTATTAATTAGGCTTTGGATGGTCTCTACAAAGATACAGACACCCTTCCTAACTCAGTTGCCAGAGAGGAAGAGGAAGGAAACTGTTCAGAGATTTCAACATGAAGCCAATGGTGACTTTAAAACAGTTAGACAGTTTAATGGCTGGGATAGGATAACTGAGGATGGATCAATAACATTGTAGTTACTCCACAATACTAAGGAAGGAAGCCTGTACAGAATAAAACTATTCCAAAACATGCATCGTGTTTGGCACAAGACACTTAAGTAACACTGCAAAATATGTGGCAAAGAAATTAACTTTTTTTTGTCCTGAATAGAAAGCATTATGTTTGATGAAAATCCAACACAACACATCATTGAGTACCACTCTTCATATTTTCAAACATGCTGGTGGCTGCATCATGTTATGGGTATGCTTGTCATCGGCAGGACTAGGGAGTTTCTTACAATAAAAAGAAACGGAATACAGTTATAAGCACAGGCAAAATCCTAGAGGAATCCTAGGTTCAGTCTGCTTTCCACCAGACACTGGGAGACAAATTCACCTTTCAGCAGGACAATAACCTACAACACAAGGCCACATGTACACTGGAGTAGCTTAGCAAGATGACAGTGAATGTTCCCGAGAGGCCTAGTTACAGTTTTGACTTAAATCGGCTTGAAAATCTATGGCAAGACTTGAAAGTGGCTGTCTAGCAATGATCAACAATCAACTTGACAGAGCTTGAAGGATAATGTAAAATATTGTACAATCCAGGTGTGCAAAGCTCTTAAAGACTTACCCCAAAACACTCACAGCTGTAATCGCTGTCAGAGGTGCTTCTACAAAGTGCTGGATATTTCTGTTTTTAATTTTCTATACATTTGCAAACATGTTTTCCATTTGTCATTATGATGTGTTATGAGTAGATGAGTGTGGGGAGAAAATAGTTTATACATTTTTTAATTCAGTCTGTCGCACAACAAAATGTGGAATGTCAAGGAGTATGTGTATTTTCTGACTGTACTGTACTGAATGTACAAAACATTAGCAACACCTTTCCAAATATTGAGTTGCACCCCCTTTTGCCCTCAGAACAGCCTCAATTCATCGGAGCATGGACTCTACAAGGTGTCAAAAGCGTTCTATGGGGATGCTGGCCCTTGTTGACTCCCATGCTTCCCACAGTAGTGTCAAGTTGGCTGGATGTCCTTTGGGTGGTGGATCATTCTTGATACACACGGGAAACTGTTGAGTATGAAAACCTCACCACCATTGCAGTTCTTGACACACTTAAACCTGGCACCTACTACCAGACCCTGTTCAATGACACTTACAGTAAAAACACTGTTTTGCCCATTCACCCTCTGAATGGCACACGTACACAATCCATGCCTCAATTGTATCAAGGCTTAAAAATCCTTCTTTATTAACGTGTCTCCTCCCATTCATCTGCACTGTTTTGAAGTGGATTTAACAAGTGATATCAATATGGGATCATAGCTTTCACCTGGATTCACCTGTTCAGTCTGTCATGGAAAGAGCAGGTTTTGCTAATGCTTTGTACAGTGTGTGTGTGTGTATCCATATATACTGAACAAAAATATAAACGCAACATGCAACAATTTAAAAGAGTTTACTGTGTTACGCTTCATATGAGGAAACCGGTCAATTGCAATAAATTCATTTGGCCTTAATCTATGAAATTCACATGACTGGGAATAGAGATATGCATTTGTTGGTCACAGATATCTTTTAAAAACAAATAGGCACATGGATCAGAAAACCAGTCAGTGTCTGGTGTGACCACCATTTGCCTCATTCAGCGCGACACATCTCCTTCGCATAGAGTTGATCAGGCTGTTGATTGTGGCCTGTGGAATGTTGTCCCACTCCTCTTCAATAGCTGTGTGAAATTGCTGGATATTGGTGGGAACTGGATCACTCTGTAGCACACATTGATCCAGATCATCCCAAAGAAGCTCAATGGGTGACATGTCTGGTAAGTATGCAGGCCATGGAAGAACTAGTGCATTTTCAGCTTCCAGGAATTGTGTAAAGATCCTTGTGACATGGGGCCATGCATTATAATGCTGAAACATGAGGTGATGGTGGCAGATGAATGGCAAGACAATGGGCCTCAGGATCTTGTCACGGTATCTCTGTTTATTCAAATTGCCATCGATAAAATGTAATTGTGTTTGTTGTCCGTAGCTTATGCCTGCCCATACCATAACCCACCATGGGGCACTGTTCACAACGTTGACATCAGCAAACCGCTCGCCCACACAACCCAATACATGGTGTCTACCATCTGCCCGGTTCAGTTGAAACCGGGAATCATCCGTGAAGAGCACACTTCTCTCGTCTCAGACAATCCCGCAGGTGAGGAAGTCTGATGTGGAGGTCCTGGGTTGGCATGGTTACACATGGTCTGCAGTTGTGTGGCTAGTTGGACGTATTGCCAAATTCGACTATAACCTTGGAGGTGGCTTCTTGTAGAGAAATGAACATTAAATTCTCTGGCAACAGCTCTGGTGGACATTCCTGTAGTCAGCATGCCATTTGCACACTCCATCAAAACTTGAGACATCTGTGGCGTTGTGTTGTGACAAACTGCACATTTTAGATTGGCCTTTTATTGTCCCCAGCACAAGGTGCACCTGTGTAATGGTCATGGTGTTTAATCAGCGTCTTGAAATACCACACCTGTCAGGTGGTTTGATTATCTTGGCAATGGATAAATTAGCACTAACAGGGATGTAAACAAATTTGTGCACACAATTGGAGAGAAATAAGCTTTTTGTGCGTAGGGAACATTTCTGTGATATTTTCTTTCGGCTTATGAACCATGGGACTAACACTTTACATGTTGCATTTATACTTTTTGTTCAGTGTATATATACAGTACCAGAAAAAAGTTTGGACACACCTACTCATTCAAGGGTTTTTCTTTATTTTACTATTTTCTGCATTGTAGAATAATATTGAAGACATCAAAACTATAAAATAACACATAAGGAATCATGAAGTAAGCAAAAAAAAGTGTTAAACGAATCAAAATATATTTTAGATTCTTCAAAGTTGCCATTCTTTGCCTTGATGACAGCTTTGCACACTCTTGGCATTCTGGCAATCAGCTTCACCTGGAATGCTTTTCCAACAGTTTTGAAGGAGTTCCCACATATGCTGAGCACTTGTTTGCTGCTTTCCTTCACTCTGCGGTCCAACTCATCCCAAACCATCTCGATTGATTTGTGGAGGCCAGGTCATCTGATGCAGCACTCATCACTCTCCTTCTTGGTCAAATAGCCCTTGCACAGCCTGGAGGTGTGTTGGGTTGTTGTCCTGTTGAAAAACATATGCGGAGATCATCCGTTCACCAACTGCATCTCACAATGACACAGCGATTCAAACCACAAATTGCAAATTTGGACTCATTAAAACAAAAGGACAGATTTCCACTGGTCTAATGTCCATTGCTCGTGTTTCTTGGCTCAAGCAAGTCTATTCTTATTGGTGTCCTTTAGTCGTGGTTTCTTTGCAGCAATTTGACCATGAAGGCCTGATTCACGCAGTCTCCTCTGAACAGTTGGTGTTGAGATGTGTCTGTTACTTGAACACTGTGAAGCATTTATTTGGGCTGCAATCTGACGTGCAGTTAACTCTAATGAACTTCTCCTCTGCAGCAGAGGTAACTCTGGGTCTTCCTTTTCTGTGGCGGTCCTCATGAGAGCCAGTTTCATCATAGCGCTTGATGGTTTTTATGACTGCACTTGAAGAAACTTTTAAAGCTCTTGAAATTTTCCCCATTGACTGACCTTCATGTATTAAGGTAATGATGGACTGTTGTTTCTCGTTGCTTATTTGAGCTGTTCTAGCCATATTATGAGCTTGGTCTTTTACCAAATAGGGCTATCTGTCACGTATACTCCCTAACCTGCCTCTAGGTCATCAGGCTGCTGCTTTATCCCGCACACCTGTCACCATTGTCTCGCGCACCTGCGCCTCATGACACTCACCTGGACTCCATCACCTCCTTGATTATCTTCCCTATATCTGTCACTCCCCTTGGTTCTTTCCGCAGGTGTTATTGACTCTTTTTCTTGTCGGTGCGTTGTTTGTGTTTTGTGTAAATTGTTTATTTTTTAAAATTAAAACACTCATTCGTTGAACTTGCTTCCCAACTCTCAGCGCACTCGTTACACTATCTTCTGTATACCACCCCTACCTTATCATAACACAACTGATTGGCTCAAACTCGTTAAGAAGGAAAGAAATTCCACAAATTAACTTTTAACATGGCACACCTGTTAATTGAAATGCATTCCAGGTGACTACCTCATGAATCTGGTTGAGAGAATACCAAGAGTGTGCAAAGCTGTCATCAAGGCAAAGGGTGGCTACTTTGAAGAATCTAAAATATGTTTTTGTATTTGTTTTACACTTTGTTTGGTTACTACGTGATTCCATGTGTGTTAATTCATGGTTTTGATATCTTCACTATTATTCTACAAGGTAGAAAAAAAAATTAAAGAAAGAAAAACACTTGAATGATTGTGTGTCCAAACTTTTGACTGGTACTGTAAATATATATATTGGGGGGGGAGTGGTGCCAATGATTTAAATGAAGAGAGGTAGGGAGGGACAGATAGTAAGGAGAAGAAGAGATTGAAGGAGAGTGAGGAGGGGAAAAATGAAATTGAGGGATAGTGACAGAGAGGGGGGAAAATAGCTTCATCTTTAAAGATGGAGTCGTTTCCTTGTTGAGCCGTCCATTTTAAAACGCTGCTGTATGCTGTCACATCCCCGTGTCTCCTCAGCGTAGTGAGGCTCTGCTCTGTCAGGACGCGTCTCCCTCGCTGTGTCCTGATTCTACTAATTGTTTTTACAAACAGTGTAATTTCCTGTTCCCAAGGGAGCTTAGATGTGAACATGACCCTGATTCATCTCAACTACTGATTCGCATTAGCTGCTCCTCCATTATGTTTCATCTGAACAAGGACACAGAGCCAAAACCCAGCCACAATGTGTCTCAGCATGCTGTTCTTATGGAGTCTATCTCTCTTGTGTTCTGTTCTACCAATAGAACGTCTCGCAAGGCAGCTACGAGGGATGTGATTGGTCGAGCTGTGCTGAGGTAGAGGGCAGCTGTGTGTGGAGGCTGATGTGAAAGCTTGTTTTTCTCTCTCTCTGCCTCTATCTACCATATTTTTCACTCTTTTTGTCTTTTTCATATCTCCCCCTGTCCTCTTCTCTCTCCTAATCTTGCTGGTCAGCAGTTGCATACATGTCCAGGACAGCACACCACAAACAGCTCTTTTGGTTATTTATCTCTTGTTAGTCCATCCCCTAAAAATCTCCTTGTCTGGATCTGATTTTGATCAGGTCTGAAGTGGTCTCTCTCCAGAAAGTTGAGGATGTGCTGTGAAGTCTGATCATGTGTTTCAATAGAGGGTGCTCAGCTTAGTATTGAGAACAATGCTCTCTCAGCCTCTCTGCCAGCAGCTTGCATTTCCAACTGTATTTAACCAAAGCCTAAAGGAATGTGTGTGTCCACAGGCATGGACGGTCGACCAATCAATTTGCTGCCTGTTCTTAGTAAACTGATGGAGATAATTTTTTAAGAACAAGTTAACTACTGACTTTCAGCATGCATATAGGGAAGGGCACTCATAGGAACTTGTACTGCACTGACTCAGATAAGATAATGTGATGGATAATAAGATGATAGTTGGAGCTGTATTGTTAGATTTTTGTGCAGCATTACATTTTATTGATCATAATTTGTTATTGAAAAAAATTACTTATTGCTTTATGTCACCTGCCGTCACATGGTTGGAGAGTTAGTTATACAATAGAACTCAGAGTATTCTTCAATGGAAGCTTCCCTAACATTAGATATGTACAGTGTGGTATCCCTCAGGGCAGTTGTCTTGGGCCATTACTCTTCTCTATTTTTTTACAAATGATATGCCACTTGTCTTACAAGAAGTTCAAATGACTATGTATGCTGATTGCACACTCTACACATCAGCACCTACAGTCAGTGAGCTCACTGAGACTCTTGGCAAGGAGTTGGTGTCAGAATGGGTAATTAACAATAAACGGGTCTTAAATACAACTAAAACCAAAAGCATTGTATTTGGTTAAAAATATTCTCTTAGACTTAAACCTCAACTGGATTTGTGCATAAAGGGTGTGACTATCAAACAAGTTGAAGAAGCTGAACTCCTAAGAGGAACATTGGACAAAGTTGTTGTAAAGATGGGGAGAGGTATGTCTGTTATAAAAATATGTAATGCGTTTTTGACACGAAGATAAACTGTACTAGTTGTTCAGGCTCTGACCTTGTCCCATCTTGATTACTGTCCGGTAATATGTTCAGGTGCAGCAAAGAAAGACTGCAACTGGCTAAAAACGAAGCAGGACACCTTTCCCTTAACTGCACATACAGAATTAAGATCAACAACATGCATCATAGTCTTTCATGGTTGAGGAGAAATTAAATACTTCTCTTCTACTCTTTTTAAGAAACATTTGTGTGTTGAAAATGTCAACCATGTGTATAATATGTATTTTCACTTCAAACAGACATACCCCACCGTAGCGCAAAAGCTAAACAGGGATGAAACCCTTTTATTGGGGTTTGTGTGTGTGTGTGGGGGGAGGTTCATTTCATTTTTTTTTTTTTTAAGTCTGTGGGGGGTAGAAAAGTGGTAAGGTATCGTGGGGGGATATGATGCAGGAAATACTACTATGATGGGGGATTTATCAATAAATGAGGGCAAACACAAGAGGTTATGCGCAAAATTAAAATAAACCCCCCTGGAAAGGGGGGTCTGAGCTGGCGACCCTGAGGTACCAAAGTTACAATGTGATGACACGTTCAAGACAACTGGGAAATCTGAGAAAAAAAACAGTGTTTGGACAGTCATCCAATTCGGAATTCCAACTTGGGAATTGGGCCTCTTTCTAGAGCGTCGAATTTCCGACCTGCAGATCATTGACGTCATGATTTTACCTAGTATTTTCTGAGTTCACAGTTGTCTTGAAAGCACCATAAGTCAGTCGAGTCAACCTACCCCAGTCGAGTGAACCTACCCTATATCATCTTTGGTCTGTCGGAAACGACAACAATATGCAATATACAGAAAATAAGCCACTTACTTTGATGGAACACACACGTCCAATTTGCAAGACAAAGGCAATGCGGGCGCCAGCCAGAAAATATGCTGGGGGGAAACGTTTGTGCAAGGTCTGTTCTGACTAGAGATAGGCAATGTCTTCATCCTTGAGCTGGGGAAACACTCAGGAAGTGCTTGGGCTCAAGTTGAAGAGAGAAGTTTGTCTGCTCAGTCAAGCCTCAAACATAAATTGTCTGCAAGAGTGAAAAGGGCAACTTATTACGCAAATTAAAGAGGAGGTGGAACATACCTCAAATCAAATTGACAAGCTCAAACACAGCCTATTGATAATTAGCAGGCAACGTGCCTTGGTTTGAGTGCAGCACGGGTAACCTTCCTGTTGCGTAACAATCAGATTTTGGAACAATGAGAGCATTCTGACATCACGCGCATGAAAAACTCACACGGGCGACGGTTAGAGATATTTGGAACTCCCGCTTGAAAAGGTTAGGTTTGCCTTGATGAAGCACTGTAGCATCATCAATCCCACCACAGCCACGAGCTGTTCACTCCCTTACTGTCAGGCAGACTGTATCGGAGCATGAGGTCTGATACCAACAGGTTCAGAGACTGTTTCTATATACAAGCCATCAGACTGCTGAACACTTGAACTGGACTGACCACCTGCACTGACTCGCCGCTCCTTAGCACACATGCATTCACTCATGCGCACACACACACACACACACACACACATGCTACACGCACATCACAACTGTTCCTACCAGACTCTTATTAAATATTGCTAATGCTGCACAATTTAAACATTTGGCCCCCAATCCCCCCTTCCCTGATACATCTGTAATAAATATTATACTATAAATTGTGCCTTCATTTGTTACACTTAAGCAAAAATGTTGTTGCATTGTCAAGAAGGAACCTGCAAGTAAGAATGTTGTCGGACATTGTATACTATTTGTATCCTGTTCATATGACTAATACCATTTCAAACTTGAGCTAGTTTACCGCATCATGGAAGGCCAAAACTCCATCCCACCAAAACAGGTGGAAATTTCAGGCTGTCTTTTCAAACAGCTCTTACACAACAAAAACTGTACCATAGTTTTCACAGTATTATTCCAACCTCATAGTGTGGAGATATACCCTCACTGGCCAGTTTATTCAGGACACCCATTTAGTACCGGGTCGGACCACCCTTGGCCTCCAGAACAGCCTGAAATCTTTGTGGCATTCTACAAGGTGTTCTGAAAAGTTCCACAGGGACGTTGGTCCATGCTGACGCAATGGCATCATGCAGATTGGACGGTGGTGCATTCATGCTGCGAACAGCCCGTGCCATCTCATCCAAAAGATGATCTATTGCAGGGGTACTCAGCTACTATTTGAGAAGGTCCAGAGACACATTTCGTAGGTGGCAAAGGTCCGGATATCCTTTTTTGGCACTGTGGTACAGCGTAGTAACAAACATAGTCGTCTACGACTTAGGAAACTTGTTATTAAATACATTAAATGAGACAATAAGACACTTTCTTTTGAATGGAAATATGTGCATGATTGCGTCAACATTACTGAAAAACAAAAGTGGTTGCATGGTTGTCTATGCCATGCAATATTCATGTGTAAGTCACTCTGGTTCTTGCCCTTGCATTACTGAGAGTAATTACACTTTTTGACTTCTGCCTATGCTTTGAACTTTGGCACAAATGGTTTGAGAGCAACTCTGAGACACTGGTGCAGGTGGGGTTTCGGGATGAGGGTTTCGGGATGAGCAGCAGCAGTTTTCTTCCAACAAGTCATCAAAGTGAGCCAAAGTTATCCATCATCTTCTGGATGAAATCATCATGGTTGGGAATGCCTTTGTCTCCCTGCGTTTGCACCAGCAGTTTGGGGAAGTGGACAAGTTCTCCCTGGAGATCATTCTTGAAAAGAAAAACATGTATTCTGGAAAGCCTGGACTGCTGTTATCATTTCACACACTGTGTTGACCCGTCCCTGCAGCTTAACATTCTGGTGATTTAAGGGGTGATGTAATGTTTGTCAAAAATTCAACTGTTTCCATCTTCTCATCTTCCCAAAACTCTGAAAACTGAGTTGCCTTGTCACTCTTTTGCTCCAGATTTATCCCACAAACATTCCAAAACCCTGCCTTTGCTGAGCTTCTGACATTGTTGTGCAGTGGAAAGAAAACGGACATAGGCCTCTGTCAGAATGCCTCGTAAGCAGGCGGTGTTGTAGGAATGATGCTCTCAAAAAGTTGATCGGTTTCATCATCGTTGTCATGACCTCAGAATACTTTTTTCCCCCAGACTGGCACACCAGACAGATTAATGGATGATGTCAGATCATGGTAGTCCTCTTTCAAACGTGAAACCAGCCCCCTCTCTCTTCCTATCATGGCTGGAGTGCCATCTGTGGTGATGGATACTACTGACTTCAAATTTGTCACATGCGCCGAATACAACAGGTGTGGACCTTACAGTGAAATGCTTACTTACGAGACCCTAACCAACAATGCAGGTCGAAAAAAAACACGGATAAGAATAAGAGATAAAAGTAACAAGTAATTAAAGAGCAGCAGTAAAATAACAATGGCGAGACTATATACAGGGGGGTACCGATTCAGAGTCCATGTGCGCGTGCACCGGTTTAGTTGAGGTAGTATGTACATGTGGGTAGAGTTTTCTATCCTCCTTTTTGTCAGCATCCCTTTGATGGCATCAGGGATATCCTCTCCCTGTGTGTGTTCTTTGAAATAAAATGTCAGAATGTCCTTTTTTTTCTTTCTTCCATTTGTCACATCCCTAGTGCACACACACACACCATGAACCCCCATGATACACTTTCACAAACGCTCAGCCCCACCATCACGTAAACACTTGGACACAGACCAAGTGAGGGAAGGAGGGATAGAGGGAGATACCATCTGCTGTTTCCTTTGAAAAGCCCACCAAATCATCCACATGCTAATCAGACTAGTCTATGACAAACTTTCCCTCCGTTAAGTAAATTAATATTTCCACACTGCCTAAAACAATAGCAGAGTGATCTGGATCATCAGTCATCACACTGCAGTTATGATTCATACGTGCTGTCACTAATATGAAGGATATGGGGGTGAAGCCATTTAAGTGATTGGTTGGTCGGCGCGTTGGCAAGCCCTGAGAGGATTTGGCATTCGGGGACGAACACATCACATAGAAAGCCATTGGAAGGACACAGTCACTCAGGCAGCCACTCGCAGGAACAGGAAGATAGAGGATTTATATAACCTTGGTTAGGCACCATGGATAGATACTGGGTCAAGGGTTAAATTGGGATACGGGATGTGGAGTAACTGCATTCTAAAAGGCAGTTTAGTTTGAAGTGAACTCCTTCACCTTTTCACATTCAAAAGCGGGCAACGCTCAATTGAACCATATGCTTTCCTACAATATTTTGTGCAGGTCCTGTGCCTCTGGTAGCTTCCAATATGTAGAAATATGCTATGCAGGTGTGCCAGAGAAGAAGGATCATATAAGACTGATCCAACTCATCTTGTCTTTGTTTCCTCTGGTTATGGTTGACTCCACTAAGCTCTTGCATCCTCCACTTCTCTGGCATCATGGAAATATCCATACTTCCCTTTGTAAACACTGTATTGCTTGACGTTATTTCCACGACAATGAGCGTTGCACCGATTTTAAATATATATATTTTTTTAAATGTTTGTAATTTAGCAGGCGACTTACAGGAGCAATTAGGGTTAAGTGCCTTGTTCAAGAGTACATCGGCTGATGTTTTTTTCTTTTCTTCTTTACCTAGTTGGCACAGGGATTCAAGCCATCAACCTTTCGACTACTGGCCCATCGCTCTTAATGGGGGGGTGTATGATGGTTTAAATTGTATGTGTATGGTGTGTCAATTGATTCTATGTTTTTATGTACAAGCAGCAGCACTCTCTATTGTCCAAGTAACATTTTCCTTCAGGGACAATAAAGTATATATCATTTAACCTGTTAATGTTATTCGGCCTGTTCAACATGACTGGTCTGAGCTCTTTGATCTGGAATAGAAAGTGAAATTGACAAGAAGATTGAAGGGCGGCTGCCTATTCTATTCACTCACACAGAGCACTCCGCTATGACCCAGGCACCAAACCACCTTACCTTTACAGACATCAATATTGGCTAAATGGAGCAACAAACCGTCTTTTTGAGTCACATTATAAAACTACGGTCAAGTACAGGTCAAGTATGTTTTGTTGAGTTTTTTTTTTGTGTGTGTGTGTGTAAGTGTGGGTGTGTGAATTGCTCCGCTCAGCCCCAGACCACAGCAGACCTTCACAGGCCTCCCTCTCGTCGTCTTCTTATCCTCCCACCTGGTTTAGGAGCTGGCACTGGACCGACCGAACGCCCCTCTGTCTTACTGAGTCAAACACTAATTGCTCTCCTCATTACAGATTAATCGGTACACTCGCCTACTGTTTTAAGCTTTAGCTTTCTGCTGATATGCCTCCTAACGATGATTTGCGGGCCAATGCTATCATACAGTGCCCCCCCCCATAGGTTCCCATCTAGTAGTTTATGTTTTATGTTACTGTTGTGGAGGGTCCCTCGGGTGATGTTATTGTTTACTCTCGTCTCTACAGTGCCTCTGTGACGTGGAGACATGTTTCATTGTCTCTCTCTCATGTGAATAGCAGTACAGGTAGGGAATAATGTTCAGACATGTACTAACCAGGTGGATAGATTTTTATTACCGGTGCACGAGATGGGCAATCTATGTGAAAGCACTACTGATGCAATCTATTTCGGGCTATACATGGTCTGTCCCTTCTATTCTCTCAGAGCAAAGGTTGTCTGTTTTCTGATCATTGGGCCTTTTCAGTGAAAGGTTAAACTACTTCTATCGCTCAAAGAATACTCTTGTCTGTCTTTCGTGACTCCTCTGAGGGCTGTGTAGGATCAATAAGGTCGGAGTTGTGGAATGAGAATGGCACACTTTTTTGTCACTGTGTGTCTTTCAGACGGTGTGTGTGTTACAACATGCCAGGGAAATTCATGTGCAATTTCAATGTATTTTGTTGAGTAACAAAATGTGTCTTGTTTCCCCACTATAGTCCTCTAGGGGAGCTTTGTTTGGAACTCATGCTGTAAAGGCTTGCAGAACTCATAAAGGGATCACGGCGCTCATACTGCTGGCTGGCTGATCTTTACGGTCCCGGTACTTCCACCTACTGCTGTTACTGAGAAATGGGCACTTGGCATAGCTTACGATTGCTATTTGTATGGTGTACACAGGCACACGTTTAGTTTACCATATTTATATCTTTTTTATTCTATTCTTGTAAGTATTTGGATATTGTTCATGAATATGTGTTTACAGTTTGTTTGTTTTTGTATTTTTAATGAATGTTTAACCCTATTCATTATATTGACAACTTTTTACAATGAGAATCCAGAGTTATTCATCTGACAAAACAGGTTCATCTCCCCTCTGTATTAGACAAGGGTGGTTACCGTGAAGAATAGATGTTGCCCCGGGGACTCATTTGAGGAGCGCACAGCATTTTGTGTCTACTCAGTGAGCGTGAAGCAAGGAACAACCGCCCAAATAAGACTGGTACCCTCTCCTCTTCTAGTTCAAACGATTGTTGAGCGTGACTCTCCAGGGCTGATTTGTTGTAATAGGAGAAGCATCTGTCTGGAATAGTTGGATTTGATCTCGAGAGAAAATGGTACGGACAGAATTTACAGGCCTAACCAATACAGTGCCCTGGTGCTAACCCATCCAGCGGTCAGTTCAGTTCAATGCAATATACAACTTCAACCAACAAGTTCTGAACGTCGTCATATTCTGGAATGCAAATGATGGTTTATAATGTGTGGAGTGTTGAGCTGTCTTCTGAAGTATGGCATACAGTATCTGCAAACAGACCAGTCATTGTTATTATAATGAGAGTTGGAGTGAAGTATGTTCTGATAAACACAGGCTGCTCATTGAGTGGTGTATGGAACAAGCAGATGTTACTGAAAATGGTGAAAATGTCGGCCTTTGGTGCATGTAATAGGGAGCCTCGGGATATGATTCCCAGCTGTTAGGGGAAAACCAGAAGAAAGATGGAGAGAGAAAAAGAGAGACTACAGACTGAGAAAGAAGGTGAGTGTACAGATGGGCGGTTCCCCCCCCCATCCTGGAATTCCATGACACCTTTTGTCCGCTGTCAACTGTCAGTGTGCTGGTGCAGTCGGATCTGCCCATCATGACGCACTTTCCTTAGTGTCCAGCCGCACGTCATTAGCTTAAGAATCTGTGTGTGCATCCGTTCAGCAACTGACAAATCCGGTGCTGCATGTTGTTGTGTGTGTTCGAGAGCTGTGTAATGTGCCATATATTGTGTATGCACAATGTCTGTGAAAGTTCAGTGTGTGTGTGTGTGTGTGTGTGTGTGTGCGCGTGCATACACGTGTTTGTGTACAGTAAGAGTGTCTGTCCATAGCTGACAGTGCAGCCACCTGGACAATACAGTAAGAGGCCAGCCTTAGTGCACTCTCACACTGTGAGTAGGGCTGGTGACCTGAGTTTGGCGGCCATTTTCGTGTCTCTGTCTAAGTGAGTCGGCGCTTGCTGCCCGGGGCTATGTTCTGTCTTTCAGTGTTTCTCTTTTCCCTGTTTCTCTGTTTCCCTGTCTCACTGTTTCTCTCGGTGTTTCTCTCTGTCTCTCTGTTTCCCTCTCTCTCTGTCTTTCTGTCCTTCTGTCTCTCTGGGTTTCAGTCTTCTGAAAATAAGAACAGACAGGTGCAAAGGCAGCCTCTCTGTCTAATCCCCCTCTTCTACTCTGCCTCCTCTAATCTTCTCACTCCTCTATGTTCATCCTTTTCTCCTCTGCCCCCCTGCTCTGCTCTAGTCATCTTTAAAGAGAGAGTTCAGGTGAAGCAGCAGGTCTCCCGATCTCATTTTATATCACGGCAGGGCATCAGACATGGCATCAGGTCACAAAAGGGAGAATCGCTGTGTGTGTGCAGCTGTGCCTGCGTACTTGGCTGTGTGTCTGTGAGACTGCACATTTGTTAGTGCATAGAGCCGTATCTGCCAGTCTCTGCTGCATCTCTCTCTCCTCCTCCATCCTCACAGGAATGACTCATGCCAACACTGGAGCCATTTTAAACCTCCCTGCCAGCCTCTATAACCCAGCTCTCCCCGGCCTTTCCCAGCCCATACTCTGACTCAGATACCACAACCCTGTTTCACACCGTAGCCCCATTGTCTTTCGTCAGATGGTGTCATTCTAACGTGACAGGAGCCACCTGTCTAGCAAATCGTAGAACTAATCTTTACAAAATATTGATACTATTTCTAATGGTCTTAACGCAGACATCCCCAAATGGGCACATTTATAGGTCTACATGTGCATGTAGTCCAGGTAGCCTAGGCCTACTTCTACAGTGCATTCCAGAAAGTATTCGCACCCCTTGACTTCTCCCACGTTTTGTTGTTAGACTGAATTCAAAATGGATTAAATATTTTACATAATCTCACGCATCTACACACAATACCCCATAATGAGGAGTGAAAACATGTTTTTTTTAAAACATTTTTGCAAATGTATTGAAAAGGAAATACAGAAACAAGTATTCACACCCCCGAGTCAGTATATGTTGGAATCACCTTTGGCAGTAAGTCAAAACTGTAACTAGGCCAATAAGGAGCATTCAATGTCTTGTTGGTAAGCAACTCCAGTCTACATTTGGCCTTGTGTTTTTAAGTTATTGTCCTGCTGAAAGGTGAATTTGTCTCACAGGGTCTGTTGGAAATGCACACAATTATGTTTTGAAACAATGAATGCACACAAAATGACGGGAGGGAGCGCATTCTGGTGAGAGGCGTACCTTGTGCGTCTTAGCCACACTCCCCTTATTCTTGGTCCATGGCATCCCCGCGGCCTCCTCAATGGATTAGTCCACTGAGACGGGCTTACATCATACTCCTGTGCCATGAGCAATACATGTGTATTTGCAACTACTCGACCCCAACAAAAATGTTGGTCGACCAACAGCCTATCGAACAAAAAAAAGAAAATTGACCGTTCGACTAAATGGGGTCAGCCTTACTTATCTTACCACACCTGTATGAATCACCGGACACTTCTATGTATCCCTTATTCTCTCTTCTGTATGAATCACCACAAAAACACCCTTTTTACTAACTACCATACGCCTTCCTGAAGAACCATGCTTTTAAGATCCTGAGCATAGTCTCTCGGAACCAGTGAACGCCCAACACCTCCATAACCTCACACCTTCCAAGAATAAGTGTTTCTGAATGACCTCACGCCTTCCAAGAATAAGTGTTTCTGAATGACCTCACGCCTTCCAAGAATAAGTGTTTCTGAATGACCACACGCCTTCCTAGAATGGCCACTCACCTGCGTTTCTCTCCTTCCTCGGCGTGTGCCATTCTTCACGACTCAGTATGCATAGGAGCACCCGTCTCCCCCTCACTGCTGCCTGTCTGCGTGGAGAGCCCTCCTGGCGGCCAGCCTGAATCTGGTTCACTGTGGATAAAGAGCCTCCCCAGCTGTCCCCCTTTAAACCAGCTTGTAAAACAGTCCCTGCTTCAGAGGGGAAAAAAACCTTCCCTGTTTCAGAGAGTGTAGAGCACCCTGAATGGGCCCAGTCACCGGCTTGGGGGAAAGAGAGTGGAACAGTGTGTGTGTGTGTGCACAAATGTGTGTGTCATTGTGCATGTGTGTGTGCGTATGCTTTCAATCATAGCTTTCTTGCTTTGGAGGGTCTGAAATAGACAGTCAACGTCTCCAGACTACAGTTAAACCCAGACACACGAGACATAAATACATAAAAGCCATTGTGTTGCTTAGAATACAGAATGGCACACAACGCTAGACTCCCCATGCACACATGAAGCCAGAAACAAGCAAAGAACTAACAAGATAGCCAAGGTACAAACATCTAGTAAAGCACAGCAATAACAGAGCTATTGTAGAGTAGCACTGTAGATCACTATCAGTGTGTGGCCCCAGGAGGTGCAGTTGGAGTCTTGGAGAGATTCAATCTTCTCTATGCTACATGTATTTCTAGTCTGTTTTATGCCTGCAGAATTTCCAGGGCAGCAAACTAGCAACAACCTGTCAAAGCCAAGATAACCTACATTCAACTATTTCAACTAAGGCCTGATTAGTTGTGAGACTTGTTTTGTTTTGGAATAGATGTCAAGATTTGGAGACACCTGTGGGGGGATTGACAGAAACAGAGATACCTTAGATGAAGATATATATCAAAAGGCGACATAACAAAGACGATGGAATTCAGAGAAATGATTGCTTTGCAGTGTGTCTTCTCTCTCTCATTGGCCCAGATGTCATCCATAGTTAGGTGGCGCTCCTGCTCTCTTATCATCTGGGAGTTTCTGTGGCCTTTCCTTCTATTACATTACTGTGTCTTTAAGAGAGACCACTAATGACGTTAGCACTTCTGCTAGCTCTGGTACGGAAGCCATTAAGTCGTTAAATAGCATCCACTAACCAGGCACTCTGTTATTTTCATATCCACTAATTAACCCCTACGCATGGGGAGGGAGGCCTTCATGTGTTGTCAATCCCAATGTCAGAGGACTGCATTTTGGCAGACTCTGTTGCTTTGAGCGTAGATGCGGGGTGTAAACACATATTGCAGTAAATAGAGTTATGACCGAGTTTGTAGAGTAAATGTGAGTAAATGCGTTTAGAGAGAGAGAGCGAGAAGAACAAAGTGGTTGTGGTTACTATTTCTATGGTTCAAATCAAATTGTATTAGTCACATCCGCCGAATACAACAGGTGTAACCTTACAGTGAAAAACTTACTTACGAACCCATAACCAGAGGTTGAGGTTGTTGCCCTGGCACCACACAGCTAGGTCTCTGACCTCCCTATAGACTGTCTCGTCGTTGTTGGTATCAGGCCTACCTCTGTTGTGTCATCGGCAAACTTAATGGTGTTGGAGTCGTGCCTGGCAGTGCAGTCATGAGTGAACAGGGAGTACAGGAAGGGGCTGAGCACGCACCTCTGGGGGGCCCCTGTGTTGAGGATCAGCGTGGCGGATGTGTTGTTACTTACCCTTACCACCTGGGGCGGCCCGTCAGGAAGTCCGGGATCCAGTTGCAGAAGGAGGTGTTTAGTCCCAGGGTCCTTAGCCTATTGATGAGCTTTGAGGGCACTATGGTGTTGAACGCTGAGGTGTAGTCGATGAATAGCATTCTCACATAGGTGTTTCTTTTGTCCAGGTGGGAAAGGGCAGTGTGGAGTGCATCATCTGTGAATCTGTTGGGGCGGTATGCAAATTGGAGTGTGTCTAGGGTTTCTGGGATAATGGTGTTGATGTGAGCCATGACCAGACTTTCATAGCACTTCATGGCTACAGATGTGAGTGCTACGGGGGTCGGTCGTCATTTAGGCAGGTTACTTTAGTGTTCTTGGGCGGCACAGGCACTATGGTGGTCTGCTTAAAACATGTTGGTATTACAGACTCGGACAGGGAAACGTTGAAAATGTCAGTGAAGACACTTGCCAGTTGGTCAGCGCATGCTCGCAGTACACGTCCTGGTAATCCGTCTGGCCTTGTGAATGTTGACCTGTTTAAAGGTCTTCCGGAACAGCTGGTGCTCTCATGCATGTTTCAGTGCCATTTGCCTCGAAGCAAGCATAGAAATAGTTTAGCTTGTCTGGTAGCCTCGTGTCGCTTGGCAGCTCTCGGCTGTGCTTCCCTTTGTAGTCTGTAATGTTGGCAAGCCCTACCACATCTGACCTGACTCTGCATCCCTAAATTGACACAGCCTCTGCATCCCTAAATTGACACAGCCTCTGCATCCCTAAATTGACACAGCCTCTGCATCCCAAAATGTATGAGGGGTTACGTGTTCACACTTCCACTTGCCCCAGCCAACCTCCTCCTCCCAGACCTCAGCAACCTTTGCACACAGGAAGCAACATTTAAGAGGAAAGAAGAACACAAGACCGGGAGGGAACAGACAGGAATGATAGAACATGACAACACCAAACAATGGTCAGCCACGTAAACATTCAGGAACAGGGCACAAAAGACCGCATCAGCTACAAACTCCAAAGAAAAGAACATCAGGGTCCTTAATTTTAACTACAACTCCCAACGATTCAGTCACTTCCCAACGTAACAGAATTTCACTCATTTCAATCAGTCAACCTTGTGTTCAGCGATCTTCAACAGCTGTTCTTTAGTACATAATCCTAACATTTCCTCTGATGGAAATCGAATGAACTCATCTACATAAGACGCCATAGTCATAAGTAAATTATCTAGCTCAACCCCTCTGCTGAGCACATCAGACCACAACCAGAGAAATGACAATCACCCTGAGCACCACAGAAGAGAGATGAGATATGGAGCTTCCCCAAAACCTACAATAACTCAACCCTGGTCTTCGTGCGGATTTTTACGCACTGTAGCCCACTGGCAAGGAAATAAAACTCCCCAGCATGCTGGAAAATTCCACCAAGCCACGGATGTGCCCCCGAGACAACTGCTCAGTCCACAGACACCACACAAAAATAACATTATCCATGCCCAACATATTCCAAAAATGAAACACGTCGCTAAGCCTATCAGGGGAAAAAGGCTATAGCGCCAGGTAGTAAGTTACCACTACCCTACCCAAATCTCCCACCGAGGTACACAGCCGATTTACTCACCTCCTCAGACCGATGTCCCAACAGAAAGTAGAACAAGAGTTTCCAGGCTGGGCAGGGCCTGGAAACTAACCATTATACCATCTCCAACGCAGCACAAACCAAACAACAAAGGCAACCAATACTGGGCCGATCAAACTCAAACAAAAATATGCAAACCAAACACGTACAGAATTTAACATACCTCCACGTTCGCCCAAACCAATACGTTCAAAGATCCCGGATGAGCTCCCACTTGTCACGAACCGGCTCAAAGCCCATAACAAAAGGGAGACAACGTGGAGATAAGGAGAAACAAAACATATTTATTAAATAAAGTATATGTAAGTACAATATACAGTGGTGTGTGTAAGTGAGTGTTTTGCATGCATGAATGTGATAATGCAGGGTGTTGAAAGGTGCCAAAGCAAACAACCAAAAGCCACCAAGATACACAACAAAATCTATAAAGGTGTCTGCATGGAGAGAGTCTCTTCCATGAATGGGGAAGTGGTGTATTTATCCTGGGACACACCGGGGCCAGGTGTTTCCCATGTAGCTGATGATCCTCCCAACTCCGCCCACCGGCATCCTAAAATGTAAACAAGAACAAAGAGAGAATACGGCTGACCGAGTGGGAGGGTCGTCACATGATGAAGCCAATGACTGATGTGTTGTACTCCTCAATGCCATCGAAGGAATCTCGGATTATATTCCAGTCTGTGCTAGTAAAACTTTCCTGTAGTTTAGCATCTGCTTCATCTGACCACTTTTTTTATTGACCAAGTCACTAGTGCTTCCTGCTTTAATTTTTTGCTTGTAAGCAGGAATCAGGAGGACATAATTATGGTCAGATTTGCCAAATGTTGGTCGAGGGAGAGCTTTGTATGTGTCTCTGTGTGCGGAGTAAAGGTGGAGTTGTTTTCCCCCACTGGTTGCACGTTTAACATGCTGATAGAAATTTGGTCATTTAAGTTTCCCTGCATTAAAGTCCCCACTTCTAGGAGTGCCGCCTCTGGGTGAACGTTTTTTTGGTTTGCTTATGGCAGAATACAGCTCATTCAATTCTGTCTTAGTGCCAGCCTTTGACTGTGGTGGTATGTAAACAGCTACGAAGAATACAGATGAAAACTCTCTAGGTAGATAGTGTGGTCTACAGCTATTCATGAGATACTCTACCTCAGGCGAGCAATAGCTCGAGACTTCCTTAGATATTGTGCACCAGCTGTTATTTACAGAAGTACATAGCCCTCCGCCCCTTGTCTTACCAGATTCCGCTGTTCTATCCTGCCTGTACAGCGTATAACCAGCCAGCTGTATGTTGATAGTGTCGTCGTTCAGCCATGACTCCGTGAAGCATACGATATTACAGTTTTGAATGTTCCGTTGGTAGTTTAATCTTGCTCGTAGGTCATCTATTTTATTCTCCAGATTGCACGTTTGCTTGCAGAATGGAAGGAAGTGGGGGTTTATTTGATCGCCTACAAATTCTCAGAAGGCAACCTGCCCTTTGGCCCTTTTTTCTCTGCCTCCTCTTCGTGCAAATCACGGGGATCTGGGCCTGTTCCTGAGAAAGCAGTATATCGTTCGCGTTGGGCTCGTCAGACTCGTTAAAGGAAAAAAAGGATTCTGCCAGTCCGTGGTGAGTAATCGCAGTCCTGCTGTCCAGAAGTTATTTTCGGTCATAAGAGATGGTAGCAGCAACATTATGTACAATTATTTTTTTTTAAATAAGTTACAAAAACCGCTAATGAAAAAATACAATCGGTTGGGGACATGTAAAACGTCTGCCGCCTTCTCCGGCGCCATGATTACAGTGGTGGGGGTCTTGCTGTGTGTGAGTCACTGATACTATATATGTGACACTTACTATGCTTCCTGTGTGTGTGTGTGTGTGTACAGCTCCACTGCACCAGGGTATTATAGTTATGTGGCTGAGCCCTGAGGATGCAGAGGGGAATATGTTAGCAGGATCAATGACAGCAGGCCTCTCCGGATCGATTTCTCATTTGGGTTTTCGACGGGTACCCACAGAAACAAACCCCTCTAGTCAGGGCAGGGTGAGGCAGTGGCAAGTACCCACTACCCATAGGCCTACTACACTCTTAGAAAAAAGGGTTCCGACATGGTTCTTCGGCTGTCCCCAGGAGAACCCTTTTTGGTTCCATGTAGGGTCAGGCTGCGACAAGCAACCACAAACCCATCGGGGACAGAGGCTGTGACAGAGGCAGGTACTGACAGACACCCAGAAGGACAGAAGCAGCTGAGACAGGTAGGTAGGTAGTGATAGGTCTCCACAGTGCTTGTAGACAGACAGGGACAGGTATGTACTGATATAGGCAGAGACTTACCTAAGATGACTGTATATCTGAGGAGGAAGAGCGAGAGAAACAGACGTGCATAGCGGCATATTTTGACTCTTGTCGCGTATCTCTTGGACTGGTAGTTTAATTTGCACTCTACAGACGAGGCGTGTTTAGACTTCTTGAGGAGATTGCATGGCGATAGGCTTCCTCCTCCCTGTGCTGTGTTGATTCTCCGTTCGTCAACCATCGCATTTGTTTTTAATTCATGAGTTGAGCCACCGGTGTTGAATTCAAGCGCTGACATAGAGGCTAGGGATAAAGATACAGTGTGTGTGTGTGTGTGTTCAAGGCTACTTCGCGCAGACACCCACTTCAAGGCTCTGGGTCCAGCATTGCGCGTCAGTCACACTGTAGTTTGAGAGGTACCGTAGAAGCGTGAGATGACAGACCGAGAGACATGAGAGAATGACGAGGCTTGAATACTGGGACCAGAAATGCAGGGAGATAACTGGGCCTTCATTTTGGGTAAGAATGGAACATTGGAATGTTAATATGGCCCAAAGAAATCATGCCAATTTCAGTCTGCTAGAGCTGTTGGAACGTAATCTTTACGGTGGCTGTGCTGCTTCAATATTCTGTTCCAAGTCATTTCAGTCGACTCCAGTCTCTTTGGTCTGCGGAGGACTGAATTTGGAGAGCAACAAAGTTAGCTTCCCTTCTGAGTTCGTGTTTTAATTGTCTGATATCATGGCAAGTTACAGATCTCTTGATGCAGAATACTCTTGATTTGTGTTTACTGAGAAATGCTTCTCTGCTGTGAAGGCAATTATCTTATCAGCCATGCTCTGTTGTACTCTGTAAAATATTAAGTGAGGATAAAGTATAGGCAGAGGCAGGTGCCAGATTCCTCCCTACTCATTGGCTATACTATGAGTTATTTCTGTTGATGGTCCAGTGTATTGATTTAGACTGGGTAGAGTCTGAATTTAGACTCCGTACTAATGGTAGTGTCCGTATCAGAGGAGGGGGCCTTGACAGATCGATGATCAACAGAAAGGCATCCATCTGCATTGGCCATGAGCACCATTTGAGATGTGAACGAATATTAGCCTTCACAGCGCGATAGTGTTAGCCTTCACAGAGTGCTCTGCTACTAAATAATAGATGAAAAGCTCACCTTTGATCCACCGGACCATAGATCTGGGCCTCTGTTCTGACGCTGGAGAGCTTAACCTGACTCGAACTCTATGAATACACACAGATGGACACACACACACACACACACACACACACATGCACTGTGTGTATACACAAACATGAATATGCTCAAGTTCACGCACATACAATACCTAGACACCTTTTGATATAAACACACACACACACACTCATACTCATACACACACGGCTCACAGCTGGGAGTTTCTGACTTTTGCTCTTTGATGCTGCTGCCTGTTGACTGTGTGTGTGACTGTGTGTGTGAGACTGTGTTTGATCTGTTAACACACTAAACTGTCTCTCCTCTGGGTTCTCCTCAGGATTGAAAAAGCGTACCAGGAAGGCCTTCGGGATACGGAAGAAAGAGAAGGGAGACAAGGACAATGACTCAACGTAAGTCTACCAGTCTAACTTGCGCACACACACACACACACACTCGTAAATTCATATACACGACTGTCACCCAAAGATGATTCCACTGGCTGTGAACGTTCCATCGAGGGCGTTGAGGTTCTGTTGACCCTGGACGTTTACGTTCCCCCTGAGGAGCTCTACAGTTTGAGCCATAATATCCGCTCACCCGAGGACTGTTGTCTTGGCCAGCTGTATGGCTGTGCCCATGCCTCTGTGAAACTGCCTGTAACTCTGGCTTCAAGGCTCAGCACTGTGATCAATCACGACCTGGACCTAGTGTTTTCTCTAATGCTGTTTGGGAAGTACCGATTCCCCTCACTGGGTTGTATGTGCATCCATGCACAATAGCTTTTCATTTTGATTCAGGACATCTGATAGGCGGGTATGAACCTGTTGCTGTGTGTGCGTGCATGCAAGTGTTTGTGCCCAGTGATGTAGTGGTATTACCCTCCACTACAACACTGTGTGTGTGTGTGTGTGAGTGTGTGTGTGTGTGTGTACTGTTTGCAGGGGAAGTCGTCCCTTATACATGTTTCAAACCAATACAACTTTAGCATCCCGGCAACTTTTTGTCAAATTTCACTTATATATATTCATATATTATTGCCAGCAACAAAGCCTCTTCTTTTATTTCCGCCAACCGACCTAGTCATGATTGCTGTAAAGTTCTACCTACGGCTTAGTATGAAATGTTGCTGTGGCAGCATTGGTACACCACTACGCTCTTAAGCTCTGGGTGGTTGCTAGGCAGCGGCCATTACTTCTATCATCCAGGCAGTTCTTAAATTGGCGAGGCGTGTCACTTCACCGGTCTCGTCGCTTAGCCCACCACATGCACTGTTTTCTTAACCACAACTGTGTGGATCTATAAATAATTACTGCGGGAATAGGAATAAAGTAGGCTAATGCAATTGATAAAAATGGTTGATTACTGAAACACCCAAAGTCATCCAATTGTTACAATAGGATTTTAAGCAATAGCCTGCCCGCATGCGGTCAACTATTTCAGCACCATTTTGCGCCGCTTTGAGACGAGCGCGGGGACTCGTCTTGATAAATCAATCCGTGTCCGAATTTTTTTCTCTTTCTTTTCACTGAAACTCAGTTTGGATATTGGTTTGACTACAATTAGACTGTATAAATGTTAGCCAAGGTGAGCGCTGCTCATGATCATCTTGTCTAATTGGATCATTTGTTAGCACAGATCAGAACACTTTGCCAGCGTGTTATGTACAGTAGTTTAACAAGGGGATTATTTTTGCTCTTCACTCGCATTGGCTTATTAGCCTAGGCCTACTCCCGACCAAAAGCCTGTGACTTGTCTTAATCAATCAATGTGATGTTGTTTAACTGAATCTCCGTCTGTATATTTGTTTAATTCTCTGATTTGAGCAAACAGGTGGAGGTGATATAGTTCATCTATCGCTGATCAGAAACATTATGGATGCAAAAATGTATCATGAATCAAATGTAGGCCAATTATGTTTACTTGATTGTGTAAAAGGTGCGGAGTTTGTTTTCTATCGGTATCGTGATGAAGGTACTCTCAATATAAGTATGATCCCACACTTGCTCCCTAACACAGGGAAGTGAGGGTAGAAAAGCCTTGGCCTCTGTTTCAAAATATACAGTGCATTAGGAAAGTATTCAGACCCTTTCAATTTTCCACATTTTTTTACGTTACAGCCTTATTCTAAAATGGATTAAGATGTTTTTTCCCCCACTCATCAATCTACACACAATACCCCATAATGACAAAGCAAAAAAATGTATTCAGACTCTTTACTCAGTACTTTGTTGAAGCATCTCTCCCATTCCAGCATCTCTCCCATATTCGTCGCCAGACCCACTGGCTCCAGGTCATCTACAAGTCCATGCTAGGTAAAGCTCCGCCTTATCTCAGTTCACTGGTCACGATGGCAACACCCATCCGTAGCACGCGCTCCAGCAGGTGTATCTCACTGATCATCCCTAAAGCCAACACCTCATTTGGCCGCCTTTCGTTCCAGTACTCTGCTGCCTGTGACTGGAACGAATTGCAAAAATCGCTAAAGTTGGAGACTTTTATCTCCCTCACCAACTTCAAACATCAGCTATCTGAGCAGCTAACCGATCGCTGCAGCTGTACATAGTCTATTGGTAAATAGCCCACCCATTTTCACCTACCTCATCCCCATACTGTTTTTATTTATTTACTTGCTCTTTTGCACACCAATATCTCTACCTGTACATGACCATCTGATCATTTATCACTCCAGTGTTAATCTGCAAAATTGTAATTATTCGCCTACCTCCTCATGCCTTTTGCACACATTGTATATAGACTCCCCCCTTTGTTTTCTACTGTGTTATTGACTTGTTAATTGTTTATTCCATGTGTAACTCTGTGTTGTATGCTCACACTGCTATGCTTTATCTTGGCCAGGTCGCAGTTGCAAATGAGAACTTGTTCTCAACTGGCCTACCTGGTTAAATAAAGGTGAAATAAATAAAAATAAAAAATAAATAAAATATTCTTCGTTGGATGGGGAACCTCGCTGCACAGCTATTTTCAGGTCTCTATAGACATGTTCGATGGGTTCAAGTCAGGGCTCTGGCTGGGCCATTCAAGGACATTCAGAGACTTGTCCCGAAGTCACTCCTGCGTTGTCCTGTTGGAAGGTGAACCTTCGCACAAGTCTGAGCTCTTGAGTGCTCTGAAGCAGGTTTTCGTCAAGGATCTCTCTATACTTTGCGCAGATCATCTTTCCCTCTATCCTTACTAGTCCCCCAGTCCCTTCCTCTGAAAAACATTCCCACAGCATGATGCTGCCACCACCATGCTTCACCATAGGGATGGTTTTGGCCAGGTGCTGAGCGGTGCCTGGTTTCCTCCAGACGTGACACTTGTCATTCAGGCCAAAGAGTTCAATCTTAGTTTCATTAGACCAGAGAATCTTGTTTCTCATGGTCTGTGAGTCCTTTTGGAAAACTCCAAGCGGGCTGTCATGTGCCTTTTACTGAGGAATAGCTTCCCTCTGGCCACTCTACCATAAAGGCCTGATTGGTGGAGTGCTGCAGAGATGGTTGTCATTCTGTAAGGGTCTCCCATCTCCACAGAGGAACTCTGGAGCTCTGTCAGAATGACCATCAGGTTCTTGGTCAACTCCCTGATCAAGGCCCTTCTCCCCAGATTGCTGAGTTTTGCCGGGCGGCCAGCTCTATGGGGTTCCAAACTTCTTCCATTTAAGAATGATGGAGGCTAATGTCTTCTTGGGAACTTTCAATGCTGCAGTAATGTTTGGTACCCTTCCCCAGATCTGTGCCTCGACACAATCCTGTTTCGGAGCTCTACGGACAATTCCTTTGACCTCATGGCTTGGTTTTTTCTCTGACATGCACTGTCAACTGTGGTACCTTATATAGACAGGTTTGTGCCTTTCCAAATCATCTCCAATCAATTTAATTTACCACAGGTGGACGCCAGTCATGTTGTAGAAACATCTCACGGATGATCAAAGGAAACAGGATGCACCTGAGCTCAATTTCGAGTCTCATAGCAAAGGGTCTGAATACTTATGTAAATAACGTATTTCTGTTTTTAATATTTAATACATTTGCAAAAAAATAAATCTGTTTTCACTTTATTGTTATTGGGTATTGTGTGTAAATTTGAGTTTTTTAAATGTATTTAATCTATTTTAGAATAAGGCTGTAACGGAATGTGGGAAAAGTGAAGTGAAGTCCGAATGTACTGTACACTACATGACCAAAAGTATGTGGACACCAGCTCGTTGAACATCTTATTCCAAAATCATGGGATATTAATATGGAGTTGATCTGATGCTATAACAGCTTCTACTATTCTGGGAAAGCTTTCCACAGCTTTGGAACATTGCTGCAGGAACATGCTTCCATTCAGCCACAAGAGCATTAGTGAGAGCACAAGAGCAGCACTGATGTTGGGCGATTAGGCCTGGTTCGCAGTCGGCTTTCCAATGCATCCCAGAGGTGTATTTGTATTTTTTATGGATCCCCATTAGCTGCTGCCAAGGCAGCAACTACTCCTCCTGGGGTCCGGCAGAATTAAGGCAGTTTAATGGGGTTGAGGTCAGGGCTCTGTGCAGGCCAGTTAAGTTCTTCCACTTAAGTTCTTCCACCAATTTTGACAAACCAAACTGTTGCCACAAAGGTGGAAGCACAGAATCGTCTATAATGTAATTTCATGCTGTAACGTTAAGATTGCCCTTCACTGGAACTAAGAGAGGCCTAGCCCAAACCATGAAAAACAGTCCCAGACCATTATTCCTCCTCCACCAAACTTTACAGTTGGCACTATGCATTGGAGCAGGTTGTGTTCTCCTGGCATCCGCCAAACCCAGATTCGTCCACCGCTCTAGAGAACTCTTTCCACTGCTCCAGAGTCCAATGGCGGCAAGCTTTACAGCTTTACTTTTTGCTTTTGTGTGCGGCTGCTCGGCCATGGGAACCCATTTCATGAAGCTCCTGGCGAACAGTTCTTGTGCTGACGTTGCTTCCTGAGGCAGTTTGGAACTCTATAGTGAGTGTTACAACTGAGGACAGACGATTTATATGAGCTATGCACTTCAGCACTGGGCAGTAAAGTTCTGTGAGCTTGTGTGGCTTACCACTTTGCGGCCAAGCTTTTGTTAGTCCTAGACGTTTCCACTTCACAATAACAGCACTTCCGGTTGACCGGGGAAGCTCTAGCATGGCAGGAATTTGACGAACTGACTTATTGGAAAGGTGGCATCCTATGACGGTGCCATGTCGAAAGTTGCTCTTCGGTGCGGCCCATTCTACTGCCAATGTGTGTCTATGGAGATTGCATGGCTGGGTGCTCAATTTTATACACCTGTCAGCAATGGGTGTGGCTGAAATAGCCAAATCCCCTCATTTGAAGGGGTGTCCACATACTTTTGTATATATAGTGTACCTTTTTCTATATGACAGCAGTTCCACATGTTGCTGTGGCGCAAGTTGAGTGGGAAAAATATAATTTGTATTTTATTCTGTTATATTTCATTTTATTCTTAGCCTACTATGTGTGTTGACTGTGATCAGGGTAACTTAGGTGTGTCTTGTCTGTTTAATTTAAATGAACAAAATGGCTATTGATTTCATGTGCCTGGCGTAGCCATGTAGCATACGGGCTGCACAGACCAGTAACATAATTAGAATATGCCATTCAATTATTTTGAAAATGCTTATCCCGGCAGGAATGTGGTAAAAATGGGACTGTATGAATTGAGCTCAACATTTTTTGGCCAGATTATATATATTTTTTATTACAAGCAACATGCCAAAGCCCCTACAGACTGGGGTTTTCCAGTGAGCTGCTTTGCTAATTGGCAGTGTGCTTAAGTGTTAGGAGAAAATATGGAAAGTGGATATCAAGATCCTTACTTTCTCTTTGCTCCCTACTCCCCCCTTTTTTCTTCTCTTTCTCTCTATCTCTTTAACAGGGGGTCCCCTGACAGAGAAGGGGGTGTAAGTATCACAAAATCATTCATGCTTTATCAACTGTGAAATTATTGAATTGTGTTGTCAATAAAGATGCTTAATAATGTCATTGCTGGAAAGTGAAGACATGATTGCCTATTTTACAAGCTCGGTTTAGTACTGCTCAGTCCTTTAGGTGAATCAGCACTGTAACACTGTTTTTTTATTGACTCCAGAATCAAATTAAATGAGTCTGTTGTTGAACTTAACTGTTTTGTGAGGTATTGAATTTCCTTACATGATTTGATTTAATTGTATTTGTATTCTCTGTATTGTGGACTCGACTGTCATCATCCAGGATCCCCAAGAGATTGAATCGGTATTGAACACTATTGGAGTCCCTTCTAGTGTAGGATATATTGTTACTATAGACTCTACTCTACCAGACCTTAGGTAATCCTTAGGTGTATCGTTACTAATTGGGTTCATAGTTCCTGTATCGGTAGCATTGAGTAGCCAATCACTTAGCGTAGTATTGCATGAGTTGAGCAATCTGGATCCTGATTGGTGGAATTGATTGCGATCGTGTCATTCTGTTTTCAGTCACAGAAGAAAGCCAATGGTGCGGCTGTCAATGGATTCTCTGGAGAGATCGACTGGGACAGATATGTATGGAACCAGCATTCTTCCTTTGAACAAGCTCATATAAAAAAACAAACCTATGATTATGTTACTGGCATACTCTCAAAGATCTATATGTCATGGACAGTAGATACTCTTCTGACCCTTCTGTTACTGTCCTACTGTCGTTTCTAAAGATTCTGAGTGTATGTTCATGTAGAATCAATCGGTTGAGGTCAAATCCAATTCAATCAATTCAGGAAGTAAACTGAATTGACAGAATTTAAATGGAATTGAGCCCAACCCTGATCGCATGTTGTAAACACAACATGTGATGTTGGTGTGTCTGTTGCTCGTGTGTTTCAGAACACCCCTACGGTGGACGATGAAGGTTACAGTCTCAGGCCAGACGAGGAGGAGGGGCCAGGATCAGATATCCTTTATCATCTAGCTACACCCTAATGGAGCTAGATATGAACTATTTCACGCTACATAGTACACCTACACCTAATACTATACCTATAGCACTATAGTTCCACCAAATCACAGGTGACTTATAGTTTGTATGTCACAATATGAGCACTTCGCTTTTCGCATGTAGAGTCTGTGTCTGACTGACTGTTTGACTGACTGACTCAATGATTGACTTAGTGAATGACTGTCTATCTAGATCATAAACATTTTGTATTCAGCCCACCACAGAACAGCCTATGAGTACAAATCAACATTGAGACCGTTGAGCATAATTTCATCTCAACTCAATAACAAACAGGCAGCCGAGAAATAACTGGGTATTACTTCAACTCAATAACAGCTTACGGCATATGGCCTAGAACAACTATATATTGATTAGACTGATATTACTTGGAGATTTGCCAGGCTTTTCGGAACCTGCTGTTCTGTGAGGAGATTTTACGGTCTCCTGATTAGAAGCTGTTTTATGCTGTAGTATCTAGTATTTGGTAGAGTTGTAGATATAGAAACGGTCCGGAGTACAGAGTTTCCCCTAGTACAGATTTAGGATCAGCTTCCCCTCCCACAATCCTAACCTTAACCATTTAGTGGGGAAAATGCTAAACTGGCCTAAGCTCACCGTCTAGGGGCAACATCACCCTACTCCTTGAAATACAATGTAAATGACCTATGATCTTCAGCAATTAAAAGATTACGGTCTTTAACGGCAACCCACCTGGCCCCAAACCACCCAAGGAACACTTCTTCTCCTCCAGCGAGTCGGAGGGAGAGGAGGACCACCGTAAAAAGTTTAAGATCAAGATTAAACCATTACCAGTGGAAAGTGCCAACTGTTTGGCCCCCTCAGTAGATGAACTCAAAGCCTCCATAGGCAACATAGCTCTGTCTCCTTCTCCTCTGGTGAGTCCCTCCCTCCGCCATCACTGCTCTGCCCTCACTGGGGCCATGGTGTCATTTTCTGTTACTGTATACTGTATTCTAGAACGTGTTTGAATTGTATCTGCTTGCTGTTCTGTTCCACATTAAGAAATTATTTCCAACATTCATGACACATTTCTTACCGTCTCTGCGTGTTTCTCTGTCACACTGCATGTGTTTTCTCCTCATGAATCCACTTATATGCCTGTCTGTGAGCGAATTATATTGTCTCAGAGGCTTATTCCATCAATATTCCGGTAGTAACAGTGAACTAGGGAGAGAGACACTGGGGTTTGTTTACCCTCTACTACATAATACATTGCTGATGCTAGGGATGTTGGGGAGAGAAATGGTGGCTGGCAGGTCTTGAGCATTCTGCTGTGACCTCAGTGGACTACCAATTACTGGAGTGGAGTTTAACCCAAGGCAGATGTCTCTAAGCAGCCCACAGAAACCAACGGACACTGTGTTATTGAGTCTCATTATACACTTTAAACTGGAGAGTTCCTACACCACAATGATAACAACTTCATGAGAAACCATGAGATTCAAACCTGCTCAATTGAAAAACATCACTTAAAACCTTAAATGAGCAGAGTGATCCAAATGAGGGAGAGGTGTTGATGGAGTGGGAGGGAGAGGTGTTTAAGGAGTTTCTCTTTGGGCTGGGGCCCCTCCCTTCCAACCCCCTCCACCCCCTGTCAACCCTCCCCTAGTGTCATACCTGGTGTAAATAATTCAGCCTGGAAAGTGGGTATTCACAGTGAGGCAGTGATGTATGCTGTACGTACGCGAAGACAGTCTCTGGTCATACGAGAACCTTACAGACTCAATAATTAATCCATCCACTGGCTGTAGAGCCGCTTGCTAGCCGTTAGCTCACTAACCTGGAACAGTGAGCAGGTGTTTGGTTGTTTTAACGTGTACATGGCTCTCTCTGTGTGTAGAGGAATTTTACAATATAGATCAGGATAATAGCAGACAGTGGCTGTGTGGTTCTGAGGGTGGCCAGTCGGTCATAGAGAATTGTATTATGTCCTCCTTACTGACGGTCAAGTTATCATCTAAAACCCATTGTCAAAACCTCGTTCCAGAAAGGTCTGTCACTGTACTAGGTTAGGGGACAGATTGGGTTGGAGACTACGTGCCATTGGTCTAGGAGAGACCTTTTAATGTAGAAGGATTTAACCCCCAGGTCTTTCAAGTCATTTAATATAGAGATGTATCCCCAAGCAACGGTTCTTACTCCCACGTCTGAATAGAAAGCAGTGCCAGCTCTGTCCTATACTCTCCAGATTAAGTCTGTGCCAATTAGCATCTCCTCCATTTAGTAAAACCTCTCCAGTCTGGCCAGAGTGCTGGAACTTCTACCTTTTCACCTCAGTCATGAATTAAACATGAGTCGCATGGTGGACCCTCACTCGCCATTGCAACTGTGTGCTTGCCCAGGTAGCCCTGGCAACGGTTACTAGGACCTTGGCTAAAGAGAGCTGGGATAGAGAGCAAAGGTTAACAGGCTAAATCGAACAGCGAGGTTATTTCCACATTTCCTTCCCTTGGCATTCTCTTGCTCCCTCATTTGATCTCTCCTGCATTTTCTCTCTCTCCTTCTCCCTTTCACCTCTCTCTCTCCCTCCCTCTTTATCTCCCTTGACCTCGATCTCTTCCTCCCTCTTTATCTCCCTTGACCTCGATCTCTCTGTATTAAAGTTGAATGTGTTGCTCTTAGAGGGGGGGTGGATATTGAGAATACAGAGAAGAGAGACCGTGTGTGTGTGTGTGTGTGTGTGTGTGTGTGTGTGTGTGTGTGTGTGAGCAGATTAACCTCCCCATGGGCATTTCTGTCCACGGCGCAGTAGATGTATCATTTAGATTTTCCCTTGTACTCAACAACTATCACTATTGATTAAACATCCAGTCACTCATGAGATCAACGTCGCTTATCGATATACTGTAAATGGATGAACGAATGGGTGTGGAAAGTGAGATGGATAGACCGATTTGGTAGATAGAGGATACTTATGCTCTCGCTGTGGCGCTTACGTAAATCAGAGTAGGACACTATTGACACGCATGTTTGTTTGGTCAGTCAATTTTGTGTGTACAGTAATTGTGGATCTACGATAACATATAGTATCCTCTCTACCCCTTTCTCCTCTCTCTCTCTCTCTTTGTCCTGCCCCCTCCCTCTGTCCGTCTCTACCTTTCTTCCCCCTCTACCTGATAACTTCCGTAGAGGAGTAGTCCGGTAAGCCTGTTCTTGGCATTTCGTTGTCGGTTTCTTTTTCTCTCCTCGCTTCCTGTCTCTCTGTTAGCATGAATTGCACACATGCATGGCTGCTTTCTCCCTTTCTGTTTGTGATTCGACATACTGACCTTTCTCTCTAAGGGTCACATTGAATGCCTGGTGGGTGTCCATTGGGTTCATTGTAATGGAGTCAGAGAAATATGCAATAGCAATACAACACACTCTGGTGAACCAGGATTTGTGGAGAACAGGTTGCTCTGAATGAGAACCAAAGGTTGTGGGATTTGGGACTACCACAGTACCAGCACAAAGACAGCTGCTGTATAGTGACCTCCGATAAGATGGAAATCTGGCTGCTTTCTCTCATAATATCCATGCACCTTTTGGCTAGCGGCTAAGACACAACAGCTCAGCAGATTGTGTGTGTGTGTGCTTTTATTTCAGTTCCTCTGAGTAAGGTTTAAATTGAGGCTGTAGCAGTCAGTCAGTTGCATTCCACACGAACAGAAAGACAGGAAGAATTACAAGGGAAATGGTGGTGGGGAAGGGCAGAAAATGATGCAGATATTAAAGGGAGATGGAAAAGGATACAGCTGAATGAAGCCACAGCAGGTCCCCTGAACAGTGGAGAGGACAGGGCCAATTGGATCAGTCATTATGGGTTGTGGATGACTGTGATTTCTCTCTCAACATATTGACATACACACCCATGCATGATCGCACACCCACGGATGAATCATCACGCTCACTCGTGCACGTGAATGAGTCATCCGTGCTCCTCTTAAGCCCTTCTCAGCTCTCTGCTTTTTACTCCCATTATGCATGGTTGATCTCGATAGCGGTGTTCAAGAGCATCAAAACCATAATGTATCATGGGTAAATTGTGACTAGCTGACTGATCGACAAAATAGTTATATTGAATAATAATAACAAATAGTTATTATGATTAGTTATTTATGATGCAAGGTGATTTGTCGATCGGTCAGTCGGCGGCCCAGTGTCTCACGTCAGATGCCGTCACTTCTACGCGAAGCCCGTCCCTCAACTGATCTGTGGAACTCATCCCTACTTCTGAAAATCACTCCGCTCTCGGTAGATGGCACATTGGCTACTACCGCAAACCATGTTCGATCAGCTGAGCAAACTTTCTCCCGCTAGCAGCCTATTGAAGGCTTGTTTGAATTGGTAGCTATTTTGCCAGCTTGTTGATGAAGTTGTACTGCACCAAAGTTCTGGAACTGTTCTCAGAAATCCGCATGTATTTTACGGCTGGCACTGTGCCTCGCTACTTTGAAACGTCTTGCAAACGCGATAACACCGCAGAGAGCAGTCAGCTGTGTTGTAGAACTCCGCACACTAATCACGCCAGAACAGATTGTCATGAAAACTAATTTGTGCATTACCGAAAACTTCAATACGCTTGCTAGCAGCGGGTGTATTCAGCATTGAGTGTGTGAACTGATGTTTGCATTCATTCCTTTAGTTTCATATGGATTGATTTGGAACTGGTTCAGCCAGCAAACAGACACTAGCTATCTGATGTGTTAGCTAGCTAATTTACGTGCACATTTCAAATGTCATAAATACAGATTCTACCACCACAAAACATCTTAGCTAGACGTATAATTGGGTGGTGAAGACTACCCAAAATTAGCTACAAGTTTATATATATATATATTTTTAACTCTTGACAATGTCACCTTGGTAACATTTTCGAATGTTAGGACAGCATATTGTAGCCAAACATATTTTTAGCTATCCCATGTGCTTGCAAATGATCAGATGTGAGACAGTGGTTGATCTATTTTAAAGCACATTCAGGCTGTGGCTCATGCACTCTTAAAAAGCATGCTGCCATTTGAACTGTTCTTACTGGCACGGCTAATGATGGCACCACAGGCCTATAAAAAATGTTGTCGCCCTCCGCTTGACCTGTCATTGCTCCATTTACACAATACTGCTGCCTCATTGCCCCTTCCACCAGGAAGTAGCCTACAGCTGAGTGCCGGAGCCCCTATACCAACATTTTTATAAATAACCCAAGATAGACCATAGGGTGTCGTTTCCAACCGGAGCAAATTAAGCGTTGTGGGCAGAGCCAAGCACGAGCTACCGAGATCCCATTGGGTGTTCTAGCATGTATTTGCATATTTCATCTAGCTCTAACTTCTCCCACTTTCTGCCACAGGATTTCCTCTCCTCACCATATTTGGTGGTGAGAAGATCTGAACAGATGCTTCAGATGGATACAGTCCTGTGAAGTATCTGGCTCATTGTTCTCTCGTCGTGACATCACTATGACAGTAAACTACTGTACTGTACCTTTCTTTTACCACTCTGTCTCTCTGTTGCGGAGATGACTAAGCTGAATTTCCACTGCAGACATTTAATGGTGATGAATCTGGTTGGGCCTTTTGGAGAAGTAGGCTACTGGTTCTAACTGACTGAGTGTAACTGTTGTGTTGTGAGTGTAAAAATGTATTATGTTGGAGAGGTGTGCTTTACTGATTCATCACTCTCTGACCAGGTATCTCTTCTCTCTTCCTTTTTGCTGGTCATAGAGACGTAGCCCGGTAAGTGTCCCTCCATTCCGTGTCTGTCCCTGGGGCCTGGGGTAAATTACCAACGCTTTTTCTCACTCTGCTTCCTGTAACCTGCTGGAGGAGTGGAGGGGAGAAGGTTGAGGTGGCGTTGACAGTTGAAACAGATCAGGAAAATATTGCTAATTTGCTACAGTATGGTCCCTGTTGTACTAGGCTTTTAAGTCCCTGGGTGAATCTGAATAGTCTTTCCTTGATTCCTCATATCCTCTGTCTTCGCCGTCTCCTTGCTTCCTCCTGATTATATTAAGGAGGTGGGTAGAAGAAGGGATGACACGACTCAAGAAATTGAGAAAGGGCATTTGAGATTCACCCCATCTGTCGACAGCTGGACCCTTTGATCTCTCACTTCAGCCCCGCATTCTAGTGATTCCTCTGCTGCTCTCTCCCTCTCTCTCTCTCGCTCCTTCCATCTCACACTCTCCCTCCTCCCTTCTCCCTCTATTTTCCTTCTTATCGTGTCTCTTTGAGAGTTATTTCATGCACTGTATTCTCACTAAAAAGCAGCACTCTCTGTCTTGGTCTCTCGCTCTCCCTTTCTCTCCCTGCTCCCTCTTTCTCTCCTTGTCGCTCTCTCTTTACCTCTGAGTTTCTCTCCGTCTCTCGCACCATATTTCTATATCTCTCTCTCTCTCTCTCTCGTTACACAATCTGATCTGTATTATATATCTGTCCCTCTCAATTTTGTGCAGGGTGTATAATGTTTTGGGCTTTACACGAGGTCTCAAAGACCTACTCTTTCTATCTGCCTCTGACAGCGTTCTGTGCCCACTGAACTCCCACTTTGCACTGAGTGCACAAAACATTATGAACACCTGCTTTTTCCATGACAGACTGACCAGGTGAATCCGGGTGAAAGCCTTGATCCGTTATTGATGTCACCTGTTAAATCCACTTCAGTCAGTGTAGATGAAGGGTAGGAGACCGGGTAAAGAATTATTTTTAAGGCTTAAGACATGGATGGTGTACTGTATGTGTGCCATTCAGGGGGTGAATTGGCAAGACAAAAGATTAGTGTCTTTGGACAGGCGATGGTAGTACAGTAGGTGCCAGGCGCACCGGTTTGTGTCAAGAACTGCAACGCTGTTGGGTTTTTCATGATCAACGGTTTTCCGTGTGTATCAAGAATGGTCCACCACCCAAAGGACTTCCAGCCAACATGATACAACTGTGGGAATCATTGGAGTCCACATGGGCCAGCATCCCTGTTGATTGCTTTCGACACCTTGTAGAGTCCATGCTCGACGAGAGGGGATGAAACTCAATATTAGGCAGGTATTCTTAATGTTTTGTACACTCCGGGTATATTATTATTTTAAATTTTTTAAATATATTTTTTAACCTTTTATTTAACTAGGCAAGTCAGATAAGAACAAATTCTTATTTACAATGACAGCCTACCAGGGAAGAGTGTTCAGGGGCAGAACGACAGATTTTTACCTTGTCAGCTCTGCGATTTGATCCGGCCCAAAGCTCTAACCACTAGGCTACCTGCCGCCCCAAATTAGCTTGTCTATAAATCCTAATGGCCATTATAAAGTATATATTATTTGTATTAATGTACATAACTGCATGTTTATTTCACTCTGCAATAAGTACACCTTTTCCAGAAATATATTGTTTCATGATTCGGACAGTGCATCTCAACACATCATCTGTTATGTACTAAGGCCAATAGCTCCTCGATTGTTCCACAGTATTTCTGCGTGAGGTAGAGAGAACAGACCTAGTGGATCTCCACTTCCCTGTGGAGACAGTTGCTAAGTCAGCCCAGCCAATGCTCTCATCCGATTATCTCATTCTTAGGCTACAGAGACCATTTTCTGACCTAGTGGATAGGCTCCCTCCTGGGAATACTGTATCTAATGTGCACATTAACACGGTGTGACTCATGGATTTTTAAAACGCTTTAATATTTCCATATGAGTCATTTGAGTGTGAAATGTAATGTGCGATATGTTTTTTTGGTCTTTTTTCAAATGTGTGTGTTTTCATTATAGGGGTTGATGACAAAGGACTCTGGTAAGTATCTAAGTTGTCTCCTCTTGTCTTGTTGTTTAAAGCTAAACGCCTCAGGTGAAAAGCCAAGTCACCGATTAGCTTCAATGTGTTTCAGTGTGTATGATGAGTCAGTTGAGGTGAACGACTGTGAACGAATCTCTCCTCAGGTGAAGAGATACAGGTGGCTCGGCCAAGACGTCCTGCACCCATTGAGGTCCCCACATTGGCAGCCCCGGCGCTACAAGTTCCCAGGTACGTCTTTATCTGTTGCCCACTGACCTGTTAGACTCGCCCCAGGTGCTGTGGCTGTGTAGTCATGCACTTGTCTGTACATCCATAGTTTTACATGAACCTCTTGACGACTTTCAGTCTCTGATGACAATCAGCAGCCACTGATTTAGTAACTTCAAGTCGAACGCTTATACATCCCCTTCCCTTATGACATGAATGCATCTCTTGTTGTAGTGTTCTGAGTGAGGTGACGGAAGCATGCTTGTCTTAGTTTCTGTGGTAGACTGATCGTCTGACTCGTCCTGCTGTCCCTGTCTATCCTTGTCTTATCTCCATCCCCCAGCAGTAAGAAAGCCACAGTACCAGAGAATGCCTACTAACCCTGTCTGTCTGTCCCTCTTTATCTCCCTCCCAGAAGTAAGAGAGCCCCAGCAGTACCAGTACCAGAGAAGAAAGCAGCGCCAGTACCAGAGGACACTGCAGCCTTATTTGGGCCTCCGCTGGAGACAGCCTTCGGAGAGCAGAAAACTGAAGGTACATCAACTTTGTTTGATTTGTGTGTGTGTGTGTGTGTGTGTGTGTGTGTGTGTGTGTGTGCTGAGCGATTTAACCAGCATCGACAATGATTCAATTACTTGAATTGTATTTAGTTATTCTTTTTTTTGTGAGATCAACTCGCCGTTCCTCTAGAAAGAAATCAAAGCAAGCACGAGAGAAATCAGATTAAGAACAAACTCTGGGATGCTATAGGAATTTGTAGTTTTCAACAGGAAAATATTCAACATAGTTCAGCACAGAAAACATGCTAATTAACTACAATGCCCATAATCCACTGCCTGCCCTGTTTATCCAGGCCCCTGACAGACTCATGAGAGAGGAATGTACACAACAACGAGAGGGATAGAGAGAGTTCGTGAAGTAGCTCTACACAATTGATAGTTGTAGGACTTGGTAATTTTGTCAGACAGCTCTGCCGCATAAGGAGCTACTAGCTAGCCATCTAGTTAGCTACTAGCCTAGCTAAACAAGATGACTCATTAGTTAGCACAGAGATTACGGTCAGGTTTCCCTGCTCAGAATTGCATTCATCAACCAATGGTTGCGTGCCACGTCATCGACTGTTCTGTCGGGCACCAGATTGCTGTAATATACAGTACTGTATTAGAGGTCGACCGTTTATGATTTTTCAATGCCGATACCGATTATTGGAGGACAAAAAAGCCGATACCGATTAATCGGCCAGTTTTTAATTTTTTTAAAAATTATTTATTTATATATATATATATATATATACACACACTTTTGTAATAATGACAATGGCAACAATACTGAATGAACAATGAACACTTATTTTAACTTAATATAATACATATTATGGGCTTTTGGATGGGTGTTCTTAAGGTGATTCCACAGGTTGGTGGTATTTTTTGATTTAGCCGTTGCTGACCCCATGCTTACATCTTTATCACAAATAAGACACCTTGCTTTCCCCGGTGCCGATTCAATATAATAGTCCCACACTGGTGCTCTGCTTTTCTCTGCCATCTGTAAAACACACACACACACACACACACAGCTCTGAAGTGACAATGATACTGAAGAGTCTGCTTAGGAGACAAATACTCTCAACTGTTTCAATAAAAATAGAGTTACCTGTGATGAATTTTGAAAACAAAAACTGTAATTTCTATATACAGAAAATCATATTTTAATAATGGGCATGGTAAGAATTGACTACCAAAGTGCGAGTCATAATTCCCATGACACCTAGCAAAATCTGAAAATCGGTTCCTTCATTCATTTATTCCATAGGATATTTTTAGATTCACTTAAAATAAGGTCTGTGTTTTGTGTAGGCTTACACCACCGTGCCAATTGTATAACTGTGTAGATATCCATAGGACAAGGTAACTCTGATCAATATTGGCTAAATATAAGCGAAGATAAAAAAATTGTAGAGTGGATTTATGAAAACATGTTGACAAACGTTACCTTATCCTAGTTAGATTTACACGGGTATCAAAACGCCAAGGCGGTTTAAACCTGCACCCTAACCTGCACGAAACACAGACCTTATTTGAAGTAGATCAAGACATTCTCTATGGAAGACATGAACGGTAAAATAACAAAGGAACCCCTTTCATGTTCAGCCGCAAGTTATTACAGGAATTATAACGCGTCGACTATTTCTCTCTAAACCATATACTTTTGACTATTACGAGCCTGCTGCTGCCTACCACCCCTCAGTCAGACTGCTCTATCAAATATCAAATCATAGACATAAATATAATAAACACACAGAAATACGAGCCTTAGGTCAAATCTGGAAACTATCACCTCGAAAACAAAACGTTTATTCTGTTCCGTATTTTATCTAAGGGGTGGCATCCATGAGTCTAAATATTCCTGTTACATTGTACAACCTTCAATATTATGTCATAATTACGTAAAATTCTGGCAAATTAGTTCGCAAAGAGCCAGGCCGCCCAAACTGTTGCATATACCCTGACTCTGCGGGCAATGAACGCAAGAGAATTGACACAATTTCCCTAGTTAATATTGCCTGCTAACCTGGATTTCTTTTAACTAAATATGCAGGTTTAAAAATATATACTTGTGTATTGATTTTAAGAAAGGCATTGATGTTTATGGTTAAGTACACATTGGAGCAACGACAGTCGTTGATTGTTTGTTTTTTATAAGATAAGTTTAATGCTAGCTAGCAACTTATCTTGGCTTACTGCATTCGCGTAACAGACAGACTTCTCGTGAAGTGCAATGTAATCAGGTAGTTAGAGCGTTGGACTAGTTAACTGTAAGGTTGCAAGATTGGATCCCCTGAGCTGACAAGGTAAAAATCTGTCGTTCTGCCCCTGAACGAGGCAGAAGGTTCCTAGGCCGTCATTGAAAATAAGAATGTGACTTGCCTAGTTAAATAAAGGTGTAATAAAAATCGGCAAAATCGGCGCCCAAAAATACAGATTTCCGATTGTTATATGAACTTGAAATTGGCCCTAATTAATCAGCCATTCTGATTAATCGGTCGACCTCTATACTGTATGATGTGGTTAGTTGATATGTAAGATCTGGCATGCGTCAGCAACACCTGGGCAGAAGAACGCGCCCAACGTTAGATGGTGGTCTGGCCGGCTGGCTGCTACTGCCTGAGCAGAGATGAGATGAGATGAGATGAGCAGAGATGAGATGAACAGAGATGAGATGATGACTAAAGAATTAAATAAAAGAAAGTCCATCAATAAAGTAATAAGACAATGGCTGATTTTCAATGCTTTGGCAATTGAATGTTCTCACTATTTTGCTTTGGAATTTCAATTAAAATGTGTTAAAATAATTTTAAGGTAGTAATTTCATGTAAAAAGAAAAGGGGAAAAAATAACCAGAAATCGTAAACTGATTTTTTTTAAATTTAAAAATAAAAATAAAACTCAAACTGACCTCAAAAAGCACTAATCGCTCAGCACTAGTGCGCGTGCGTGTGTCCATCCCTCCCTTGTTTTTCTGTGATCGAGCACTGTAACGACAATGGCTTGTCGTGGAACACTGCCACTGGCTGCGACACTGAAGACACACCGCAGATGCATAGCACCAACAAGATGGATGCTTCCTATTCTCTCCACTGCCTTTCGGCCACCTCTAAAGACACTATCCCTCTTCCCTGTCAGCTGCACACGCTGCCACTATGTCTTGCAAGCTAAAACTCTCACAAACACGCTCGTGGTCAGAGGCACTATGAGGTAAATGAGATTCCACCTTGGTTGGTTTGTTGTCGTGTGAATCCTCCCCTCACCCCTCTCACAGTCAGGGTTCTATACTAGCTCTGCAGGCTCTGACTGGAAAGCTCTTAGCTTGTTATATAACTACCTGCCCAAGCATAGCTAATGTCACTACATACAGATCCAGCAGCCTTTGCTTTTTTAACACACCATTCAGAGAGAGAAGTTTCTTTATGAGGCTGTTAGTCCCTGCTGATATCCCTCTTTCTCTATGGAGTGGTTATATAAAGTGCATGATTCTGTGAGACTGATAGGGTTGCTATTCTCTATTTGTAAATAACGGATGAGCTTGTATAAGATGCTGCCTTCAGTAGTAGGAGATATTCGCCACAACTATAGCTAATAAAACTGATATTACCTCGTCACTTCTTGGTGTCTTTTTTTGAGCAGTCATTGGTTGGTTATAGACATGACAGGTTTAAGCTAATGGTAATCTAGGTCTGAGAATTCAGATTCAATGCATGTCTTTATTGTAGATGCTAGCATGCGTATTTTAACATACAGTTACCAAGAGGTATCTACTTTTAGCTTATTAAACTGACGCCCCCTCTATGTTATGTCCCCTGTCTGTCCTGAACGTAGTGGGTATATCTGAGCCAGTGGTGTGTGGCGTATGGGGTGCTCCTCTACCTGAGTCTGAGTCACTGAGCCCAGACTTCTCTTTCACAAGACCCTTCCCTACAGGCAGTAAGTTTTCCATTTGTGTTTGCACTTCCTGGAATGACTCTGGAATGACTGCACGGAACCAACAACTCACCTCATAAACCACCTCACCCTCAAGACTGAAACAAATGAGCGATCTGGACGGATGAACAGAGGGAGAGAGAGTCTGTGAACAAGTGTGCCATTAACTCTTCCTCCGCAACCCGTACTAACCCACTTATTTCATCCGTCATTAGTTAGAGAAATAATTAAATCCCATACTAATGTTGAGCATCATGATTCAATTGCCTCTTCCTCCTCTTCCCCCCTGCATCTGCATGGATTATGGGCCATATGCATGGTGGTGTATGTAATATATGGCATGGGGGCTGTATGGTAGTTCCCTACCTGTACTGTGCTGAGCTGGTGTGGCACAGCCAGGCACTACCACCAGGTGCCTCTAGATGGCGCCACTCTTTAGAGTGACAGGCTGTTCATGGATGCACTGATATCATTGCAGCTCCGCCCCCGCTTCCGCCCAAGAATGTCCCGACCTCCCCCCCACTGACTGGCTCCCCCTCTGCAGATGCTGCTGGTAAGACCTTTCATCCCTCGACCCCTCACTCCAGCCCCCTTCCCTCGCTCCTTCCCTCTAACTTTTTCTTGCATTTGCTGTCACTCTCTCTCACTCTCTCAATCTCTCTCACTCATTCTCATACTAACTGCTCTGCTCCTCTCTCCCTGCACGTGGCTCTGTCTGTCAGGTTTGTCAATAAAGGCAGAAGGCTCAGGGAGGAAGACCTCCGTCCCAAACCTGGATAACATTTTTGGCCCAGCGGAACCCCCTGCTTTTGGCGAGGAATCTGTCGACAAGTGGATCTGCTTCAGCGAGGAGGAATCCACAGCCTCTGATAAACCACCCCCTCCAATGTCCCCACCCCCTCCAGAAGACCCCCCGCCCCTCCTGTACCCACCTCCCCTCTCCCTCTGGATGACCCTGTCCCTGCCCCCCTCTCTCTCCCCTCTTCCCACCTCCCTCCCCCACAGGAAAAACCTGTCTCTCCATTACCCACCTCCCCACCCCCTACAGATGAACCAGTGCCCCCTACCCACTGTCCCACCCACACAGAAAGACCCTACACCCCCACCCTCACCACTTCCTCCAAAGGACCCTACACCACCCCCCACTCCCACACCCACTGTAGTCCCCACTCTCGACTTAACCTCCAGCATCGCCCCTGCTCCCCTTGTCACCTCACCCACCAGCGTTGCACCTGTTCCCTCTGCAGTTCCCTCTTCTCCCAAAGCAAGCACACCTGTCTCCCCCACCAGCCCCCCTGCCCCTGTGGAGGCACACTCACGCACCATTCCCCGGCCCCTTGTCTTGGCCACGGAGGAACGGAGGAGTCCTGAAGCAGCAGCTCTGCCTGTCCCACCTGCCCCTCCGAAAGAGGACCTCAGTGAAACAACCACCACCCTGTCACCCAAAGATGCTGGCCAGGTTTCCCGTGTAGCGCCTCCCCCTCCTCCACCCCCTACATACAGGGCAGTGGTGTCCTCACCAGGACCAACGACAGGGGGTACGGGTAGTGGTGAGTACCCCTGAAGGCTAAACTCATCCTACACAACACCCCCATCCATTACTTCACAACCCACCTGACCACTGTCGGCATCAGTCTCAGCCCGTAGAGATGTGCTGATGTATAACGCAGTCAGCTAGTGTAAGCACATACTTTGATAGGTTGTAAAAGAAACTGTTCTCAAGTGACTTATCTGTATAAATACATGTTGGATGATTAAAAACTAGCAACATAATGACTATCTATTTAAGGCAGCGATTGGGTTTAGGTGGCTTGCTGTTTGACTGGAGCGGCCCATTGAAATCAGCTGTGAGAAGGATAATTATATTCATTACGCTGCTTAATGGTTAGATTAATGCTGACTGATTCCCATATCAGGGCTGATCACAATCCTCACATTAATACAATATAAGAGAAGGTACTGTACAGAAACACTGCTCTTGTTTAGACCTACAGCTCATCTTACAAAATCAAATGTGTGTGTGTGTGTGTGTGTGTTATCAGAAAGAAGTGGGTTAAGATCCCTAAGCCAATGAACCCGTTGTTCCCTGTTGTCGTCTATGTAAGGTGCTTTACAATTATGACGGTCGTTATGCAGTATTGTTCTGTTGCAGACTAAAAAGAGAAGAGTGTAGTGTAGACCCGACTGTGTGTGTAGTGCACGTGACCATGATGAAGGGCATTAGTTAGTTTAGTTTAACACATGGAACAACTGGATTCAGGACTGAAAACACAGCTAGGACAGATCCTGTTGACACAGCACTTCGGAATGCCGGGATGAGTGGGTATTCTGGCTCTGACTTTCTTGTCCCCCTGTGGGAAAATCGGCCCTCAAGATAAACAATAAAGTGACTGACTGAGTCCAGAGTGTTTTAAAAAATAAATGATCATATCACCCACTACTGCAGGGGTGTCAAACAAAACTGCAGGGGTGTCATAAAATAGTCCTCTATCCATAGATTTTGGAATTTTCAATGCTCCTTTACTGTCAAGTGATTATTCACGGCCTGGACAGTCAAGAACCTGTATCAATACAGGTCCATTATCATGTCTACACAGTTTTAATCATTTTAAAGTATATTTATAAAAATAAAAAAATGTTTTACTCAAACCACCAGCGGCCAGAATGTACCCCCTGGGCCATATGTTTGACACCCCTGCACTACTGTCTCCCAAAACCTTCCTCATAGATAGCCATGGTGGACTGGTGTGTGTTGTGTTTCACTGGCGTTCTATCCAATTCAATTTAGCTCAGTGGAAATTCAATCAAACATACTGTTCCGTCAACAGGAAACCAGCTTATCCAGTCATTGTTCTAGAATTAACTAGATGTTCTAGAGTTCGTGTCAAACTCATTCCACGGAGGGCCGAGTTTCTGTGGGTTTTCGCTCCTCCCTTGTACTTGATTGATGAATTAAGGTCACTCATTAGTAATGAACTCCCCTACCCTGGTTGTCTCAGTCTCAATTGAAAGGAAAAAACAAAAAACCTGCAGGCACTAGGCCCTCCGTGGAATGAGTTTGTCACCCCTGTTCTAGAGACTGTCTGGTCAGTTTTGTTTTGATGTTCTAGGATCTCCCCACATGTTGATTTTCGATTTCTCTGGACAGTGATGTCCCAGTGTTCTTCTAAGCCAGGTGTCCTCTTGTCCCCCTTGCAGGAGCGTCCTCTCCGGCTCGACCTGCTACACCGTCAGCTCCATCAGCTGTTGTCAGCAGCCCCACCCCACCCCCACCTCCGCCACGCCCTTCCTCACGACCCAAACTGCCTCCTGGGAAACCTAGCATGGGGGACGTGGTACGTGATGATATCTTTGTTTACACTTGACTTACTACACACTGTAATAACACCCTACTTGCACAGTAACAACTCTTCTCATATATATAAAAACAGTGTAGGGGATATGGTACGTGATACAGTAATAAAAACATCAAACCTCATCAAGCAGCACACTCCTCCTCGTAAACACTACCTCTTTTATACTTTATGGTACATACAATAGATGCTGAACTGTGAGGATGATTGAACATTAAATTACTGATAATTAAATCATATCACTAATAGGATATCTAACATGAAAACCTATCTTTTTTCTCTGTCACTCTGTCCCCATGCAGAGCCGGCCTTTTAGTCCCCCGGTCAGTCACTCGTCCAGCCCCCCTCCAGTCGCCCCCCTGGCTCGGGCCGAGAGCACTTCCTCCATCTCCTCCAACAACTCCTTGAGTGCAGCCACCACCCCCACCGTCGGTAAAGATCTCACTGTCTCTGTGTCAGGTGTGTGTGCCGCGTCATCTCTCTCATCACTACCTGTGCTACTGTACCTGTGCTACTGTTACAGTACTTGTGCTGTTACCTGTGTTGAGTGTTTGCTTCGGTCAATCTCTGTGCTGCTGCTGAGATGGCGGCGTCCATCGGCTGCCGGTGCTTTTCTGTGACTCTCTCAACTCTCTCTCAATAAATCCTCATGCACTCCTCCAGCGAATTCTTGAGTTACCGTGTTCCCTCAGTGTAATGTATTACACTCACTCAGTGTATTCACTCAATGTACACTGCATTTCTGTGGATGCGGTAACGATTCTAAAGACTACAACATGCCTAATATGTCGTAATGGAATGGTTAAATATACTGTAACCATTCACTCAGCTGGGGGAGAAGGTTATTGTCAGAAGAGCCTACAGTATATTACGAGGTAATTCAGTCAGTCATAAAGACACACATGGTATTAATCCCAGAGAGCGACATTTTAAATCATCCCTTAAACGAAGCCTGATGTGGTAAATGTTTGCTGGGTACTTACTGTTTTGTTAGATACACTACCGTTCAAAAGTTTGGGGTCGCTTGACATTTCCTTTTTTTTTTTTAAAGAAAAGCAACAAAAAACATCACATTGATCAGAAATACAGTGTAGACATTGTTAATGTTGTAGATGACTATTGTAGCTGGAAATGGCTTATTTAAAAAAACTGTTTTTTTAATGGAATATCTACATAGTAGTACAGAGGCCCATTATCAGCAACAGCATCCCGGAGTCGCCTCTTTACTGTTGACGTTGAGACTGGTGTTTGCGGTTACTATTTAATGAATCTGCCAGTTGAGGACTTGTGAGGTGTCTGTTTCTCAAACTAGACACTCTAAATGTACTTGTCCTCTTGCTCAGTTGTGCACCGGGGCCTCCCACTCCTCTTTCTATTCTGGTTAGAGCCAGTTTGCGCTGTTCTGTGAAGGGAGTAGTACACAGTGTTGTACAAGATTTTCAGTTTCTTGGTAATTTATCGCATGGAATAGCCTTCATTTCTCAGAACAAGAATAGACTGACACATTTCAGAAGCAGGTTCTTTGTTTATGGCCATTTTGAGCCTGTAATCGAGCCCACAAATGCTGATGCTCCAGATACTCAACTAGTCTAAAGAAGGCCCGTTTTATTGCTTCTTTAATCAGAACAACAGTTTTGAGGTGTGCTAACATAATTGCAAAAGGGTTTTCTAATGATCAATTAGCCTTTTAAAATGATAAACTTGTATCAGCTAACACAATGTGCCATTGGAACACAGGAGTAATGGTTGCTGATAATGGGCCTCTGTACGCCTATCTAGATATTCCAATAAAAATCAGTTTCCAGCTACAATAGTCATTTACAATATTAACAATGTCTACACTGTATTTCTGATCAATTTGATCAATCACATTTTTTTGCCTTTCTTTCAAAAACAAGGACATTTCTAAGTAACCCCAAACTTTTGAACGGTAGTGTGTGTCATGTTCTTTATATCTGTGAGTAGAACAGTAGAATATGATTTGCAACCTAAGTAGGCTTTGAGCAGAGAGCCCACAATTGAAATGCTGATCATGCCTTGTGTGTTTCTCATCCCATAGATTTTTGTATTTGAGTTTTTCTCTCCACATTTTTCATCCATCCCATAATTTTTTCATTCACAACGTGCCCTCCTTACTGTGACACTGTCCGTTTTTAAAAATGTATTACCATTATTCCTGACAGGGTTTTTTCTTTGTTTTGATTTGCATTTGTTTTGTTTTTTGCTCTGTCCTTTTTTGCTTTTGGGCTGTCGCTATTTGTGATGTCAGAAGATGATGCTTTTGTAGACAAACTGCCCACGTTTGGGAGGCCCTTTGATTCCCTGGCAGGTACAGTATAGTGTGGATGGAGGGAGGCTTTCTGAGTGGGCGGGGTGTGGTACCTGGGAGGTACTCTATACTTTGGATGGAGGGAGGCTGTCTGAGAGGAAGGGGGGTGGCACTCTTGGAGTGGTGAATGTTCCACCCAAGCTTTGAAGACCGTCTGATGTCATAGGTCCATCCACCCATTATAATTTTCTTGCTTTGTTTGTTTGTTTTTGTCAATCCATCTCAGAGTTGATGGCAGCTATCATATGAGGGGAGTAACTTTGAACTGAGATATTGGAGTACGCCACAGATTTGTGCTAGAAGTGCTGAATGAAAAGCATCCCAATGATAAAGCTGAAATGCCATGCATCTGTTTTTTTATCATCCCACTCCTAGAAGTTTTTTTTTTTATGACTGTCCATCCTTTGCTGCCCACATCACCACGGCAACATCCATTTTTGTGTGATATGTGTGTACCGTATGGAGTGAATTGTGCACTGTGTTTTCAACCATGCTGTTACTCTGTGATGCTGTGTGTGTGTGTGTGTGTGTGTGTGTGTGTGTGTGTGTGTGTGTTTCTGTGTGTGTGTTCCTGTGTGTAAAGAGTGTAGCCTGTCTGAAGAGCTTCTGTGGCATCTGTTGGCACTCTAGATCCACACACACTCACACACTCTGTGATAGAAACAGAGCCTAGCTGCTTTTGAAGTCTGGCAGGAGAATTAGCCTGAGTGTCTCCAACTGGTTGGTATTCATCGCGCCACCCTCTTCCTCACCACTCCGATCATCACAGACAGGCAGGCAGCCAGTGAGAGAGTTCTCCGGTGCCCATATCCCAACCTCTCCCCCTGATCCCCTAGACCTCCCCTTAGCCTCTGCCTTCTCACCCTCTCACTCCACCCATGGGAACATGTTTCTCCACTACTCTAACCATGCAACCCCCCCATCAGAACACCTGTCTGCCATTCACCTCCACTCCATCCATCCATTCACAACCTCCCAAGGTCCCAACCACCCCCTCAGCGGTCACACCTTAACAGTGAGCCCAACAACCCCCTCCAGCACCCCTGGTTCTACCCTAATCACCGCCCCCTGGTGTACATCATCAGGTACAACAGCCAGAGTCCATTTACTCTGAAAGACTATGGCCGGTGTGACACAAAAGAAAACGGTCTACTATTGGCATGTGATGTAAAAGTATTCATGTAATGATAATGGTAATGAAGGGTTTTCTATAGCAGTGTGTAGATGAACGTTGTATGTGCAGTACGAACGATCTGCCAGGTATCGTTCCCAGTCAGTCCTCTCCAGGCTTGGCTTGTTTTCCCCACGCCCCTAGAGATCCGCCATCCACCAAGAGATACCTTATTTCACCTGGTCGTGCCCCCTCCCACACACACATGTACCGGTTTCACACTACTGAGCTGAGCAGAGCTGGTCAACGCTTTTCTGACCTGGCTATGGATCCTTTGCTGCCTGGACCCATGCTGGAAAGGACAATGTAGAAAGGGATTATCCGAGCCAGAACAATACAGTTCAGGTCAGCACAATAGTGTGAAAGCTCGTAGGCAGCCGTCACGAAGACAGACACACACCATTTTGTTCTGTCATGGCACTGTTTTGGCTTGCTGTGCCATGCCCCACCTCACCTCACTGTGATGTGTGGTAGACCTGCCGTGTGACTCACGCTACTGTCCTTCTCTCTTCCTTCCCCCTCTCACCTGCCCTCCTCACCCACTCTCCCTTCCTCCTCTCCCTCCTCCCTCCCCCCACCACAGAGAATGACCAGCCTTCCCTGGTTTGGTTTGACAGAGGAAAGTTTTATTTAACCTTTGAAGGTAAGTTGTGTCTGCACAACGGCTAATTGTAGTGTGCACACTCACCCCGACCCGACCCGGGCCTCATCTGTGCAAGCTCCCCCTCCTACTCCCTCCTCTCACCCCTCCATCCCATGGCCCGCCACTCACTGCCTCCAAGCTCATTCCCGAGCCTCTCTACATGCAGCCCCCTTGTCGTCTTTCTCACACTCCTCCTCGCGTCGTCATTCGTTCTCATTTCACATGCGGTGGCCGCAAGTCTGTCTTTTCCTGAAAGATGGTCATTCTTCAGGTGCTCTACTAATCTTTAGTTTTTGTCGTTTTCTTTTTGTGTGGGCTCACTTCTCTTTGGTCTTCTGGGTTTTGCTTTTGATCTTTGATCTTGTCCCAATGATTCGGCATCAACAGCATGTCTGGATTACGCATGAGCTCTCTCTCTCTCTCTCTCTCTCTCTCTCTCATATGTCTTACTTTCTGTCTTTTCAGTGCTTTTCAGTGTTTCTGAATCACAATGAAACTGGCCTTTATTAGTCCTCATAAATATAGCGAAACCTGGAATTGTACTCTGTACAGTTGTACAACAGTGTTGAGGGACTTTACATAGTACATCCAAATATTTACTTCACAAGCAAAGACAATCAGATGTTATAGATGAAAAACCCACCAATCATACATAGGTATTGGTTCTCATTTAGATCATTTTAATCACAGTGGTTCTCTCACACGCGCTTTGGTTCCCCATCTTCATCGATACACTGCCGCTGCGAGAGAGAGATGGTAAACTGGAACTGGGGTGTACAACAGGAAACAGGAGTGGTCGTATGGATAGAAATGTAGCGGAGCTGCTAAGAGAGGGATGAGAGAAGAGTAGCTTTGTTGGTTTGTGAGGACTATAGACATTGTGTTTAATGCTGATAGTCTGTCTCTTTCTGCTTCTCATACTGTTTCCCTCTGGTCTACTTTCAGTCTGTTTCTCTGAGTCTCTCATTCCTTCAATCTCTCTCATTCCTTCCTTCCTTCTCTCTCTCTCTCTCTCTCTCCTTCCTCCTTTCTCTCTTTATTGCTATTAAATGTGTGTGTACTGATTTAAAACAGGCTGCTCCAGGGGCCCCAGCCCTCTCACCATGGGGGCCCAGGACACCCTTCCGGTGGCGGCAGCTTTTACTGAAACAGTCAATGCCTTCTTCAAAGGAGCCGACCCCAACAAGTAGGTCCACTCAGAGACCTCTTGATAAGAGAGATGTCTGTCAATGTATGTTTTGCTCTCTGTCTCTGTCTCTCTCTTTGTCCTCTTGTCTCTCGCTCCCTTTATATTATCGCTGTCCCTTTCGTTCTCTTTCCCCTCTCTTTGTCCTTGACCCTTTCTATATCTCCCTGCTTCACTCGTTGTCCCCTTCTAGACATTCTAACCACCTCCTCCCCTGTCCCTGTCTAAAGGTGTGTTGTGAAGATCACAGGTGAGATGGTGCTGTCGTTTCCAGCGGGGATCACTCGGCACTTTGCCAATAACCCGTCCCCTGCCGTGCTAACCTTCAGCATAACCAACTACAGCCGGCTGGAGCATGTGCTGCCTAACCCCCAGCTACTCTGTTGGTAAAGGCCCACTGTAACACCCCCTCATTATACTGGAACCCTCACGACATTATACACTGGAGTGTTTATAATATGACATCATCACACTGTAGCTTTGACCTACTGTACCAGAAACACTATGAAGGTAAAGATCACTGGAACTTCCCTCATATATTATACCACTCACAACACCATGTGGCACTGTAGCATTTATAACACGTCAAATTGAACATTTTAAATCCATACTGTACTAAAACAATACACCCAACTCCAGTTCTGACTGGGCTCTGAGTCACTGTGAATTGGTCCCAGTGGTTTGACTAACCACCTGTTTCCAAGGTTATTCTGCACTCTCGTACGTACATGGCATCACGGTTGTTTTTGTGTAGCACGAGTTTCCGTTTGCAGTCTCCGCGCTGCTGTAGTCCTGACCTCCGGGTGGTAGACGCAAATAGAACTCGTGCTGTACTCCGTTGTGTCTCCGGTGTTGAATAACGTTAAGATGGATCAATCATTAGATCATAGGATGAAATGCGTATTGTGTTCTATTATTGCCCACGTAGTGACACCGTCACAACACCCAACCCTGACTGCAAGAACTTCTGGGTGAACATGCCAAACCTGATGACCCATCTAAAGAGGGTGGCTGAGCAGAAACCCCAGGCCACATACTACAATGTGGACATGCTCAAGTACCAGGTCAGCAACTCTTGTACTCGATTATGCACAGTTTTTCTGGACATTTCTGTGTCGTTTATTCATCTCAATGGTTGTTGTGTGGGCAGGTATCAGCGCAGGGCCTCGTTTCGACACCCCTGAACCTGGCAGCCAGTTGGCGGTGTGTGCCCACCAGCACGGACCTCCGAATAGACTACAAATACAACGGCAGCGCCATGACAACACCCGTGGCTCTCAACAACGTCCAGTTCCTGATCCACGTGGACGGAGGGGTCACCAAGCTACAGGCTGTGCTTCCCCCCGCCGCATGGTAAGACAGAGGAGGACACTGTGTGTCAGAACCATACACAATACGTTTCTGTTGAATTGAATTGAATTGATAATTAAAAGTAGAAGGCTGCACCAGCCGGAGACAGCCCATGACTCTATTGCTCAGCCCTGTGCTGAAGACCGCAAGTTTGAAAAAGCCTGTTTCACAAACCCAGATTAAACCTATTCCTGGCTTTTAAAGAGTAACAGATTACATTTGATTCTGTTCTTCCAGGAACGCAGAGCAGCAGAGAATCCTGTGGAAGATTCCTGATATTTCCCAGAAATCTGAAAATGGAGGTAAATAACCTTGTTTACACCAAAGCCCAGGAGAAAACACTAATAATGTCATACACTGAGTGTACAACACATTTGGAACACCTGCTCTTTCCATGACAGACTGATCAGGTGAATCCAGGTGAAAGATATGATCCCTTATTGATGTCACTTGTTAAATCCACTTCAAATCAGTGTAGATGAAGGGGAGGAGACAGGTTAAAGATGAAGGGGAGGAGACGGGTTAAAGATGAAGGGGAGGAGACGGGTTAAAGATGAAGGGGAGGAGACGGGTTAAAGATGAAGGGGAGGAGACGGGTTAAAGATGAAGGGGAGGAGACAGGTTAAAGATGAAGGGGAGGAGACGGGTTAAAGATGAAGGGGAGGAGACGGGTTAAAGATGAAGGCGAGGAGACGGGTTAAATAAGGATGTTGAAGCTTTGAGACATGCATTGTGTACGTGTGCCATTCAGAGAGTGAACGTGCAAGACAAAAGATTGAAGTGCCTATGGTAGTAGGTGCCAGGTGCAACCGGTTTGAGTGTGTCAAGAACTGTTTCCCATGTGTATCAAGAATGGTCCTCCACCCAAAGGACATCCAGCCAACTTGACACAACTGTAGGAAGCATTGGCCAGTGTCCATGTGGAACGCTTTTGAAAACTTGTAGAGTCCATGCCCTGACAAATTAAGGCTGTTCCGAGGGCAGAAGGGGGTGCAACTCGATATTAGGAAGGTGTTCCTAATGCTTTGTACACCATGTGTTATCCTTGTTTCCACTAGTGTACTAATCTTGTGCCAATAACAGGCTCTAATACTTACTAGCTTGGCTTTGCATAACTAACTTTATTCGGGGTGTATGTTTAGGAATTAAAATCCTTATGAGCAGAGTGCGAATTACACCATGACATTTCGGGGGTCGTGCAAATTTTTTTTTTAAAGGGGCCTAATGATAAAGACATCCTTTAAAAGGTACGAAGGAATGACCTTTTAACGTGGCATGACACAACCCGTCATGATATTTTCATCTGATTTGTCAAACAAATCACTTAAATGTCAACTACCTCTGCATGTTTGGCCACTCCAAAAGAATTCCAGCATCCAAACTGCATGTATACTCGCGCCAAGAGACTAATGGAAATAGACATCTGTTACCAAACACCAAAAAGTGTTCCTAATGACATTCGGCGATTTGCCATCGATTTAGGTCTACATTAACTGATGCGTGTTGCTGACAAATGGACCTTTTTTTGTAGCCTGAACAGTCGGGACACCTGAAATGGGGCTTGAAACTACCCCGGGGGAAAAAAACAGGATTGTCACCATTACACACCTAGTCAATCTACTAGACTAGGCTACAGTGTGTATTACCATGAACTTCAAATAGGTCTACTGGTAGCCAGTGATGTAGTGGTTAAAATTTTAAAAAGTGGGTAAACTGTGATTAACGTTTCCTATACTTTCAATGCGTTTTTCTGGAAAAGATGGTTAAACGGCATTTACTCGTTTACCCTCCGCTAGGCTTACACCACAGCTGGCGGACTAACCTCTCAGCCGAGGCAATTTTACACACATGAACACACGCAGAACAGGCAGCCTACATTCAATATAATACATGAGTTGAATCCAAACATGTGTACAGCCTCGTTCATGAGATGTCCATAATTCATCAGTTAATGCTTGGAGTCGTCTCAGATGGCGTGACATAAGACACTACCTGACTATCCTTACATGAATGACATTTATGACAGTGTTATTTGTCATTATTAAGCTTATAACAATTGAATTAGAAAATTTCACCTAAACCCTGTAAGATTCCTGGATCTTGGAGATCTCTGAAAATGCCCTGCAAGTGTTACTATGCCTTCGTAACATTTCATTATGTTAAACCGTGAAAACAGTTCTCATGGGCACACAAATCCCAAATAATGTAGGCCTATGCCGTTGCAAAATCGAGAGCGAAAAAGAATCGAGAGGAATAATGTTGTTCCTCTTCTAACTTAAGGAGTCACCTTATAGGTCTATTGTCATTAACGTATACCCTACTTCAGGGTTTCCCCAAGGGCTGCACATTTTGGTTTTTACCCTAACACTACACAGCTGATTCAAACGATCAAAGCTTGATGATTAGGGGATTATTTGAATCAGCTGTGTAGTGCAAGGAAAAAACAAAAAATGCACCCCATTGGGGTCCCGAGAAGAGTTTAGGAAAACCTGGCCTACTTTTTGGATGGAATGGATGCGCATTGGTGTCTAGCTATAGGCTTGTTGTCTAGTGACGTTGTTGACCATCATCAGCTGATCCAGGAAAAATCGAAAATAAAATGATGAAGCTAAATAAATGGTCCATGGATGACACGGAGAACAACAGTACCTGAAAAACGAAGCAATGAGCTCTCTAAATAGCTGACTGACAAAAGCAAACAATGAGGAGGCATAGGCTATTTTTTGAATCAAGGACACGTGGCAAACAAATGGCGAAAATGAGGAAGTACAGAGGAAAATCTAAATGTAAATATCATGACGGGTTGTGTCATGCCACATTAAAAAGGTCATTCATTCGTACCTTTTAAAGGACGTCTTTATCATTAGCCCCCTTTCAAAAAGAATTGGGCACGACCCCCGAAATGTCATGGTGTAATTCGCACTCTGCTCATAAGGATTTTAATTCCTAAACATACACCCCGAATAAAGTTAGTCATGCAAAGCCAAGCTAGAAAGTATAAGAGCCTGTTATTGGCACAATATTAGTACATGGTGTACAAATGTAAAGGAGCTCAGCTGAGGCTACAATTCAACACTACTGAGTGGACAACACTGCCACATAGAAACAAACGGTTTGAACCATGACAGAGAGGTGGGGGTGTTCGTTTCATTTGGAAGCTTTTATTTTCATATTTACCACTGTAAAACATATTTACCACTGTAAAACATATTTACCACTGTAAAACATATTTACCACTGTAAAACATATTTAACACTGTAAAACATATTTACCACTGTAAAACATATTTACCACTGTAAAACATATTTACCACTGTAAAACATATTTAACACTGTAAAACATATTTACCACTGTAAAACATATTTAACACTGTAAAACATATTTACCACTGTAAAACATATTTAACACTGTAAAACATATTTACCACTGTAAAACATATTTACCACTGTAAAACATATTTAACACTGTAAAACATATTTACCACTGTAAAACATATTTAACACTGTAAAACATATTTACCACTGTAAAACATATTTAACACTGTAAAACATATTTAACACTGTAAAACATATTTAACACTGTAAAACATATTTACCACTGTAAAACATATTTAACACTGTAAAACATATTTACCACTGTAAAACATATTTACCACTGTAAAACATATTTAACACTGTAAAACATATTTAACACTGTAAAACATATTTAACACTGTAAAACATATTTACCACTGTAAAACATATTTACCACTGTAAAACATATTTACCACTGTAAAACATATTTAACACTGTAAAACATATTTAACACTGTAAAACATATTTACCACTAAATTTGAAACAAATAGGAGAATGCATTCAGGGGAGCTAACCTGTCATTCAGGGGAGCTGAGCCTCCCCTGGCTCCTTCGTAATTTGCACCTTGCGTAAGAGTCTATTGACACACCTGTGTGTCAATCAAAGAAACATAATACACAAATCCCCATCATATTCCATCAGTTTAAGCTAGAGGTATATGCAATGGAAGGTGGCTGAGCTACTATTCAGCAGTGTTTGCCAGACCATGAGACATCCCGAAAAAGAATCTGTCTTCTCACGAAAAAGTCTGTAGCATCCGAACCGTTTAGGCTACAAACGAATATGACTCTCACGAGTCTTATTTTTTTAGTAAAGGCCAAATACAATATTTGATAACATTTTTGATATATATATATTTTTGGGATACCTAAAAGGGGCCCTAAAATTCTAAATCAAATAGCAAATGATCCATGGTATGACCATCTTAAAACAATTCTATATGTTAGTGAAATAGAACACCCCCCCATGACTTCGACTTGTAGAGGTCCAGAGATGCATACATTATTTTGAATGTCATTATCTATGTACGACCTTATAGAATTACTGTATGACATGCAGTTTCCCCATTTACATGAACTCACTGAGGCTGAGCTCACAGATGCCCCCTTCAGGCAGGATGGAACAGACAAACTACAATCATGATATGCTACTGTGTGCTGTGGAGTTGCACTTGTGTGTTTGAGATGTCTGTGCATATAGTAATAATAAAGCATTGTATTCGTAACGTGTTGTCTCACAAACTCAGTGCTACAACTCCTTGCATACTGATGAAGACTTTTTTTTATTTTTATGGCTGTCATGTTGAGCCGGTGTCCCTCTCGCTGTGCATCCCCAGGCGTTGGCTCATTGTTGGCACGGTTCCAGCTGTCGGAGGGTCCCAGTAAGCCCTCTTCCCTGGCGGTCCAGTTCACCAGTGAGGGCAGCACTCTGTCAGGCTGTGATATAGAGCTGGCAGGGCCCGGGTACCGCTTCTCACTCGTCAAGAAGAGGTTCGCAGCAGGTGAGAGACCCTGTCCTAAACAATGGAATAGTAGTGTCACTGAGTGACCAACTTGAATAAGCGTGTTCATTTGTCATACTACGCTGTTGTAATACAATATTAACATGCAATATGTTTTGGATTTTGCACAAAAGCGTATCGAACGTATAGTAATCTAAGCATGTTTGTCATTTTCAGGAAAATACTTGGCAGACAACTGATACTCCACCCTACTACTGCACAACACTACTGAACAAATACACTGAACGTCATCATCTCAATGGACTTCGACTAATGGAAACCTACAACACCACCACCTCCCTACAGACCGACATACAAACACTCCTTTCTAAACCCGCAAGATAGACAGGCCCAGGCCACACCGCCTACTGTACCCAGCAGTATTGTATAACTTGCATTTAGCGTTGTGGACAGTTTTAAAGGTGTAATTATTGTATTTGTAAAATGTATTCATTTCAGAACATCTGTATTGCTGCAGTTATAGACATCCATCCCAGGTTTACCCTCTCTAAAGCTACAAGTCTCCCTCCCCTCTCCAAGATGTGGTGATGTTTAACCCTTAACGCAGCTGCCTAGCTAATCAACCGCACCGCAACCACAAACCCACGGTTTCAATGGTGAACAAAACACTATTTATTTTAGACGCATTAACAAAGATGTTATGCTAAGAGAGGATGAGGATGCATGTAAAAGAAGACTGCTTGGTTGTGTCATTGCGTGAACTATAAATGAATAGGCGCACCATGATGTTTCGCTCTCGCCAAAATCTTTTCAAAATAAGCCTAATGTGCTTCCTTTTGGACTTAAGCTTTGTCGCCTGCCTTCCCGCCTTTGGGACGACTCCTCCCAATGTTAGGGGCCGGAGACCTGAGCATCTCGTCATAATATACAGATCTCTGGCTTAACAGAGAGGCTAGTTCTTCCTCATGCTGCCTCTCGCATGCCTGTGATTGGACACAGTTAGAGCTATCATAGGATTCTGGGTAATGGAGTTTTTATACTGTTAGCTTCAACAGTTGATTTGTTAGCATGCCCTCTACAAAGGCACAACAGGGGTCAAAGGACATTGTTTATTTGGATGATGTAATTCACCACCACACTCCTCCTCTCCCTTCTTTGAATGCACTGATTTAATACCCGGTTGAAGCATTTACTCTCATAATTCTCCTGAGTCCTGAGTAGTTGGGCAGCTGCAAGAATAAGTCAATTCCTGGTTGCAATATAAAACAAATATAAGACGTTTCCCTTTAGAAAAACCTGTACAAAGTGTCATTTTAAATTGATAATATATATCTTAAAGGGCGTTTTGGTGTTTTCCTTGTATTGTCAAAGAGCCTTTGTTGTTCCTGAGACAGCAGTGGCAGACTTACTTCAGAGTACATTACAGCATTCTATTTGTATTTATTGATGATAATGATTTATTGTATAAAGTATGTGATTCTGTATATGAATATAATTTGATGGTATCACAATTTAGAATCCTTAAAGGTATACATATTTGAATGATCTTTTTTGTTATTTGTGTAGTTGGGTAACCTGTGTACAGTATAATGTATAAGGTATAATTTTTTGAATTTATTTGAGATATAATTTTTTAAAACACAAGTGCAACAGACAATTTGAGGTATATATGGGCATTGGGTGGGAGGGAGTATAAAATGACAAGAAAAAAAACCAAGATGAATAACGACCTGGATGTGTACGTCATGCTTTATGAAAGTTCTGACCATGGATCGTCAGTCAGCTTTTGACCATTTTAGGCCCTATTCCCATTCACCGCGATGCGTTCCTACCCACCTGAAACCCCCTGAATGGATATTATTCTGCATCAAACAGCATGACCACTCCCCTTCCAATCAAACCAACCAGCGCTTGAATCCATGGCTTTATTTTGCATAATGGTAACGGTCTCTGTGAGATGACATGGTGACGAGGTTTTTGGAGGGAGGTTAGATGACCAAAACGCTTTTTTTGTATTTATGTGTGTGTACTCCAGACAGTCCTCTATAAGAGCGAGAAATAAGCTGAATATTTTTAAAACTGACACAAAAGAAAGACAGAAAAAAGATATTGTTTCATGTGAAAAGCACTGTGCTGATAATGTTATTAACTCCCTGAATGCTCTGATCTTCAACATAGAGAACAAAAATGTGTGTGATGACATTTAACTTAAGAGGTCTCCTCATGTAGGCATCGTAAATATGTTTAAAAAAATAATATCTGTGCTTCATGAAGCTACATAGCACCATCGATTATGCCGGTCATAGAAGTGTCTTAGAGGGTGTTGCGCTGTGATTACATGTTGATTGCATGTGGTCTGAACATAAAGCAGGCGTTTCTATGTAAGGCATTAATGAATGGTGTGGTGCAGCTCTCCAGACAGCAGTTGAGTAACAAGGGTTCATGTGAAAGTTTTCCGGCATGGATAATATAATGTACTTCTACATACATTTACGGTATAGTCCTGAAGTCAAGTGCTCCACCAACCAACTCTATGACCTGTTGTTTTGTTAAATGTGAGAACTGAAGACCAGAGCAGAGAGTGTGTCTGTGTGTGGCGTGCTAAGCCAGACTGCTTTGGGTTCTGTACTCGTTCTCTATCAATCACCTGTGCAAGCTGTGTTTGTACAGACCAATGTTAAGAGGAACTGATGGGGAAACTTAGTTTGCTTCTTTCCAACCAAAAAAAAAACAACAATAAAAGTTACGAGCTGGACACATGTTGTATGGAGCTCTCTTTTCTCTTTGCAACTCACAACGGAAGTGTTTCTCCCCTCTCGAATGCAGTCTATTCAATATGTCCTCCACCCATTTTGACTTCTGATGTGCGGCACAGCCCGTCGAGGTTGGCTGTAACTGCATCGTCTTTTAAGCCTTCCTGCGAATACGCAGCTGTTTATGATTGTGTGCTACGAGGGATGTCAAACGGAGATGTTACTGTATCATGATTAGCCTTGTGGTTTAATTCAATGTCCTGTATATATTTCTGTTTGCTTCGTTTATATTTCTATGGATATATTTGTTTTGTTTTTTCATGAATTTGTGTTATCCAATGCACAGGATACTGAATATGCAATTGTTTAATGTAACGTACCGTACTAATGACATGTTATAAACGTATGCGGGATGACCTACTATGCTATCAAGATTTTCAATCATTGTCCGTTTTCTTGGAAATAAAGTAGGCGTATCAATTTGTTTGCATTCTGTTATTTTGGTCCAATTCAGTATGGATGCAAATTATTTCCTTTCAATAACCTTAATGGTTGTGACTTGTCTAGGAAGAATTAGAATTCTGCACTTCCTAATATTGAGTTGCACCCTCTTTTTTCCCCCCCAGAACAGCCTCAATTCGTCGGGGCATGGACTCTACAAGTTGTCCGAAAGAGTTCCACAGGGATGCTGTGGATTCCTATGTTGAATTCTAATGCTTCCCACCGTTGTGTTAAGTTGGCTGGATGTCGTTTGGGCGGTGGACCATTCTCGATACACACAGGAAACGGTTGAGTGTGAAAAACCCAGCAGCATCGCAGTTCTTGACGCACTCAAACCGGTGCGCCTGGCAACTACTACCATACCCAGTTCAAAATAACTTAAATATTTTGTTTTGCCCATTCACCCTCTGAATGGCACACGTACACAATCCATGTCTCAGTTGTTTTAAGGCTTAAAAATCCTTCTTTAACCTGTCTCCTCCCCTTCATCTACACTGATTAAAGTGGATTTAACCTGTGACATCAATAAGGGATCATACACTCAGTGTATTTCCTCTGCCAAACATTCAGATCATCTTCTCCCAGAGGATGAAATATGAGGTTACAAAAATGTCATCCCTCTCAAATTCATAGACCGAGATAGTTTCAAGGACTGACCATCCATAATATCAACATTATAGTTCTAATGGTGTTTCTAAGCTATGCGTTTACATTTACTTTGTTTACAATCTTACATTTTGGATTCTGATGAGGCATGACAGTTGAACTATGTTCATGAGGCCTAAAAAAATGTGTGTGGAAACTGCCGACTGCTCATTTTAAGATAGATTGAGATGAGCTTATGACTAACAGTATGTTAAGAAAGAATGCCGTGAGTCAAAATGATCAAAGCGTTGCAGTAATCCACAGTGAATTAAAGCGTCACACTGTTACTCACGTAACAGAGAAATAAAAGGATCACACTCCCATGCATGTCAAGCATGTAAGAACATTTATTAGACTAGGGCTAGCAAAATATATCGTACGATCAGGACTAGTCTTTTCAAAAAGTTACATGAAAGTCCCTGAATTCAGCTTTGGTTCTTAACTCTCTCATCATTGACACATTTAACAGAGGCTGGTTTCCATCCTGTGTATGAACTTCATGAGATACAAACTATGACAGGGAAAAAGTTCCTCTTTGTAATCCACAGACACGACAAGTAAAAGTCCCCTCAACCACTACTATGTAAATCTATGATAACAACTAGCTAAAAAGCTCTATCTTTATTAAGCTCTTATTTCATGCATCTATTTTTGATTCTTCTGTGCAAGTATTGTGATTGGCTGAAATGGTTGAGGATATAATATAAAATATAAAGGATGAGATAAAACAAATGCACCCTATTTCTGTTTTTCGTGAAGAAGGTAAGACCGGTTTGGATAGGAGGAGAGCAAGTCTGTTTAGGAGGAGTTGAAAGGTTAACTACAAAGACACTCAGGTCTCAACAGAGATATGCGAGGTCGCTCTTCCTGCAGCCCATTTTGCAGCACACTGTGGTCAGCATGTGGTTCAGGTCCCGTCTGCTGAACTCTGACCCCAGGTTGGCCTTCAGGTCCTCCAGGCTGCTCTGCTGCAGCTCCCCATTTGCCAAATCTGCACATGACATTGATCAATATCATTAATTATCACATAAAAACAGCATGCTATTACAGTCTAATATGAGTTCAGGTATTTCATACCATCTTGCTTTACAAAAACACCTATTTAAGAATGAAAGCAGTCAAGAAAACTATGTTATCCAAGCCAGAAATATATTTTCTCTCTCACTGCTTGCTGATTGTCTATGAGTGGTATTTCATATGCAGTCTATGTTTAACAGTGTAATTGCTATACGTGGTCCTGCCAAATGAGGAAGCCCCTAAATGATTGTACAGGTTTTGCCGGTGCTATCTGTCTTGTCCAGAATCTATTCCTCTAACTGGTTCTAATGAGCATGGCTAATATGCTAACTGGGTTAGCCTGGTGCTGTCTGTCTGTCCAGTGGGAACATGCTGGCTGACCCTGATAGCGTCAGCGTCGCAATCAGATGAGGAGACCTCGGTCCCACTGGGTTTGAATGTTCCAGAGGACTGTACAACGTAACAGACCTCCATGACCCAGCCAGAGGATCAACTTCCTGACTGACTGACTGACTGCACACCCCACTGGAGCAGCGTCACTGTACATCACTGCAGACAGACCCCATCACTGACTCACAGACACATTGTCTGGTCAATTCATGTAACTCTGTTCATCAAGTGGAATAACCCCTGACGTAAAGTGTGAGTGGAAATCTGAGTTTAAGTGACGATACTAAATTAAATGTGTTTAAAGAAGTGTACGTAGGAGGGAATGGATCAGAAATGGATAATCAGGTCTGTAAACCTAAGCATTTAAAGAAAAGGGGTAACATGGAAAAGTAGTCAGGAGGAGAAAGTGAAAAGTGGGGGTAACAGAGATTTTAACAGAGGTTTAACGTAGAAGGTAGAGATGGTTAACTCACCCTCCAGTTGCTCCGGTTGGTCGAGAAGCCGTCTCCAGCGGGAGCCTCCACAGGTGTAGACGACGGCCCTGAGAAACTCTCTGCCACACAGCTTCACTAAGCTCACCTCCGCCCTCACCTGGCTCAACCCCACTGCCACACACAGCAGCAGGGGCAGTATTACTGGCAACACACGCATCACGGCTGGCTGGATTGATATCTGTGGGTCACTGTGTGAGGGTGTGTGTATCTGTGTTCGACCGCACACGGATTGTCTCTCTGGTCTACTTCTTTCTCTTCTTTCTTCTTGTTGTCTCTGTGTTTCTCTCTATCTCTCTCGCTGAGGCGATAACACAGTGGATTGATTTCTGGATCAAGGCGTGCACTTCCTCTTATATATACCATCCTCCTTTCAGCTCATCAGTGGACCCCTCCTCCCTCCCCAATCCCTTCCCCACCTCATCCACACTATCTCTCTTTCCTCGCCCCCACCCTGCATGGTCTCTTCCAGTCAAATTATTTTATGTTTCCGGTCATGTCCACCATCACCAATTGTGATCTGACTGGGAGTGAGTCCCATCAGGTAATCAGTTCTTTACTGCCCCAATCTACAATCAGATTACCTGTCCAGAGGGGCGGAGGGTGCTCTCTCTACCTCTCCACTTTAACGAGTTGATTGCAGTGACCTTCCCTTTAAAGCACAGCTAATTCAGTCACATGTTGGGATAACCCCCAGCCAAACAGATGGCTCATGTGTTTATAGTGTTTATGTCAGACATTTAACCTTGCCATAACAGAAGTTAAATGTCCCAAACTGAAGGGAAAGTGTAAATGCTGTTCTAGTTTTAGTGTTCTATTATATTGTGAAAATTATGTGAAATTACATCATGGCATGACATTAGTGGTTCCCTCAAGGGGAGTTTCCTTGTTAGTTGACAGAAAATACATCCCTTATATTGTTTTGATGAATAGATATGCAGTCGCTAGTGAGTCTTCACACCCCTTGCACGGTATACACATTTCTATGCCTTAAAATGTTTATCTCAAAAGGGATACATTTTTTTTAAATACTGATCTACACAACCTACTCCACATTTTCAAAGTGAAATAAATATTATAGAAAATGTTCCTAATTAACTACAAATAACAAAACAAAGATGTCTTGATTCCACCCCAGAGTTAATACTTGTTAGAAGCACCTTTGGCAGTGATAACAGCTGTGAATCATTTTGAAAAATAACTCTTAGGGCAACATTTCTATATAAAAAAAATGTTATTTCTCAAGCTCAGAAAATTTGGTTGGGAGTCATTGATAGACAGAAATATTCAAACCTTGTCTCTGATTTTCAGAAATGATACTGGACAATTCAGAAAACACTCAATGCCTATTTGCAGCATCATGTTATGGGTATGCTTGTCCCTGGCAGGGACTGGTGAGTTTGTCATGATCAAAATAAATATGAAAGGAGCAGACAAAAAGTTAGAGGAAACCCTACCTCAGAATACCTAACCCTGGGATAAGGTTTTATTTTTCAGCGGGACAATTAGAAACGTTTTTATGCCAATAGGTGTTAAGTGTTCATGAATGGTCTAGAGACAAGGTTTGAATAATGCTGTCCTATAATGACTCCCAGCCAAATTTACTGAGCTTGAGCAATTTTGACAAAAACAATAGATCATGATCATGACAAACTCTCCAGTCCCTGCCGGTGACAAGCATACCCATAACATGATGCTGCAACCACAACACTTGAAAATACAGACAACTTTGTTTCCCTAAGAGTTGTGCAAAGTTCGTAGAATCTTATTCAAAATTATTCACAGCTGTAATGGCTGCCAAAGGTGCTTTCACCAAGTATTAACTCTGGGGTGTGAGGATATCTTCATTTTTAAAATTATTATTAATTTGGAATTGATTTTTTAAAAATCCATCACTTTTGAAATGTGGAGTAGGTTGTGTACATTGGTAGAAACAAATGTAATAAATGTTTTGATTTAATTTTAAGGCAGCAAAATGTGAAGACTGTGTAAGGGGTGTGTACACTTGACACACTTCCACAAGATCTGATTATGCAAATTGTATCTAATCTGAATAAGACATATTTTCTGTTTTTCTCCAATAAGAACATCAAGGTATTACACAATGTTTTAATTTACACTTTGCTGTAACATTGTAAATCTTTTTTTTTCTCTTATGTAAAAGTAAGAGCTGGTCTTGATCAATATTAATTTTAATTTTACTATTCGTAATGGTCTCTGGTTTTTCCGTCACAGCTCATAAAAACCCCAGTACTCAACAACACAATAAGCTCTTGTTTGATAAGTAATTGACAGGCTCCCAATAAATCAACTATGTAACACATACATCAACAATTATGTAACACATAGGATGCACCAATTACTCAATCAAGCTAATCAGTGAGGTGCTTTGTTAATTGATTACATGGACAAGAGGCATACAGTACCAGTCAAAAGTTTGGGCACACCTACTCATTCAAGGGTTTTTCTTTATTTTGATAATTTTCTACATTGTAGAATAATAGTGAAGACACCGAAACTATGAAATAACACATATGGAATCATGTAGTAACCGAAAAAGTGTTAAACAAATCAATATAATTTTTTTGATTTTAGATTCTTCAAAGTATCCACCCTTTGCTTTGATGACAGCTTTGCACTCTCTTGGCATTCTCTCAACCAGCTTCACCTGGAATGCTTTTCCAACACTCTTGAAGGAGTTCCCACATATGCTGAGCACTTGTTGGCTGCTTTTCTTTCACTCTTCGGTCCAACTCATCCCAAGCCATCTCAATTGAGTTGTGGTCGGGTGATTGTGGAGGTCAGGTCATCTGATGCAGCATTCCATCACTCTCCTTCTTAGTCAAATAGCCCTTACACAGCCTGGAGGTGTGTTGGGTCATTGTCCTGTTGAAAAACAAAGGATATTCCCACTAACCACAAACCAGATGGGATGGCGTATAGCTGCAGAATGCTGTGTTAGCCATGCTGGTTAAGTGTGCCTTGAATTCTAAATAAATTACACAGTGTCACCAGCAAGCCCCCCCATACCATCATACCTCCTCCTTCATGCTTCACGGTGAGAACCACACATGCAGAGATCATCCGTTCAGCTACTCTGCATCTCACAAAGAAATGGCGGTTGGAACCAAAAATCTCAGACCAAAGGACAGATTTCCACTGGTCTAATTTCCATTGCTCATGTTTCTTGGCCCAAGCAAGTCTCTTCTTCTTATTGGTGTCCTTTAGTAATAGTTTATATGCAGCAATTCAACCATGAAGGCCTGATTCATGCAGTCTCCTCTGAACAGTTGATGTTGAGATGTGTCTGTTACTTGATCTCTGTGAAGTATTTATTTGGGCTGCATTCTGAGGTGCAGTTAACTCTAATAAACTTTGGGTCTTCCTTTCTTGTGACGGTCCTCATGAGAGCCAGTTTCATCATCGCGTTTGATGGATTTTGCAACTGCACAAATGTTCCACATTGACTGACATTCATGTCTTAAATTATTGATGGACAGTCATTTCTCTTTGCTTATTTGAGCTGTTCTTGCCATAATATGGACTTGGTATTTTACCAAATAGGGCTATCTTCTGTATACCACCCCTACATTGTCACAACATTGGTTCAAACGCATTAAGAAGGAAAGAAATTCCACTAATTAATTTTAAACAATGCACACCTGTTAATTGAAATGCATTCCAGGTGACTACCTCATGAAGCTGGTTGAGAAAATAGCAAGAGTGTGCAAAACTGTCATCAAGGCAAAGGGTGACTACTAAGAATCTAAAATCTCAAATATATTGATTTGTTTAACACTTACTACATGATTCCATATGTGTTATTTCATAGTTTTGATGTCTTCACTATTATTCTATAACATAGAAAATAGTAAAAATAAAGAAAAACCCTTGAATGAGTAGGTGTGTCCAAACTTTTGACCGGTACTGTATGTGAGAATGCTTTTCATCGACTACAGCTCTTATTTCAACACCATAGTGCCCTCCAAGCCTGTGACTAAGCACAGGGCCCTGGGTATGAACCCCTTCCTGTGCAACTGGGTCCTAGACTTCCTGACGGACCGACCCCGGGTGGTGAAGGTAAGCAAGCATCACCTCCCCATCTGATCTTCAACACAAGGCCCCTCCTCAATCATCAAGTTTGCTGACAACACGACAGTAGTATGCCTGACTACCAACAACAACGAGACAGCCTACAGGGAGGAGGTTAGAGCCCTGGTTAGAGCAGAGGGGTGCCAGGAAAATAACCTCTCCCTCAAAAACAAAGGAGCTGATCGTGGACTACAGGAGACAGCGAAGGGAGCACATCCCCATCCACATCGACGGGACCACAGTGGAGAGAGTCAAAAGCTTTAAGAGCCTTGGCATGCACATCACTGAGGACCTGAAATGGTCCTACCACGCCCGACACCATGGTGAAGAAAGCGCAACAGCGCCTCTACAACCTCAGGCGGCTGAAGAAATTCGTCATGGCCCTACGACACTCACAAACTTTTTCAGGTGCACGATTGAGAGCATTCTGTCGGGCTGCATCACCACCTGGTACAGCACTACACGGCCCTCAACCGTGGCTCTACAGAGGGTGGTGTGGTCAGCCCAATACATCACCTAGGGGTGCACTGCCTGCCCTCCAGGACATTTACAGCACTTGGTGTTAAAGGAAGGCCAAGAAGATCATCAAAGACAAGGGTGGCCACCCGGATCACAATCTGTTCACCCTGCTACCATCTAGCAGACAGAGACAGTACAGGTGCATCAAAGCCAGGACTGAAAGACTGAAAAACAGCTTCTATCTCCAGGCTATCAAACTGTTGAACAGCCGTTGCGCTATCTCCTGTAGTAAGTGACAAATATAGACTCGCTCACACAAAACACACACTCACAAACACACACACATAAGCTCACACAGACACCTCATACACACGCAGACTCCTGTACTGTATACATTCACACACATACGCCCCACACACACACACACACACACACACACACACACACACACACACACACACACACACACACACACACACACACACACACACACACACACACACACACACACAAAACGCTGCTGTTCCATGTATATAGAGACATTAAACACTGGACTGTTTATTTTATACTGTTCATATACTGTATTCATCACATACCTCATTCTAATATATCTACTACTGTACATATCATTCTTAGTATATATTTTTGGTGTTCAAATGCATGGATTGCATGTGGATTACTGACAACGTGTTATATGGGTTGTTAACTGCATTCCCAGCTAACAATTCTAGGGAGAGAGAACATTTTTGTTATGTTACCTTAATGTTCCCCAGATGTTTGTGTCCAGTTTTCTGTTAGTTATGGAACCAGTCTATGTATGTTAGCATAAATCTCCTGGGAACCTATTTAGCCATTTTTGGGGTTAGAGTTAGGAGAACATTCCCTAAATGTCAAACAGAATTTACCCAGAACGTTGTTGCCATGTTCTCTGAATTATAATATATTGATATTGCAAGATTGCAAGAACATTCCTATGTCCAGTTTACTGAGGGTTAGGAGAATATTCGATCAAAGTCCCACCAAAGTCCCACCAAACATACAAATGTCACGACTTCCACCCAAGGTGGCTCCTCTCCCTGTTCGGGCGGCGCTCGGCGCTCGTCGTCGCCGGCCTACTACCTGCCACTGATCCATTTTCTTATTCGTTTGGTTTTGTCTGTCTTGTGTTCACCCGTGTCTAGTTTAGCTAATCAGTGGGGTATTTAATCTCGCCCTACCCGCTAGGTTTTGTGCGGGTTGTTTGTGTTACTGTCGTTGGTTTGGGTTGCGTTTTTTACTGTCAAGCAGGTTTATTTTCGGGACTGTTTTTCCCCGCACTTTAGTTTAGTAGATGAGTGTGTTTCCTCCGTTTTTTACTAGACTGCGTTTCTGTTTTCTTGTGGCTGCTTTTGTGGTCCTGTACCTGTTGCGTTGGTGGACCAGTAATAAAACGCCCTTCTTTGTCATATCCTGACCATAGTTTGCTTTGTATGTTTCTATGTTTTGGTTGGTCAGGGTGTGATCAGGGTTTGGCCTGATATGGTTCTCAATCAGAGGCAGGTGTTCGTCATTGTCTCTGATTGGGAACCATATTTAGGTAGCCTGGGTTTCACTGTGTGTTTGTGGGTGATTGTTCCTGTCTTTGTGATTGCACCAGATAGGGCTGTTTTGAGTTCTCACATTTCATTGTTTTGTAGTTTATTTATGTATAGTTTTTCCTTTATTAAACAAACATGAATCACCCTCCACAACAGGACCAAGCGGCGTGGTAACGGGCAACAGCAACGCAAAGAGGAATGGACATGGGAGTACGGTTTGGACTGCAAGAGTATGGACTATACTTCTTGGGAGGAGATAGACAGGTGGGCGGTCGACCCAGGGAGAGTGCCGGAGCCCGCCTGGGATTCGATGGAGCAGTGCGCGGAAGGTTATCGGAGAATGGAGTTGGCGAAGCAAGCACGGCGGCACGGACGGAAGCCCGAGAGTCAGCCCCAAAAATGTATAGGGGGGGGACTCACAGGGAGTATGGCTATGCCAGGTAGGAGACATGCACAAACTCCCTGTGCTTACCGGGGGGCTAGAGAGACCGGACAGGCACCGTGTTATGCTGTGAAGCGCACGGTGTCCCCAGTGCGGGTGCATAGCCCGGTGCGGTACATTCCAGCTCCGCGTATCGGCCGGGCTAGAGTGAGCATTGAGCCAAGTGCCATGAAGACGGTTCTACGCAGCTGGTCTCCAGTGCGTCTCCTTGGGCCGGCTTACATGGCACCAGCCATGCGCATGGTGTCCCCGGTTCGCCTGCATAGCCCAGTGCGGGCTATTCCACCTCGCCGCACTGGCAGGGCGACCGGGACCATTCAACCGGGTAAGGTTGGGCAGGGGTAAGGTTGGGCAGGCTCGGTGCTCAAGAGCTCCAGTGCGCCTGCACGGTCCGGTCTCCGGTAGCAGCTCCCCGCACCAGGCTTCCTGTGCATGTCCTCGGCCCAGTACCACCAGTGCCAGCACCACGCATCAGGCCTACAGTGTGCCTCGCCTCTCCTTCAACTAAAGAGAACCGTTACATTCTTAGAATTCTTGCTCTCCTGCACCTGCCTCCACACCCACCTCTCCCAGAGAGATTCTGACAACAAAGAACATGGTCGCCAATGTTCTTCAGAATATATTATATTAAAGTTATAGACACGTTTCATGGTAACGTTGCAGGACCATTTCTGTGTATCAGTTACCTGATGGTCCCAATGAATCCCCCCCCCCCCTAATTTTTTAAAACATTTTTTAAAATGGTTTCATTTCACCATGTTGCTGTTCCCAAGCCCATGATTGGTGAACCACTGATAGCTCTTTGTCTGTTGGCAAGGGACAAAGTGTTTTCAACTTACATATTTGGGAATTGAACTAACAGCCTCTTGGTCCACCGCATATTGATCTTTCTGCTACGCCACCATGTCTGTGTCAGTTCTCAGTTAATCTGACAATTCTCTCATCATTGATTTGATTGACTTATTTCAGCAATGTAAGTGCTGAACAACCATGTTTTGTGGGACGTTGATGGAATATTCTCCTAACCCACCTAAAACTCGAAACATGAACGTTCGTGCAACGTTCCCATGACATGTGTATCGAACATTCATATCTGATAACGTGGTAACCACATTCTGGGTAAGTTCTTTTTGACATTAACGGAATGGTCTCTCCAGAAACGTTCCTTGCACATCACAGGGAAATTCCTATGTAAACGTTTGTTCATGACCTAATGAGACTCTTAAGGGAACGTTCTCTAAAGTCTTTGGGACGTTTGTTGTTAGCTGGGTTCGTTTTGTCAGTCGTGATTTCTTGTTTCTAGTTTTTGATTATTATTTGTGTATTTGTTTGACATTTTTGCTGCACCGTTAGGGAGCTAGTAACACAGGAATTTTGCTGCACCCGCCATGACATCTGCTAAACTGTGTATGCAACCAATAAACTTTTATTTGATTTGACATCCTGACCTACAGGGCAAACCTCTCGGACCCAGCGGTTATTCAGGACAAGGGTTGGAGACCATCTGCCTAATGTGTCAGTGCTCTTCAGTTTTGTCAGGTCTCCCTTGGGAAAGAGGTGTTTTGACCTCAATGGGACTTCCTGGTTAATTAACCTTTTACTGCAGTGGGCTAAATCTGGGTCACAGAGTGTTTCTTGGTAGTATTAAACAAATCACCTTTAAAAAAAAGGTATACACCTCACACACATGGTTATGGACTTAATAAAAAGAAGACACCTGTACCATGTCAAATATAGAATTGAACTGTATTACATTTTGAGTTTGCGACCCAATATTTCACTTTATATACATCACAGAAGATTGAAATATAACAAAACTGTTTGACATAGTAACACTGGATTTTTGCCGGTAAAAAAAGGAAAGTTTATTCATTATGAAACTATGAAAAATATGAATAACATTCCACCCATGAGGCCACTAGGTCATTTGACTTCAGGAAAGGGCTACAATCTCTATAGAAATGCATTGAATAACTGTCTATTTGTTTCTATTTTTTGTTTGGTCAGGGTGTGATGTGGGTGGGCATTCGATGTTTGCATGTCTAGGTTTTGTATTTCTATGTTTTGGCCGGGTATGGTTCTCAATTAGGGACAGCTGTCTTTCGTTGTCTCTGATTGAGAACCATACTTAGGTAGCCTGTTTTGGTGGTTATTTTCTGTTTAGTGTTGGTTGCACCTCGCAGAACTGTTTCGACTATTCTTTTGTTATTTTGTATTCAGTGTTCAGTCAGTTAAGCTAATAAAGATGAACACGTACCCTGCTGCATTTTGGTCCAATGACTCCTCTTCTTCTTCCAACGAAAGCCGTGACAGAACCACCCACCACAAACGGACCAAGCAGCGGGGTAACCGGGAGGTTGATGGACTCATGGACATGGGAGGAGATATTGGATGACAAGGGACCCTGGAGACAGGCTGGGGAATATCGCCGCCCCAAAGAAGAACTGGAGGCAGCTAAAGCTGAGCGGCGGCGATATGAGGTAAGCCAGCGCAACAGGCACAAGAGGCAGCCCCAAAATATATATTTTTTTGGGGGGGGGGGGCACACGGGGAGATTGGCGGAGTCAGGTGAGAGACCTGAGACCAACTCCCCGTGCTTACCGGAAGCAGCGTGGTACTGGTCAGACACCGTGTTACACGTACCCCGCTGCATTTTGGTCCAATGACTCCTCTTCTTCCGCCGAAAGCCGTGACAATAACTCATTGAGGATTTTTTTAAGAAAGCTCCGGAAATATATATATATATATTTTTTTTATACACATTTAACCCCTTTTTTTGTTGCTACAAAACCTCCTCCATACTTCCATGAATGTTTTACACTAGTACCTGGTAACCTTCAGAGTCTCATGACACTTGTAGGGGTCATAGAGCAAAAAGAAGAGTCTCCTCTTTCCACAGTGGGGTCATATTAGTTTGTAGCACAAACGGTTCGGACGATACAGACAGAAGTTAACACATCGGCTCAGGAAATATTCTCTTTTTTTGTTTTTTTTTACACTTAACATTTAAAATGTTTTACACTAGTACCTGGTTACATTCAGTGTCCCGTGGGGGTTGTGGAGCAAAACAGAGAACACTATCGTTTGTGAGAGTCATCTTTAGTAAGCCAAACAGTTCGGACACTTTCATGAGTAGACCGATTTTCGGGATGTCTCATGGTCTGACAAACAGCTACTGTGGCTCTGTCACTTTCCACTGCAGACTTGGAGGGCCGACATAGGCGGATGTGGTGGATTGAGACACAGCCCACGCAACAAAAAAAAACATATTTCTAGCTTAAATTGATGGATGTTGATGGGAATTGGTGTATTATGTTAATTAGATTGACGCACGGTTGCATCAGTAGACTCAAGGATTTGAGTCTAAATAAAAAAAATTAAATCTAGTTGTCTGCTTTGATGAAAACCACTGATTTGGAAACAAGGGTAGTGATCCAGACAACAGATAGGTAGACACAGAGAGAGAAGTCATAATGGTATATCTGTTTACTACCATCATGAGACTCCTGTCAGATGTCCACTTTACCAGATGTTTATGTTTTTCTGCCCATTTGCTCCTGAAGCATTAGATTCCACTCCGTTCTAGCCTTTTTTACTCCCGTAACAATGACCTTTAACACTTTCTGAAATGTCAGGAAAAACCTTTAACCACATAATGACAGGCATTAGCTGAGTTGTGGGAGGCCGAGGGGTGTGTGTGTGACAGTCACTCAGAGACCCTCAGTCATCAGAACAAGCTCAATGACACCTTTCCTGTATGATTTTGTCAACAAGATCAGCAGCTTCATAGAATCAGGCAGAATTTCCATAAAATTGGATGACATCAATTCCAAGTATTTCTGTGTTATGCTATTATTGAAGACTGGAACTGGGCATTGGGCCAGGTAAAAAAACATTTGGCTGATATAGATATTGATCTAAACTTTGAGAGAGAGTGAGTGTACAAGCAGAAACATGTTTTAAGGTAATAATACATTATCATATTTTCTATTCTCAATATAAAACCAAAACAGGCAAATATGCAGTCCGTCTGCAGACATGCTCTACACTAATCTCATTAGAGGTCTAAAATGGAGACGTTCAGTCTCCTACAGTACTTCCCTGAGGACCAAACATTATGGAGACAGCCAATGATGAGGCAGACTTGTGGGACACATAAGACACAGGGGGTCCATCTACTCTCCACCCATAGAAAGATCTGCCCCTCGCACAGCCGGCTGGCCAAGGTATCGATCATGTCCTCTAACGTAGGGACATCACTTGAGAGGGGAGAGAGAAAAGATGCCATAAGATACAGTACTATTGAATTCTGTGGAAGACATTTTACTGTAAACTGTGTTTGCCCAGGGAGATAACAGCCCCCACAGACTGAGGAAATTGAGCCTTGATCTGGGCAGAATATGGCAATTAATGGGAAAATCCAATCAAAAACGACCTTTTTGGTATTTTTTTTCATTAGTCCACTGTTAATACAGTCCCAAAATGTTTTGCATGTTAGCAATCAAGTTTAAGATATATGACTTTCAAGAAGCAAAGAGTCACATCATCACGATGATGCAACATTGTTTTGAGTGGAGTTTCCCTTTAAAGAGATTCTCCTTTACATTTGTATACTTTTTATCCAGTAGTTCTGAAAGTAGTATCCCTCACAATGTGGTCCCTGTACAACGTCCTATATGGGCACTAAGTCATTGCTCTCACTCTCTGCTGTGTCCCTTGAGCCGTTGGGCCTAGCCTGCAACCTCATTGGATAACGCTGGGCAGGCCTATTGCTATCTGTCACTCAAATGTAAGGGGCTAAAGCTCATTGTCTAGAACTCAAATGGCTAGCTGGTTAGCCCAAGTGGGGGGAAATGTAGGGAAAATGGCGCTGCACAGCTTCAAGAAAACAGGTGCATTCAAATTAGGGATTTAGTGGCTAATTGAGGCCACACAGTTATTCTGCTCATAGACCATTTTCAATGGTAAACTTCTCATTGACACATCCAGCCCAAAGCAGCATGTTTATAAAATACATTCTCAGTCGGCAAAGTACTGTAGCAAGTGACAATCAACAGTTGAAACAATGACAAAGCGTTCTCCCCAACTCTGTCTGGGTATAAAGCGGTGGGATGGAGAAATTCAACCACTGTCAAATTCAAAGACAGCTATGGATGCAAGGACTGGATTATAATTTTAACCATGTTTATTGTGATATAAAACATTTGTTTACATTTGCTTTGTTTACAAACATTGGAGTGAAACAAGTTTAACTTGGGTTCTGATATGGTATGGCAGTTGAACTAAGCTCACGGGGCATTTATAAGTAATAATCTCTGGGAATCAATGGGTACATATAATTCATTTATAAGTCCAGAAATGGATGTTCCAACCGCTTATTGCCCCTTTCGGTGGTCTGTCATCAGATGGATTTATCACACAGGGAAACAGTTTGAAGCATGTTTGAAAGTTAAAGCTCTCAGTGATTGAGATGGTGACTCACGTAGGTCATGCAGGATAGGACATACTGCACAAAGATGAGTCCCCCTGTAAGAACAGAGCAATAAAACACGGTAATTGCAAGGTTTCTGCCACAAGACCCATCTTTCTATTCTTTCCTGTAGTTGATACAATGCAGTTGGCTTAAACACAAACCCGAAGGGCCGGTTTACACGACACATAATTTAACCTAGTCTTGGACTAAAAAGCACTTTCAATGAAGATTATCCTGAAGAGTGTGCTGTAAAATGCACTCTAATCTAATCTCCTGCCCACCTGATTTCCCTCTCCCACGGTGAGGTTCTTGAGCCGGTAGACACTGACCTGTCCGTCACTGTCCCCCACCAGGTTGCAGTCTGTCTCAGTAGCAAACAGCAGGGAGGTCAGCTTCACCCCAGGACTGGCAAGGCTCACAATGGTGGGGTCCAGGCTGGGGAGAGAGACAAGGGCATGGTGGCGATGGTTATTCATACAGTAGGCCATGATGCTCAAAGTAACGTGTTGATCAATAATGTCTTTGGAATATCATTTTAAGATCAGGAACTAGAGAGGGAGAGAAAGAGACAGGGTGAAATCAATTGTTCCCTCACAATTTATTAAGAGATTGAAAGTAACAGAAAAGGAGAGAGAAAGAAAGAACTCACCTGCTGGCTCCCAAGACGGACGCAAGCACGGTGGCCCACTTGGGGGAACACATGTCATAGACTGTCCTCTGGGTGCGCATGAAGCCCAGCACAGGAGGGAACAGATCCTGCCGCCACAGCTGAATTGTCTAATCAGAGCAGCTCAGGAAGACCATGTGATGCGGGACAGAGGGCCCTGGGAGGGCCCTGGGAGCCAGGAGAAGGTTAGACTTGTGGTTGAGGCTCAGGTTGAACCGGGATGTGGACATGAAGGGGTTGGGTTGTGGTTGGGTCTTGGGTTAAACTGGGATGAGAACATGAAGTTAGGGTTAGGGTTGTGGTTCAATTAGGGTTAGGGTTGAACTAGGGCTGTGAAGGTCACAAAATGTCATCAGCCGGTGATTGTCAGGCAAATAAATGTTGGTCTCACGGTAATTTACCATTAATTAACATAAACACATTTAGCATCTCCTGGCTTCCACACATAGCCTACATGCCATTTTAAAATGTATATTAAATCTGTGTAATATAGCCTACACAATATATCCATGATTTATTTTAGGTCTAAAGAAACATGATATGAAGAAAATGTAGTCTATTTCAGAAGAACAGAATAGCATACTCTGAATTGTACTTATGTGTCAGGCATATGTGTACAGGTGGCAGGGAAGTCAGGCGCAGGAGAGTCAAACGGAGTGTAAAATGGAGTCTTTTAATAATGTCATAGTAACATGCTCCATAACACTAAACAGGAAAAAGAACATAAACAAAATATGGGTATGAAGACCCGTCGCGCACCTATACAACAAAAACACTACGCTGACAATAAACAATCTCTGACAAAGACATGAGGGGAAACAGAGGGTTAAATACACAACAGGTAATGAATGGGATTGAAAACAGGTGTGTGGGAAGACAAGACAAAACCAGTGGAAAATGAAAAATGGATCAATGATGGCTAGAAGACCGGTGACGTCGAACGCCGAGCACCGCCCGAACAAGGAGAGGCAACGACTTTGGCAGAAGTCGTGACATTATGTTAGGTCCTGATGTGGCTATGCCATATGGCTGTGGGCTACACTAGTTAATTTAGCAGACAAGATTAGCTTATAATTCCTTGGCATTATTTTATATTATTTCATATTATGAAGAATAAAATTGAACAAAGCTGAATAAAATATAAATATTTTCTCCAAACGATGAGGGAGTGAGCACATGCAGATGTTCTGTGTTGAGCAGTTAACAAAGAAATAGATACTCCTATATTTTAGAGTTATTAACTTCTTTGGTGTAGGGGGCAGTATTTTCACATCCATCACTCTGTTTTCTCCAGCAATTGCATAGCCTATAGAAATGTGGCGCAACATCAGCTCATTGGCTCTCATGAAGTGTTTGATTTGATTTTCGAAACATTTGCATTGATGTCAGAGTGATTAGAGGGATAATAGAGTGCTGAGTACCAGGCAGTTAGCAAGTTTGGTAGGATACTAATGACCAGCAGCAGCATCAGAGCTTGGAGAAGCCTAATTACCGTGACGAAACGAACGGTCATGCGGAAATTGACTGCCTTCATGACTCGTAACCGCCGGTGTGGGGGTAATACGGTCACTGCAACAGTCCTAGGTTGAACTGATCCTAACCTTGTGTGCTCTCTAAAATCAAATCAAATCAAATCAAATTTTATTTGTCACATACACATGGTTAGCAGATGTTAATGCGAGTGTAGCGAAATGCTTGTGGTCTCAAGGAACTGCTCATTGTAAGAACAAGGACACTTGTGGATGTGGCCCTCCACTGTACCAGCCAGGTAGACGTTGGAGTCCTAAAGACATAGGACCAATAAATAAAGTATTAACACAGAAGTAATGCATGTACAGTTGAAGTTGGAAGTTTACATACACTTAGGTTGAAGTCATTACAACTCATTTTTCAACCACTCTACACAGTTCCTGTTCACAAACTATAGTTTGGCGAGCCGGTTAGGACATCTACTTTGTGCACGACAAGTAATTTTTCCAACAATTGTTTACAGGTAGATAATTTCACTTATCATTCACAATTCCAGTGGGTCAGAAGTTAACATACACTAAATTGACTGTGCCTTTAAACAGCTTGGGAAATTCCAGAAAATTATGTCATGACTTTATAAGCTTCTGATAGGCTAATTGACATCATTTGAGTCAATTGGAGGTGTACCTGTGGATGTATTTCAAGGCCTACCTTCAAACTCCGTGCCTCTTTGCTAGACATCATGGGAAAATCAAAAGAAATCAGCCAAGACCTCAGAAAAATAATTGTAGACCTCCACAAGTCTGATTCATCCTTGGGAGCAATTTCCTGAAGGTACCACGTTCATCTGTACAAACAATAGTATGCAAGTATAAACACCATGGGACCACGCAGTCATCATACCGCTCAGGAAGGAGATGCGTTCTGACTCCTAGAGATGAACGTACTTTGGTGCGAAAAGTGGAAATCAATATAAAACAAGTCCTATATTGACATAACCTGAAATCCCGCTCAGCAAGGAAAAAGTCACTGCTCCAAAACCGCCATAAAAAAGCCAGACTACCGTTTGCAACTGCACATGGGGACAAAGATCCTACTTTTTGGAGAAATGTCCTCTGGTCTGATGAAACAAAAATAGAACTGTTTGGCCATAATGACCATTGTTATGTTTGGAGGAAAAAGGGGGACGCGTGCAAGCCGAAGAACACCATCCCAACCTTGAAGCACAGGGGTGGCAGCATCATGTTGTGGGGGTGCTTTGCTGCAGGAGGGACTGGTGCACTTCACAAAATAGATGGCATCATGAGGAAAGAACATTATGTGGATATATTGAAGCAACATCTCAAGACATCAGTCAGGAAGTACAAGCTTGGTCGCAAATGGGTCTTCCAAATGGACAATGACCCCAAGCATACTTCCAAAGTTGTGGCAAAATGGCTTAAGGACAACAAAGTCAAGGTATTGGAGTGGCCGTCACAAAACCTCAACCTTAATCCTATAGAAAATTTGTGGGCAGAACTGAAAAGCATGTATGCGTTAGGAGGCCTACAAACCTGACTCAGTTACACCAGCTCTGCCAGGAGGAATGGGCCAAAATTCACCCAACTTATTGTGGGAAGCTTGTGGAAGGCTACCTGGAATGATTGACCCAAGTTAAACAATTTAAAGGCAATGCTAACAAATACTAATTGAGTTATTGTAAACTTCTGACCTACTGGGAAGGTGATGAAAGAAATAAAAGCTAAAATAAATTATTCTCTCTACTATTATTCTGACATGTCACATTCTTAATGTATAGTGGTGAGCCTAACTGACATAAAACAGGGAATTTTTACTAGGATTAAATGTCAAGAATGGTGAAAAACTGAGTTTAAATGTATTTGGCTAAGGTGTAAACTTCCGACTTCAACTGTACGTAATACATCTCGAGTGAATGACACAGAATGGGATGGACACTGTTCGTCGATGGCCTATGTTCCAAAAGGAATTTGAAGGCCTAGCTAAGTAACTAAAGCATTGCATGTGTAACTATCCTTTATTAAAACGTAAGAACATGAAAACACTCTGGTCGCTCACCGTGGGATGGAAGTCGAAACAGATTCCCGGCGCCTGGCGTGATATCATGCCTCGCTCTTCCTCTCTTTTTCTCCAGCTTGCTTATTGGCTTTCTCATTCCTCGTCCTCTTCAGCTTCATGGGGGAGGCACAGGTTAAAGGACATTACGGCTACGCTTATTACTGGAAGGTTATGTGGGGAAATGTTTACAAGAGTTGTCTGCAAAAGGGTGTACAAAAATAGGACGAGTAGTCTCCAGTGAGTGGGTATTTGGGATAATTGGAAGGAGCACACTTTTTTGAAAACACTAGGAGAAAGGTTTCCCACAACTTTCAGATATTAAAGTAAATCTGTACCTATGCAGTCGAGGCATTTCCACAGGAACCACTTGCTTATCCTGCTGATCTACACAGAGTCTCTCCCTTGTCCTCCCCTGACGGACCCCTCTCATGGTCTATCCACCTCACCTGCCAAACTGGGCTAGAGTGTTTGTGGGCCCATCACTACACAGGGATAAACACACACACATACACACACACACACACACACACAAATAAGTGTGCCTCAAACAAGAACCAGCCAAGTTAAATAAAGGTTAAATTAAAAAATGTTAAAATAATTTTAAATAGTTTGAGGTTCTTTACAAATGCAGTGAACCTCCCGTGCAGGGTTGGCGTTTTTATAGGCGCAGTCAATACGCAGGTTTCCTGTAGCACTCACAGATGCCAGTTCTACCAGCTTTGTTACGTCTGTGTAAGATGAGATCAGTATATATTTCGGTGTCTACTGGAAATGGGGATGATTAAAAATAGATACAGTTACTCTGTCATCCCAGCTTAGGTAACCAGCCATAACAACAACAGACATACAGATGGATGATGAGAAATGGGGGAGAACAAATGTACAGGAGATACTGTAATAATTCATAAGTAATTCTGTTTCAAAGATAAACTCCACTGACTAATCACAAAGGTATAGCCTGTGGGTGAAGGAGAAATGTTGGTGGACGTTGGCTATGCTTTGTAAATCATTTAGCCTGTCTGTCTGTGAGTGCCACCTGCTGTCTATGAGAAATAAAACATGTAGTTTTTGTCTCGCATTCTCTCTGAGGACACAGACCTGCTTTCAAGGAAGGGTGTCTTCTCTCTGGTCTCGACGTTGTAGGTGGCTATTCTGCCGTCATGCATCCCCACAGCTAGCTGACTGGCGTTGCTAGTAGAGGAGTCCACTCTCACAGGTAAAGATCCTCTCAGGCCACTGTAGATCCAAGACACAATACTTATTAGCGTAGTCACTAGAAAACTATTCTCTAACCTGGCACAGGTACAGTAGTCTGGTATCAGATTGGTTTGTGATGTCTTGCCAAATGTTTGTCATTGTAAAGACCATAGGGGTTGGCTATACAGCACACACAGATCTGGGACCAGGTTACAGGCACAGCACTATTGTGGAAACTAATGATATTAACTGAGTTGCAAAAAAAAAAACAGGAATGTGAGGCGTCAGTGACATCCATCCCATGGGTTTCTTCAGAGACCAGCAGGACATGTCTCTCGTTTTCTGACATGACTGGATTATTCCGCCTACGCATTTAACCATCGCTCATTAAATAGCCAACCATGCTCAAAAGTAAATAGACCAGGGGGCATCCCATGTGGCGCAGTGGTCTAGGGCACCTACACTGCCCAAGCCACGACAAGGAGGTCCGTGGGGCGACGCACAATTGGCCTAGCATCGTTCGGGTTAGGGAGGGCTTGGCCGGTAGGGATATCCTTGTCTCATCACGCACTAGCGACTCCTGTGGCGGGCTGGGCGCAGTGCACGCTAACCAGGTCGCCAGGTGCACGGTGTTTCCTCCGACACATTGGTGCGGCTGGCTTCCGGGTTGGATGCGCGCTGTGTTAAGATGCAGTGCGGCTTGGTTGGGTTGTGTTTCGGAGGACGCATGGCTTTCGACCTTCGTTGTTTGATTAGACAATCAATCTTGCAGAATGTGCGGTCAGTGTTTGACACTCGCTATAGGAGGCATGCATTATTTGTTGAAAAAAAAGTAACTGCAAAAGACTAAAATACACTCTGCCCAAACCTCTACCAAAAAAATGCGCTTTCATTTAGAAACGGTCATGGCCCAGTTCCAACATCTCCAAATCATACAGCAAATGAGGCTGTTTTTTTTTACCATGAAAAGTGAATGGAGGGCGGTTTCCAGGCAGGGTTGTAACGCTCGCTCACGAGCGCAGAAATATAGTATGGCTCTAATTGTTGTTTACAAAGTGTATTGGAAAGTTCTTAGTAGCTAGCTAACTTTTTAGTTTGGATCCTGTGACGCAGATGGCATCAGTTGCTGGGACTGCTAGTCTCTGTCCAGTGATCCTGCCGACCAAGGACGAGTCAGAGGAGCTATTTGGCGTAGCAGCTAGCAGGGTTTTCTTGAGGGCTTGAATGCAGCCTGTGACACGGTTAGCCATTGTGGCTGGGACCGCGGATTGTCCCGAATTTGTGGCTGTCTAGATTCCTGCTGTCTGTTGTTTTCAATCTTCCCTGTGACCTGTCCTGTCTGGAACTGCGAGAAGTAACAGCGTAACCAAGTTGCTAGCTACCATGACAAAGACCAAAGCCGGTGGGAGTACCATTGAGGACAGTGGTGTCTCTCTATCATACGTGAAGGATCTTTAAGCGAACAAAAATTGTTTTACTATCACTGTCAGATATTTCTTTAGAATTTAAGGCACACTTAACCAGCATGGCTACCACAGCATTCTGCAGCAATACACCATCCCATCTGGTTTGCGCTTTGTGGGAATTGAATTGCAATGAATTGCAATTAATTGCAAAGTCCCTCTTTGCCAATCAAATGAACTGAATCCCCAAAAAACATTTCAGCCCTGCCACAAAAGGACTACAGTGATTCTCTCATTAACACAGGTGTGAGTGTTGACAAGGCTGGAGATCACTCTGTCAGCCCTTTTGTGGCAGGGCTGAAATGTTTTTTGGGGATTCAGTTCATTTGAATGGCAAAGAGGGACTTTGCAATTAATTGCAATTCATCTGATCACTCTTCATAACATTCTGGAGTATATGCAAATTGCCATCATACAAACTGAGGCAGCAGACTTTGTGAACATGTGTGTGTATATATATATATTTTTTTACCTTTATTTTACTAGGCAAGTCAGTTAAGAACAAATTCTTATTTTCAATGACGGCCTAGGAACAGTGGGTTAATTGCCTATTCAGGGGCAGAACGACAGATTTGTACCTTGTCAGCTCAGGGATTCGAACTTGCAACCTTTCGGTTACTAGTCTAACGCTCTAACCACTAGGCTACCCTGCTGCCCCATATTTTTGTCATTCTCAAAACTTTTGGCCACGACTGTACATGATTCCATGTGTTATTTCATAGTTTTGATGTCTTCACTATATTACAATGTAGAAAATAGTACAAATAAAGAAAACCTTGAATGAGTAGGTGTGCCCAAACGTTTAACTGCTATCGTTACTGTAAAAAGGTTCTCTCTCCCTAGAATTGTTATCTGGGTGGTAAGACGACAGGGTGTTACATAGTGAAATAGCCTATACATAAAAGCATAGCCTATACAGTAAAAGTTGACAATACAAGTATATAGTGGGAGTAAAAGTGTTGTCAGTGGCATCATCATTCATATGTTAGCTACATTAGCTTTTAGGGTACAAACTTACGTTGTGACTTCCAGAGCCGTGATGGGCATGCCGGCTCTTTTCAGTGATCCGGCTCGTTCGGCTCAGCTTACCAAAAAGAGCCGGCTCTTTTGGCTCCCAAACGACTCTTTAAAAAAAAATATGCTTTGTATTTTTTCAAGTCAAACAGTTTGATAGTTTGACTATGATTGGTGCTAAAACAATTCTAATTAAATGAAATCATACTCTACCTTAACCACAATGTATTTAAAAATGCGTTGGTTTGTTATGAAAAATAATGCCATTAAACATTTGCATTTAAAGTATAACTTTTTAATGTATATACACAAAGTGCATATAAATCTAACCATTCAAAATTAATACAATCTGAACAGCATCATATAATATTACACCATATAAAAGAAACATAAATAACAATTTGCAAAACTGCAGCATCCCACAAATTCAAATAAATGTACAAAAGAAGGATGCTATTACACTTATGCATTTAAGTATACATTTTTTATGTATTTAAACAAAGTGCATACAAATGTAACAATTCAAAACTAATACAATCTGAACAACATAATAATAGAATATTGCACCATGTCAAAGAAAAATAAATAACAATGTGCAGAACTGCAGAATCCCACTTAAAACATTAAACTCTCTCTGCTTTATTGCTATGTTATAACCAGCGGCACACATCAATGCTGACCATATTTTGCATTCTGAAATGCAAGCTGAATCACTTTCGAGGGGCTGATGTGGTTTCTTCTCTCAGTAATTATTTGTCACGTTCCCTCTGAGAGGGTCTCCTCAAACGGATGTGGCCACTATGCAGAGTCCCTGTCATGACTTTAGAAAGCCGTGGGTAGACAGAGGCCTTGTTCTTCCACCAGCTCAGAGGATCTGCAGACCTTTGGGGCTCCTCCAAAAAGGATCGGACCTCCATTATGGCATCTGCTGAGGGATTCCTTCGTGCTGCATCCCCAGTTGCTCGTCAAACAGCATCCAAACAGCAGACGTTTGTGGCACTACTGCTGGTGCTTCTGTCCAATCTGATCCCTCTTCTTTCTGTTGCCCTGGTGCCTGAGCCAGCTGACTGCTGGGGCTGTCCCTCCCTGCTGCTGAGGTTATTCTTTGAAGAGCCTCGTCAATCGCTCTGGAATCCCTGAAGGCTAACTTCTTAAACCTGGGGTCAAGTGCAGCGGTTTCTTATAGCACTTGATTATATTAAATTCTGTGGAACTTTGTCCATTGAACATAGGGTGTCCATCACCTCTGTCACATGTCCTGTGGTTACCTTTGCTTCTCTCTGGTGGCTGGCTGTGATTCGCTGCAGGCCCTTACACAGGAGTATCATTTTTGAGGCAGTCACATAGCTGAAAAGAGAGAACAGTAACTTATTAGTTCAGGTTCATGTTTTGTCTACTGATACTACAGTCTCATCTACTGCTCATATACATATATAATAATGGATTAAATTATGATGTAGTAATAACTGCTTTCTGTACCTCTCTCCACTGATCTCCACAGTGACCTGCTCAAAGGGTTCCAGGACTCTGAACACCTCCTCCACCACCTCCCATTCCTCTTGGGTCAGAGCATCAACAGGTGCATTGACAATGGCCAGGGTAGAGATGACAACATCCTTTGACTCAAGAAACCGCTTCAACATATAAAATGTTGAATTCCACCTTGTAGTGCAGTTTTGTTTAGGCCTCAGCTCAGTGATCCTCATCTGGCGTTGTGTGGACTTATGGAGTATTCCACAGCTGCTTTTACGTTGTCCACAGCTGCTTTTACGTTGTCCACAGTGGGCTTCATCACCTTCAGAGCATCTCTTACAAGCAGGTTGATTGTGTGGGCAAGACATGGATGATGGGTCCATTTTAAAATGTCCAAGGCTTTGGTTATGTTAGCTGCATTGTCGCTAACACAACAGACCACTTTTCCATCTACTTGCCACTCTCAACAGTTCCTTTGACAAGTTCTCTGAGGTGTGTCTGTTGCTGAACTCAAAACAGTCCAGAAGAAATCAAAAAATCTTCAATGAAGTGACATGTAACTGACATGTAAGAAGTGTTTACCCTTGATGTCCAGCAGTCAGTGGTAAGGCAAACTGCAGTAGTTTTTCAGACTCTTTCCCACACTGAAGCCGGTGTGCTCTCATACAGTTGTGGAATAAGTGATTTTGAAAGGGTTTTCCTGCTTGGAATTGTGTACATTGGATTTAGACTATTGCTATAATTTCTAAAACCTCTGTCTTCCATGATCGAAAATGGCTGGAGATCGGTGGCAATCATTTTAGCCAATGCAATATCAATTTGGCCTTGTTTTGCTGCAGACATAGACTTTGGCATAAACTGGTCCATTGAAGACTGCGTTGCTGTGGGTCGCGGAGTAGGCTTACTTGACTGAGCGGATACATCTCCACGTGTGGAGGCGCTGGCTCCACCATCACTAGCAGGCCCGCTAGTTTCCCGAAGCTCCGCTACACCTAGCTTCACAGTTGGGTACACAGTTCACATATGCCGGTGTAGGTTGTGTGTACAACCGGCTTTATATGAGATTTTGTTTTGGCAAATTCTAAACTGTGCTCTAACATTGTCTACATTATTAAAATGCTTCCAAATGCTACTGTGCTTCCGACTTATTTTCCAGCTGTTGTTTTCCTTCTCTCTCCTCGGCTGCTAAGTGTGTGACTGTGGGTTTGTTGGCTCGGCCCTCCCTCACGCATCTTTGGTTCATTGGTTGACACTGCGTGTCTGACAGGAACTACAGGTGAGGCTTTTAGTCTGAGCAGACAGTCAGAACAAATGTGTGTGCGCTTGAGCATTCAGGCCTATTAGGTTCTTATCTTTCAGAGTAAATAACTCAGACACTAGAGAAGCTTAACCAAGTTGTATTCTTCCCAAAAGTTCGTTACAGCTGTAATTCAGACAAAAAAAAAAACATTTCACACGAGCACTGATATTTAACCCTTTCTCCTGTGCTGAGTCTCCTCCTCCACAACTGAACATCCAATGCATCTCTGTGGCTAGACAGAACCTTAGTGATATCTGTTCTTCCTCACTTCATCTAACCTGACCTTCACGCCAAAGTGCTCACTCCTCCCCAACTCAAGGCTGTCATCGTTATTGATACAAGACTGTGTCTCTTCTCCTCCCAGAGTATCCCTGATGGCAAACAATAACATATCCTGACAATGTAAACGTTATACTTTACCCTCTTTCCCTCAGTGACATTGTTAGTTTCCAAGATCTCCACCCAACACATTCCAAAGCCAAGAGATGGCGCGCAAGATGGCGGTCAGTGCAGATAATTTGGTTTTGGTAGGAATTATTGGATTTCCTTACCCAAACATGACCATTTGGTCATTTCTACAGTCATAAGACCCTGTATGAATATGGTTCAGTTTGTTTACCAGAGTAATTGATTACTTTCTGCAAGTTATTCACCTCTAAAACTAAGTTTGCGACAACACTAAAGCGAAGGCGAGCGAAAAATTGTGAATTCCTCATCAAGCTAAAATTGAAGTTCACGGAGGATCTGACCTCAGCCGTCACGTTCTGACCTTTATATCCTTTGTTTTGTCATTATTTAGTATGGTCAGGGCGTGAGTTGGGGTGGGCAGTCTGTTTGTTTTTCTATGATTTTGGGATTTCTATGTTTTTCTAGTATGGTTCTCAATCAGAGGCAGGAGTCATTAGTTGTCTCTGAGAATCATACTTAGGTAGCCTGGGTTTCACTGTTTGTTTGTGGGTGATTGTCTGTTAGTTGCTTGTGTCAGCACAGTTCTTATGATAGCTTCACGGTCGTTATTTGTTTATTGTTTTTGTACATTTTACTTTGTGTTTTTCGTAATCTATTAAATGATGCATTCACACCACGCTGCGCTTTGGTCCGCTTCTTACGACGATCGGAACATCAGCGGACAAAGTGACGAGAGAAACTGTGGCCGATGGTGGCTGCAGCTCGAAAGGCAGGGAAAACTGCATTTTTTTATCGGTGCAAGAGTGCTCATCGATGGGAAAGAAATGCGGCCAAATCAGAACATTTGAGAGAGAGCCAGAGTCTAACTCGGACAAAACTGTCAGGCCAAAAACTGATTGCCAGGTGAAAAGCAGCCTTTTATTATAAAAGAAATGTACACAAACACTTGAATGAGAAAAGGCTGACCTGAAAATTGGTTAACTAAACACTAACTATAGGTGAATAACTGCTTATTGTAAAGTCTACACAAAGTATCCACCTTGTGGAAGTAAGAATACTATGGTAACTTTATGACCAATATTTGTTTAGTTTTTGTTGTTGGAGAGGTTAATAATGGGATGGAAATCCTTTTAGAGTTACATATCCTTAGGATACTATTTTCCTGTATTGCAAACGGTTTAATGCAGACTTCTACTTTCTACAAGAGAATCATGCTTGTTCTTCCGATCTATCTTTTTGTAAAAATCAATGGGTTAACGATATGTGGTTATCATATGGCAACAACCACTCTGCAGGTGTAGCAGTTTTAAGAGGTGCATTTAAAGGGAAGGTCATCAGTAGTAAGACTCACCACTCTGCAGGTGTAGCAGTTTTAAGAGGTGCATTTAAAGGGAAGGTCATCAGTAGTAAGACTCACCACTCTGCAGGTGTAGCAGTTTTAAGAGGTGCATTTAAAGGGAAGGTCATCAGTTTGTGAGACTCACCACTCTGGACGTTGGTTAATTTTAACAGTGAATTTCAACAGTGAAATGTTTTTATTAGGGAATTTATATGCATCCAACAACAAACAAAACAACAGGATATTAATTGAAGAAGAGATTAATAGAGTTATAGGTGTATTTCAGGATATCAAAATTATCTTAGGTGGAGATTTTAATTCTGTATCTAATGTGATTGACAGATATCCCCCTCCTAACAGATCCAGCATTGTTAATCCTGAGTTTAATAACCTATGTCTTGGTCTTGGATTAGTAGATATTTGGAGATCTAAATATCCCAATTAAAAGGACTTCACTTGGCGTAACAAGGTCATGTCCAGACAGTCAAGAATTGACTTCTGGTTGATTTCTAATTCATTAGATAATACTGTAGTCAAGGTATCAATTGAACCATCAATTATTACTGTACATAAAGTTAAATTATCTTTGAATATGAATGGATCTGAAGTTAAACCAAATCGGAGTTATTGGAAACTCAATGGTAGACTGTTGGAAGATGATAATTTCAAGATGGATGCCAAAGATATTATACAAGACAATTGGAGGAAAGCCCAACTATTTAAGTCTTATGGGAAATATTGGGAATTAATGAAGTATGAAATAAGATAAACAGCCATGAAGAGAGGTATAGAAATGGCTGAACTTAACAAGTTTATCTTCCCTCAATCTTTTAAGGAAATACTTTCTCTAATCTCTATGGAGGACCTTGATGAAGAAGGAAAGGGTCCGTTTTTCTCTTTACAACTATAAATGGACTGAATGTATGAAGAGAGCAAAAGGGGCATTTGTAAGATCAAGAAGGAGATGGTTGGAGGAAGGTGAAAAGAAAATCGAAATACCTTTAGAATTTAAAGATTTACATTTTTTTACATCTATTCATGAGCTTAATATAGATGGCAAAAAAAATGAAAACCCCAAAGATATTTCAAAATATGTTTCTGAATGCTATGGTAACCTTTATACCAGTAATGCCTGTCCTACTAGCGACATATCTGCCTTTCTAGACTCTCAAAGACTGTGCAAAATTCACAGATGAAGACTTCCAAAAGTCTTGTGATGAAATTATTTCTATCAATGAAATAAAAAAATGCATCAGCAAGTTGAAAGAGAACAAATTTCCAGGGAATGATGGCATCCTTAGTGAATTCTATAAATATTTTCATGAGGATATTATTGAATTTATATGTAATGTTTTTAAGGAGACAATTTATTTAGGGGTCCTGCCTGTTTCTATGACAAGGCCTCATTTCTGTAATATCTAAACCAAACAAAGATTCTATGATGTTAGAAAATTGGAGACCAATCACATTAATGAACAATGATGGAAAGCTACTTGCATCCATCTTTGCACAAAAACTTAAAGGTCTTGACCAAATCATTGATGATACTCAGTCTGGTTTTATGAAGGGCAGACCTATATGTAATAATATTCGACTAGTATTGGACTTGATAGACTACGATGAGCACATTATGGAAGATAGCTTTATTTTATTTGTAGACTTTTACAAGCCTTTTGATACAGTTTAACATGATTTTCTTTTTGAGACTCTTCTATTTTGGGGTTTTGGTCAATATTTTCAAAGTGTAATTAAGACACTTTACAATAATAGTAACAGCCCATGGAACTTCAGAGATTCGACATTAGACGTGGAATTAAACAAGGATGCCCAATTTCTCCTTTCTTATTGTTATTGGTCACAAGTTATGGCACCTCATTCAAACAAGGATAGTTTTAGGGGTATTCAGACACAAGACAAAGAGAATGTTCACAATTGGCTGACGACACCACCATTTTTTTTTAAAGATCATAATGAAGTCAGGAAAGCTATTGAGTATATTAATGCCTTCTCACATGTATCAGGTTTATCTCTGAATATTAGGAAATGTGGATTATTTGCGTTGAAAAGATGTGACTTAAACCCAGTATGTAATATCCCTGTAAAAGATGTGATCACATATCTTGGTATTAAAGTCAGCAAAGATCAGACAAAGGGCCCATTTAAATGTCTCTCCTATTGTAGAGGACATTGGAAAGGGATTTAACTCCTGGTTATTAAGAGATCTTTCTTCATCTGGACGTGTACTTTTATCACAATCTGAAGGTCCAGATTAGTTTATACTTCCCTTGCCTTGGATGTTCCTCTGTCCGTAACTCAAATGGTTGATACTAAATTATTTAACTTCATATGGAGGAATAAACCTCATTATTTAAGAAAAGCGGTAATATGTCAAACCCAAAGTGAGGGAGGGTTAAAACCTCTAATATAATATTTAAGATCAAATGGATACAAAACTATTTAAGAAATAAGGATTGCATTTGGAATATCATCCCTAATGTAATATTCCAACAGATTGGGGGTCTAGAATTCTTACTAAAATGCTTTGATGTGGGTAAAATCTCTAAGCTTGCAAACTTTCATAAACAAGTACTTCTAACTTGGAACCTCAAACACATTTCCCCCCCACATAGGTATACAATCTGGAATAATAAAGACATAAAAATAAAAACTTTATTTTTCCAGAACTGGTTTGACAACATTATTTGGGTTAAACAATTATTAAATAATGATGGACAACTATATGATTATCCAGCATTATGATTATGTCACGTTCTGACCTTAGTTCCTTTGTTTTGTCTTTTGTTTTAGTATGGTCAGGGCGTGAGTTGGGTGGGTTGTCTATGTTAGTTTGTCTATGATTTTCTGTGTTTGGCCTGGTATGGTTCTCAATCAGAGGCAGCTGCCAATCGTTGTCCCTGATTGAGAACCATATTTAGGTAGCCTGTTTGCCATTGTGTTTTGTGGGTGGTTGTTTCCTGTTTAGTGTTTTTGTTGCACCTTTCAGAACTGTTTGTCATGTTTGTTGTTTTGTCTAGTGTTGCATATTTCATTAAATAATATGAACACTTACCACGCTGCACCTTGGTCCTCCTCTCCTTCCCCAGACGACAAGCGTTACAGATTATATGATTGTCCAGCATGAGAACACACAATGTTACATTCACTCCCGAGGAGTATCAAATTGTTGTTAGAGCTATCCCTGAAGGTGCTATTCTTCTTTTAGGAGAATATAACAGTACTCCAAGTGCAACTATTGAGGAATTTGTAGCTTCAAATACAATTAGAAGGAATTGACATTTTAAACTATAAATGTAACAACATATATATATAAGGAAACTATGTCAATACATTACTATTCCCTCTGCTAAAATGTACTGGAATGCAGCCCTAGGACAAGTGAACTGGAATGCAGCCCTAGGACAAGTGAACTGGAATGCAGCCCTAGGACAAGTGAACTGGAACAAAGTTGTGTGTCTGGTAAATATTGTATATCTAATAAGGTGAAATAAGTATCATACAAACTCATTCATAGAATCTACCCTGTAAAGACCTTTATTATACACAGATTTAAAATCGCTATTGATAACAAATGTGTATTTTGTGGTTGTGACCCAGAAACTCTTGACCATTTATTTTGGGACTGCTCTTATGTCAGAAGGTTTTGGAGTGACTCTATGTTTTATTTTGATCCAAATGATATGGACCCTGATTTAACTTTCATTGTTAATTTGTTTATCTTTCATGGAAGATTCTTTATCCTTAAAATGAAGTGGGTAGAGAACAAACCCCTCTTCACATTATTTAAGATAGAATTAAAATATTATTTTTAAATTATCAGTAAAAACAAAAAAGCAATACACACCATAAAAGTATTTAACAAATTGAAAATGAATCTTGATGTAATACCCCTGTCTGTTAGGTTTATGTACTCTTGTTTGCATATTTCTGTTTTTTTTTGTATTGTGTTCATAATAAAAAATAAAATAAACATTCCAAAGCCATCTGTCCTTCCACAGAAACCATTACCTTCTGACATAAAACCCAGTCTCTTTCACTCCTTACATTCCATGCTTCTGATCTATCATGTCTTTAATATCTCAATGTTCAAAGTAGACCCCGAATCCAACAGGCCTATATTATTTTATTTATTCGTTCTTTCAATTAGTTAATTCTATTCATTTAAATCTTTTGATTATTCATATCTTAATTTTTTCATATTTGTATATAGATTCGTCTCTTCTGATACGTGAGCCGGCTCCCAACGTTCACCTTCAAGACAGGCTCTTAGAGCCTGGTCGTTCGCGAACGACCAATCACTATTTCAGAGTGGGTTTCTTTACTTTTGCTGTGGTGGTGGACAGTTTGGTGCTCTTACGTCGTCTTAAGTACAGACGAAATAGTGGTGTTTATAAATCAAATCAAATGTATTTATATTGCCCTTCGTACATCAGCTGATATCTCAAAGTGCTGTACAGAAACCCAGCCTAAAACCCCAAACAGCAAGCAATGCAGGTGTAAAAGCACTGTGGCTAGGAAAAACTCCCTAGAAAGGCCAAAACCTAGGAAGAAACCTAGAGAGGAACCAGGCTGTGTGGGGTGGCCAGTCCTCTTCTGGCTGGGCCGGGTGGAGATTATAACAGAACATGGCCAAGATGTTCAAATGTTCATAAATGACCAGCATGGTCGATTATTATTATTATTATTATTATTATTATTATTATTAAGGCAGAACAGTTGAAACTGGAGCAGCAGCACGGCCAGGTGGACTGGGGACAGCAAGGAGTCATCATGTCAGGTAGTCCTGAGGCATGGTCCTAGGGCTCAGGTCCTCAGAGAGAGAGAGAGAGAGAGAGAATTAGAGAGAGCACACTTGAATTCACACAGGACACCAAATAGGACAGGAGAAGTACTCCAGATATAACAAACTGACCCTAGCACTGGAGTAATATGATCAAATTGTTTGGTTCTAGTCAGGATTCTAGCAGCCGTATTTAGCACTAACTGAAGTTTATTTAGTGCTTTATCCGGGTAGCCGGAAAGTAGAGCATTGCAGTAGTCTAACCTAGAAGTGACAAAATCATGGATGAATTTTTCTGCATCATTTTTGGACAGAAAGTTTCTGATTTTTGCAATGTTACGTAGATGGAAAAAAGCTGTCGTTGAAATGGTCTTGATATGTTCTTCAAAAGAGAGATCAGGGTCCAGAGTAACGCCGAGGTCCTTCCCAGTTTTATTTGAGACGACTGTACAACCATTAAGATTAATTGTCAGATTCAACAGTGTTTTACTTCGTTAGTAAACTAGCTAGCTACTTGAACACATTTCAAGCCGCAAGCTAGCTTCACAGTTTCTCATGTCATATTACCATAGAAACATACTCCTCCCATAACCTTTTATATTTGAACATCCATTGAAACTGATACGATCCTGATTGGTCAGGAAAGAGATGAATAACCTTGTTTTTGGACTCGTTTGCTTTTCTGGACTGTGTTTGTTTGTCCATAACATAACGTCATGCATTCTCTAAATTTTGAAAATCAAATTTTGGATTTTAAAAAATAACACATTTTTAGCTAACGATAGCTACTCCAGCACAGTAGGTGGCAGTACACTGGGAATAGTTATCCAGGGAGATCTACATTACTCTTAAGAGGAAGCATGGCTAGCATTCTTCTCTCGTGTAACTAATACACATCGTATGAATCAAAATACTAGGTCATTGTTTCACTTTCTTACGCAAGGTGAGTTGCTCTCTTACTTCCTCCCGAATTGCTTTGTAGAGCTTAGCTTGCTAACTTGCATGTTAGCTGTCTGTAACGCTAGTTAACGTTAGCCAGGCAGGTGTAACGTTAAGGTTGAATCAAAGATACTGGTTTGTGGTTTCCCATTTTATTTGAACGCATCTAGCTAGCAACCTGGTACTGTCAATGGTTAAATGTTTTACCATTGGAGGATGTAATGTTATGGTATTGCATTGCATTGCCCAACAAAATAAGTGTCATGGTGTAACAGGGTGGGTATAATTTGTGGAACGTTCCAACAGGAATATGTTCCAAGAACTTCTTAAAGTACAAGGTTGCTAACAAACAACGCATACAAAGTAGCATAATCAATTCTAGTTAACTAGCTGCCGAATAGGCATCAACTCACCACATAGCGTATTGTTAATGTTTGAGAGACATTTTTCGGAATTAACGTGATGAGTGAAAACTTAATGAAATAGCTAGCCCCCTCCCTACCCGGAATCTTATTCGGCCGCTAGACAACTTTGTATGCGTTGTTTGTTGGCAACCTTGTTATTTACAAAGTTTTTGGAACATATTCCTGTTGGAACGTTCCACAAATTATACCCACCGGTCAAGCAATTATATGTATTATTTTTCTTAATTCAAGGATATTGACACCAGTCTGCTACAATGGAAGTGTTGATGCATCACCTTTGGCAGAGAGTCTTGCCCCGCCTACCCAGAACCATGAGCACTCCCTGTAAAAGCGATTTGAGCTGTGCTGCTGGACATGCCCCCACTGACTCCATCTCCCGACCTAGCACACACCTTCCCCCTAGCACACACCTTCCCTTAGTATCCCATCTCTTCCAGCCCTCCAACCTGCGTGATGTGGGCCAGGAGAAGAGTGCTCAGGTGGATATGACCTGCAAGAGCCAGAGACTGATGCAGCAGGCAGGTCTCATTCACCCCTCCAACCCTGGCTGCTACTACTACCTCCCGGCCACCGTGCGCTCCATGGAGAAGCTGGTGATGCTGATCGACCAGGAGATGCAGGGGATCGGTGGGCAGAAGCTGGACATGCCCAGCTTGTGTTCGGCAGAGCTGTGGAGACGCAGTGAGCGCTGGGACCTGATGGGGGAAAGAGCTGTTCCGCCTGAGGGACCGCCACGGGGCGGAATACTGCCTGGGCCCCACCCATGAGGAGGCTGTGACAGAGCTACTGGCCCCTCAGGGAACCCTGTCCTACAGGCAGCTGCCTCTGCTACTCTACCAGGTATAGGACACAGTATGAAGCCTGATTAGTTAGTTTATTCAGAGTGTGGCTTCTTCTTTTCATACACTTGGGTTGATATTATAATGGTAATAAACTGATGTGTTTCATTTGTATATGCAGATCACCCGCGAGTTCCATGATGAGCCAAAGCCTCGGTTTGGGCTTCTACGCGGGCGGGAGTTCTACATGAAGGACATGTACACATTTGACATGAGCGAAGAAGCTGCATACCGCACATATGAATCTGTGTGTCAGGCTTACACCCGCCTTTTCTCTCAGTTAGGCCTGTGCATTGTCCAGGTCCACGCTGATACAGGAAACATTGGAGGTAAACTCTCCCATGAGTTCCAGCTCCCCGCAGACATCGGAGAGGACAGGTTACTGGTCTGTGGTAGCTGCTCCTTCTCTGCCAATGTGGAGACCATGGAACCAGGCCAGACAGACTGCCCACAGTGCCAGGAGGGAACGCTGGTGGAGTCTAAGGGCATAGCGGTAGGCCATACGTTCTACCTAGGCACCAAGTACTCCCACATATTCAACGCCACCTTCAACAACACCCAGAACAAGCCTGCTGTCACTGAGATGGGCTGCATCGGGCTGGGTGTGACCCAGATCCTCGCTGCTGCCATCGAGGTGATGTCCACGGAGGAGGCAATCTGCTGGCCTGGGCTGCTTGCCCCCTATCAGGTCTGTGTTCTGCCCCCTAAAAGGGGTAGTAAGGTGGATGAGGTGGCTGGTTTAGCTGAGGAGCTGGCCCTCAGTCTGGGGGAGGCTCTGCCTAGGCTAAAAGGTGAGGTGGTTCTGGATGACCGGACACAGATGACCATTGGTAAGAGGCTGAAGGACGCCAGTCAGCTTGGATACCCGTACGTGGTGGTAGTGGGGCAGAAGGCTGCCGAGGAGACGCCCAGGTTTGAGGTGATCTGTCAGCAGACTGGTGAGACAACGTTCCTCAGTAGGGATGGACTTGTAGACATACTCAGATGTGTGGAGACAGTCTGAGTTGCACTGATCTTGACATGGAACTGGACTACTGAGTGCACGAGAAAACCTTTTCCCCCTCAGGAGACTGAAAAGATTTGGCATGGGTCCCCAGATCCTCAAAAGGTTCTACAGCTGCACCATCGAGAGCATGGTTGCATCACCGCCCGGTATGGCAACTGCTCGGCATCTGACCGTAAGGCGCTACAGAGGGTAGTGCGAACGGCCCAGTACATCACTGGGGCCAAGCTTCCTGCTATCCAGGACCTATATAATAGGCGGTGTCAGAGGAAAGCCCATAAAATTGCCGGACACCCCAGTTATAGACTGTTTCCTCTGCTACCGCACGGCAAGTGGTACCGGAGCGCCAAGTCTAGGACCAATAGCTTCTACCTCCAAGCCACAAGACTGCTGAACAATTCATAAAAATCTCCACGGGACAATTTACATTGACCCCCCCCGTACACTGCTGCTGTTTGTTTGTTACCTATGTATAGTCACTTCACCCCCACCTACATGTACAGATTACCTAGCCTGTACCCCTGCACACTGACTCGGTACCGGTGCCCCCTGTATATAGCCTCGTTATTGTGTTCATTTTTATTATTACTTTTAATTTTAGCCTACTTGGTAAATATTTTCTTCTTGAACTGCACTATTGGTGACGGGCTTGTAAGTATTTCACGGTAAAGTCTACACTTGTTGTATTCGGCGCATGTGGCAAGTAAAGTTTGATTTGACTAAACTATTTAACTACATGGAAGTCTATTGGTCCTCTGAAATGGGCATGCTTGTGGTTGGGTGGGATGATGACAAGTAGCAAAGAGGCTAGTGTTCAACAGGCCTATACCTACTAGCACCAATCTTTGTCTGATACGAGCTGGACCGAAATATATTATTACACTGAGATGGACACGCAGGTGGTTGGGTAGATGTTTGATGTCTGTCGTGAAAATCAATGAACACATTTGTAATTCTTATTGCCTTGTATCAATGTTTCAACTGGACTCACAGAAAAATATAGTGCAAATTATGGATCTCTCCACTCGAGTCAGATACACACATTGCTACGGAACAATTTAGTCACATTTCTGTTCCCTCTACGGAAGCATTTTGATGTGGCACCGCAACATTCACGTGTAAACAACTTGTATGATTTTCATACGTGTCACTTCAGTAGTCATACTAAAACTGTAATTCAACTAGTTTAATCTTAAAACATATCCACCTTATTTGTAGCGAATATGGCTTCACTAGTACAACAGGGCGATGATAGCGACGACGGCATGGATGACTTTATGAAGAAATTCAAAAAAGAGAAATATAGCAATGCCTTTTCTGAAAATAACTGGGAAGAGGTAAGACGTAACGTTAACTGCATCTCTACACAAACGACTGATAGCACTGACAGCTATTGCTATATATGGCTAACCGTTATGCTGTTATACCGTATATGCTGGCTAACCGTTAGCCAGCAAGCTACAGTTGAAGTCGGAAGTTTACATACACCAGATACATTTAACCTCAGTTTTTCACAATTCCTGACATTTAATCCTAGTAAGAAATCCCTGTCTTAGGTCGGTTAGAATCACCACTTTATTTTAAGAATGTGAAATGTCAGAATAATAGTAGAGAATGAATTATTTCAGCTTTTATTTCTTTCATCACATTCCCAGTGGGTCAGAAGTTTACATACACTCAATTAGTATTTGGTAGTATTGCCTTTACATTGTTTAACTTGGGTCAAACGTTCCAGGTAGCCTTCCACAAGCTTCCCACAAGTTGGATGAATTTTGTCCCGTTCCTCCTGACAGAGCTGGTGTAACTGAGTCAGGTTTGTAGGCCTCCTTGCTCACACACGCTTTTTCAGTTCTGCCCATAAATTTTCTATAGGATTGAGGTCAGGGCTTTGTTATGGCCACTCCTATACCTTGACTTTGTGGTCCTTAATAAATCCTGTTGAGGATCTTGAGTCCCAATTGGGAACCAGCCCTCCCACCGTCAGCTGGAATGTGGCACATGGAACGCAAAAAATATTCTTACAAATATTTAACCTCCACACATTAACAAGTCCAATAGCTCAAATGAAAGATAAACAACTTGTTTATCTAGCCAGCAAGTCAGATTTCTAAAATGTTTTACGGCGAAAACATAGCACATATTTATGTCAAACCACCACCGAAGACACACCGAAGACCAAGCTAATTTCCATAGCCAAATTCAACAAAATATGCAATCACCAAATGCAGGATTAACCTCTTGAGCTTATGGCTCAATACTGCCCCCCGTTGGAGGAAGTGCGTGCCCATAGTAAACTGAAAATATTTTTTTCCAAAATTGCTAATATATGCATATAATAATAATTATTGAATAGAAAACACTCTAAAGTTTCTAAAACCGTTTAAATTATGTCTGTATGTAAAGCAGAACTCTCAGGGCAGCCTTTCTCCCAAACTCTCTCTTGTCAAGAGAAAAGTTGGTCAACTTTGACGTCATCGCCCCCACCCTTCCCAGGCAGCTACCGATCTGGGAACAGTATGTATTTGTTCAGCGCGATGTCTGCTTTCAATTGGCACGTTCATTGTTTGAATTTTGCGCTCCCTCATCCTTTGGCGGGCGAAAATGCCCGGTTCACTCTCACATACATGCACTCTATTGCGCGCGGCCGATTTGGGGAACGTTCTTTTCCAATAGACACCAGTTGAAGCCGGTTCGTTTGTTCGCGATGATCATTGTTTTACATGATAAAAACATCATTTTGCTCGATTCTGCACTTAGTTTGACCAGTTTAGTCAACATATAATATGTAATTTTGAAGTTTGATTGCGCAAGAGTGCGGGACCAGAAGGAGCAGAAGTTATTTTGGGTGCATTTCAGCTGAAGCTGTTAGCATATGCTAATACAAAGACGCACAACTTGAAACCAAACGATGTATTGGGTAAGTATGACTCCTACGTCTTCTGATCGAAGAACATCAAAGGTAAGGGAATATTTATGTGGTTATTTTGGGTTTCTGTGGACTCCAAACGTAGAGGAGACACTGCTAATATCTGAGCGCCGACTCATAGCATAGACTAGTGAACGAATTCTGTAACGTTAAAAATAAATGTAACACAGCGGTTGTATTAAGAAGAAGTGTATCTTTGTAACTATATGTAGAACATGTATATTTAGTCATGTTTATTGCTTGTTATCTGACGTTATCTGTCCGAGCTATCATAATTTCTCCGGACATTTTGAGTAGCATTTTTGAAATGTCGTCATTGTAAACAGAGATTTATGGATATTAATGGCATATTATTGAAAAAAAAAAAAATGTACTGTGTAACATGTAATATTACTGTCATCTGATGAAGATTTTCAAAAGGTTAGTGAATTATTTATTTTTTAATCCTACTTTTAAATTTTATATTTTCTGGGACAAAATGGCCGCCGCTTGCATTTTGTTTCGGTGGTGGTCTAATATAAATGTGTGCTATGTTTTCGCCGTAAAACATTTTAGAAATCTGACTTGCTGGGTAGATGAACAAGGTGTTTATCTTTCATTTGAGCTATTGGACTTGTGTAGGTGTGGAGGTTAAATATGTCTAAGAATATTTTTCACATTTTGCGTTATGCTAATGAGCTTGAGCCGTAGTCACGATCCCGGATCCGGGATGGGTAGCATCAAGAGGTTAAAATTAAAATAATTTCACTAACCTTTTGAAATCTTCATCAGATGACAGTAACATAACATGTTACACAGTACATTTATGTTTTTTTCAATAATATGCTATATATATCCATAAATCTCTGTTTACAATGACGCCATGTTCAAAAAAATGCTACTCGAATGCCCGGAGAAATGCGATAGCTCCGCCATATGCCGTCAGCTAACATGGAATACACAACATAAACTTAGACTAAATATGCATGTTCTACATATATATAGAAAGATACACTTCTTCTAAATGCAATCGCTGTGTTACATTTATTTTTAACGTTACAGATTTCGTTCACTAGGCTATAATATGAGTCGGCGCTCAGGAATTAGCATTTTGGCTCCTCTACTTCGGAGTCCACAGAAACCCATAATAAACACATAAATATTCCCTTACCTTTGCTGTTCTTCCATCAGAAGACCTGGAAGGGTTTATACTTACCAAAAACAGCTTTAGTTTGGAAGTCTGTGTCTTTCGGTGATCAAACACGACATATTCCGGTTGAAATGCAGCCAAAAAGTCAAGTGGGTGCGCACCAAAACGTCGAAATTACATATTATATGTCGACTAAACTTGTCAAACTATGTTCAGAACACAGCATTAGCATGTTATATAGCTTCACAGCAATTCTCAGGACGATCAGAAACACACGAGTCGTTTAATCAATCTTGGAAGAAAGACATCACCGGAGCAGAATGCGCATGAGAGTAACCTGTTTTCTCGCGTGACCGAAAGGTTTCGGCCCGCCAAAACTCTCGTGAGCGCGCGATTCTCACAATGAGAAGCCCCATTGAAAGCAGACATCGCGCTGAAGAGATAGAAACTGTTCCCAGGACTGTAGGTGCTTGGGAAGGGGGGGGGCAATGACGTCAAAGTTGGGCCAACTTTTATGATGACAAGAGAGAGTTTGGGAGAATGAGTGCCCTGAGAGTTCTGCTTTACATAGAGACATAATTTAAACGATTTTAGAAGCTTTAGAGTGTTTTCTATTCAATAATAATTTTTATATGCATATATTAGCAATTTTTGACAGATTTTCTTTCTGTTTACTATGGGCACGCAATCACCCCAAAGGGGGAGGTAATCAGATGAATTTTGTCCCGTTCCTCCTGACAGAGCTGGTGTAACTGAGTCAGGTTTGTAGGCCTCCTTGCTCACACACGCTTTTTCAGTTCTGCCCATAAATTTTCTATAGGATTGAGGTCAGGGCTTTGTTATGGCCACTCCTATACCTTGACTTTGTGGTCCTTAAGCCATTTTGCCACAACTTTGCTTGTAAGTATGCATGGGGTCGTCATTGACCATTTGGAAGACCCATTTGTGACCAAGCTTTAACTTCCTGACTGACGTCTTGAAGCATCTCCACAACATGATGCTGCCAGCCCCGTGCTTCACGGTTGGGATGGTGTTCTTCAGCTTGGAAGCATCCCCCATTTTCCTCCAAACATAACGATGGTCATTATGGCCAAACATTTCTATTTTTGTTTCATCAGACCAGAGGACAAAAAAAACGATCTTTGTCCCCATGTGCAGTTTCAAATAGTTGTCTGGCTTTTTTATGGTGGTTTTGGAGTAGTGGCTTCTTCCTTGCTGAGCGGCCTTTCAGGTTATGTCAATATAAGACTCGTTTTACTGTGGATATAGATACTTTTGTACCTGTTTCCTCCAGCATCTTCACAAGGTCCTTTGCTGTTCTGGGATTGATTTGCACTTTTTGCACAAAGTACGTTCATCTCTAGGAGACAGAATGTATCTCATTCCTGAGCGGTATGACGGCTGTGTGGTCCCGTGGTGTTTATACTTGCGTATTATTGTTTGTACAGATGAACATGGTACCTTCAGACGTTTGGAAATTGCTCCCAAGTATGAACCAGACTTGTGGAGGTCTACAATTTTTTTTCTGATGTCTTTCCTGATTTCTTTTGATTTTCCCATGATGTCAAGCAAAGAGGCACTGAGTTTGAAGGTAGGTCTTGAAATACATCCACAGGTACACCTCCAATTTACTCAAATGATGTCAATTAGCCTATGAGAAGTTTCTAAAGCCATGACATAATTTTCTGGAATTTTCCAAGCTGTTAAAAGGCACAGTCAACTTAGTGTATGTAAACTTCTGACCCACTGGAATTGTGATACAGTGAAATAATCTGTAAACAATTGTTGGAAAAATGTATTGTGTCATGCACAGAGTAGATGTCCTAACTGACTTGCCAAAACTATAGTTTGTTAACAAGAAATTTGTGGAGTGGTTGAAAAACTAGTTTTAATGACTCCAACCTAAGTGTATGTAAACTTCCGACTTCACCAGTATCTGTGGATGGGAGCTAACCACAAGAAATGTTAGCTAGCTAGAATACTACCAAAGATGTTTTAAATAGCCAAACCCTTTTTTTATATTTAAGTTAAAACACAGTTTTCTCTACAATTTGTGATACTGTTAAGTCTCATGTATTGGCTATATAACTAGCTAGTTGGTTATTAGTTAGGAAAAGGCCAGCAATGCCCATATCTGTGTGTAACGTTAACGTTTACTCAACTGAGTGCACACTGCTATGCCCAGAACTGTCCCCTTGGGTTTCAGGGGCCACAGGCTCCAATCTATTTCTAATTCAATTACATCATTTATTCCACTGCACTGCAGGAGTTTGATAAGGTGCCCATGTTCATGAAGACAGCCCCTGAGGAGATTGACCCCATGAAACACCCGGAGCTGGCTGCTATTCAGTCCATTATACACGACGATGACAGACCACTAGAAGGTATGACAGCCATTACTGTACTTTCTACCCAGTGCTGATGTAGGACCAGCAGTCCAGACCTTAGAATCAAGGGGAATGTTTTTCCTCAGAGCAAGCCGAGAGCTTGAAAGATGAGGGGAACGACTACTTCAAGGAGAACTACAAGAAGGCTATCGTGTCCTATACGGCTGGGCTGAAGAAGAACTGCAGTGACTATAATGTTAATGCCATCCTGCACACTAACCGGGCGGCGGCACACTTCCACCTGGGTACTGTTCTTAGAATCTTTCCATCGTTAGATCTCATGATATTTGTCCAGTACAGTGGTTCCCAACCTTTTTCAGTTACTGTACCACCAACTGAGTTTTGCTCTGCCCAGAGTACATTTTAGTGCATTTTACCAGTAGGCATATGGTCTCGTGACTCTTCTCAAGTACCCCTTGTGGATAGGACAAGTACCTCCAGGGGTCTTAGTACCCCTTGTTGGGAACCACTGGTCTTATAGTCTGTCTGAGTCTTTCAAAGCTTGTTCTGGGATGTTTGTTGCAATCCTTCACTCGCATACTCTTGCCTTGCGGGTAACATGCGTTCTGCACTGAATGATGCTGTCGCTGCAAAGAAGTTTAAAAACCAGACCACCTCAAAGCATTAATCAGAGGTTTGTCTATAGGATAAACATCACATTTGACTTTTCTACTGGAAGACAGTTTGGTGGATCTTTGTAATGGAGTCCATATTTTACATAAACCTATGCTGAAATTGTTGTATTTGTGGTTTAAGAGAGCGGCAGGGAGAGATGCAAGGAAGGCAAAGGTCAAAGAGAAGAAGGAGCACAGTGAGAGAGAGGCCCTACTGGCTGCCATCAAGGTGAGTAGGATGGTAGAAAGTAAAAATCACAAGACTTGCATCGTATCTCATCATTCCTGTATAAGTTGATGTTGATCATCATCGAGGTTAAAACCTCTTGCGTCGACCTGAGACGCAGACGTCCCATCTAGGCATCTGGAAAAGCAAATGCGCTACGCCAAATGCTAATAGCACTCGTTAAAACTCAAACGTTCATCAAAACACACATGTAGGGCACTGAATTAAAGCTACACTCGTTGTGAATCTAGCCAACAAGTCAGATTATTAAAATGCTTTTCGGCGAAAGCATGAGAAGCATGAGAAGCTATTATCTGATAGCATGCAACACCCCGAAATACCTGAAGGCGACGTAAACAAAATAATTAGCGTAGCCGGCGCTACACAAATAGCAGAAATAAAATATAAAACTTTCATTACCTTGGACGAGCTTCTTTGTTGGCACTCCTATATGTCCCATAAACATCACTTTTGGGTCTTTTTTTGGATTAAATCGGTCCATATATACCCAAAATATCCATCTATGGAAACTGTGTGATTCAGAAAAAAAGACCGTTTCAAAACGCTACGTCATTTTTTTAAATTAAAAAAGTCGACGATAAACTTTCACAAAACACTTCGAAATACTTTTGTAATCCAACTTTAGGTATTAGTAAACGTTAATAATCTATCAAATTGATCACGAGGCGATGTGTATTCAATAGCTCCACGTCTTCAAATCATCTTCCAAAATCTCTCTTCCAAACATCCTGTCGGAGACCGGATGGAAAGTGGTCTCTCTTCCTCGTTTGACCAAGGAACAACTCCCAGGCAATTGACAAGACTGGCGACATCGTGTGGAAGCTGTAGGACTTGCAATCTCGGCCCTATTTAATTTCGTGTCCCTTGAACAATACATGCAAGTGGCGCATGGATATTTTTTTCAGTTTTCAGTGATCAGTTTTTCTTGCGCTTTTCGACGAAACAGACGCTCTGTTATAGTCACAGCGGTGATTTAACCAGTTTTAGAAACGTGAGAGTGTTTTCTATCCACACATACTAATCATATCATCATGATGCATATACTATATTCCTGGCATGAGTAGCAGGACGCCGAAATGTTGCGCGATTTTTAACAGAATGTTCGAAAAAGTAGGGGGTAGGATCAACATTAACTTGCCTTGTATTTGCTTTACAGGAGCGTGGTATCCAGTTACTAATGACTCATCAGCGTCCCAAGCGCAGGTCTGACAGTGAGGATGATGGAGGCTCCTGTAGAGCCATGGCAGGGCTGGACCTGGATGGTCTGTGTTCTACCGAGGCCACAGGTGTGAAGGTGTTCCTGGACGAACAGGGAATCATGCACTGGCCAGTTCTCTTCCTGTACCCCGAATACCAACAAACAGACTTCATCTCAGCCTTCAGCGAATCCTCCAGGTATGATCCCCCCTTCGCTCTCTCTAAACAGAAGGTTGGGTTGGTAAGGTCTACATAAAAGCAGACATTACATGTAGGTGTGTTGGTTCTATAAATCATCCAATACTCTACAATCCCAACCCCAACTCAACCCAAATATGACTACAAGTAGTGTCTAAATGAGACCAGCATTACATTGCTAAGTAACAAATTACTCAATAATATGTAACGTAGCATAATGATGAACATGACATTTGCTTTTCAGCTTCCTAGATCACCTGACACTCATGTTTGGAGAGGAACTCCCACCCTGGGACATTAACAGGAAGTACTCTCCCCAAAACCTTCAGGTTAGTATATTTTACTTTGATGTGTTGGTTTCATTCAACAGTTTTTGGGTTATACTGTCTCTGAAATTGTTTCCCTTAGTTGGTTCCAACTATTTTGCCATTCTGAAACCTCTATTCCTTAGCTGTTCTTTGAAGACCATGAGAAAGAGTCATTACATCAAGTCAACCCTGAGAAGCCTCTCATTACAATTCTTCAGCATAAAAGGTACAGAATGTATTTTTTCTCAGTTGTTTGAACTCACTTGTATACTGTGACTTGCTGATTGTTTTCTCACGGCTCTTCCCTGCTTATTTGACAGGTGTTTTATAAAGGCAGGAACTCCCAGCTTCGTCATTCTGGTAAAGGGGTCACCGTTCTGCGAGAAGTTCTTATCAGAAAGGAAAACACAGCTTTTAACACATTCTCTACATCAGTCAACCTAGACCTGTCAATCAAATGAGCAATGAACTCTCTCTTTCACCAGTGAATACACAAATTGAGTTAAATTACATAGAACAAGAGACAGTGTTGCAAGCAGCATCCCCATGGGATTGAGAATGTTGCAATGCTCATTTTATTTTACCTTTAACTAGGCAAGTCAGTTAAGAACAAATTCTTATTTTCAATGACGGCCTAGGAACAGTGGGTTAACTGCCTGTTCAGGGGCAGAACGACAGATTTGTACCTTGTCAGTTCGGGGATTTGAACTTGCAACCTTCCAGTTACTAGCCCAACACTCTAACCACTAGGCTACCCTGCCGCCCCTCATGAGCTTTGCATACTCTACCTAGAGATCAAATTGTATTTTAGAGTGGGCGTAACCTGTCATACAATCTTGTAATATTGTCACTTTAACTAAAAGGCCTTAATGGAATGTACACAAAGTTTCTGGCTGTCGTTTTCTTCTCACTGTCACAACAACATGTAGTTGCACGTGCGCTTGTCAAACTTCAGTAGCAGTACGAACCAATAAACTGTCTGTCCTTGAAAATACTGTTATTGTTTTTTCCCCTTTACGTGATTACACAGAGAGGGGTAATAATCGAGTTTAATTGTCATGGGAAGATTTATTTATAGGTCTGTAAAAACCCCTGGGACAGATTAAATCAATAAACCATTGAATCGCCCAGCATTATCGTTGAGTCAAAATTAGCTGTGTGATTATCACCATTGTCGGGTATGGTTCATCACTAAAGTATTAAGTGTGTCCTCATTGCTTACTGAATGAATCAGATGTAATCAGCAGTTTGTCTTATAACTCCTTGAATGACTGAGTCATATTCAGTTTGTGGGTTGATTCAAGTAAGACAAAATAGATAGAAACAGGGGTTCCTGAAGAATATGAACATGGCATGTTTAGTGCAAAGTCTTTTGACACAAGCCAAAATCTTCATTGGAACAAGGAAACGGTAAAACGGCTCTCTCTTCTTGCAAGACTGGGAACACTTTAGAAAAGGAACCTGTCAGTTCCAATCAACGTTTGATCTTTGGTTCTCCATCGACATAGCTCCCACTTCCCAGGGACAGAGGCTAGACTTAGCCAGAGGTCTCTTCCTAGCCGTCCGGTTAGACTGCACTGTCACCTCCGGTGTAGGCCCTGCACAGGCTCTTCAGCTCAGGCCTGCACTTCATTCTCTGGGTACCTCTCCTGGGCCCTCTGTACCCACACCTCCAACTGACTGATGGCTGGTCCAGGGTTGGGGCCGCTCTGGGTGAACAGTCCCAGCAGGGACTTCAGAAGGCACCGTCAAGCCGCGGTGTCCCTGCTCCCAGGCCGCTCCAGCTCTAGTGCCCTCTTTAAGCAGTCAGCTGCATTCTGCTCATCGTCCAGGGTTGGGGCCGCTCTGGGAGACAGCACCCCCTGGTGCAGGAGACAGCACCCCCTGGTGGAGGTTTGGGAGGCTGTCCCCCAGGTCACACTACAGGGCCTTGACAGAGACACCAGGGCTCTGTTCAACGCCACCTCATCCACCATTCGGCTCTCCTGGAGGACACCCACACCCATGTAGTAATACACCTGGTAAGATACACACAGATTTGTTATACTTGTGTGGTGATGTACCTGTAGTAACACCTGCATTCATTCATGTTTGCCTATCGGAAACACAGTGAAACATTGTTTCACTAGACATTCTGTTTTTCCACCCACACACCGTATTTCTACACACCCGATGTGACAGCTGTCGTAGTGCTTGCAGTGTGTTGTCAAACAGCAGAAAGCCGGCAGAACAATCCCCACTCACCTGTCCCATCTCCAGGTGTGTGTAAACGGGTGAAAACTAAGCACCTTCTCCAAGTCCACCTTGGACTTATGTCTGTCAGGGAGCCCTCCCTGACCCTGTTTATCTCTCTCCAGGTCCCTCATATACAGTGGGGCAAAAAAGTATTTAATCAGCCACCAATTGTGCAAGTTCTCCCACTTAAAAAGATGAGAGGCCTGTAATTTTCATCATAGGTACACTTCAACTATGAAAGACAAAATGAGAAAAAAAATCCAGAAAATCACATTGTAGGATTTTTTATGAATTTATTTGCAAATTATGGTGGAAAATAAGTATTTGGTCACCTACAAACAAGCAAGATTTCTGGCTCTCACAGACCTGTAACTTCTTCTTTAAGAAGCTCCTCTGTCCTCCACTCGTTACCTGTATTAATGGCACCTGTTTGAACTTGTTATCAGTATAAAAGACACCTGTCCACAACCTCAAACAGTCACACTCCAAACTCCACTATGGCCAAGACCAAAGAGCTGTCAAAGGACACCAGAAACAAAATTGTAGACCTGCACCAGGCTGGGAAGACTGAATCTGCAATAGGTAAGCAGCTTGGTTTGAAGAAATCAACTGTGGGAGCAATTATTAGGAAATGGAAGACATACAAGACCACTGATCTCCCTCGATCTGGGGCTCCACGCAAGATCTCACCCCGTGGGGTCAAAATGATCACAAGAATGGTGAGCAAAAATCCCAGAACCACACGGGGGAACCTAGTGAATGGCCTGCAGAGAGCTGGGACCAAAGTAACAAAGCCTACCATCAGTAACACACTACGCCGCCAGGGACTCAAATCCTGCAGTGCCAGACATGTCCCCCTGCTTAAGCCAGTACATGTCCAGGCCCGTCTGAAGTTTGCTTGAGAGCATTTGGATGATCCAGAAGAAGATTGGGAGATTGTCATATGGTCAGATGAAACCAAATTAGATCTTTTTGGTAAAAACTCAACTCGTTGTGTTTGGAGGACGAAGAATGCTGAGTTGCATCCAAAGAACACCATTCCTACTGTGAAGCATGGGGATGGAAACATCATGCTTTGGGGCTGTTTTTCTGCAAAGGGACCAGGACGACTCATCCGTGTAAAGGAAAGAATGAATGGGGCCATGTATCGTGAGATTTTGAGTGAAAACCTTCCATCAGCAAGGGCATTGAAGATGAAACGTGGCTGGGTCTTTCAGCATGACAATGATCCCAAACACACCGCCCGGGCAACGAAGGAGTGGCTTCGTAAGAAGAATTTCAAGGTGCTGGAGTGGCCTAGCCAGTCTCCGGATCTCAACCCCATAGAAAATCTTTGGAGGGAGTTGAAAGTCCGTGTTGCCCAGCAACAGCCCCAAACATCACTGCTCTAGAGGAGATCTGCATGGAGGAATGGGCCAAAATACCAGCAACAGTGTGTGAAAACCTTGTGAAGACTTACAGAATGTTTGACCTCTGTCATTGACCACAAAGGGTATATAACAAAGTATTGAGAAACTTTTGTTATTGACCAAATACTGATTTTCCACCATAATTTGCAAATAAATTCATAAAAAATCCTACAATGTGATTTTGTGGATTTTTGTTTCTTGTCATTTTGTCTGTCATAGTTGGTGTACCTATGATGAAAATTACAGGCATCTCATCTTTTTAAGTGGGAGAACTTGCACAATTGGTGGCTGACTAAATACTTTTTTGCCCCACGGTATGCCATCGTGTATACTCTCAGATCAACATATGTCCTTTTCTGTACATTTTGTGTGTATCCTGTGATTGTCATGCATCTCTCCCTGAGAGTGTCATGTTCTCTTGGCTTAGATGAACTATTTGGTTTAGTGACATTGACATTAGTGAAGTGGCATTGCTTTGGAATAACAATAGTGTCAAGTGTATTAAACTAAGTTGAACATTGTGCTTAGACGTGTTAGGGTTACTGCTGTAGGCCTACTGTACCTTGGTGCGGGTTCAGTAGACCTGCCAGTTGAGTTCAGGGTCAGGCAGCAAGTTGAGAGCCATGTTACAGATCCCCGTGGACGTCTTTTGTTTCCTCAGCAGATAGAGAACCTTGGCCAGCCTGTTCAGGATGAACACATTGTCCGTGGCTAGTTTTATGCCCTGCAGTCAAACAGTCAATAATACGTTCTCTTTTACATTAACTTCAATAATGACCGGGGATGCTCTCTTGTAAAACCTGGCAGGTGCGTAAAAACCTACGAGACGCAACTAGAGGTTATGGAAAGTTTTCAACCCCACACAAGGGTGACTAGAATATAACCCCTCTCAGAAGCTGGCGCCAAGTCTATAGCCCTTTATATTTGTTCAGGAAGCAGGCAGATAAATGAGCTCTTATTTCAGCTAAGCATTATACAAATGTGTCATGAGGCTTTACTGCTGTGGCTTTACTGCTTGTTCTAGTGCTCGGTAACCACTCACGGTTAGGGCTGTGGGGGAAAGGGGGAGGCAGGTAGGAATATACTGAATGATGAATCCATACACTTAGACACATCACTCATCTTGTGGGTTCAGATAAAGAGTGAACGAGAGAGCAATAATCATTTATAAATGTTTTCCTTTCCTATACTGAACAAAAAATATAAATGCAACATGCAACAATTTCAATGATTTTATTGAGTTACAGTTACATATGAGGAAATCAGGCAATTGAATTGAATTCATTATGCCCTAATCTATGGGTTTCACATGGCTGGGAATACAGATATGCATCTGTTGGTCATAGATACCTTTAAAAAAAAAAGAAAAAAAAAAGGTCTGCACAATAGGCCTCAGGATCTCGTCACGATATTTCTGTGCATTCAAATTTCCATTGATAAAATGCAATTGTGTTGTCCGTCGCTTATTCCTGCCCATACCATAACCCCCCCGCCATCATGGGGCACTCTGTTCACATTAGCAAACCACTCGCCCACATGATGCCATACAAGTGGTCTGCTTTTGTGAGGCCAGTTGGACATACTGCCAAATTCTCTAAACTACATTGGAGGTGGCTTATGGTAGAGAAATTAACATTACATTTGCTGGCACCAGCTCTGGTGGACATTCCTGCAGTCAGCATGCCAATTGCACACTCCCTTAACTTGAGACATCTGTGGCATTGTGTTGTGTGACAAAACTACGCATTTTAGAGTGGCCTTTATTGTCCTCAGCACAAGGTGCACCTGTGTAATGATCTTTTTTAGTCAGCTTCTTGATATGCCACATCTGTCAGGTGGATGGATTATCTTGGCAATGGAGAAATGCTCACTAACAGGGATGTAAACAAATTTGTGCACCACATTTGAGAGAAATAAGCTTTTATGTGCATATGGAAAATGTCTGGGATCTTTTATTTCAGCTCATGTAACATGGGACCAACACTTTACATGTTGCGTTTATATTTCTGTTCAGTATACAGTATATGCATACCTTTCTGATATGTTTTCTCTGACTTCAGGGTCTCTGTGAGCAGCTTCAGTCCTTTATTGTAGTGAGACTGTCTGGAATCCTTGTCCTTTTCAATATCTAGTCTACAAGGAAAGATTGATTTGCTTTACATTGTTCTTACACATTAACTTGTGATATTATCGACTTTGAAGCATTCAGGACTCAAGACACAATTTCACTTATAGATTGTTGCCATTTTGAAATACCATCTCTTTTCTTCTGTGATATATGAATATCATATTATAGGGATGGGCATAGATAGGCCTGCCCTACCAGGCATCAGGCCGCAAAAAGCCTGGACTCTGCTTGAGTCGCCTCACCATAAGCTGGGACACCTTCTCTATGCACACCCCTGAATCCAGCATTCTCTGGTGCTCATGAAGGCCTCCTTGGCCTATTCCAGGTGGTTCAAATGGATGTCCAGGAGACCCAGGAGGTTACGGACACAATAATGGAGGTACCTGTAATGTTGTGTATTAATCATCGTACCAACTGAGGTACTTCATCATTCCAGTTCCATGTTTACTCCAGCACTACTTGAGGTAGTGAACAACAACATATGCGTACACCTATGCTTTTAGGGAAGTTCAATGAACAATATCAGACATCCCAACCTCCATTCTTAACCATAAGATTGTATGTTTACAGTACCCAGACTCTGCCTCGAGCTCTGCCCCCAGGGAGTCCACCTTCAACTGGGTATCCCTCCTCCGCAGCTCCCCCAGCCCACTGGGGTCACAGTTCAGGTTGAGGTCCAGGTGGAAGTGGCCTGGGATGTACTCCATGCCCTTGGTGAGGGACTTTATGTCCTCCTGTGTGTTGGCTTCCTCCATGGCTTCCTCCTATTTATTTATTTATTTAATATTTAACCAGGTATTTCATTGAGAATGGACTTCTGTCCCCTTACACTACTTCAAACTGGCAGAGTCAACTGACTGGCTGTCTTCTTCCCCCAGGGACAGACATGAAATACAGATTGGGTTAGGGACTAGGGAGGGCCTGGGAGGGGAAGGAATAAGGAATGGCATGCAGTTCTGTACTGTCTATCTCATACCTCACTCATTGGAATAGGACATATTTCAGATGCTTATGTATATATATATATATATACTATAACTCTGCCAGTTTAAGTGTTCCCTTCATTTTTTTGAGCAGTGTATGTGTATGTGTGGTTGTATGTAAGAGAGAGAATTTTCATGATTTCTTCATGATTTCATTAAGTGCATGAGAGTTATAGTTTGTAGTGTGATTTCCTTTACGGTCCATATTTAAAACTGTTAATCTCCCACCATAATAATAGTCTTGTGTTGCTTGTAGGTTTGATAAATAATTATATACATTTTCAAAGAAGCGTGGATCATCATTATTTGGACCGTGTAAGTTCGTAAGCCATATCTGTTTATAGTCCAATAACATATTTAAAATCATCCATCTACCTTGACGATCTGTTTGGACAATTTGGATCAAAATTACTGTTCATTAATATCATCACCCCTTTTGAATTTCTTTGCCCATGGCAAATTATAACAGGCTATACTTATTTCACCATTTATCATAATGAAATACAAGTTTAAAATCTATTTATCATCATATACACTACCATTCAAAAGTTTGGGGTCACTTAGAAATGTCCTTGTTTTTGAAAGAAAAGCAATTTTGTTTTGTCCATTAAAATAACATCAAATTCATCAGAAATACAGTGTAGACAATGTTGTAAATGACTATTGTAGCTGGCAGATTTTTTTCATGGAATATCTACATAGGCGTACAGAGGTCCATTATCAGCAACCATCACTCCTGTGTTCCAATGGCACGTTGTGTTAGCCTTTTAAAATGATACACTTGGATTGGCTAACTGATCATTAGAAAATCTTTTTGCAATTACGTTAGCACAGCTGAAAACTGTTCTGATTAAAGAAGCAATAAAACTGGCCTTCTTTATGTAAGCGATGTGAAATGGCTAGCTAGTTAGCGGGGTGCACGCTAATAGTGTTTCAATCGGTGACATCACTTGCTCTGAGACCTTGAAGTAGTTGTTCCCCTTGCTCTGCAAGGGCCGTGGCTTTTGTGGGACGATGGGTAACGATGCTTCGTGGGAGGCAGTTGTAGATGTGTGCAGAGGGTCCCTGGTTCGGTGCGAGGAGAGGGACGGAAGCTATACTGTTACATTTAGACTAGTTGAGTATCTGGAGCATCAGCATTTGTGGGTTCGATTACAGGCTCAAAATGGCCAGAAATAAATAACTTTCTTCTGAAACTCGTCAGTATTTGTTTTTTGAAATTTAGGCTATTCCCATGCAAAAAGTGCCAAGAAACTGAAGATCTCGTACAACGCTGTGTATTACTCCCTTCACAGAACAGCGCAAACTGGCTCTTACCAGAATAGAAAGAGTGGGAGGCCCCGGTGCACAACTGATGAAGAGGCCAAGTACATTAGTGTCTAGTTTGAGAAAAAGACACCTCAAACACCTGTCTCAACGTCAACAGTGAAGAGGCGACTCCGGGATGCTGGCCTTCTAGGCAGAGTTCCTCTGTCCAGTGTCTGTGTTCTTTTGCCCATCTTAATCTTTTATTTTTATTGGCCAGTCTGAGATATGGCTTTTTCTTTGTAACTCTGCCTAGAAGGCCAGCATCCTGGAGTCGCCTCTTCACTGTTGACGTTGAGACTGGTTTCTGTTTCTGGCCATTTTGAGCCTGTAATTGAACCCACAAATGCTGATGGTGCAGATACTCAACTAGTCTAAAGAAGGACAGTTTTATTGCATCTTTAATCAGTACAACATTTTTCAGCTGGCTAACATAATTGCAGAAGGGTTTTCTAATGATCAATTAGCCTTTTAAAATGCTAATCTTTTGGATTAGCTAATACAACGTGCCATTGGAACATAGGAGTGATGGTTGCTGATAATGGGCCTCTGTACGCCTATGTAGATATTCCATTAAAAAATCAGCTGTTTCCAGCTACAATAGTCATTTACAACATTAACAATGTCTACACTGTATTTATGATCAATTTGATGTTATTTTAATGGACAAAAAATGTGCTTTTTTTTAAAAAAACAAGGACATTTCTAAATGACCCCAAACTCTTGAACGGCAGTGTATGTTTGTAAACTCACCTTTTTAAAAGTACCATAGTGATTGAGTGTCCATATACCATGATATTTGCATTGCTACTAAGTTAAACTCCAATTGGTCCAAACTATTCCACCTCACCCCGAGTTGGGTTGTCATCCCAGCACCGGCAGACTACACGGGACCCATCCTTTGAAAAGAGCACACAGCTAGTGCCACCCACAGAATAGAAGCAGATCAGCTGCCAAAAGCATTTCCATCGCCCTCATTTAACAATTAATATTTGTAATAACGTAGGTAGTTTATGCAAAGGATTGATACCACTTACCAGTATTGCCGTTCCAAAAATTACATTTTGGCAAGCAATTATTATTTTAGCGAAAAATTGTTGTGATTCATCCTATACTGTTCTAAACATATTTACTCCCTAGCAACAGTTGTGGGATGCACACACACACACACACACACACACACACACACACACACACACACACACACACACACACACACACACACACACACACACATACATACACAAACACTCATACACACTCAACCCCTTTCCTCCACAAACAACCATACACTTCAGATGCTCAACAGTTGTTCCATCCCAGAGCCCAACTCAAGAAAGGCCTAGATTTACGACTGCATATACAGTTGCAGCTGTATGAGAAGGCATGAGAGTCTTGGCAAAGAGCCCTTCGACTTGGCACGTACACTGAGATCAAGAACAATGTGCAGATCCTCCAACTGTCAATAAACATGATAATCTCTCTCTCTCAACACTGATGATATTTTTTTGTTGTATTACGATCTGTCCAGTATAGATTAGGAGTTTTTTTCCTTCTTCTTATGATACCACCAGTTGTTTTCTCAACCATTTATGTGAGAGTCCTCTTCTCACCACCAGAGGGTGAACATGCATTAATATACTGTGTGACAAACTCAGATTGACTGTGTTCTGTGTTGACACAACACTGTTGACGTAAAACTGAAACATCTGACTATAGCGATGAATTAATGTCAAAAGTGATAAAATAGTTTAGATTATATTTTGGAAGTTCTCTTTTATCCTTTAATTGCTTCAAGAGCAGGAATTGTGATCTTTGCGAACCCTTTGAGACAATAGTACAATTTGTAATAGTACCATTTCTAAGAGGCCAAGGTTGTAAAGTGTGTTAACAGACATCACATCGGAGCCCTTTCTCTCCTGGTCAGACATTTTATCTTTCGTCAGACTCCCTCCACCTCTACCGCCAAATGGTTATGCTCACCTCAGCTGGAAAATCTGAGTCTATTGTGTTTTTTTCCCCATCTTATTTTTGCCTTCCCTTTTCTGTTCTTTTTCCCTCCATAAATGACTTTAACAGGAGGGAACCCACCATTGTGCTGTCTGCAGCTGCTTGGTGACGTCATCAGCCCAGAACAAGGACCAGGGAGAACACCAAGGTGAGTGTTGACAGAGAGAAAATCTCAATTGCATGCTCACGTCCTCTCTCTCTCCTCGGCCTCCATCTCAAAACCCATTTGGGATGAGAAAGTCAAAGTCCCCTCCAATGGTTTTGACAAGGAGGCGAGGAGAGAGGACGCAAGGAGTATGCAATTGAGATTCAGAGAGGATGAGCGGAAGGAGGAAGAGAAGGAAGAGGGATAGAAGGGATGGGGAAGGATGGGAACACACGTCCCACTGGGCACAGAAGTCAATTCGACGTCTATTCCACATTGCTTCAATGCCATTTCTTTGAAATTACGTGGAAATAACGTTGATTCAACCAGTGTTTGCCCAGAGGCATTTGTGCATGAAGTCATTCTGAAGTCAGTTTGATCCTTAGTCTGTCATGTAACTGTAGTCAGGATTTCATGGGGATCGTTTGTGTACTGTAGCGATCTGCTGTAATTTACCTGTTATTAGTCTGTTGAACAGATGTGCATGAAGTCATTTCTGTTCCTTACTTAGTCGTGTAATCTGACAGTCAGAGTTTTCTTGGGTTTCTAAATGTATGTCTGTGTTGTAAAACCTCAAAGGTACAGCTTTTTTGGTGGGCAGATTTGTAACTGTGACGGTGTGGGGTTGAATTGTACACTTTTACATGTTCTAATTTCTTTGTACTTTCCATCGTATTCACCCGTCCTCGAGTGCCAGTGCAATTACTAAAATTGCACATTATAGTTTTTGAGTCATCAGTACAGTTTTAACATTAGATTTTATACTTCATCAGCCCCAAAGAGGCCTCCTACAAACCGAGACAAATGGGAATGGCAGAGGATAGGAGAGATGGTAACCCAGAATTTTCCATACTCTGTCCTCGGTATCCCAACGGTTGTACGTTTTGGTTTTTGCCCTAGCACTACACAGCTGGTTGAAATGATCAAAGCTTGATGATTTTGATTATTTCAATCACCTGCGTAGTGCTAAGGCAATAACCAAACCGTCCACCCATTGGGGTCCCGAGGACCGAGTTTGGGAGACCCTGTGTTGACCCCTAATAATCCCAAGAGACTTTCCCAGTATTGGAGGATTATGACGTGTGTCCAACATACTGTAAATGTTAATGACCGATGTTGGGAAACTAAGCCCCAGTTAGCCCAGTTATCAATCGTAACTAGGTCTGTCCTGACACACACACACGGAGCTCTCCAGAGGTACTGGCTGACTGCAGATTACAGATCTAAAGATCTCTCTAGTGCCAACTGGCTCACTGCCTGTTCGTGGACTGGACCTTTAAGTATGGGACTACCTAAACTTGTCCATTAAGAAAGGCTTGTTATCACTTTCCATTGCAAAACATTTTGCTATGGTGTGCTCTAATGAATATGACTATGTTGAGGAATAGGCACTAAACTGCCTAAACACCTCACCCACAAAATGTTGGGCAGTGGGTGTTGTAGGAAGATATGTAGCTATAGCTAGTGGCATGAAGTCATCTGGCCAGCAGCTGTGTGTGTGTGTGTGTGTGTGTGTGCACAAATACTGCACATTTGTGGGTGTAGCCCATTTGTGTGAGTGCACACATTCTTGTGATTGAGAGATGTGATTTGATGGTACGATTTAGTATGGCATATCAGATGGTGAAGAGAAAGATAAACCAGATGAATGACTGAGTCAGTCTTAAATTACATTGAAATACTGTATGTCCCACTAGATTAGACCCAATCACCCTCTCTCCCACACTGTATCAAATTGCTGTACATTTTCAGCAAAACAATTAGTTAGCTACTGTAATTTGCTTGTTAACATATTTTGAGGTGTGCCTTGTAAATGGCTAGCTACAGTGCCTTGCGAAAGTATTCGGCCCCCTTGAACTTTGCGACCTTTTGCCACATTTCAGGCTTCAAACATGAAGATATAAAACTGTATTTTTTTGTGAAGAATCAACAACAAGTGGGACACAATCATGAAGTGGAACGACATTTATTGGATATTTCAAACTTTTTTAACAAATCAAAAACTGAAAAATTGGGCGTGCTAAATTATTAATGATCATCAGCATAGCTGTACAAACCTAGCTCTTACAAAGCTGGTTAGAAGGATTCAATACACATTGAAGATAAGAGGATCAAATGGGAAAAAAACACACTAAACTTTTGCACACTAAACTTAGTCAATGACTATGGATTTAAGGAGGGGTGGTTCTGCTCTCTCCTTTCCTTGCGATGTGGCGGAATAGGTCACTGGTAACTTGGCCAAGTACTTGCTATAGAGGTCATTGACATGTTTCAAGAACTGTAAGGAAAGAAACAAATCATGATTAACCATTACCTGAGGTCTTCACTAAGTCAGACTTAGCATAGCAAGGACATTGACTATGTTGCCCCTCAGCAATCTGGCAGTCAGGCTGACATTCGGAGAGATATAGACAGCAAAATACAGACTATTTACATTTCTTAGTCAGCAGGCTGGATAACTACTGTACTCCCATTTGTTCCCTCCTCCAATCTTCCATCCAAGCTAGAAGATCCCTGAAAAAAAAAGATTTGAAATTTTAAAAAGCAGTTGAGAGTTGTAATGTTAGAATTAATGTTGAATGAATGTTGGTGGGGAGCAGAGACAGGCAAAATGTATTGGATTGTCAAATACAAAATACACAAATATAAGGATCCAACCATCTCTCTCTCTCGCTTGCTCATTTACACACAAAACTAATAAATCAATCAATTGAATCAATGTTTCTCTCTCTCCATCCAGCCATCTTTCTCTCTCACACACACACACACACACTTACTGTCATTAACTAAACAGATATCAACATTTCAAAACGTTAGCTAGCTAGCTACAACAGGTAAAATTGAAAACGTATGTCCATGGAGAATTAGCCAGTGAGCTAACGTTAGCTAGATAAAATTAGCCCCCCCCCAAAATTCCTTGACGTTCTTCTCCCCAACAAAAAACCACCTTACTTACAAAAGTAAAACATGCAGGATGAATCTTTTCGAAGTTTAGAGAAATTGTCATTGTTTTCCAGCACTGTTGTTGTGTAGACTACTGGGCGCTCTGTCCAAACTGTTGTATGGTATTTTGACCAGTGCACTTGAACAAGCAGGCTGCCTGCACACAGATCTTATTGCTCTGTGTTTTCAATCCAAGTTTTAGCTGGAGCTGATATGCCTACCTCTTTATTTAGCTACTGAAATAAAAATACAATTACTACACACATTATGTTAGTTGCTTAAAGGCTTTAAGGGAAAATATACTGGTAATATTTTCACTGTAAAATTCAGGTGTAATAATTTTTGAATAATTATTGATGGAAATACATGTGATGAAAAATTGGGGTTTGTAAAACCTGATGGACTGTAATAGACTATTATAATAAATTACATACTGAAGGCCTACGTGGTATTTGTCAAATTCTCAAAACAAATTGAGTTAGTCATAGTAGAACATCAAACAAGCATTCAGTAGAACAGAAGAAAATGTGCAGCACAATAAACAGTGCAATTTACTAACACAGACGAATGATTACCATTAGAAGCAAACACACACAGCAAGCTACCAGATACCATTAACTAAACAACCATTATTTCATTGTACTGCAGTTTTATTTTGGATGATATTCTTACATTTTGGTAGCCTAGAACAAATGTTATGGAAGTGAATGTGCACTTTGCAATGGGGTGGACTGCAACAATGAAAAACACTGCCATAGCCTGTAGTAAAAGCAAAAGCATTTATAGCATCGGAGACACTCTAAATTAGGGACTATCTCTGATCTCTATAGGACCTCAGACTGTCACAGATTTGAGCTTTTATTGACCTAGCAAATTCGATGACTTGGAGGTGAAATAGATCAAATTCATTTATTTTTTTGAAATTGGTATTTCATCACCTGCCAAATAAAAACCTCAAATGGCCCTACTCCTGAAAAAGTTAAACAGCCAGACAGGGCCAGCTCTAGCCTTTAGAGGGCCCTAAGTGAGATTTGGTTGGCGGGGCCATGCCAAATAGTGTCCCCCTCTAAGTCACAATGGGATTCAATGAGTTCTAGCTTATGTTGCTAGAACTTGCAACATTCTGACCGGATTACGTAATGAACCAAACTGTCCGTTGCTATGCTGGTTGCTTGGCTCTATTTTACCTCATGGCGGTTGCGAAGGAAGGAGAATGAGGGCAGTTTTAGATCTATTTCACCCCATAAACGCTTGCTCAGTCCACACAAAATTATTACCTCAGAATTGCTCTCCAAGGACGGTGTTTTTGACAGTGACAACCTGCCTACTACCTGCTGCTTCAGAGGGCCGAAACAACTGAAAATATAACACTTTCTTTACCATTTGGGCAGACTTGATACATTTTGAACAGAAATACAATGGTTCATTGGTTCAGTCGGAAACTTTGCACATACATTGCTGCCATCTAGTGGCCAAAATATAACTTGTGCCTAAACTGAAATAATACATTGGCTTTTCTCTTGCATTTCAAAAGTTGATGGAACAAAAAAAAAACGCATTATCTTTTACCAGATCTAATGTGTTATATTCTCATACATTAATTTCACATTTCCACAAACTTCAAAGTGTTTCCTTTCAAATGGTATCAAGAATATACATATCCTTGCTTCAGGTCCTGAGCTACAGGCAGTTAGATTTGGGAATGTCATTTTATGTGAAAATTGAAAAAAAGGGTACGGTCCTTAAGAGGTTTTAAAGGCCAGTACCCTGTCTAGCCTGCCAGAAGTTTGAGAGGGTAAAGACTGGCTGAAGCCCATCAAAGTTGTTTCACCATGGCACATGATCGGTAAGTGTCCACATTAAAATGTTGTAGTGGTTTCTTTATTTGACCACAGCAGAGTTCAATATTATAGAATGTGTGTGTGTGTGTGTCAGTATCCGTACACACATGAAAATCTGCATACTATATGACACAGATACGGGTAAGAATAAAGTAATCTCTCTAACGCTGGAACAAGGTACGGATGTTATGTTATTCTGTCACCAATGGTTTTGTTTTATTTATTTTTTACAATTAGTTTTTCCATGGTACATAATCAGACATATTTCAATATCTTACATTGTTTATAAATATCACTTTTCTACCCCCTCCTCCAGATTTGGTGAATGGACCAACCAGACCCTCAAGACTGCCAATGGCAAGTCCCTTGATTGGTTCCAAGAAGGGTGGGAGAACTACCTGAAGGTAATTCTTTTTGCACACAACAGCAGAATCCATGCCGAGTACGGACGGGAGCCGCAGCTGTTGACCGAGGCAAAAAAAATGTGGTAGTATATACAATTATTGCATATACTGTAGTCTTTCAAATTTGTGATTGACTTAGTGTTTGTCTATTGCTATTTTTGTATAACGTACTTTCAGATCACTGAAACCCCACCTGATGTGGTGGAAGTTGTCAAACCAGATCAGAACACGTTCGAGTACTACCTTCAGGCACGGACTGAGAAGGATGTGGAGGTTTTTGACCAGGTAAAAATGATTGCCCGCTGTTCATTTATTTTCTTGCCCTCCAAGAGATATGTAAGAAATGTATTTGTAACATGAAATATAATTGCATGTATTCCTGTCATCAATCAAGTTGAGACTGAACATGGACAAGGCGCAGGAGAAACAGAAGGGGAGTTACCGGAGCAGAATCAAGAAGGGGACCAAGTGCTACGACATCCGAGCGAATTACTTGGTTTGGAAGAAGGATGAAAGGAAGGCGAGACCCGGGAAATCTCGCTGCTTTTTCTCTCCTAGCTGAGGTCACCATCTGTTAAAATGAATATAAAAAAATCTTGATAATAACTATATGCATTTGCACACAAAATAACCTGAAGCTAGTTTCAGTTTCATTGTCATTAACACTGATATTTTTCTTTGTCTTCCTAGGGTTACCTCGGTGGAAGCCAACAATCTTCTACAGTTGGAGCAGTTGGACGGTCGACCACTGGAAGCACTGACGCCCTACACTTCGGTGAAGCCCAATAGACAAAGTATGTTAAGCTTTGGTTGACATTTGAGAAAGTATACCTCTTCAATTTACTTCTCCAAATGACTTTAGGACCATCGACTATCCGAGCCCCCCAGGAGGTAACCCATCCACCAGAACCAGTGAGTTTGGATCAGTCTGATTCTCTGTGATCTGAGTCAGAGGGGGACCAGCTTGAGGTAGGCTATACCTTCCAAATGTGTTGAAAAGTACATATCTCCCATTTATAACACGGCACTAATCCATCAAATTTTCTCACAGTAAAGTGTAACCTGTGTGTTTCCTTGTTTACGTCTCTGTCTCCTACCCTGTTCCCTTTAACTCTGCTCCTGTTCTCCATGAGCTAGGGGTTCTGCCCAACACCCAGACGTGGATCCACCTGATGTCCTCCATTACCAACCACCCTCCAACTTTCATTACATCATGTACAGCTACTGTTGTCATTATCTGCTAAGTAAGAGCAAGAAAACTATCATACTGGGCACATAAAATTTGAGAAACACAGATTATCTAAAAACACTAGCACTGCAAACACTCAGAGCAAAGAGAGCAGCCGCGCCTGGACTCCCTGCAGTCTCCCTCTTCAAGTCCCCCTTCTGAGACTGGCTGCCTGTTGAGAACAAGTGACAGGCAGAACCTCCCACCCACACAGCACCCACCTCTTTATTCCACACACCAGAATTAAGTATTTTAGTCTATGATTGCCATGTGAGTGCACAGCAAATCTGTGAAAAAATATTAATGACACAACTGCACCAAAAACGATCAAAGTTTATGTATTTCAAATCTTAAATATTGTCAGGTTGGTTTCTCAGCTATTTCATAAGGTGTTCATTATTGTAAGTTGTATGGTATCCTTTGATGGTATTTATTTGTTCCACATTATTCATTGTTGTATCCTAGGACCTACAATAGATACATATATATTCAACCACAAGGTTCATACTAATGAGATATGCCAGACAGAAAAAAAATGATCATAATAGAGGACAACTGAATTTATATTATTTCAGTGTAGATAAGGGAAGGATAGGTTCGAATTAAAACATGGCCGCCAGACATGGATTTCATGTTGTAAGGTTCACAAGGTACTCCAAAGTTGTTCGAATTAATGTTTCCATTTTATTAGCTTAACAAAACTTGTTCAACAGCGAAATTGTCGCAGAAATCAGCCTTGTTTGCATAGTGACGATGAAAAGATCGTCATTTAGACTGAAATGATCTCCAAAATTTGAATCATTAGGTCATCCCACCGTTGATATAGCAATGGACGCTAACAGTTTATCGAAATCCATTGTGACGTAGAGGGGGCACTATTTGGCCTGGGGACATTATTTGGCATGACAGGCCCCCCACATCGCTACAAAACATTTTACTGGCCCCCATCTTGACAGTGGAGAGAGAATGTCATGTTTTAAAATACATTTCCTGCAATTCTACACATTTTGCCATGGGGCGTAGAGAATGTTGCAGTTTTAAAGGTCCAGTGCAGTCAAACTTGATTTTCTTGCATTTTAAATTTATTTCCACACTGAGGTTAGAATAATACTGCGCCACTCAGGAGGCCCCATCCACAAAGTTTTTAATGCTTATCAATTTGCCTTGCATAAAGTATCAAAATACTAAAATACTACTTAAACAGGACTCTTAATTTTTTATAGTTTTTATTTGATCACGAAAACAATGAGGAAAATATGGAAAAATAAATAAATAATGAAATGTTAATTATATAAAGCAGCCCTTGTAATCATCTGCCAGAGAGTAGCCACAATCGGCTCGAGGCTCAAGTAATACATTTGGGCCAGATAACTCACATCGGAATCGTCCCGAGCCCCTAGTAATACATCTGGGCCAGATAACTTACACCAGAATCATTCCGAGCTCATTCCCCGCATCCTAGCCGTAGGTAATACTGCCAAGGGTGGACAAGACTCGGGCCACATGACGTCGGCCGAGTGCCCTGACTCTCAGCCGGAATCGGCCCAGATCCACTGTGCTAGCTGGGTTCAGATCGACGGAGAGACCTAAGGTTAGCTAGTTCGCTACAAAGTCCAGATGGTAATTCTAGTAATTAAATGTATTTAAGGTAGCTAGCTAGGTAATTTGAAAAATTCTAAACAAGAATATACATAAGAAATACAGGATATCAAACTAAAAAGGCTATAATATCTACTTGACAGGTTACTGCATGGTGAAATATGCGACAGGATGTGTAGTTCTGTATGATAGCCACATTAGTGGCTCATTAGTGTTTCATTTTTGTGGGACAATTACAGACAAATATATTGATATAAGTTATCTTGTCCAAGAGAGCTTTGCACGGTTATCAATACATCACTCCAGGGTAAGCCTACACGAAACACAGACCTTATATGAAGTAGTTAAAAACCTCATACGCAAAAAAATGAATGGTGAAAAAACAATTGGAACTACTTCTGAGTTTTACCGCTAGGTTTTATGGGTATTATGACTCATACTGTGGTACTCAATAAAGATGTTTTACAGTAGGCTACTTATGGCAGCTAAGTTGTGCGCTCCCTTCTCTCTGCGGCTGTCAATGTCATCATGCAGGTGGAATCTGGACTCCTGGATTCAGCTCTCTGTTGCATATTTCATGAATAGCGTAACTAATTACTAGCCTTACCCAGAAAGGACTATTCCATAGTGAGAACTGAAGCAAAACCAATCGTCTGGACTACAGATAAGTGCATGCTATTATTTCATAGGTTTATGCAACTGTTTTTTTCTGAGAAAGCTTCACATTATTATAGATATACCTCCACCGAGAAGCAATGTACTTTTTGTCCAATTCCAGTGGGAATTTAACATAATACAGCCCAGTGAAAGTGTATTTATTTCAGCTGATGGGCACATCAATTCAACCCACTAAGCAATTGACTTCAGGCAACATCTTTTGGACATATTTTTGGGTGCGATTAGAACCGGCCTTGATTTAGGCCAAATATAGACATTATGTTTCACAAGTTTGGACAGCACAGTACAGTAGAGAACAGCAGATTACAGTAAAGTAAAGAAAAGTATAGAGTATAGTACAGTAGAGAACACTAGAGTACAGTAAAAAAAAGTAAAGTAGAGTTTACTGTACTGTACTCTTCTGAACAAAACTTTACTGTACTAAATTAAACTCAACTATACTGTACAATACTGTGCTCTAATGAATAAAACTACTGTCCTGTACCGTATCATACAGTGGTTCTTCCTGTAAAAGTTGCGTCATACTGCATCACAACTTGCGGGCTGCCGCAGAATTCTGTGGCACGTTGTTTAATTGTCAGCCATTGTTGCCATTAATGCTAGTTAGTGCTAGTTTGAACACCAGAGGGCATCTTTGAGAATCATTTGATAGTCTTCAATATTGGCTGTACTAGAAAATGTTTTTTTGTAAGAATGGGAATGATTTTAAGGGATTGACTTTAAGTAATGTAGCTTAATTAATTAGATTAATATTATGGTGTTTCTATTCCACGACAAACAAACCCCTCAGGGTTTCCGCTAGGAAAATATGGCGCTGTATAACATGACGGTCGGGAGTAGGCTACAGTACTAAGGGCATAACATTTCCACACCCTAATTGTAATCTAACCAATATCCAAACGGAGATTCAGTGAAAATAAAATCGAATTGATTTATCAAGACCAGTCCTCATGCTTCTCAAAGCAGCGTGAAACGGTGCTGAAATAGTTGACCCCACGCGGGTAGGCTATTGCTTCAAATCCTATTGCTTCTAACTTCAATATGCTTTTTAAATAAATAAGACCTACACCACTTTTAACAGCATATTACTCAACACTAGTGAGACTCATGTCGCCTACGGTAGGCTTACAGTATATGTACAAATATTTTTTTCAATGATGTGACTCTCCGCCAATAATTACATTTAGAGAATGGAGGATTCTAAATGAATATCTAAGGGGAATTTTTTGTAAGGGCAAATCTGATCTGTGACAATATCTAAGGCTTTTATATAATTCTAAATTAATTAATAATAATAATCACTTTGTTTAAAAAATGACGATATTTTGGAGATTTCATTTTCAAATAACCGAAAGTGAGCGATTGTAATCTGAATAAAGGCCAAAATAATATTTATAAAGGCCAAAATATTTATTTCCGTTTTTAGAGGGAGAGAAACCAAAAGCCCACCGTGCCTATTTTTTGGAAAAGGACATCCCGGCCAGCCAAACCCTCCCCTAACCCGGACTATTGTGCACTGCCCTATGGGACTCCCAAACATGGTCAGATGTGATACAGCCTGGATTCAAACCAGGCACTGTAGTGACGCCTCTTGCACTGAGATGCAGTGCCTTAGACCACTGTGCCAATCAGGAGCCATGACTAATATGACCAATATATATTGTCCTACTCCTAGAAATGTTTTTTTTTTCTTCAGAATTCACAGCCTACTATGCTTGTGAAAAACAGGGTTAATAATACTTTTCCCCCCTTCCACTTGTTAAAGGTTCCAATTTATATATTTTTTTAATCAACTTGTATATTTGAGTTTAACCACTACATTTGTTTATTATTTGTTCTGTCTTTTCTAATGGATTAAACTGAAATTGCAACCAACTTTCTATGGTTTGTTTAAAAAATAACGATATTTTGGAGATGATTTGGTTTTCAAATAACCGAATGTGAGTGAGAAAAAGGCCATTCTTAAACATGAAGTGAGACATTCTTACTAATAGTGTAAATAAAGTCCGTTTGTTATTTAGAATTATTTCTGTTTTTAGAGGGAGAGAAACCAAAAGCCCACCGTCGCTTCATAAACCCTTTTTGTAAGAACATAGTGTGTGGGATTGATTTGAAGAAATGTAGCTTAATAATTTGATTAATATTATGGTGTTTCTATTCCAAAAACAACTAAAAACGAAACCCTCAGATTTCTGTTAGGAAAATATAACTCTGTACAACATGACCTTTAGGCAAGTCAGTTAAGAAAAAAATCTTATTTACAATGACGGACTCTACACTGGCCAAACCTGGACAACGCTAGGCCAATTGTGTGCCGCCCTAAGGGACTCCCAATCATGCCCGGTTGTGATACAGCCAACCTAACTAAGACATACATTTTATGAGACAATTTTCCCCATACCCTCCTTCTTGGCAAGAGTCCATTGTCCTGCTAATAGCCCATAATGGCGCTGTACAATGTGACCGGTCGGGAGTAGGCTACAGTACTACAGTAAGACCAAAATAATCATAACATTTCCACACCCTAATTGTAGTCTAACCTATACCCAAACGGAGATTCAGTGAAAATAAAAGAAATCTGGTTAATTTATCAAGACCAGTACCCATGCTTGTCTCAGAACAGCGCTATCTTGACCTCTGAATGCTGTCTTTTCCCCCTTCCACTTGCCTCTTCCAATAAGTTTGAAAGAGTATTTTCCAGTAAGCAACCATTTGTTTACCTTCATTAGCCTACTTTGTTCCAATATTTCTGTCATTCAGGGATATTTATTCCCATAGTAATTCGTTATGGATCCATATGGAAAGTGACATGCGCAAGAGACGGTGGTAATATTTTTCCTTTTAGAGACATGGTGTCCAGGTCAGGATAACCAAAACATTTCTTTATTAAAGAATATCAGAAAGAATCTTTATCCTTATTTATTTTGATCCAAAGCAATGAATGAGTGAGTCACTCAGCTTTATGTAAGTGCCAAGGCTATTACTGCACCATCAACTATAAGAATATCATGGAATATAATTGAACATTTTAGTTTCTCTGGGTATAAAAACCTTAGTGTTACTGACGAGTAGAAAAAAAACCTGTGTATTTTTCCTGGGGTGTGCGTGCAGGACAGAGGAATAGCCATTCTTACACTGTTCTAAATTCAATCACCTTATTAATCCTCATCATTCAGTTCATGGAAATGATTATTTTTTTATTTTAATTTTTACCCCTTTTTCTCCCCAATTTCGTGGTGTCCAATTGTTTTAGTTGCTACTATCTTGTCTCTTCGCTACCACTCCCGTACGGGCTCGGGAGAGACGAAGGTTGAAAGTCATGCGTCCTCCGATACACAACCCAACCAAGCCGCACTGCTTCTTAACACAGCGCGCATCCAACCCGGAAGCCAGCTGCACCAATGTGTCGGAGGAAACACTGTGCACCTGGCAACCTTGGTTAGCGCGCACTGTGCCCGGCCCGCCACAGGAGTCACTGAGCGCGAACCCAGAGTCTCTGGCGCTGTACTGGTGCTGCAGTACACCCGGGAGGCGAAATTACATTTTGAAGTTGTGCACAATTATCAGTTTCTATTTGGTTTATGTCGCCCATTCATTGTCAGTTAGTGACATATTAGCACCTTGGGACCCAAAAGCATAATCAGTGCTCTAACTCCCCCTTGCGCTGGTCTGGAGCAATGAAGCAGTGACGAAGGGTACCGTACTAAACCACAAATTTCCTCTGAATCCAGCAGCATAATCTCAAAACGTTTAGTTGAGCAACCACTGTACCGTATTGTACTGTACATTGTCTTCTGTGTTCTACTATGCTCTACTGTACTAAACTGTGCTGTACTGTGATGTTCCAACTTGTGAAACATACCCGAGGTCTATGATTAGTTCAGATTTGGATCTGGTCCGCAACAGCCAAATTTGTACTTATTTGGCGGTGGAAGACATTAGAATAATGTCCAGCATGCTTTGCAAGTAATAAAAAAAACACATTTGCATTTTTGTAATTCAGCAGATGGTCTAATCCAGAGTGCCTTACAGTCAGTGCATTCAACTAAGCTAAATAAATAACAACATATCAGTCATAGCAATAAAACATCTGTAACCGTTACTCAGAATGTTATTGTATTTGAAATGGTCTGTTGGTTTGGTCTGTTGTATAGACTAATCTGAAAATAATTGCTGCACGTTTCAAAGGTTTTGAAAAAGCTAACATAAGTGCAAATAGATGGAAGCAATCTTTAATTGGGTTCTCTTTGATATTAAGTATAAAAAATTATTGTTGTGATAATTGAGAATGTATAGTAGTTCAAATTTGGACATATGATCAATTATGGAAAAATACTATTTTCAATATCCTGTAGATTACATATTTTCAACGTCTGGAAAATAGGTCTTCTAACCTTTAATTCAGCATCTGAAATGCACTTGATGTCAAAGTTCTGGAACGTCATTTTGCATACTGGGAATAGGCTATAACAGCACTAACTTCACCATATCGACGTGTTTGCAATGGTAATAGGTTATGTTCTACATCCATGAGCTCAACAGCAGTATAGTCTATTAATGTTTCCAGAGTTCGGCATATTTCAAAAAACTATAAAAGGACCTGGTGCATTATTTATCCTATTATCTCTCTGGCGCATTGATTGTGGAGGAGTTGTGTAGGTCATAGGATGCCAGACATTACACTTACAGATTTCTGTTATTGCAGTTTAACAGACAAGGATATCCAAGAAACACAGCTGAGGACGTAGTGTACTTTTGATTTAACAAAGAACGGAAGATTATGGATGAAGGCACAGTTTCCAACGACTCTGTTCCAGATTTAAAAGATTTGGAGGTGAAAATCGGACGGAAGACACCGGAGGGTTTGCTAAAGTGGATGCGGGAAGAGGCGTCAACGCAACGCGGAGATGCCAAGTTGAACTCGCCGGAGACCAAAGACGGAGACATCACAGAGAGGAAGAGCCTAGATGAGAAGATTCGAAAACTAAAAGTCGATATGGTAAGGATTTGTATGGGGGCTATGACTTTTGTAGGCCTACCTATATAGTTATATACCTGTTGTTTTATTTTGCTGTTAGAAAGATTATGAGCAGGCTCCAACAGTTGCTCTGCTTTTGGGCATGTAATATTAAATATCCCCTAATAACTCAAGTATATTGTTCGTGGTCAGTAGGCCTACGGTGAACAATATATTTATTACTGTTCATCTTAGTCCTAAATCCTCTTCCTGAAAATAAGGCATCCATCCAATCAATAATTCAGCTGGTCTTTAACCTAACGTCACCTGAGTGGAGACCCCAAATACGTTTTCAGGGTAAACGGAAGTTAAGTTGTAAATACGGTATCCCTGAAACCCGGAAACCATCCGTTTTAGTACGACTAAGGAGAGTGGCCCTTCACCATGCAAACAGCGGTAGTTGGCTGAAGTTGCGAGGAAGTAAAGCATAACTTGGCCCTTGGGCTACAGACCTACATACTGCTATGAACCATGAAGTTGTGGTTCTATTCATTCTTGCTGACAGGTCATGATTGTTTGAGACCTGACCTGTTAATAGGTCCAAGGATGGAGTTTTATTCCTGGTGAATTACTATTCTATTAGATAATGGCAAACATCTGTCATTCTATTTAAATTACAATCGAACTATCGATTACTTAGCCTATTTCTCCCAAGCCTATTACAGGCCTGGCCAGCCATCTTTCATTGATAGGATACATTCCTGGTTTACCATAACAGATGCCATCACAGCTCTCCCCCCGGTGCAAAACAGGACTCCAGCGGAGAATTTTGGGCTTGCTGTTGTTTTCCCCTGTCTTGCATTCCTATGGTAAGGGGCCAGGGTTCCGGTCCTATAGTTTTGCTTCGGTACTGCAGTTTATCTGACGCCCGGTCCAAAAATACCATTTCCATACAAGGCCACATGGAGAAGGCAGATTTGGAAATTCCTAATAAGACATTTTGGTCATCACTTTTGTGCGTAAAATATCAATTGAACTATTCAAATAATTGTCCCCGAGGCCGATTTGTTTTTCTTCATCACTCACAGCTGAAGATATTTTAAATTCATCCAATGTCTGCCATGTTTTTGGATGACGTGATGACGTCGTCGTTGCTCGCGCTTCTCCCTGTGCGCACTGAGTGCAAGTGCGCATGTGATGTTGGCCTGTTTAAACCGGATGCCAGTGGACCAATGATGTATATAAACCCTGGATTGTTGATGCTATGTATTGGCCAATGACAGGCTTTTAAGCTGCTGGTCGGCATATTGGCACTCCTCAGAAAATCAGTCCTCCAAAGGAATTAATGGAATTCTACAGTATTTCAATTAAATGTTTCAAAGACAAAATTACATGTAACATTAGTCCTTAGTACTTTCAAAAAAATATATACTTTCAGGATTTTTTTTTATACATGTATATATATATATATATATATATTTTGGTATGTTTAGCTCCCATAATGTAACGTAAAAGTATTCAGTATCTAGATTAAACATGGCAAAAACAAATGTAGAAATTATACTGAACAAAAATATAAACGCAGAATGCAACAATTTCAACAATTTTACAGTTAATTTAAGGAAATCGGTCAATTTAAATAAATTCAAAAGGCCCTGATCTATGGATTTCACATGACTAGATAGGGGCGCAGCCGTGGGGAGCCAGGCACAACCAATCAGAATGAGTTTTACACCACAAAGGGGCGTTATTACAGACAGAAATGCTCCTCAGTTTCATCAGCTGTCCGGGTGACTGCCAGGTGAAGAAGCCAGATGTGGAGGTCCTGGTCTGGCTTGGTTACATGTGGTCTGTGGTGGTGAGGCCAGTTGGACGTACCTCCAAATGATCTAAAATTATGTTGGAGGCTTATGGTAGAGAAATTAAGAGTAAATTCATTGGCAACAGCTCTGGTGGACATTTCTGTAGTCAGCATGCCAATTGCACTCCTTCAAAACTTGAGACATCAGTGGCATGCTGTTGTGTGACAAAACTACATTTTTTAGAGTGGCCTTTTATTGTCCCCAGCACAAGGTGCACCAGCTTCTTGATATGCCAAACCTTTCAGGTAGATGGATTATCTTGGTGAATGAGAAATGCTCACTAACAGGGATTATAAGAACATTTGTGCACAACATTTGAGAGAAATAAGTATTTTGTGCATATGGAACATTTCTGGGATATTTTATTTCAGCTCATGAAACATGGGACCAACACATTACATGTTGCGTTTTGATTTTTGTTCAGTGTGTATATACAGTACCAGTCAAAAGTTTGGACGCACCGACTCATTCAAGGGTTTTTCTTTATTTTACATTTTAGAGTAATAGTGAAGACATCAAAACTATGAAATAACACATATGGAATCACATAGTAACCAAAAAAGTGTTAAACAAATCAAAATATATTTTATTATTCAGACTCTTCAAAGTAGCCTTGATGACAACTTTGCACACTCTTGGCATTCACTCAACCAGCTTCATGAGGAATGCATAGTCACTTTAACTCTACCTACATGTACATATTACCTCGATTACCTCGACTAACTGGTGCCCCTGCACATTGACTGTACCGGTACCCCCTTGTATATAGCCTTGCTATTGTTATTTTACTGCTGCTCTTGAATTATGTTACTTTTATTTTTTTACTTAACACTTTTTTTCTTAAAACTGCATTGTTGGTTAAAAGGGCTTGTAAGGACAAAGAAATTGATAGCCGTGCCATATAGATTGCAAAATAGTTGGGAAGACATTTTTTACTTACCGATTCCATGGCACATGGTTTATGAACCGATATGTAAAACGACGCCTGATTCAAAACGTAGGATTTTTACATTTAAATTATTCTAAACAATTTTTGCAACCAACAGAATGTTATTTATATGGGGGATACTATTATGACACAAGGCGAGACCCAAATGCAGATGGTTGGAGTCTTACAATATTTATTAATCCAATAGGGTAAGGCAAGAGAATGGTCGTGGACAAGCAAAAGCATCAAAACCAGTTCAGAGTCCAAAAGGTACCAAAGGGCAGGCAGAATCAAGGTCAGGGCAGGCAGGATGATCAGGCAGGCAGGAAAGTAGTCCAGCGTCAGGCATGGGTCAAAACTGGGAAGATTATCAAAAAGAGAATAGCAAAAGGAGTACAGGAAAAACACACTGGTTGACTTGAACTGGCACTGAGAGACAGGAAACACAGGGATAAAAACACGCTGGTTGACTTGACTAACATACAAGACGAACTGGCACTGAGAGACAGGAAACACAGGGATAAAAACACGCTGGTTGACTTGACTAACATACAAGACGAACTGGCACTGAGAGACAGGAAACACAGGGATAAAAACACTGGGGAGAATAAGCGACACCTGGAGGGGGTGGAGACAATCACAGGAACAGGTGAAACAGATCAGGGCGTGACAGATACAACCTTCCCAGCTCTGCAGATTTTGCTGCGAAGAGGCAGAATTATTAGATCATTTGTTTTGGTACTGTCCATATGTAGCTGTTTTTGGTCACAAGTCCAGGAATGGCTGAAGAATTGCAATATTTTCCTGAAGCTAACCCTGCAGATAGCATTACTGGGCGATCTGAAAAGTCATAGTCAATCGATCAATAATATAATAATATTTTTAGCAAAAATGAGACTCGATCTGCTCTAACAGGTACAGATAGCGCTAAAGCTAAAAGAAAATTGTAATTAACTTGTAAATAAAGAATCATAATAGTCATGGGAGCCTGGGAGCTGATAAACTGGACATCTACATCCAACAAGAGTCGGGCAAAGCGATACAATAGCTAGAACCTTCTCATCATGGATCTGGTAGGACAAAAAAAGCATGATGTTGACTGGCCAATTTGATCGTTTCCCTCAGGTTCCACTGTAGGTTACAGGGCGACATGTTGTGTGGACTAAAACGACATAAAACCGTGTGTATCATAAAGCACAATCAAATTAATTAGCCAGCTACAGTAATTTTGAAAAACATTGAGAAATAGTTTGGTAGATCTTTTGTCAAATTAGCCAGTTATCTACCTTTGATAAGTAGATAGCTAAAACAAAAATATACATGCACTACAGAGGGCTGCATTGGTCCACTAATAGAGGACTAGTTAAGGCTCAATGTTTAAAAAAAATATATATATATTTTAATGGTGCTGCAGCCCCCTCCGTACCCCTAATTCCCACGGCTGTGCTCTTTCGTGACCCTGCTGCTCATTCTGAATAGTATAATCTAATCTGTTTTAAACCAGCGGCAGCCAGTGAAATTGGTGTATTTAAGCTCTTGTTCAAATGCACAGATTGCTTTATATATGTTCTCAAATAAACTACCATTAGTTCGAAAATGTGGTGTCATATTTCTGTCATGCTGCTTTGTTGACAACTTCAACCACCCTGCGCCCCGGGTATTCAACCAATTAGTGGCCACCACTGGTTCTGACAGCATATCAATGTGGCATTGGAAAGCTTTTACACAAAAGGCCCCGATGGATGTGTCCTTCTAAAAACCGAAACAAGACACGTTTGGCGCCTTGGTTTGAATTGAAAACACACAAAGCAGTTTACATATACAAAGGATCTTAATTTGATCAAACTTTCGTTGCCGAGAGTTTTCCTGCACCACAGGAAAAGCAGAGCAGAGCTTCGTGATTTACATAAATTCACTGAAAATTTGCAGTGACACAAGGCTATATTAACAGTATTGCACTTTTCATGTGGCCAGATTTTTGGCAGCTAATAGCCTAACCAAAGATCAAGCAACATTATGGACTAAACCTTCAAATCCTGTTGCTGCAGGATTTTTTTGCTCCAACAATACTGGTCAAATTAACATCTGTACCACCCATGAACAGACTGGTCTTCCCTCAGGTGTCATTTTGTCATCTGCTCTGACCGGCCTGACAATGATCACAGACTACCGCCAAGATACTTGCAAAAAAAACTTCATAAAATGCCATATGTTGTAGGAAATGTACCCATAACAATCCAGTCTATAATGTTAATCCAAACTTTCTTGCTTTGCCAGCAATATATTCGATAGGCCTACCTAAAGTGAATAGACAGCCATTGTATGATTTGAGTGCTGATGGTACTTTACACAGTGCTGACATGGTGGACCAATAGTGAGTGGTTTGATCAAACTAAATAGGGAGGGTTTGGAGGTTAGAGGGCATGAAGAGGGTCATAAATCTATGGGCGGCCAGCATCACATAACAACCCCTTGATATCATCAACCCTGCTGAGCCAGAGGATGCAGACAGAGGCTGTGTCCTAAATGGCATCCTTTCCCTATATAGTGTACTATCTCTAACCAGAGCTCCAGTCAAAAATAGTGCACTATATAGGGAAAGGATGCCATTTGGGATGCAGCCATGAGGCTTGAGTGATTAAGAGCTAGCGTACCTCTTAGCCAGTACAGGGCTTGGCTGCTCTGTGTTGGACCTGTATTTCATCTCTCTGAGCGGGGCTGGGTAGCAGGAGAACAGAGGGGTACCGGACATTGCACTCTCATCAGAATTCTGCATACACAGAATAGGCTACACACATGCTTGCACATGCTCTGTCACACTCTCACCTTCTCACTGGCGACGGTGTCCTTTGTCGCCATTTTTCACCTACGCTCCTGCCCGCTGATTGTCTTTTCACACACACACACACACACACACACACACACACACACACACACACACACACACACACACACACACACACACACACACACACACACACACTCCCACTCATAGGGCGGTAGCGCCGTCCTTTGTTGCGTTTTCTCACCTTCTCTAACTGCCCTCTGATTATGTGCCCGGATTTAACGCAGGGAGCCGGCTCTCACCTGTGTCACTGCATGTGTGCGTGCCTGCTCGGGCATGTGCGTGGACAGAACACATGGATAGATGGACAATCATTGAGGACTCACCAGATACTACCACCAGAGCAGAGTGAGAACTGCTAACACTTTAACACAGGGCTCTGTTATGAGCAGACAGCTAGGGAATCTTTCCTTAATAAAGACTATTCTGTTTATTTAGCCCAAGTATCAGAGAGACTCCTAAAAGTCTCTCCATGATGGATTTCAGTTAAACACTCTGAAATGGCCTGTTTCCACGATAGGATTATAAATGCAGTGTGTGTCTGTGTCTGTGTCTGTCCGTCCGTCCGTCCGTCCGTGTAACCCTCTCCCGCAGAGACGAAGCGTCTGTCTGTTTCGTTTGGAGGTCACAGGGAGGCTAGCTAGGACAGTAAGAGAATACCACTCCATAAATATTTACATTCCTTACGTGCGAACTTTCTGTTATGTCTCAATAATTTAGACACAACACGAGCGATCTATTACCATGTGAGTCTTTCCCCCCCCCTCCACTTCAGTCCAATAGTTATTTTGAACGTACGTCATCAGTTGATCATATTGTTCAGACACACATGGCTTAGTTGAGACAGACTGCGACACATTGGAAGGTGAAGACAGACCGAGACGCAGATCATTCTCAGAGTCTGGTCTGAGACTGTTATGTGCTCAGTGTCAGGCTGTCTGATTACTGTCGGACTACTTTCCCTCCAGAAGGTCCACAGCTGCTGCCGAATCTCAGCTGTCTTTCTGAACAGCTTTATTGAGTTAAAGTTAACGGACGCTCCGTCCTCAATGACGGGCAGCCAGCTCCCTGTCATAGGGACTAAGACATATAGACGAGCCTCTTGTCTATATATCAGACAGCTACGTAGCTGCCTGTTTGGCTTCGACTGTATTTTCAGTCTGGAGCTCAATAATAAAATACTTAAAATAAAAATTAATAAAATAAAAAATACTTATTTCGACGTTTATGTCCACGTATAGGCTACTGTCTGCCGACTGTACCTGTGTGTGTCCTATTAAAATGACAAGTCCTGGAATGTGATTGCTGCAAAGCGTTGTCGTAGCCCAGTGGATGACTCACTCCCTGCCTCTCCCTCTCACTGACTGCTGCTGTGCTGCACAGATGGAAGTCACAGGGGAGAGACGGTCTGCAGGCAGATAAAACAGATTAAACAGCCATATCCCTAATAGATATGGGAGTTTATCAAGACGGGATTTGTTTTCACATTTTTTTGTGGATCTGTGTATTCTAAGGGAAATGTGTGTCTCTAATATGGTTGTACATTTGGAGGAGGTTAGGAGGTTAGGAAGTGCAGGTCGTTTCCCACTTCATTTGGTGGGCAGTGGGCACATAGCCTGTCTTCCCTTAAGAGCCAGGTCTGCCTATGGCGGCCGCTCTCCATAACAAGGCCATGCTCACCGAGTCCGTATATAGTCAAAGCTTTCCTTCATTTTGGGTCAGTCACAGTGGTCAGGTATTCTGCTACTGAGTATTCTCTGTTTAGGGACAAATTACATTCCAGTTTGCTTTTTTTTTGTTGATTCTATCCAATGTGTCAAGTAATTATCTTTTTGTTTTCTCATCATTTGGTTGGGTCTAATTGTGTTGCTGTGCTGGGGCTCTGTGGGGTCTGTTTGTGTTTGTGAACAGAGTCCCAGTGCCAGTTGGCTGAGGGGACTCTTCTCCAGGTTCATCTCTGTAGGTGTAGGCTTTGTTATGGAAGATTTGAGAATCACTTCCTTTTTAGGTGGCTGAAAGAATCTTAATTGCTCTTTTCTGTATTTTGATCATTTGTGGGAATCTTCCTAATTCTGCTCTGCATGCATTCTTTTGTGTTTTAAGTTGTACACGTAGGATGTTTTTGCAGAATTCTGCATGCAAAGTCTCAATTTGGTGTCTGTTCCATTTTGTGAACTCTTGGTTGGTGAGTGGACCCTAGACCTCACAACTATAGGGGGAAATGGGTTTTAGAACTGATTCAAATATTTTTAGCCAGATCCTAATTGGGATGTCAAATTTGATGTTCCTTTTGATGGTGTAGAAGGCTCATCTTGCCTTGTCTCTCAGATCGTTCACAGCTTTGTGGATGTTACCTGTGGTGCTGATGTTTAGACCGAGGTAGGTATACTGTAGTTCTTCTCTTCCCTTTGTCTGTCTGAGAGAGCGAGAGAGAGATGGAAAGATAGGGTGACATTGTGCAGACCAGAAGGTTGGCTGTGGCGAGAGGCCTGTTCAGTCTCTAAGAGCCACTGGTTTTCACAGAGATGGAGCGAAAGAATGCGAGAGAGAGAGTGATGGCAGGACAGACCGACTCACAGGAAGCAAGAGTGTTTAGAAGGGAGAGAGTCAATGTATATCGAGGGGTGCAAGTCTGTGGAGACTGACATGTACTTTTCCATGCCAGAGAGAAAGTGGGAGGTATCGATAGAGGGAGAGAAAGAAACAGAGCGGAAGGGAGTATGCAAACAGATGGAACAGCGGGGGGGGGGGGGCTGGGTTGAGAGGTCACCCTTCTGCTGTATCTGAACGTGCTCTTATTAGAAAGAAATAGAGGGAGAGAGATGGATGGAGTTAGATAGAGGTAGTATCCCCCTGCTCAAGGATGTCCACTTCACTCGGTTTGCAGGACAATAGAGAAAGAGAGAGCGAGAGGATGTTTTTGCAGAATTCTGCATGCAGAGTCTCAATTTGGTGTTTGTTCCATTTTGTGAACAAACCCCACCTTCTTCAACATATATATACACTGCTCAAAAAATAAAGGGAACACTAAAATAACACATCCTAGATCTGAATGAATGAAATATTCTTATTAAATACCTTTTTCTTTACATAGTTGAGTGTGCTGACAACAAAATCACACAAAAATGATCAATGGAAATCAAATCAACCCATGGAGGTCTGGATTTGGAGTCATACTCAAAATTAAAGTGGAAAACCACACTACAGGCTGATCCAACTTTGATGTAATGTCCTTAAAACAAGTCAAAATGAGGCTCAGTAGTGTGTGTGGCCTCCACGTGCCTGTATGACCTCCCTACAATGAGGTGGTGGATGGTCTCCTGAGGGATCTCCTCCCAGACCTGGACTAAAGCATCCGCCAACTCCTGGACAGTCTGTGGTGCAACATGGCGTTAGTGGATGGAGCGAGACAGGATGTCCCAGATGTGCTCAATTGGATTCAGGTCTGGGGAACGGGCGAGCCAGTCCATAGCATCAATGCCTTCCCCTTGCAGGAACTGCTGACACACTCCAGCCACATGAGGTCTAGCATTGTCTTGCATTAGGAGGAACCCAGGGCCAACCGCACCAGAATATGGTCTCACAAGGGGTCTGAGGATCTCATCTCGGTACCTAATGGCAGTCAGGCTACCTCTGGCGAGCACATGGAGGGCTGTGCGACCCCCCAAAGAAATGCCACCCCACACCATGACTGACCCACCGCCAAATCGGTCATGCTGGAGGATGTTGCAGGCAGCAGAAGGTTCTCCACGGCGTCTCCAGACTGTCACATGTGCTCAGTGTGAACCTGCTTTCATCTGTGAAGAGCACAGGGCGCCAGTGGCGAATATGCCAACTTGGTTTTCTCTGGCAAATGCCAAACGTCCTGCACGGTGTTGGGCTGTAAGCACATCCCCCACCTGTGGACGCCGGGCCCTCATACCACCCTCATGGAGTCTGTTTCTGACCGTTTGAGCAGACACATGCACATTTGTGGCCTGCTGGAGATCATTTTGCAGGGCTCTGGCAGTGCTCCACCTGCTCCTCCTTGCACAAAGGTGGAGGTAGTGGTCCTGCTGCTGGGTTGTTGCCCTCCTACGGCCTCCTCCACGTCTCCTGATGTACTGGCCTGTCTCCTGGTAGCGCCTCCATGCTCTGGACACTACGCTGACAGACACAGCAAACCTTCTTGCCACAGCTCGCATTGATGTACCATCCTGGATGAGCTGCACTACCTGAGCCACTTGTGTGGGTTGTAGCGAATGCTACCACTAGAGTGAAAGCACCGCCAGCATTCAAAAGTGACCAAAACATCAGCCAGGAAGCATAGGAACTGAGAAGTGGTCTGTGGTCACCACCTGCAGAACCACTCCTTTATTGGGGGAGTCTTGCTAATTGCCTATAATTTCCAGCTGTTGTCTATTCCATTTGCACAACAGCATGTGAAATTTATTGTCAATCAGTGTTGCTTCCTTAGTGGACAGTTTGATTTCACAGAAGTGTGATTGACTTGGAGCTACATTGTGTTGTTTAAGTGTTCCCTTTATTTTTTTGAGCAGTGTATATATAAACAAATTGGCGACAGAGTGAAAGAGCCCTCTTCAACATATATATCCATGAATTGGTGAGGGTACTAGAACAGTCTGCAGCACCCGGGCTCACCTTACTAGAATCTGAAGTCAAATGTTTACTGTTTGCTGATGATCTGGTGCTTCTGTCCCCAACCAAGGAGGGCCCACAGCAGCACCTAGATCTTCTGCACAGATTCTGTCAGACTTGGGCCCTGAATCTCAGTAAGACAAAAATAATGGTGTTCCAAAAAAAGTCCACTTGCCAGGACCGTAATTACAAATTCCACATTGACCATAATTATGTTTTACATGCACAGTAATAATTTGATAATACACTGATTATGGCAGGAGGCAGATGATGCAATAGTCATGTAAACACCTTACTCTGCTTATCTTATTTGGCGTAAGTCAAAATCGAAGTAAGCATAGGCCAATTAAAACACCTAATTATTTGAGCAATCTTTCTAATTATTAGGACATGTAAACACCTTAATCGGCGTTCCAGCACACGTGCTAGCACCAACCGAGCAAGCTTCCTCTTTAGCTTGAGTAAAGTGAGTTCCCAACATCTAAATGTATGCATCTTAGAAGTGGTTTTCACATACAAACTTTGTATGTCTGAACTCAGAATCAAATATGCTTCCCAAAAATAACAGGGTTGCGGCGGTAGAACGTTTATTTTGATTGGCTATTCTCTGCATTTATCAGAGTGCCTTATTTCAGATGTGTCCATGTAAACAGGATTATTAGGGAAGTCATTCTTCTTGCAAAGCATGTAAACGTTTCAATCAAACTATTATATTCATCTGATTATCCACAATAATCACATGGTTGTGTGCATTTAACCATACTCACTGTTGAGTAGAGCACAATAAGCTGTACCTACCTCGCCCTAAACATCAGCACCACAGGTAACTTCCACAAATCTGTAAATTTTCATTTTAATAGGCAAGTCAATTAAGAACAAATTCTTATTATAAATGACGGCCTAGGAACAGGGTGCTAACTGCCTTCTTCAGGGGTAGATGACAGATTTTTACCTTGTCAGCTCGGGGATTTGATCTTGCAACCTTTCGGTTACTGGCCCAAAGCTCTAACCACTAGGCTACCTGCCGCTACAAGAGAAGGCAAGAAGGGCCTATGTCATCAAAAGGAACATACTAATTGGAGTGTCAAATTGTATCTGGCTAAAAATACTTGAGTAGGTTATAGAACCCATTGCCCTCTATGGTTGTGATTTCTGGGGTCCACTCACCAACCACGAACTCACAAAATGGGACAAATGCCAAATTGAGACTGCATGCAGAATTCTGCAAAAACATCCTCCGTATACAACGTAGAACACCATATAATACATGCAGAGCAGAATTAGGATGATTCCCATTAATTATCAAAATCCCTTCAGTCAGCTGGTATTGGGACTCTGTTCACAAAAACAAACAGACCCCACAGAGCCCCAGGACAGCAATACAATTAGACCAAACTAAAGAAAAAGAGAATCACTTGTAACATTGGAAAGCAACAACAACAAAAACAGCGCAAAGTGGAATGTTATTTGGTCCTAAACAGAGAATACACAGTAGCAGAATACCTGAGCCCTGTGACTGACACAAAATTAAGGAAAGCTTTGACTATGTGCAAACTCAGTGAGCATAGCCTTGCTATTGAGAGAGGCCGCCACTGGCACTCCTGTTTCTTAAGAGAAGACAGGCTATGTGCCCACTGCCCACAAAATGAGGAGGAAACGGAGCTGCACTTCCTAACCTCCTGCCAAATGTAGAACCATATTACACATATTTCCCTCAGATTACACAGACCCACAAAGAATTTGAAAACAAATCAAATCTTGAGAAACTCCCATATCTACTGGGTGAAATACCACAGTGTGCCACCACAGCGGCAAGATTTGTGACCTTTTGCAACAACAAAAGGGCAACCAGTTGTGCACAAAAGCCATTGTAAATACAACCTATATTTATCTGTTTATTTATTTTCCCTATCATACATAAGCTATTTGAACATTATTACACTGTACATAGCCAATAATATAACATTTGGAATGTCTATATTTTTTTTAAACCTTTTTTAGTTCAATGTTTACTGTTCATTTCTGATTGTTTATTTCCATTTTTGTTTATTGACATTTCACTTGCTTTGGCAATCTAAACATATTTTTCCCATGCCAATAAAGCCTGAGAGATTGAGTTTGTTGTTTTATTCCCCTGCAGGGCTACAGCAGTGCGCCACGGCACCTGTTTGCAGTGTGACATTGCCAGACTGGTCTCAGCATTGGAGCGTGTCTATGGTTCATTGGTCTATAGGGTCAGCTGTGTGTGCATTCAAGCTAAATCATAACACTGTGTGTGTTTGTGTGAGTGACGTGCGCGTCTAGATTTCTGCTTGTTGAAATGGCACATCAAGCCTGGAAATCTGATTTTCCCCTAGAGTAAGAGGTTCTATCCCTGGCCCTGTCGATAAAGTTCCATCTCAAGAAGCATCGAGCGCTAGCTTGTCATTTTGGGATGAAGGCTGAGGATACTAGAGTGCTAAAAGTGCTGCGTGCGTACACCCACCCACACACACACACACAGAGTGCTGTTTATTCGGTGTGAGTTCAGCTGAGCGTGGCATGGTGCATGAAATACAAGCCGAATGCCGGTGAAAGAATTTCCAGAATCCTGTGGATTAGCCGGGAGCTGTCTGGCCCAGCGCCTCCTTCGGAAAACTGGAGTCTTTTTGGCTGTGAAAACACCTCTACAATCCTCAAGGCCACTGAGGGCTAAACTCCAAAAGGCAATAAACTCCCTTCTCCCCATCCTACTGCAGACTGTCCGTAAGACAGCCCTATATGAAGGTTGGTATTGATACTGGCACACAGGCGGGCATTGAGAGAGCATACAGATGGACACTCAGCCAGACCTGAGCCTCTTCAGCGACATGGCATGGTGTGTCTACCACTGCAAATCAAATCAAAAGTTTATTGCAGATTTGTAGATGTTATTGTATGTGCAGCGAAATGCTTGTTTCCAGCTTCAACAGTGCACTAAAACCTAGCAATAGAAAACAATACATAATCCAAAAAGGTAAAAAAAAAGAAATGAAGAAATGTCGGAACGAATATAAATAATATACACTGTATGTATGTGAATAGAAAAGGTGTGTATAGCGGTAGTTATATAGGATCAAGACTAAAATAATCTATATAGAAATAAAGTGGGGGAAACGGTATGTAATCATTATTAAAGTGACCAGTGTTCTATGACTCTTCTGTTCATAGAGCAGTGGTCTCGAAGGTGGCCTGGAGACAGAAGCTATTCATCAGCCTCTGGGTCCCAGCTTTGATGCACCTGTACAGTCTCCGCCTTCTAGATGGTAGCGGGGTGACTAAAGCGGGGGGGGGACACAGGCCGTGGCTCAGGTGGCTGGGGTCTTTGATGATCTTCTTGGTCTTCCTCTGGCACCAGGTCCTGTAGATGTCCTGGAGGGCCTCAGTGCCGAGCCATGGGAATAATATTTACAGCTATGCTCAGCAGTTTATCACTCAGCTTCTAGAGAAACCGCCAGCTAAAACCCCAAACCTCAATCCTGAACAAAACCCAGCCCTGCTGTCTACACTTACAAAAAAAGTGAACCTGAGCTGGCAGGAGTGCATACATTTTCTATTGGAAAGTATAGGGCCAAAGAAGTTGAGTCTAAGGCAATGTTATCCCACTTCCAATCCCTTTGTTTCCCTGGATGGAGAATAGTTCACTGAAAGGGCACTCAGTCACTCAGTGGAAGGTTGATTGATGAAACAATATCCATTGTGTTTTATATTATCGCCAGAGACGTATGTGACAGGTGTCACGTTCTGACCTTTATTTCCTTTGTTTTGTCTTTATTTAGTATGGTCAGGGCGTGAGTTGGGGTGGGCAGTCTGTTTGTTTTTCTATGTTGGTTTTTGTGTTCAGCCTAGTATGGTTCTCAATCAGAGGCAGGTGTCGTTATTTGTCTCTGATTGAGAATCATATTTAGGTAGCCTGGGTTTCACTGTTGGTTGGTGGATGTTTGTTTCCGTATGAGTGTTTGTCGCCACACGGTACTGTTTCGGTTTTCGTTTTCATCACATCGTTTATTGTTTTGTATTTCAGTGTTCAGTTAGTTTTTAATAAATTGTCATGAACACTTCCCACGCTGCATCTTGGTCCGATCCTTACTCCTCTTCAGACGAAGGGGAAATCTGCCGTTACAGCAGGGTCTACAGACAATCACGGATTGCAAAAGGAAAACCAGCCCCGTCGCGGACATCGATGTCTTGCTCCCAGACAAATTAAACAACTTCTTTGCGCGCTTTGAGGGTAATAGAGTGCCACCGACACGGCCCGCTACCAAAGACAGTGTGCTCTCCTTCTCCGGGGCCGACGTGAGTAAAACATTTAAACCTGTTAACCTTCGCTAGGTATCCCTAGCCGTGTCCTTAGAGCGTGCGCAGACCAGCTGGCTGGTGAGCTTACGAACGTATTCAATCTCTCCCTATCCCAGTCTGCTGTCCCCACATGCTTCAAGATGGCCACCATTGTTCCTGTTCCCAAGAAAGCCAAGGTAACTGAACTATATGACTATCGTCCCGTAGCACTCACTTCTGTCATCATGAAGTCCTTTGAGAGACTATTCAAGGATCATATCACCTCCACCCTACCTGTTACTCTAGACCTACTTCAATTTGCTTACCGCCCCAATAGATCCACAGACGATGCAATCGCCATCACACTGCCTGCCCTATCCCATCTGGACAAGAGGAATACCTATGTAAGAATTCTGTTAATTGACGACAGCTCAGCATTCAACACCATAGTACCCTCCAAACTCCTCATTAAGCTTAAGGCCCTGGGTCTCGACCCCGCCCTGTGCAACTGGGCCCTGGACTTCCTGACAGGCCGCCCCCAGGTGGTGAAGGTAGGAAACAACATCTCCACTTTGCTGATCCTCAACACTGGGGCACCACAAGGATGCGTTCTCAGCCCTCTCGTGTACTCCCTGTTCACCCACAACTGCGTGGCCATGCATGCCTCCAACTCAATCATCAAGTTTGCAGACGACACTACAGTGGTAGGCTTGATTACCAACAACAACGAGACAGGTAAGAGGTGAGGGCCCTCAGAATGTGGTGTCAGGAAAACAACCTCTCACTCAATGTCAGAAAAACAAAAGAGATGATCGTGGACTTCAGGAAACAGCAAAGGGAGACGGTCCCTATCCACATCGATGGGACAGCAATGGAGAAGGTGGAAAGTTTTAAGTTCCTCAGTGTACAATCACAGACAAACTGAAATGGTCCACTCACACAGACAGTGTGGTGAAGAAGGCGCAATAGTGCCTCGTCAACCTCAGGAGGCTGAAAAAATGAAATGTAGCTTGTCACTGAAAACCCTCACTAACTTTTACAGGTGCACAATTGAGAGCATCCTGTCGGGCTGTATCACCGCCTGGTACGGCAACTGCACCGCCCACAACCACAGGGCTCTCCAGAGGGTGGTGCGGTCTGCACAACGCATCACCAGGGGCAAACTACCTGCCCTCCAGGAAACCTGTAACACCCGATGTCACAGGAAGGCAAAAAAGATCATCAAGGACAATAACCACCCGAGCCACTGCCTGTTCATCCAGAAGGCAAGGTCAGAACAGGTGCATCAAAGCTGGGACCGAGAGACTGAAAAACAGCTCTCGGCCAGCAGATTGTTAAACAGCCACCACTAGTACAGAGAGGTGGCTGCATACCTACAGACTTGATATGATTGGCCACTTTAATAAATGGAACACTAGTCACTTTAATAATGCCACTTTAAGAATGTATACATATCTCGCATTACTCATTCCATATGTATATACTGTATACTGTGTCCTTCACTATCTATTGCATCTTAGCCGTTCTGTCACTGCTCATCCATATATTTTATACTTGTATATTCTCATCCCATTCCTTTACTAGATTGTTAGATATTATCTATTAGATAATGCTGCACTGTCAGATCTAGAAGCATAAGCATTTCGCTACACTCGCAATAACATCCCTGTGTAGGTGACCAAAGAAATTGGATTTGATTTGATAAACAACATTGTCCTCTATTACGTCTGTGCTTCCCATATTACTCTAATGATCACATTTCTCTTATTTCCAAATGAGTGTTTTGTGGTTGTAGTTATGATGATGCAGCCTGACCAAGATGAATGGCGGATCTATATCCACATGATTGATGTATTGCTCTGTCTAAGGGATGCAGAGACCTGAAGGTACAGCCGTTAATACTATGTAGTGACCATGTTTTAAGGCTCTAGAAATCCATCAATAGGCTTTTTCATTGGCTTGACCTGCAGGGTCATGGTGGGGGAGTACACAAAGACTGCAAAAGATCAGAGATCTTGTGTGCTTTATGTGTGCGCGCTTAATCCACTGTCCTGGAACTGTAGACTTTAGGCTATGAGACTCACAGTTGCATTCTAAGAGTGTGATGTATTCAGTTGGCAGTTGGTTCTGCTATCCCTGGGGCCAGTCCAGAAAGCACAGTATACTTTGGAGGATCTGCAGAGACAAGGAGGCACTCATTACTACAGCAAAGTCAGTGTGACTTTGCCATCAGCAGAACAACTCTTATACATGTGAGAGAGAGAGAGAGAGAGAGAGAGAGCCTAGCTCCTGACTGGACTGGAGCACATCTCTGCTATTGTGTTCTGTTGGATTTCCCATCTTGCACTGCTTTTTCTCTTCTCTCTCCCTTTAGCTTATTCAACATCCCTCCTACACGCATTAAAAAAGCAGTGGTGCCTCCTTATTTCCATAAGTAGACTCGTAAAATAAACCCTTACATTTTTTTATTTTATTTACTGCTGTTGGCAACTTCTTTTGTCTGTGAGGAATGAAACTTACCCCTAATTATATTTTCTCTTCTTGCTCCCATCACCCTGCTACTACATTCATCTTCCACCCTTCACCTTATATCTTTTTTCTCTCTTTCACATTATTTTTATTAAGAAAAAGTATATCTCCCCCAGAGGAGGCTGGTGAGCTACAGGAGGAAGGGCTCATTATAATGTCTGGAATGGAATGAAAAGAACGGTGTCAAACAGAAGTATTTTCAAAGTTGAGAGAAGAGGGGAGGAGGAACAAATGAAGCCAGGAGGGCAGATCAGATGAGGCTGGTGGGAGGAGCATCTTTGACTCCTTTCCATTGATTCCATTCCAGGCATTACAATGGGCCCGTCCTCATATAGCTCCTCCCTTCAGCCTTTTTCACGTCTTTCCATAGATTTTCAAGCCGATTAAGTCAAATCTGTAACTAGGCCACTCAAGAACATTCAATGTCTTCTTGGTAAGCAACTCAAGTGGATCCATGGCCTTTTGCTTTAGGTTATTGTTCTGCTGAAAGGTGAATTTGTCTCCCAGTGTCTATTAGAAACCAGACTGAACCAGGTTTTCACTAGGATTTTGCCTGTGCTTTGCTCTATTCCATTTTTTAAAATCCTAAACTCCCTAGTCCTTGCTGATGACAAGCATACCCATAACATGATGCAGCCATTGCCATGCTTGTAAAAATGAACAGTGGTACTCAGTGATGTGTTGCATTTGCCCCAAACATAACTCATTGTATTCAGGACACAAAGTTAATTCCTTTGCCAAATTCTTTGCTGTTTTTCTTTTGTGCCTTATTGTAAACAGGATGCATGTTTTGGAATATTTGTATTCTGTACAGCCTTCCTTCTTTTCACTCTGTTTTTGCCTCATGGTGAAATCCCTGAGCGGTTACATTCCACTCTGGCAACAGAGTTAAGGAGGAAGGATGCCTGTATCTTTGTGGCTGGGTGTATTGATAGACCATCCAAAGTGTAATTACTAACTTAACCATGCTCAAAGGGATATTCAATGTCTGCTTTTTTTACCAATAGGTGCCCTTCTTTGTGAGGCATTGGAAAACCTCCCTGGTATTTGAGGTTGAATCTGCTTGACTGAAGGAATTTACCAATAATTGTACGTGTGGGGTAAAGAGATGAGGTAGTCATTAAAAAATCATGTTAGACACTATTGCACACAGTTCATGTAATGTATTATGTGACTTGTTAAGCACATTTCTACTACAGAACTTATTTAGGCTTGCCATAAAGTGGCTTAATATTTATTTTCAAGACATTTCAATTTTTCATGTCTTATTAATTTGTAAAAATGTTGAAAAACCTAATTATTGGTATTGTGTGTAGGCTAGTGACACAATCTCAATATAATACTTTTTAAATTCAGGCTATAATGCTTTTTAAATTCAGGCTATAACACAACAAAATTTGGGAAAAGTCAAAAGGGTGTGAATACTTTCTGAAGGCATTGTATATATCCGGACACTTTCATTTCTACTCTCTTCATCCTCTTCTCCCTCTGTTATTCTCTCACCTCTCTCTTCCCTCTCCTTGTCTTCCTCTTACCCCTCCATCCTTACCCATACCTACCTCTTCTATCTCTCCCCTAACTCTCTCACACCTCCCTCACTCAAAAAAGTAGGGGTTCAACAACGGTTCTTCTAAAATCCTCAAACTTCCTTGTAAAACCTTTGTTTTTGGCACGGAAAAATGCCCCTCAAAAAGTCCTTCCAAGAACCCCATAGGAGGTGGGGATTCTTGCTGGAACCTAACTGCCCAACTGAAGGACAGCAGGTGCAGGCACTTAACAGAAACATTTTAAGATCTCCTCAATTTCAGGTAAGGTTCCTCCCTTTACGATCTAAATGTATATTGTTTTATGATGATACCATCTATCTTTTTATATTTGTGCAGATGGTTGTGTTATTCGAGACTTTCTCCCATTTCTAAACCAAAAAATGAACACAATTCAATGGATGTGACTCAACAAAGAGGTAAGAATATGTTGAAGGCTATAGCACAGATGACTGAATTGCTCACTTATTTGTGTGTGTCTGTTTGCAGGTATACTGACGAGGAGGCACACAAAGGTATGAACAATTGGTATTGGTTTGTCTGATAATGTTATGCACATGTATCATCTACAATTCATTTGAATGAATGGTTTCTCTAAAACCTTATACGACTCAGTCACAGCAGCCATCTTCCTCCTCCATTACCTTTTCAATGAAGATCCCAGAGGCCTTCACATTATGGACAAGGTATGTGTATGAAAACCGTTGTCAAAAGTGACGATTTTTTAATTTGCATAATTTTTAACTACAAAAACCAAGATATTACTACTGTCATGTGCACATTTTGTTAATCATCTGTGTAATGGTATATATTTTTGTTGTATTCACAGACTTCACCCTGCCTACACCTTTGATGAATATAACATGAAACCTGTTCGATCACCATGCACTGCAAAATCATTCTGGCTATGGGTAGCCTACAGAGGACTTCAACATCAACACGCTAGAGGATATACCAATTGGACTTGGGGCTGGCAGTGTACCTCATTTTTAGATTTTTAGATTCTGCTTTGCCACCAAAATCCTAATAAACACTGACAAGTAAAACATTGTGTTATTGTTGTTATTTTTGTGCTGATTGTTATGATTATTAATAATAATAATAACGGGGGAGGGAGAGGGTGGTTAAAAAAGGAACCCCAAAAAGGTTGTTTCTGGAACTGTTAATGGGGGTTCTTCAAATAAATTATAGGGGTTACCCCTAGTTTCAATTTGAAGAACACGTAAAGGATCCTCCAGGAACCTTTTCTTTTTAAGGGTTCTCCTCTCTCCTGGGTCCATTGATTTCCTCCCACCCTCTCTCCTCTTTTCTCCCACCCTCTTTTCTCCCACCTCCTCTTTTCTCCCACACTCTCTCCTCTTTTCTCCCACACTCTCTCCTCTTTTCTCCCACCCCTCTCCTCTTTTCTCCCACCCTCTCTCCTCTCTGCTGGATCAATAAAGTACAGTCATCTTCTTCTCCATAGGCCCACCTGCGCTCGGTGGATGTGAAGATCCTGCAGCAGCTGCTGGCGGTGCACGAGGGGATCGAGGCATGCAAGTGGCTCCTGGAGGAGCGCGGCACCCTGGCCAGCCGCTGCAGCAGCCTGACCAGCAGCCAGTACAGCCTGGGAGAGGGCCCTGGAGGAGACACCTCCTGGAGAGACAGCTGGAGCAGCCTGCAGGACCCCCTCAACGACAAGCTGGATAACATCTCTATAGGTAGCTACCTGGACACCCTGGCGGACGACATGGATGAGTACTGCCCCTCTAGTTCTGAGTATGCGCTGTGTTCTACTCCACTGGGGACTGAGATGCCCACTCGGACTGGCGAAGGAACAGGTGCTGGGGTAGGGGCGGGGAGAGGTGCTGGAGCAGGGGCAGTGTCTGGGGCAGGGGTTTTGGCTGGGACAGGAGGGGCAGGAGCTGAGTTAGGACCGGGCACAGGGGTCAAGGTAGTCGTTGGGCCTGGGGCTCCCCAAGTCAAGCCAGAGATCCCCAAAGAGGAGCCTCCCATTTGGACTAAGGCCAAAAAGGTAGTGAAAGGAACCACCATCACCAAGGACTCCAACCAAATGCAGCAGCCCAGTAAGAGCAATGGCGTCCTGGAGAAGGCAGTCAGGCAAGCAGGAGGACTTGCTGACTCGGCCCGGGCCTGCCTGGCTGAGAAGCTGGGGAAAAACCAGAGCCCCAAACTCAAACCCTATAAGAACGGCAAGATAGACCTGGATGGCTGCAAGATGAACGGCACAATGCACCTGGAGTATGACGCCCATTGGCGATGGGTGCAGTCGCAGGATGATGTTACATTTCTGTGAGGTGGATGTATTACGCCACTGAGACGCTTAGCCTGCTCCCATATGATGACCAAACAGGTCAAAGGTTAAGAGAGAGGGGTCTTGGACTGGTGTTGTGGTTGATTGCAATTATTATACAAACTTCTACCATTGCCATTGTGCAAGACATCAGGTGTGGATGAGTAGGAGAGTACAACACCATTACATTATGTTCTATTCACTCTAAATGTGACTGCACTAACTTTCTAGAACATTGACAGTATTATATTTGGGATAAAGTTGATATTTTGTTTACCCTCTCTTCCTGTGTGCATTGTAATATACAGTACCATAGAAGATTAACAATTTCCAAAATAAAATATATTTGTTACACATACACATCTATAGAACCTAGTTAATGACCAAAGTTTGCCCTTTACTGATCAATCCCATGTCAAAATGATTGTAAAACACCCTATCTATGAATTATAGACACCTGAATCCTTCTCATACATACTATACCATAGCATGCAAAGAGCATCTAGAATGTTCCTACTGTTTGCACACAATTGCTATTGTGGATGTCCTAAAACTACCTAAAGTACTTAACCAGTCAATGCAATATGTATAATCAGTGAATCGCAATGCAATTAATCTGTGCATCAGGTTCTTATATGGGTGGATGTGTTAAAATGTGTCAATATGGCTGAGTATTAATATTGTTATTTTGTGGATTATACAGTATTTTTCATTTGGAAAGCAGATGTTGTCATCGGTGTAATCCTAAACTATTATGCCTGTATCTCCCATTCCAAGATAACTGCACTGTTTTTCTGATAATCCTGATGGTTTAAATGACTGATTTGCCCTCTTTCAGTACTCTGCTGTCTTAATGAGTCCAACTGTCTCTGTTCTTTTACTCAGTGTTGAGTGGTGTGAAATTATTACAGTAATTTGGGTGGGTGAAAATTGCATGTCATGTGCTGACTGGTTTATTGGTAAAAAAAAATCACCATGAAAAATGTGTGAAAAGCTTAATACAATCATCAGGGAAGGAAAGCGATATTCCCTTGAAGCCTTTTGTATTCGGTTAAAAACAACCCACTCTCACACAGAACCATCACCACTGAAAGCTAATAATATCTCAACACTCCACGGGAGGGGTTGCCAGGACAACTGAGAGAGGGTGAGAGAGAGAGAGAGTTCACGTGCGTATGTACATGTCTGCGTGTGTCCGTGTGAGTGCACGTGTATGCATTGATGTGTGTATGTACATGTCTGCGTGTGTCCGTGTGAGTGCACGTGTATGCATTGATGTGTGTATGTACATGTCTGCGTGTGTCCGTGTGAGTGCACGTGTATGCATTGATGTGTGTGTGTGCACATATGTGTGTTTACAACTGGCTGCTGTGCACAGCTGCTCTGCTAGATTTAGATGAGGATGGAGGCGTCTCAAGGGGCTGTTCTTTACTAGGCTATCCCCTTCTTTTTCATCATGGGAAAACAACACATTTCACTGCACCTATCTGTTCTATGTAAGAATCAAACATGTAAAAGAAATGAATAGTAATTGTCTCACCCCATCACCCTCTCCCATCCCATCCCATTCTACCCTGTCGCCATTAGTCATATAATGTACTGTATTTGTTAGATAATGGATACCAGATAAGGTTTGTGTATTGCATAGGCATTGTGAATGTTATCAGATCTATTCTGCATATCATGGAATGTGATTAGTGTAACAAATCAATTTAGGAAGGAGTGTTTTCAATTTAATTAAGTTAGGATTTCCCTTCGTGATGTTTTGAATTCTGTATACTCATGCCTTTACTTCCTTGTTAGCTGTCTTAGTCCTATGGTTTTAGGGTGTCTGTCTCTGTGTGATGTCTTTGCTTGCGTGGCTCCAGTTCTGTACCACTCAGCACTCCTATCAGAGCAACCTTTTAATATGTTTCAGATGAGTTTTCACTTAAAGACCTCAGCGAGACTCCGTGTCGGGCAGGCAGTGCTTACCCTGTGATAGTCTAGTAAAATAAAAAGCTGTTGCGAAATAATTATACACGCTTAAAAGTCAAATAACTTCCTAAAACTGCATCAAAACCTCAGGAAAGGAACCAGGGTATCCATGCTTTTCCATCCATCAAAACCATTGAAATCCTTGACGTGCACTGCCTTTCCCGATTCCATCCCAGTCACTGTTAATGGACAGGTTCAGCTTTGCCTAGTTTGAAGTAGCTTCATTGAAGACAGATGTCATATTTTGTGCGTGCATAGTGCCTCAATATGTTGTGTGGGTATTGCCCTGGGGTAAGCTGTGCATATTTGGCCATGTCCATGTGATGAGTGTTACATTTCATCTTATATAATTACACAAAATCTGAAAAGTTCCCATGTCTGATATTAGTGTACATTCCATGTGTCGTTGTAAGGGTATTTTTAATGTCTCACACTTCCTTTTACTTCTGCATTCCCCCTCAACATCCCCTGGCCCCCTTACCTCTTCCCTGTCTACTGTATCTACAGTTGAAGTCGGAGGTTTACATACACTTAGGTCATTCAAAAAAACGAGTCATTAAAACTCATTTTTCAACCACTCCACAAATGTCTTGTTAACAAACTATAATGTTACAAAGTCGGTTAGGACATCTACATTGTGCATGACACAAGTCATTTTTCCAACAATTGTTTACAGACAGATTATTTCACTTATAATTCACTGTATCACAATTCCAGTGGGTGAAAAGTTTACATGCACTAAGTTGACATGCCTTTAAACAGCTTGGAAAATTCTAGAAAATTATGTTGTTGCTTTAAAAGCTTCTGATGGGCTAATTAACATCATTTGAGTCAATTGGAGGTGTACCTGTGGATGTATTTCAAGGCCTACCTTCAAACTCAGTGCCTCTTTGCTTGACATCATGGGAAAATCAAAAGAAATCAGCCCCCCCAAAAATGTAGACCTCCACAAGTCTGGTTCATCCTTGGGAGCAATTTCCAAACGCCTGAAGGTACCACGTTCATCTGTACAAACAACAGTATGCAAGTATAAGCACCATGGGACCACGCAGCCGTCATACTGCTCAGGAAGGAGACGCTTTCTGTCCTAGAGATGAACGTACTTTGGTGCGAAAAGTGCAAATCAATCCCAGAACAACAGCAATGGACCTTGTGAAGATCCTGGAGGAAACAGGTACAAAAGTATCTATATCCACAATAAAACAAGTCCTATATCGACATAACCTGAAAGGCCGCTCAGCAAGGACGAAGCTTGCTCCAAAACCACCATAAAAAAAGCCAGACTACGGTTTGCAACTGCACATGGGGACAAAGATTGTACTTTTTGGAGAAATGTCCTCTGGTCTGATGAAACAAAAATAGAACTGTTTGGCCATAATGACCATCGTTATGTTTGGAGGAAAAAGGGGGAGGCTTGCAACCCGAAGAACACCCTCCCAACCGTGAAGCACAGGGGTGGCAGCATCATGTTGTGGGGGTGCTTTGCTGCAGGAGGGACTGGTGCACTTCCCAAAATAGATGGCAACATGAGGAAGGAAAATTATGTGAATATGTTGAAGCAACATCAGTCAGGAAGTTAAAGCTTGGTTGTAAATGGGTCTTCCAAATGGACAATGACCCCAAGCATACTTCCAAAGTTGTGGCAAAATGGCTTAAGGACAACAAAGTCAAGGTATTGGAGTGGCCATCACAAAGCCCTGACCTCAATACCATAAAAAAATAGTGGGCAGAACTGAAAAAGCGTGTGTGAGCAAGGCCTACAAACCTGACTCAGTTACACCAACTCTGTCAGGAGGAATGGGACAAAATTCATCCAACTTATTGTGGGAAGCTTGTGGAAGGCTACCCGAAACGTTTGTCCCAAGTTAAACAATTTAAAGGCAATTCTACCAAATACTAATTGAGTGTATGTGAACTTCTGTCCAACTGGGAATGTGATGAAAGAAATAAAAGCTGAGATAAACCATTCTCTCCACTATTATTCTGACATTTCACATTCTTAAAATAAAGTGGTGATCCTAACTGACCTAAAACAGGGCAGTTTTACTGGGATTAAATGTCAGAAAAAAATGAGTTTAAATGTATTTGGCTAAGGTGTATGTAAACTTCTGACTTCAACTGTATTCGGAAGAGTTAGGTTACTGTAAAACTGTCCCATGGAAATCATTATCAATTGTATATGTTAAAACACTTCTAATGAGTTTATATGTTCACTGACAGTGTATTATAATGGTCTTCCACCGATATATTGTGATATTGTGATATATACTACCGTTCAAAAGTTTGGGGTCACTTAGAAATGTCCTTGTTATTGAAAGAAAAGCAAAAAAAATTGTCCATTAAAATAACATAAAATTTATCAGAAATACAGTGTAAACATTGTTAATGTTGTAAATGACTATTGTAGCTGGAAATGGTTGATTTTGAATGGAATATCTACGTAGGCATACAGAGGCCCATTTATCAGCAACCATCACTCCTGTGTTCCAATAGGACGTTGTGTTAGCTAATTTAAAATGTATCATTTTAAAAGGCTAATTGATCATTAGAAAACCCTTTTGCCATTATGTTAGCACAGCTGAGTTGAAAAGCAAAAGCCATATCTTAAACTGGCCAATAAAAAGAAAAGATTAAGTTGGGGAAAAGAACACAGACACTGGACAGAACTCTGCCTAGAAGGCCAGCATCCCGGAGTGACCTCTTCACTGTTGACGTTGAAACTGGTGTTTTGCGGGTACTATTTAACGAAGCTGCCAGTTGAGGACTTGTGAGGCGTCTGTTTCTCAAACTAGACACTCTAATGTACTTGTCCTCTTGCTCAGTTGTGCACCGGGGCCTCCCACTCCTCTTTCTATTCTGGTTAGAGCCAGTGTTTCGCTGTCCTGTGAAGGGAGTAGTACACAGTGTTGTACGAGATCTTCAGTTTCTCTGTACGCCTATGTAGATATTCCATAAAAAATCAGCTGTTTCCAGTTACAATAGTCATTTACAACATTAACAATGTCTACACTGTGTTTATGATCAATTTGATGTTATTTTAATGGACAATTTGTTTTGCTTTTCTCTCAATAACAAGGACATTTCTAAGTGACCCCAAACTTTTGAACGGTAGTGTACATATCACAATATACAATTTCCTGTCATTATCAGAGAATAAAAGATCAACATCAACCTTGATCCTTTGGTCATATGTATGCCAATCAAAACACAACGCAGAGACATTCTACACCGGTTACATCTACATAATTTGGCACTCGCATCTTCCCCTGAACTGAACAAAGCTAGCTAGCTAACAAAAACAACATGTTACCTGACAGATGGACACTATTGCACCTCAAACTATTTTCCATGTTGAAGGACAGACATATGTACTTCATTTACAAGGTAGGACTAAATTTATTTTCCTTTGCAATTTGCAGGTTAGGCTACTGTTGAATCATGAGAATAGACAACATCGATTTGAGTGCATTTGATTTATCAAGCTAGAGTTTTGTTTTGATGAGACACTTTTTAAATGTTTTGATCTGCATTTTTCAGTCATTTCGATTGTTGATATGGACATTTCGTTAGAACCCTGTTTATTTTATATGTGTGTGTAATAATATTTCACATAATAATATTATTATGTGTGTGTGTTTGCGCACGCCGTGCATTGGACGAATTGTAAATCCATTGTGAAAGACTATGGAGTTTGCGTTGCAAATTATTCTGATGAAATGTGCCAATATTGGTATTTTAGTGCCACATTTCAGTTGTAACTGTGGATGCTACATCGGTCTATGGCTGAGCTGAGTTGAGCAGTGTGTTGTTTTATCGGATGTAATTTGAATATGCCGCCATCGGAGACTATCGCTTGTGCACCGTGGCTACATTTGTATTTACATTTGGTGAAAATTGTTTTGTCAATTTTGGTTAATAACCAATGTCACTCTGGTTGTTGGAGCTATATGTTGTATGGTGAACTTGGGCTTCATCAAGGTTTATTTGTGAGTAAATCTGGCTTTGATAATAGCCAGTCCTTACCCAGCCGCTGACCTCACCACACGTCACTGGCCACACTTCCACCCACCCGTCCCTATTTCCATCCCCCCACTCCACCCCCTTCACTTTAAAACGCTGTTTTTCTTTCTCCTCCTCCAGTTTTTTTCATCCTGCTTTCCACCACAATGACTTGCTGGAAATACATGTCCAGTGCCAACATGCACATTTATGCTCGTCTACTCAAGGGCCATGGTACGATAAGGACTGGAAGGGGGATACAATGGCCATAACTCAATCCTGGGGATGAGGAGGGGGGACTATGCCAAAACTGGCCTCCAAATTTATGTTTTGCCTTACAGACCCATGACTGCATCATTTAAATCCCTATCGTCTCCTTTGTCTCTCTCTCTCTGTCTGGGCCTATGGTAAGAAATAGAATGTGCATGCCTGTAAGTAAAGTAATAGACTGTCCATGGTTAGATGTTGGGTGTCCCGTTATGTATGGTATTTAACAGATGGGTTGGCTTGTACTAAGTCATGGCATGCCAAAGAGTCAGTGTTTCCCTCCTAGTTTGTGGATTTCTTCTCAAATTAGCCCACCCCAAATGGAGGAAACAGATTCTTAGTGTAGGAGCACATGATCATCAAACATGTCAGATCATATATAAATACCAGATATTTTCCTAATGGTTTAACTTGTATTACAGACTGAGACAAGACCCACGGTAAGAATATATATGAAGAGTTTAGTTCCAAAAAGCTATATACACACACATTTTTCACATTTGTGTTTTTTCATCAGAAATGATTGCTTACCTTAATGTGTGTAAAATATCACTGTTCTTAGATTTTTTTATGAATAGATTTTAGATGTGCATTAAAATGAGGTTTGTTGCAAAATGCTATATATCCATTGTTTGGATGGAATGGAATGTTCGTATCCTGTATATTTGACTGCGATATGTGGTTGTCTCACCCAGCTATCTTAAGATGAACGCAATAAATGTAGTTTACGGAAGTTCAATCAGTAAGGCTGTTCTGAATGGCTCGTCACTTTTAATTGTCTAGTAAGCACAATATAATTCACATCACTTCCTATCACACAGTCATAACAGATATTCATGTGGTAGCATTTATAATGTTACCTCATTATCAGAGCAGGTATTTTTATGGTAGTGTATAATGCTATCTCATCAGCATAGCAGGTATGTTTATGGTAGTGTATAATGCTATCTCATCAGCATAGCAGGTATGTTTATGGTAGTGTATAATGCTATCTCATCAGCATAGCAGGTATGTTTATGGTAGTGTATAATGCTATCTCATCAGCATAGCAGGTATGTTTATGGTAGTGTATAATGCTATCTCATCAGCATAGCAGGTATGTTTATGGTAGTGTATAATGCTATCTCATCAGCATAGCAGGTATGTTTATGGTAGTGTATAATGCTATCTCATCAGCATAGCAGGTATTTTTATGGTAGTGTATAATGCTATCTCATCAGCATAGCAGGTATTTTTATGGTAGTGTATAATGCTATCTCATCAGCATAGCAGGTATTTTTATGGTAGTGTATAATGCTATCTCATCAGCATAGCAGGTATGTTTATGGTAGTGTATAATGCTATCTCATCAGCATAGCAGGTATGTTTATGGTAGTGTATAATGCTATCTCATCAGCATAGCAGGTATGTTTATGGTAGTGTATAATGCTATCTCATCAGCATAGCAGGTATGTTTATGGTAGTGTATAATGCTATCTCATCAGCATAGCAGGTATGTTTATGGTAGTGTATAATGCTATCTCATCAGCATAGCAGGTATTTTTATGGTAGTGTCTAACATTGCCTAATCAGTTTAGCAGGCATTTACATGGTAGTGTTATTAATGTGACCTCGTCAGCATAGCGTCACGTCTCTCCTCCTTCACTATTAGCAAGCGTGCAATGTCATTCACCTATTAACTTCAGCCTATGAGCATGGCGCACTAAGGCAATTCCACCACGCTTCCTGAATAATTTACTCGTGAAATAATCCCTTTCCGTTCATTCAACCAATAGGCATACGTCTAGGAGTATTTCTATGTTAACTCCCCCCTTGTCTCTCACTCATCACTCACCGTTTGTTTCTGATTTCCAATGATCATCCACCAACCAAAGGTCCGTCATCAGATTCCCTCTCATCATTACTCTTACGATACGTGTTTTTGCCGTCATGTGCATTAGTAGCACAATTTAGAACTCATTTACATTACTTTTTACTTACACTTGTATGTTGAGTTCTCCATATTGATGTTGGTTTTCAATTTTGTCTGACTTTTCTTAGCAGATGTACAATCATCGTGAAGTGAATTATGGGGCTTTCAGGCACCGGAGTGAAAATAATTGTACACTCGCACACTCGATCGCAAACGAGGACTGAGGGGTTTACTTTGCCAACTTCCCTTGCTTGGCTAATTGTTTGGACTAACGGCAAAGATGGCCCCGGGGATTCCCCAAAGGGCATAAGGTGAGGGTGAGTGGAGGAGGGTGTGTCTTTTATGTGTTTGAAACACAGCCTGGATTTCTAATCTGGAATGTGGGAAATACTGTATGCAACCCGATGCTGAAAGGCTACTGGTTAAACGCTTCCCCTATGACAGAGATGATAATATCTACCATGACGAGCTGCTACAGGTTCATAGAATGATGGTTGGTGTGAACATTTATGACGACCTGTTGGCAACGTCACTGATAAGACCATCCAGGAGGCAAGAATGAAGACAACTCCATTTCCTTTAACTGTAATTTACTAGGATAGGGAATACAGTATTTTGTGCATTTGGGCATGACAGCATTGTCTTGTTTAGTAGCACAAAGTCAATATACACACATTACAGCCACTAATATTCTAATATGTATAACCTGGGATCATTCCCATGGTAACTGAGTCGATATCTGTTACTGTGTACAATCATGTTCTGTTTGCCTGCTGCTCAGAATAGATTATGAGTGTTTGGCACCTGGAGTCAAACCAAACAGTATACACTGGACACCTGATAAGGAAACAAACAATACTGGGCATCTGATAATAAAATGTAAAAATGTCTTACAACCTAGTAGACTACTGTCAGTGACCAAGCTCATATGAAATACCAATATTTGAGTTTTATACTCATAGGGGAGAGTGGGATAAGTTTAGCCAAAAGGCTAGTTGAGCCACCCCTTGTTTCTAGGAACCTTACACAAAATTAATAATGTGACCAAAGTAAGTATCTCCCTCTGATTCCAAGTTGTTTTTGATATTTTTGATTTAAGCCTATCCCAAACCTTAATCCTTTGGAGTTAATTCTTAACCTTAAAGAATTTGGAGTTAATGCTTGAACTTAACCCTAACCTTAAAAATGTACAGTTAATGCCTAAATGTAACCATAAACACTGAAAATTGACGTTTGGAACAACTATGAAATTTGACGTTTGAGAAACATGGATGAACATCTAATTCTGAGGGATACTGTGAGAGCTGGTAGCTTGAGAGAGCAGCCAAGGAAGTGAGAGAAGGGAAGAAGTCCATTTGAGCAGCCGCAAAGGATGAAGAAATAGACTGAATGACACTGAAGATGTACAGTACTGGTCAACAGTTTGGAGACCTATTTTTTCCAGGGTTTGTCTTTATTTTAAAAAACTATTTTCTACTTCGTAGAATAATATAGAAGACATCAAAATTATGAAATAACACATATGGAATCATGTAGTAACCAAAAATGTGTTAAACATATCAAAATATATTTTATATTTGATAAACGCAGGTCCAACGAGGAAAAACGTAGCTAGCTAGCTAGCGTTGATTTGTTTTTGCAGAGACATATTTTTTTTGTAGCATCTGAGGACCAAATGTGATGAACATGCATTTCTCTTGTGCTTACTGTTACAGTCTTGACACAACCGACGCTATGCTCTTAATTCTAGCCATGTTTCTAGTTTGACCAGGTATTATTTTATTTGGCTGCCATATTGGCTGGTTTGCTAGCATCAAACTTGTTTAGCTATTTTTTAATGTTAGCCTAGCTGTCATGCCTGCTCCCGCTCTCCCTCTCTGGTGCTTGAGGGTGCCAGACTGCCTATCATTACCCACACCTGTCCCCTTCGTTACACGCACCTGCGCCTCATTTGACCCACCTGAACTCTGTCATTATTTGATTGCCTCCCCATTATCTGTCTGTCTCCTCTGTTTGTTCCCTTGTCTGCAATGATGTCGTTACTTTGTACCCAGTCCAGACGCTGTTCCTGTCCTATTTCATGTACGTAATTTATTAAATGTTCTCCCTGTACCTGCTTCCTGTCTCCAGCGTCGATCCTCACACTAATGTTTGATATGCAATGTGATCTCCTCGTAATGAACATTGTCCTGACGAGAAGGCAAACTTTTCTAGCTATGACATGCAAAATCAGGCATCATCAGCTCATTGTTATGGATGTATCCAAATGAATGTCAATAGTAAACAGCTTATACAAATGAAAATGACGCTACTTTGCTGTTATTCTGGTTGCAGAGGTTGTGAGTGTGTCAGCCATAGCTAGTTGGTTAGCTAGCAAGCAAGGGACAAGAACCTTGCGAGCAACGGCTGGGTCGCATCCGTAAATATCAAACTAATCGAACGGACGACTGGGTCGCATCTCTAGCAACCAAAAGATGAGAAACTATCACCCCTACTCCTGCTCCTTGTTCCTTCCCTCCAGAACTCAACGTCACCGGTCTACTAACCACTGATCCTGGCAACCCACATTGCACACACCTGGCAACCATCATTGAGCACATCTGCTCCCTATCGTTAAATCCACCTGGACTTCATCACCACCCTGATTAATCTCCCTTCATATAGCCCTCACCAACCTCAGTCATCAGGCAGTATTGGTTCTGTTTTCATGTCCAAATGCTGCTCTTGTTTTGTAACGCTCCATGTTCGTTATGATTAAACTCACCATCTGCACCTGCTTCCTGACTCCCTGCATCTTCTTATAAAATACTGCCTCAAGAAACAATGGAAGCAACAGATGATTATGCCCTCTTCCAGACGGTCGAGGAACAGGGTCATCTACTCTACCAACACTACGATCAGCTGGCTCTACTGGGTACGACAAAGAAGGAGTTCCTCCTCGTTCTCCACCGCCTCGACACCACCAGCGAGGTTCTCCATACCTCTGACAGAGGGCTTCCTACCAATGGTCGTCACAGTGAGCCAGTCCCCCGGCCTACCCAGCTGTCCACCCAAGTCAGCGATGCCCCAGTGTCCTTTCTGGAGAAGTATGACGGCACTCCATCGAAATGCGGTAGCTTTCTACTTCAGTACTCCCTCTATTTTGCCTATCAGAGATGGTAGGCCCCACCACCGAGAGGTCCAAAGTTGCCACGGTCATTTCCCTGCTGACCGGACAGGTGTTGGAGTGGGCTACGGCCATCTGGGAGAGGGGAGAGGAGGATCTGGGTTCCTATAAGATGTTCAGGGCTCTGTTCAGGGTGGTCTTCAACCATCCTCCAGAGGGCAGAGAGGGAGATGAGCAACTTGTCCAACTTCAGCAAGGTGCCCACACCGCTGCGGAGTACACCCTTACCTTTCAGACTGTGGCAGCCTCCAGCGGATGGAATGACCCAGCGCTCCGCACTCTATTCCACAGTGGACTGCGCAAAGAGGTCCAGACGGAGTTGGCATGTCGGGATGACAATATATCCTTGGACTCTCTCATCTCGATGGCCATCCGTTTGGATAACCTTCTTCAGGAGGGTCGGTGTCCACCTCGCCTCTCACCTCCCTCCTTTGGCTGAGCCTGAACCCATGGAGGTAGGGGCCAAACACCTTTTTTGCGGCAGAGCGGCGTCGCCAGAGACAGCTTTGGCTCAGTCCCTATTGCGGCCAGGTGATCCTTCAGTGGTGTTTGGTGCGTCCTAACCCGAGGTCCACTTGAGCAGAGGGGCGGCCCCGTGACCTTCCGTCTCCCAGGGTAGGCTTGAGTATTCCATTATCATTGTTTTCCACCAAACCCTTTCTGGTTCCCATGTCACTGGCCGGCTGTCTCTCAAGTGTTGTCTCTACAGCTATAGTGGAATCTGGTGCCGCGGGGAACTTTATCGACCAGGCCCTCGCCTCCTCCCTGAACTTAACCTCATACCCGCTCTCCGCTCCTTTCCTGTCCAAGCCCTGGATATGTGACCATTGGGATCTGGCACAATTACTCACATCACAGCACCACTCACCCTCACCGTGGAAGCCAAGCACCAGGAAAGCCTTCCCTTCATCATCACCACACCCGCACACAAGGTCAACCTCACCCTCCTGTGGCTCCAATTTCATAACCCCACCATTTTCTGGTCAAAGATGAGAATCCCTGCCTGGGGCCAGGATGCAGAGGACATGCTTTCAAGCACCCTGTGGTTCCATGTCGGTGGAGGGCCCTGTGAGTGTCCTCCAGCCCATCAAGTGGTCCTCCCGTATTGTTGGCCTTGTGTTTTGGGATGTACATGTGGCCATCTACCTGGCTTTGGAGAGGGAACCCGCTCCTGCCACCTACCCTCCAGAGCGTATCTATGTCCCCATTGGGGAGAGAGATGGACTGTTGACCTGGGCACACACATCCTCCCCGCGGGACACCCAGGAATCCCCCGCACCATCCAATCCATACTGGTAGCCCACCTTGGTGCAGGATGTCGCCCACTATGTCAATTCATGTTCGGTATGTATTCAATCCTAATCTCCCCAACACACTCCAGCAGGTAAACTACTTCCCCTGTCTGTGACTCAGTTGCCTTGGTCACATCTGTCCATAGATGGTTCTTTTTGCCCGCTTTGAGGACAATACAGTGCCACTGACACGGCCTGCAACGGAAACATGCGGTCTCTCCTTCACTGCAGCCGAAGTGAGTAAGACATTTAAACGTGTTAACCCTCGCAAGGCTGCAGGCCCAGACGGCATCCCCAGCCGCGCCCTCAGAGCATGCGCAGACCAGCTGGCCGGTGTGTTTACGGACATATTCAATCAATCCCTATACCAGTCTGCTGTTCCCACATGCTTCAAGAGGGCCACCATTGTTCCTGTTCCCAAGAAAGCTAAGGTAACTGAGCTAAACGACTACCGCCCCGTAGCACTCACATCCGTCATCATGAAGTGCTTTGAGAGACTAGTCAAGGACCATATCACCTCCACCCTACCTGACACCCTTGACCCACTCCAATTTGCTTACCGCCCAAATAGGTCCACAGACGATGCAATCTCAACCACACTGCACACTGCCCTAACCCATCTGGACAAGAGGAATACCTATGTGAGAATGCTGTTCATCGACTACAGCTCGGCATTCAACACCATAGTACCCTCCAAGCTCGTCATCAAGCTCGAGACCCTGGGTCTCGACCCCGCCCTGTGCAACTGGGTACTGGACTTCCTGACGGGCCGCCCCCAGGTGGTGAGGGTAGGCAACAACATCTCCTCCCCGCTGATCCTCAACACTGGGGCCCCACAAGGGTGCGTTCTGAGCCCTCTCCTGTACTCCCTGTTCACCCACGACTGCGTGGCCATGCACGCCTCCAACTCAATCATCAAGTTTGCGGACGACACAACAGTGGTAGGCTTGATTACCAACAACGACGAGACGGCCTACAGGGAGGAGGTGAGGGCCCTCGGAGTGTGGTGTCAGGAAAATAACCTCACACTCAACGTCAACAAAACTAAGGAGATGATTGTGGACTTCAGGAAACAGCAGAGGGAACACCCCCCCATCCACATCGATGGAACAGTAGTGGAGAGGGTAGCAAGTTTTAAGTTCCTCGGCATACACATCACGGACAAACTGAATTGGTCCACTCACACAGACAGCATCGTGAGGAAGGCGCAGCAGCGCCTCTTCAACCTCAGGAGGCTGAAGAAATTCGGCTTGTCACCAAAAGCACTCACAAACTTCTACAGATGCACAATCGAGAGCATCCTGGCGGGCTGTATCACCGCCTGGTATGGCAACTGCACCGCCCTCAACCGTAAGGCTCTCCAGAGGGTAGTGAGGTCTGCACAACGCATCACCGGGGGCAAACTACCTGCCCTCCAGGACACCTACACCACCCGATGCTACAGGAAGGCCATAAAGATCATCAAGGACATCAACCACCCGAGCCACTGCCTGTTCACCCCGCTGCCATCCAGAAGGCGAGGTCAGTACAGGTGCATCAAAGCTGGGACCGAGAGACTGAAAAACAGCTTCTATCTCAAGGCCATCAGACTGTTAAACAGCCACCACTAACATTGAGTGGCTACTGCCAACACACTGTCAATGACACTGACTCTACTCCAGCCACTTTAATCATGGGAATCGATGGGAAATGATGTAAATATATCACTAGCCACTTTAAACAATGCTACCTTATATAATGTTACTTACCCTACATTGTTCATCTCATATGCATACGTTGATACTGTACTCTATATCATCGACTGCATCCTTATGTAATACATGTATCACTAGCCACTTTAACTATGCCACTTGGTTTACATACTTATCTCATATGTATATACTGTACTCGATATCATCTCCTGTATCTTGCCTATGCTGCTCTGTACCATCACTCATTCATATATCCTTATGTACATATTCTTTATCCCCTTACACTGTGTATGACAGTAGTTTTTTTTTAAAATTGTTAGTTAGATTACTTGCTCGTTATTACTGCATTGTCGGAACTAGAAGCACAAGCATTTCGCTACACTCGCATTAACATCTGCTAACCATGTGTATGTGACAAATAAAATTTGATTTGATTTGATTAGACTTTATTATGGATCGTGCCCTTTCTGACGGTTTTACCACTATTCTAGTTGTTGTTGACAGATTCTCCAAATCCTGCCGTTTTATCCCTCTCTCTGGTCTACCTACCTAATTCTTGGTTGCTGACGCAATATTCCAGCAGGTCATCCTGCACTATCGCCTTCTGTAAGACATAGTTCCCGACCGTGGTCCCAATTCATGTTGCGGGTCTGGAAAGCCTTTATGGAGAAGCTGGGGGCCACGGTCAGCCTCACATCCATGTACCAGCCTCAGTCTAACGGGCAAGTGGAGACGACCAACCAAGAGCTGGGGAGGTTCCTAAAGAGTCACTGCCAGGTCCAGCAGGGGGAGTGGGCCTGGTTCCTTCCTTGGGCGACATACGTCCAGAACTCTCTTCGTCACTCCTTCATCGGTCTGACTCCCTTCCACTCCGCCAACATGAGGCTCCAGAGCGTCATCTGCAGTCAGAAGGATCAGGTGGACCGCCATCGCAGTGAGGCTCCAGTGTTCCATCCTGGTGTTCACGTCTGGTTCTCCACCAGGAACCTCCCACTCCACTTGCCCATCAGGAAGCTGAGCACCAGGTTTGTGGAGCCCTTCAAGGTTCTCCGGAGGGTCAATGTGGTAACCTTTAGAACTCCCCAACATCTCACCCTCTTCATGTTTTCCTCCTCAGGACAGTGGTTCCTGGTCCCCCGGCTGATGCCGTTTCCCGCGATACCCCTCCGCCCCCCCGGACAACGAGGGGACCCCCGCCTATGCTGTTAGGTCCCTCCTGGACTCCCGACATCATGGGGGTTGGCTCCAGTACCTGGTGGACTGGGACGGGTATGGTCTTGAGAAGTGCTCTGTCATGCCTAATCCTGCTCCCTCCCTCCGGTGCTCGATGTCGCCGGTCTACTAACCACCTGTCCTGGCAACCCACATTGTGCACACCTGGCAACCATCATTGCACACACCTGAACTTCTTCACCACCCTGATTACTCTCCCTTCATATAGCCCTCACCAACCTCAGTCGTGATTCAGTATTGGTTCTGATTTATTTCCAGATGTTTCTCTTGTTTTGTAAATCTCCATGTTTGTTATTATTAAGATCACCATCTGCACCTGCTTCCTGACCCCCTGCGTCTTCGATACAATATCAACACTATTTTCCTACCGGTAAATGTGTGCTTTAATATTGTGATATAAGCTGCATAAACACATCCGATCGGCTCAGCCTTGTCCCGCTGTTTTGCAAGGTAATGTACAGAACGTTAGCATATATCCCTTACATATATCCCAGCTCAACCCCTTAACAAGTTATCAAAAACATTTTAGAAAATCACTTAATCACTAAAATATTTACAGAGCTTTCTGCTTAGGCTTCTCTTTTTACGGTGCCATGGCAACCATGACACTCAATGTCATAGCTGCATACTATAAGGGTTCATCGTTACACTCCACCCAACTGAATTGACCTTCCACCTCAGAAAAGTGAATTGATAGAGCGATACTGCACTGTAGCCTTCCTCTAGCCCAACAGTACATATGAATTGAGGTTACAGTAATAGCGTCACTAGACTGTTTAATCCGTTTGAGAGTAGCTTTTAGTGAACAGACTGTATCAGCTCTGAGCACCTCTGTGTATTGCTCTTTGACTGTCTTTGACTGTGTTTATAAATCACATTTTCATCCGGATTATGCCTAGGGGGATGACAAGGGTGAGCTTGTGATCTGTGTATGTAAACGGGGATGAATGTACGCCACATTATAGAAAAACAGAGCGTATGCAGCCTTGTCAGTCACTGATCAAATCCAAGTTGATTTGTCACGTACACAGATCAGCAGATGTTAAAGCCGGTGCTGCGAAGTGCTTGTGTTTCTAGCAGTGCAGTAAATGTCAGCACAATAGTAATACACAAAATAGAAGGAAGCAATTAAGATATATCCGAACAATATCAGAACCAGCAATGATAAATATGTGACGTGCATAGACAGTATGGACACTTTTTAGGTAGGAAAAAGGTACGTACAGTTGTTATATAGGATGAGCTATGTTGAGAATACAGTATGTACATATAAAGTGAGTAATCAATTAGCTTAATTTCTCAGATCAAATGAAATGTCAGAATGTTGCAGAAATGCTAATCATATCTGTATCTAACTACAGAAACGATTTCAGAACAATGAACATTATGGAAACATTATTAAAGTGGGATACCTGGTCAGTTGTACAACTGAATGCATTCAACTAAAATGTGTCTTCCGCATTTAACCCAAGCCCTCTGAATCAGAGAGGTGCAGGGTGCTGCCATAATCGACATCCACAGCGCCCAGTAGGTTAACTACCTTGCTCAGGGGCAGAATGACAGATGTTAACCTTTTTAGCTCAGAGATTCAATCCAGCAACCTTTAGGTAGGCCCAATGCCCTAACCACTAGGCTTCCAGTGTTCAATGAATCTATGTACCTAGGGCAGCAGTTTCTAAGGTTCAGGGTATAGCACCGGGTGGTAGCCAACTAGTGACAGTGTCTAAGGTGCAAGACAGGGTACTGGGCGGAGGTAGGCTAGTGATGGCTGTTTAACAGTCTGATGGCCGGGAGATAGAAGATGTTTTTCATTCTCTCTGCCCCAGATTTGATGCACCTGTACTGTCTCCGCCTGCTAGCAGGGTGAACATGCCGTGGCTCAGGTGGCTGAGGTCCTTGATAATATTGTTGGCCTTCCTGTGACAATGGTGCTGTAGATGTCCTGGAGGGCAGGCAGTGTACCCCCGGTGATGCGTTGGGCAGACCGCACCACCCTCTGCAGAGCTCTGCGGTTGCAGCCAGTGCCGTTGCCGTACCAGGCGGTGATACAGCCGTGACGGGCCACTTTGATGCCTGACCCTGTCTGATTCTGGTGTAGTTTCAGGGCCTTTTATTTTAACTATCTGGAGACAGAGTGGTTGTGTCTGAATCTGATAATGTGTGGTATAACTACAGACTATAGAAAAGTTTGTGGTCATGCGCACATCCTTAAAAAACATAGGTGCTGGGCTAATAAAGAATGCTAGTACAGAACAAGAAGGCCCACACACTGTTAAAGCTCCAGGCTAAACACATGTGGATTGTGTTGACGTCTGCGTGTCAGCAAGTGTTGGCCCTGGGAATCTAACCATCAGACTCCAACCACAGCGGTAGGTATTACCCATTGTACCCAGATTGTTGTGAGGCAGTAAAAGAGCATAGACACAGTGGGGAAAAGAGCTTCAGTACAGGGCTAGACAACATCAGGACGGGGGGGGGGATCCAACATTCATCTAAAATGAACACAAATCAACACCAGAGGGGCCTTTTGGTCTCCCTCTGCAAGAAATGTTTACAATGTTGACGTAGTACTCCTAGGGGAGAGAGGACCACAATCCAGAACAGTGGAGAATAGCTCAATAGTTACAGACAGAGCTTTGTTTTGGATGTACTGTGTGTGGAAAGCCCGCGGTATTGCTTCGTCTCTAAGGCCAAACCGTAACTCTGCCTGGCCTTCCTCCCAGTCCCTCACACACACACACACACACACACACACACACAAACATATTTGACTCTTAGACCACAGTGACAGAAGAAAAAAACCTCTGCTCTATCTGGAGTCTGGCATACGCGTTGTTTTGCTCTGGCTTGAAAATGATCAGTGTCACACACATTCTTACAGCCACATGCTTGTAGTATTTTCATATTCACATTTCCTGGGTTGTCCCCTCCACACCCTGTATTGCAGCTATAGTTATTCTATATTTGAGTTGCCAGTGTGATACTATGGGGAAGCCTGTCTCTATGGAACCTGATGGGGGGGATTAGGGGGGAAGTGAACTAAGGGGCAGAAATAGGCCACGGAGTTCACACAAAGTGATGCAATCAGAAGCTAGGCAAGGTTAGAGGGTAGCCCGTGGGGCGTTGTTGTTCTATCTCCAATGGCTACCCAACCCCAACAGTTTGTGATGAACAATATCCCATAATATGGTTACAGAGGAAGCTGTTTTATGTTATTGAGGTGTGTGTGTGCGCATTCCCTCACGTGTCTGTGGGGATTATTTCCATCTCTCACAGTTTCAGATATACTGTGAAAGATTTGGACTCCTGAGTGGAGCAGCGGTCTAAGGCACTGTGTCCCAGTGCTAGAGGTGTCACTACAGACCCTGGTTCGATTCCAGGCTGTATCACAACTGGCCATGATTTGGAGTCCCATACGACAGCGCATAATTGGCACAGTCTCTTCCAGGTTAGGGTTTGGCCGTGGTAGGCTGCCATTGTAAATAAGAATTCATCCATGGTTATACACATCACTCACACCATGTTGTTGTCCTTAAAAGGGATGTATCGATCTTGTCAACTTTACATGATCAATCCATCCCATAAAATACATTTGGTTCCAAGGTCTCAGTATCCAATCATTCATAAATGATTGGCACTTTTAGCTAGTTAGCTTTGTGGCACAACAGATTGCAAATATCCTGTTATCTACAAAAAACATTTAGGCACAGTTTCTTTCTTTTGTCATTGATGTTCTGTGTCTACAACATTGCCATTTCTAGCATTGACCTTTGATTAAAAAGGGACACAGACCGTGTGGATAACGACCATTAGCTACAGTCTAATATGCTAACTAGCTAACACCACCAGTCATTCTCTATGAGAATACTAACAAACATGCTACCGAGTGCTTATACTATGTGTAAACAAACGTTTACCTTTTTTCAAGTATTTTCCTCAACATAGAATTAACATATTTCCAATTCTGTGCACTTTATTTAATAGTTTTGAGAAATGTAATTAATATTTAACAACATTTTGTTTGTTAATGGACGGGAGCGAAATTTGTCGTTAGGCTTTTAAGTGGATAGGCTAAAGCAACAGACAAACGTCGAGGAGTGAATTCGTGGGAGGTGCATGTGCGACAGCCAAAGATCAGACACTGATTTGGGGTGGCAGGTAAGCCTAGCGGTTTAGACCGTTGGGCCAGTAACTGAAAGGTCTCTGGTTTGAATCCCTGAGGCGACAAGGTAAAACAAATCAGTCAATGTGCCTTTGAGCAAGGCACTTAACCCTAATTGCTCTGGATAAGTGTCTCTGCTAAATCAGGGTTTCCCAAACTTGGTCCTGGGCCATTTTAGTTAAGCCCAACCCTTTTCTTAACCTTAACCTCATTCACTTAACCTGCCACATGAATTATCCTGATGTTAATTCTCTTAACTCGATACATTAGTTCTCTTATCCTGCGCTGTAAACATTAAGCTGACCCGCGGTGCATCTGGCTATGGCCGTTCTATGGAGCACTAATGTTACACCCATTGCTGTTGATACGCACAACTTTAAAAATCAAAAAAAAGTGATGGAAAGTTCGGCTCTTTACTGACTCAGATCTTTTCAACTCGTTGAGTGAAAAGAACGAATCTTTTGACTCATTTTGTTCATTTGAGTTAGCAATGTCCAGAGCACGCAGGACCCCTACTGGCGAACCTTGAACTGAAAACTTGAAAGAGTCATGATTCTAAGAGCTTCTCATTCACATGTTGTTCATCATTAAGGGGATTATTGGAGCTATTCATTTGTAAAAGAGTAGTTTAAACAATGTACATTTGTAGATGGCTAGGCATACAAATAAGATTATTTCTTGATACATTCAAAAAATGAAATGTAGTTGTGGCCGCAACCGGACTAGATTGTGAATGACTTGCTTGACTGCCCGTGAGGGTGATAAGCACAATATCGTTTTCGAACTGCAGCACACCTAACGATTAGTTCTCGAGTTTGTTGAGCAAAGGCTGTGCATATGTTTTGGTTCTACAAAGCTGTGTCCATTTTAATGAGGCTAAATGTACTCATTCTTGCAGCATGCAATCAATTATCATTTCGAAACATGTCATTTTCTTCTGTCTAATGCCTGCAGCATGATCTACAGTATTTCTCTGCGCGCATGTATGATAGACAGCTGTTGGTCGGAGCACATCTCTGGAGCCGCTGAGCAAGAGGAGCGCATATTAGAAGAACTAATTGCGACCAGCCAGCAAGACCAAACAAACGACTAAAATGAACAAATCACTTAGAAAAACAAATCATAACTCTCAAGTCAGTAAAAGGAGTTGTTCAAAAAGAATGAATCGTTCGCAAACTGCACATCACTATTATCCATATTTGTTTTCCAACAGCAAGGCTCAGTGTTTACATGACAGTGTTGCCATTGTTCAGAAACATTTTTCTTTATAATGTTGAAATGAACATGCCTCCAACCTCTACATAGCACACTTACAAATTGAAAATATATGTGTGTACATTGTACAATCAATGTGTGAGAGAGCCTCTAATATCACATTCATTTGTACATATCCACTGTATACATGTATCACTGCAAAGTTGGTTCCTGTTTCAGTCACGTCTTTGGCCACGTTCACGTGGGTTGAACAAAAACACTCTTATTGTTGGTTGAAAAAAGAGCTCCCCCACAATGCAAGCTATTTCTGCAGGATGAAGTTGGAAGAGCAACTGTAAAAATGTTCAGTCGACAGCAAGTCAAAACTTCATGAACTTCGATCACATGGTTTTTGTAAAGTTCAGGCAGTCGACATGTAGGCACAAGCCAGACAATTGTTATCCCCATAATGCAACACACTTTGAAAAGGTGGTGCCCAACGATGGTCAATGACTTGACAGAATTGATCCGCTCAAACGCTCCCAGACAGGCTGAGTTGGTGCGGAGCTTATATTCATGAGCTCGCCTTGACTGACAACTCTTTAAAACACCTATGTCAAGCAACTTGGATGCAGTGTTGCAGTAAAATCATCTCACACTAATTTGGTGATTCACAAAGCAACACTGAAATTGCATCAATGATATTATCTATTTTTATACTTCCCATTTGGCATGTCTTTTGTGATGCGGTCTGTTCACAGCAGCACGGACGGATGTGTAGCCATGGCAACTGTATCAGAGTTTTGAATGACCCTCCGTCCTTTTGTTTCATGCTGGCTGAAAACATAGCTAGCCCGTAACTAGCTAACGCCAGACACAGATGAAAGGGTAATCATACAGTATAAGTATCTATGCCATAGATGAATAGGGTAAACTTTTAAAATTATATTTGCAGACACCCTACATTCAAATTATAGCACTATTAGAGTAGCTATGTAGATATAAACGCAACATGTCAAGTGTTGGGTCCATTTTTCATGAGCTGAAATAAACAAATCCCAGAAATGTTCCATACACACAAGAAAGCTTATTTCTCTCAACTTTTGGGCACAAATATGTTTACATCCCTTTTAGTGAGCATTTCTCCTTTGCCAAGATAATCCATCCACCTGACAGGAGTGGCACATGAAGAAGCTGATTAAAGGCCTCCCGGGTGGCGCAGTGGTCTAAGGCTGTGCCACCAGAGACTCTGGGTTCGAGCCCAGGCTCTGTCGCAGCTGGTCGCGACCGGGAGGTCCATGGGGCGAAGCACAATTGGCCTAGTGCTGTCCGGGTTAGGAAGGGTTTGGCCAGTAGGGATATCCTTGTCTCATCGCGCACTAGCGACTCCTTTTTTCTTTCTCCTTCCCACCCAGCAAAATTTCCTTCTGTGGGAAGGCTGGGGGCAAACTCATGAAAGTTCATGAGTCTCAGCAGAGAACATGTCGGGTGATTGGATGAGACTTCTTGAGCACCGTGATGTCACACAGAAGCTCTACAGAGCCATCTGTTTAGCTAGCTCGTGCCACATGAGCAGTAACCCTACGTTCATAAGTGGGAAGGTGGTATTTACAGTGCATTCGGAAAGTATTCAGACCCCTGGACTTTTGACATATTTTGTTACGTTACAGCCTTATGCTAAAATTGATTAAATAAAAACATGTCCTTATCAATCTACCCACAATACCTCATAATGACAAAGTGAACACAAATTTTTTGCAAATGTATTACAAATAAAAACTACCTTATTTACATAAGTATTCAGACCCTTTGCTATGAGACTCGAAATGGAGCTCAGGTACATCCTTTTTCCATTGATCCTCCTTGAGATGTTTACAAAATTTGATTGGAGTCCACCTGTGGTAAATTAATGTTACGAGTCCGACCGAGGGTGACTCCCCTTCCCGTTCGGGTGGCGCTCGGCGGTCGTCGTCGCCGGCCTATTAGCTGCCACTGATTTTCTTTCCTCCCCCTCCTTGTATGTTTATTGTTAGCACCTGTTAGTTAGTAATTAGTTGGGCTTTATTAGACAGCCGGCCCACCTGTTTCTTTAATTAATTATTAATTATTGTAACCTTCGTGTATGAAGTAGACGAACGTGTTTGTTACTGGTCGTGTATTTCTGCTGTACTGTTTTCGTCCCCCGTGTTTGGAGCATTTGTTTTTGAGCACCCAGTGTTTCGTGAGTGCATTAAATAGCACAGTATTGAACTCTCTGTTTCCTGCGTCTGACTCCACACCCACGACACCCGGAGCGTTACAATTAAATTGATTGTACATCATTTGCAAAGGAAGACACCTGTCTACACAATGCTCAGAGACAGAATTGTGTCGAGGCACAGATCTGGGGAAGGGTACCAAAAAAAATTCTGCAGCATTGAAGGTTCCCAAAAACACAGTGGCCTCCATAATTCTTAAATGGAAGAAGTCTGGATCCACCAAGACTCTTCCTAGAGCTGGCTTCCCAGCAAACTGAGCAAGCGCGGGAGAAGGACCTTGGTCAGGGAGGTGACAGAGCTCCAGAGTTCCTTTGTTGAGATGGGAGAACCTCCAAGACCATCTCTGCAGCACTCCACCAATCAGGATTTTTATGGTAGAGTGGCCAGACGGAAGCCACTCATCAGTAAAAGGCACATGACAGCCCACCTGGAGTTTGCCAAAAGGCATCCAAACATTCTCTGGTCTAATGAAACGAAGATTGAACTCTTTGGCTTGAATGCCAAGCGTCACGTCTGGAGGAAACCTGGCACCATCCCTACGGTGAAGCACGCTGGTGGCAGCATCATGCTGTGGGGGTGTTTTTCAGTGGTAGAGACTGGGAGACTAGTCAGGATCGAGGCAAAGATGAACGGAGCAAAGTACAGAGAGATCCTTGTTGAATACCTGCTCCAGAGCACTCAGGACCTCAGACGGGGGCAAAGGTTCACCTTCCAACAGGACAATGACCCCTAAGCACACAGCCAAGACACTGCAGGTGTGGCTTCGGGACAAGTCTCTGAATGTCCTTGAGTGGCCCAGCCAGAGCCTGAACTTGAACCTGATCGAACATCTCTTGAGAGACCTGAAAATAGCTGTGCAGCAACGCTCCCATTCCAACTTGACAGAGCTTGAGAGGATCTGCAGAGAAGAATAGGAGAAACTCCTCAAATACAGCTGTGTCAAGCTTGTAGCGTCACACCCAAGAAGACTCCAGGCTTTATTCACTGCCAAATGTACTGAGTAAAGGGTCTAAATACTTGTTTAAATGATATATATATATATATATATAAATATATATATATATATATATATATATATATATATATATAATATATATTAGCAAACATTTCTAAAAACCTGCTATTGCTTTGTTATTATGAGGTATTGTGGGGTATTTATGGGGTATTTAAAACAAGGTTGTAACCTAACAAGATGTGGAAAAAGTCAAGGTGTCTGATTACTTTCCAAAGGTACTGTAAGAGTTTGCTATGTTCAAATGACATTTATTGACATTCTTGCAATTTACAATGGATTGCAATAGAGCAGAATGTTCTCTTTCAGATAATCGTTTTGGGATTTGCTCGGACGATCACAGGGTTCTTTAGTGACCCGTTTGCTGATGGAGATTGCAAAGGGATCCCGGCTCAGTGCATCTTCCACATTGTTCTTCAGACCTGGGATATACTTCAGGTCGAAGGTGTAGGAGGCAAGCTTGGCTATCCACCTCTGCTCATGTGTCTAGCTTGGGCTTTGTCATTACATGAGTGAGCGGGTTGTTGTAGATTCATACTGTGAAGTTGTGGCCCTTCATCCAGTGACTGAACTTGTCATTGACACACTTCAGACCCAGGAACTCAAGCCGGTGTGCTGGATATCTCTGCTGAGACCTGCTGAGCGTCTTGCTAGTGCAAGCTATTAGTTATGCTTTTTCCTCTCCAGCATGAATTTGGGATAGCACTGCTCCAAGTTCATCCAGAGATGCATCCACAGACAAGATCAAAGGCCTGGAGAATTCAGGAGGAGCCAGCACTGCACATTTCAGGAGCTCTTGAGTTTGTGGAAGGCCTCTTCACATTCCATGCTCCAGTTGGACGCTTTCAAATTACGGTAAGTGCTTGGGTTCTTTCCAGCATTTCTAGTATTTCCTCTTCTCTTCTGTCCAGCGGTGAGGGCGAACTGGGATTGCCGAACAGCCAGGGATGCTGTTCTGTTTAAGTGTGAAGGGCTTTCACAGGGGGTTGGTAATTTTCATGCCGATCCACTTGTCTCCCCACATCGGTGTGATGAGCCTCTGCATGAGGATGTCTCGTTATAACTTGAGATGAACATGGCTCCACATGACTTTATTGCCTGGAGAGATGGGAACGTTGCTAGCTAGCCTTCCCCACACTGGGTGTTCTTGTTTCGGGAGTAGGGTGACTCCCTGTGTCAGCTTGACTGTACCCACCTTGTTTGGCATCTTGATGAAACTGCTCATGTTCAGGGGATGGATGATAATCCTCCTTGGATATGTGTCTCCAGTGGTCGTCATCATTCTTCAGTTGAGGCATTAAATGTTTTTGGACATTGGAACCTATGATGAGTTCGTGACGCTGGCCTGGCACTACTGGAGTAGGGACAACACACTTTACTCCATAGAGCTGTAGCTTCAGCTTGTACATGCATTTTGGATGGGTCTGCTTCCCCCCACAGCCAACTAAAAAAATGGTCTGCTCTGTTGTCTGCTTTTTGTCTGGAAGGGCAACTGCTCCTCTCAACTTTTGTTCTGCTGTCTCACTAAGAGTGCAAGCAATAGAACCTGAACCAAGCATGCCTTTCAGTTCAACCTGGTCACTAACTAAAACCTGTGCATAAAACAAGTCACTAAAAGCTGCCACCTCTGCTGACCCCTGAACTACTACTTGTAACTCTGCTGTGTTTGTGTAGAAAATATCTTCTTCCTTTAGGGATTGTTGCCCTACTCCCTACTCCCACACTGTCCCTCTTAAAGTGCAGATTTTAGCTTTTTTTTTTAGCTTTTAGATTTCCCCTGTGTTGAGAATCAGCGTGGCAGATGTGTTGTTGCCTACCCTTACCACCTGGGGGCGGCCCGTCAGGAAGTCCAGGATCTAGTTGCAGAGGGAGGTGTTTAGTCCCAGGGTCCTTAGCTTAGTGATGAACTTTTGGGCACTATGGTATTGAACGCTGAGCTGTAGTTAATGAATAGCATTCTCACATAGGTGTTATTTTTGTCCAGGTGGGAAAGGGCAGTGCGATTGAGATTGAGATTGCATCATCAGTGGATCTGTTGGGCCAGGATGCGATATGGGGCGGTATGGGTCTAAGGTATCCGGGATGATGGTGTTAATGTGAGCCATGACCAGCCTTTCAAAGCACTTCATGGCTACAGACGTGCGTGTTACGGGGCATTTAGTCATTATTAGTCATTTAGTCATTTAGACAGGTTAGGAGTTGTGAAGGAGTTGGTGCTTGAATAGATTGAGTGGGACCCACCTGTGGTGTATTTGCTGTCTCCACTTCCTCTGACATGGCAGCCTGGGCTTGGCTGATTGTGTTCTTCACTTTGGTCTGACCTATGTTTGTGCCCTCTGATCTCTCTCTGGAACCCATCTAGCCATTCCTGGACATCAGTGGTTGTCCATTGCGCTGGTGGTTTGAAGAGGGACACACATGCAAGCCTAGGATCTGGACAGTCACCTCTCAAGCCTTGTCTTCAACACTACGGCACTGTCCCCGTAGGCACTCAACCGAATCCAATATGCCATTGCACTTTCTCTCGGCTTTGGTCAAAAGATCGCTAAGGGTATGCTCAGTTCACAAGTGCTGTTTCAAGATGTCAAAGACAACGTGGGGGGTCTGAGTAGAGTCAAGATAGGGTTTTTTATGCAATGTGATTTTCTTTTTTACATCAACATCATGAGCCTGCCCCATAGCTTGGCCAAGATGCTCATGTGTTGGTATTACCCTCTTCAGCAGATATAGCCCCGTCCTCCCACTCACGTACTGAACATCTGTCTGAGCCACCTCCCCTTAAGCATGGAGGCTCTTTGACAGACTGCATCACCAGCTTGACCCCTGTGAGATGTAACTGTGTAGGTCCCTCTCTGCTCTGCGCACTGTTGACACTCTCTTTACCGCATCATTGTCTCCAACACGTTTACCCATGTCACACAGCTGAGCTGTTATTGACTGAACAATCTCAATTGGCTAGTTGTGTGATGAGACTACCTAGGTCAACATTACTAGTGGTTGGTGGGGTGTGTGTGCACCTTGTACTCTGGTAGAACAGAAATTGGGGGATTTCATCAGACGTACTCTAGGAGCATTTCATTTCTGAACAACCACCCTCTCCCAAACTCAGTGTAGTAGGATATACATTTCCCTCTGAAACCTGAGCCTTGCACCGCTTAACGGCTCCATGTTCACATCAATGTACACAATAAAATGGTGGGAAAATACAAAATATTACACTAAGGATGGTATTTACACTAAAATTGACTTAATAACCCTCATCATTTAGATTAAAAAGTCCAATAGTTTTAACACATGCACCCGGCAAAAGTGAAACAGACCACATAAATGGATGTCCCACAGTGATCGAGCTTATGTAGATGCTTGAAGTTCTGATAGTCACAGCACCAATGTAGCCCAGGGGGGGTGCTGCGCCTATGTCAGATGGTGTGTTGCATTGTGTTCTGGCGCCTTTAAAAGAGTAGTCATGCTGGGGTCTGAGGGTTGGCTGGATCACAGTGCAAAAGGACATCAGGGGTGGACATCATCCCTGCTGTTCCTCCCCTCACACAGATGTGAACAGCTCTGAACAAGTTTGTGCTCGCAGCACTTACATCACACACAGAGCCCAACAAAATGCCAGGAGGAGATTCAACCTTTAAAAAAACGAGGAAAAAGTGGTGATTTGGTGAACATTCATCACAGTTGACTAAATCCTGTTATTTTTACAATGCCGAAATACTCTAGTTTCTAGACCAAACCCAAACTAAAGACCTGTTTTACTGGCGATACTAATGAATCATTATGAGTAAGCGACCATGAAAATAGTTCAAATAAACCCGATTTAATTTATTTTCCATTTGTCATGGAAAATATATGATTTGCAGTATGGCTCAAATGAGATGGAGGTCATTACCACAAAATAAATAAAATTGGGGAATTTTTGGTGTGGCACTTCATTTTATATCTCATCATGTGGTGCCACGGGTTCAAAAAAGGTTGGGAACCACTGATTTATACTATCCAGAGTGCCAGAGCCCCTTCTACACACTCACTGTATTAATACACTTGGCACGTTTTTGAGACTTGGTGTGACCATGAACAGATCATCCCTTACCCATGCCCCTTTTCCATGACTCTATGGTTCTTCCAGGACCTTTTGGATAGAGTGAAGGCTTTCTCCACTGGGAGACCTACCCTGTTATGTCATTTTATGAAGGGAGTGTATCGCATACACACATTCTCACAAGCTTTTATTCCTGCCCTGGGACCTTTTCTATTGTGCTTAACATTATTCCACAGCAGCCTTTATGCCTAAGGTTAGTGACAATTTCAACTGTCTCGCCTTGGAGCTTGTGAACTTCCATCAGCTGACCTTCACTTCTACAGAAGAAGAGCGTCTCCACCGTTTGTGTCAAATCAAATCAAATTTATTTACATAGCCCTTCGTACATCAGCTGATATCTCAAAGTGCTGTACAGAAACCCAGCCTAAAACCCCAAACAGCAAGCAATGCAGGTGTAGAAGCACGGTGGCTAGGAAAAACTCCCTAGAAAGGCCAAAACCTAGGAAGGAACCTATAGAGAGGAACCAGGCTATGTGGGGTGGCCAGTCCTCTTCTGGCTGTGCTGGGTGGAGATTCTAACAGAACATGGCCAAGATGTTCAAATGTTCATAAATGACCAGCATGGTCAAATAATAATAATCACAGGCAGAACAGTTGAAACTGGAGCAGCAGCACGGCCAGGTGGACTGGGGACAGCAAGGAGTCATCATGCCAGGTAGTCCTGAGGCATGGTCCTAGGGCTCAGGTCCTCCGAGAGAGAGAAAGAAAGAGAGAAAGAGAGAATTAGAGAGAGCATACTTAAATTCACACAGGACACCGGATACACAGGAAGCGCTTTTGCGCATCTACTTGGATAAAACGCTCTACTTGGATATAACGAGAGCTTTACACAACAGCAACCAAGTCTTAGTATCTTGGGGACCTCCCTCTCTCATCAATGGCTATCTCACTGTATAGTGGAAACTATTATATTGGCTTATAATAGCAAGGGTTTACAGCCCCAGGGGGCTTATTTTACCAGAGGTTTGGCTAACTCTTGGACATCTCTTTATTAGAGATTTGCGTTGAGGCATACATTTGAGATTTTACTGACTAGATGTCACTGTACCTTTGTTGGCACATACGGTCCTCAGTTTCAGAGTCTCCGAGGGGTGATGTTGTTGGGACTACCCTAGCTTCGGAGAGCATGTCTGCGATACGGGTGTTGGCCATATCACAGAAATGAGAGAGGTTCTCTTTAAGATAATCGCTTCTAAGGTTACTTGCATAACCCTGATTCTCTGATGATATAAGTGAAATATCTCACCACATTTCCCTGCTCGCAAGAGCGCAAGGAATAGAGGCATGCTCAAGAATGACCAGAGTGTGGGCAGGTGACTCCTTATAAGGAGGGAGGAGCTCACATCATTCCCCACTCGACCTGTCTGTCTCCGACTAACTTTGTAAGATTGATTTCTTCGTCATTTGTGATCACCGGAGCGAATCTCAGAAGTAAGATATCTCACTCATATCATCAGAGAACCGGGGTAACTCAAGTAACCTTAGGTTTTCTCTTTTCAAAACTGGTTGAATGGCTATTTCTACTCTGGCACCTGTAACTTACAACTAGTGAGATAAATTACCAGTAAACGAGAATCACTTGCCTCCAACCACATTAATTTAAATGTTGAATAATTTAGTCCATGCCATTTTTACTTTGAAGTGAAAAAAATCTAAATTTCATATTATTACTTTTGGTCCTGTGAAGTTACTTTTGGTCATGTGAACACCCACCAAACAATTCAATTTCATCTTATTTTAAAATAAATAGTATATCATGCAAGGGTGCCAATATATTTGACCACATCTGTAGGCTGCTTGGACGTTAGCTATAGCTTGATATTGAGTCAAATAAGGAGGTAGCTTGATATTTCCTTGCAATGTGAACCCTGAATGATAAACTGTTTATCTGGTTCATGCATTTATTGTCAAGAACGGATCACAGACCAGCACTTCAGCCCTGACCAAACCTCTGCAGGCAGACTGCAATTCTGCATTCAATTAGTCTCAAAGGTGTCATATCAGTTCTGTAGGCTGTATTGAGGTTGAGTTTTGGTTTAATAATACAGCATTGCTCACTAACATTTAACATTTACATCTGTTCCTTCAGCATCTTGACTTCATAGGTTCATACAGGTATCACATATTGAACAACTATACAGTATATATGTGATTGTTCTGCTGTCTTTGTGGGCCTCCAGTGCATTTGAGGAATGTTAGGTCCTGCCAGTAATGTATTAAACACCTCCTAAAGAGACAGTCCTGGGAGCTACTGAAAGCTGAAGTCCACACACACACACACACAGACACACACTAACTGTCTGACACTGTCCTGGTCATCACAGACTCGCTTACAGTAGATCAGTAATTACAGTAATCTTAATTGCAGCCAGTTTGCTACAGCAGGGAAATAATCTTGCAGCGACAGGAAATGTGAATTATTATGTGTATTATAATTCATGGACATTTATTTGTAGGGGTTTATACATTTGGGCAAATCAAGTCGGACATTTAAGTGGAAATTACAAACTTTAGAAGTCTTTATAAACCTTGAATACATATTTTAATTTCCTGCTGTGCAGGACAATTCTCAGCAACTAAAGAGTGATCAAATTAAGTGCTCCCTTTATCCGCTGGCCATGGACATTTTCAAAGGCTCTCTGTTCCTAGCATGTGCATCTCACTTTCCCGACCTACAAACAATTGGACTAATGGACTAATGGTGTACTGTAGAAGGGGAGTAATGGGCTCTCCGTTATGTGGTGTTAGGCTCTCAGCATAGCAGTATATTGGCAGCATTAACGCTTTTGGTCGTCAACACGTCCGGGTGACCTAGTTGTCCAGGACATAACCTAGTTGAGGCAACAATGGATGCAGGGGAGTTCAGTGATGTCCCCGCTTTTTCTCTCTTTCTGTGACCAGTGCTGCTGCTTGTGAGTTTGAGTTTGTGAGTGCTAGTGTGTGTGTGTGTTCGCACGCATGTGTGCATGTTTGTTAGGATTGGCCATACAGTGCAATTGAAAACTGGGGTGTAGATCGCAGAGCGGAACAGAAGTATGTGTGTATCCGGAGATGAGATTGGACAGGGAGAGAGAACAAGAGAGGAAGAGATCAGTGAATAGGGCTGTTGCAGTGACCGTATTACCGGCACACCATGACCACAGTAAGATTCCATGTGACCATTGAGTCACGGGAATCTCCTTTTATGCACTCTGGACATGCATTGGTAGTATCCAATTTGCTAACTACCATCAGGTCCTAATGGACTGGTACTCAGGGCTCTATTGTCCCTCTAACCACTCAATGCAAATGCAAACAAAAAAATCACATCACACACTTAAAAACAGTATCATGCTTTTAAAACTCACCTCACTGTGAGTTGCGAGCGGAGAAGTGACTGTGTTAGGGAAGGGTTTGGCCGGCCGGGATGTCCGTGGCGGGCCGGGAGCATGCACGCTGACTTCGGTCGCCAGTTGTATGGTTCTCTGACACATTGGTGCGGCTGGCTTCTGGGTGAAGTGGGCAGTGTCAAGAAGCAGTGCGGCTTGGCAGGGCCGTCTTTCGGAGGATGCATGGCTCTCGAACTTCGCCTCTCGCGAGTCCGTACGGGAGTTGCAGTGATAGGGCAAGACTGTAACTACCAATTGGTGTAAAAAGTACAAAAAAAATAAAAGGAAAGGTGGATGCAGTCAAAGTAATCAGGAGTGGTATGGTGTTGATATCGTGTGTATCTAAAGAGAAAAAGGAGTGTGCATTGTGGCTCGCGACATGATCTACGCATGATGTGGACAGCTTTGATTTTCGGAGCAGGGCACCGGTAAAAGGTGTTCTCTGGCATCCCATTGGACATTGATAATAAATATCTTAGACAAAAAATTCCAGGAGTAGTTAATGCACGTCGATTGACCTGTATAGAGAATGAGAAAAATTAGCAGTTTATCTGTATTGTTGTTTGATGAAGAGTATCTACCACCCTATGTAAAAGCTGGGATACAGTTGAAGTCGGAAATGTACATACACTTAGGTTGGAGTCAATAAATCTCGTTTTTCAACCACTTTTTCAACCAGTCCGTTAGGACATCTAATTTGTGCATGACACAAGTAATTTTTCCAACAATTGTTTACAGACAGATTCTTTCACTTATAATTCACTGTATCACAATTCCAGTTGGTCAGAAGTTTACATACACTAAGTTGACTGTGCCTTTAATAACAGCTTGGATAATTCCAGAAAATTATCCCGCTCCCCTTTACCGTGTGTTTAAAAATAAACCATGAGTGTTTGACGATAATTTAGTTGTCTGTGGTTTTTCATTCTCACTGTTACTTTTTCACTACTATACTTTGCATGAGTTATGTTACGGGTCTCGATATCCATCCCCCCCTAGACTGCCGGGCCAAAGGGATTCGTAACACCACTCCTGTGTTGACTTGGCTGTGTGCTCAGGGTCGTTGTCCTGTTGGAAGGTTAACCTTCGCCCTAAGTCTGAGGTCCTGAGCGCTCTGGAGCAGGTTTTCATCAAGGATCTGTCTGTACATTGCTCTGTTCATTTTTCCCTTGATCCTGACTAGTCTCCCAGTCCCTACCGCTGAAAAACATCCCCACAGCATGATGCTGCCACCACCATGCTTCACCGTAAGAATGGTGCCAGGTTTCCTCCAGACATGATGCTTGGCATTCAGACCAAAGAATTCAATCTTGGTTTCATCAGACCAGAGAATCTTGTGTCTCATGGTCTGAGAGTCCTTTAATTGCCTTTTGGCAAACTCCAAGAGGACTGTCATGTGCCTTTTACTGAGGCGTGGCTTCCGCCTGGCCACTATACCATAAAGGCCTGATTGGTGGATTGCTGCAGAGATAGTTGTCCTTCTGGAAGGTTCTCCCAATCTCCACAGAGAAACTCTGAAGCTCTGTCAGACTGAGCAGCAGGTTTTTTTTCACCTCCCTGACCAAGGTCCTTCTCCACCGATTGCTCAGTTTGCCCGGGCAGCCAGTTCTGAGAAGAGATTTGGTGGTTCCAAACTTTTTCCATTCAATAATGATGGAGGCCACTGTGTTATTGGGGTGCTGCAGAATTGTGTTGGTACCCTTCCCCAGATCTGTGCCTCGACACAATCCTGTCTCGGAGCTCTACAGACAATTCCTTCGACCTCAAGGCTTGGTTTTTGCTCTGACATGCACTGTCAACCGTGGGACACAAAGTTGAAGATGGACCACAGGAGATTGAGGTGGAGCGCGCCCAGAGGACAGGAAAATACACCACCGGCCTTGGTGACAGGCCCAGTCCAATAGTTGTCAAATTCCTGAGGTTCAAGGACAAGGCAGCTGTTCTGGAAAGATCCAAGAACTTGAGAGGAACATATATCTTCCTCAATGAGGACTATCCTGAAGCTATGCACTGGAAGAGGAAAGAACTTATCCCAGCCATGAAAGCTGCCAGAGCGCGTGGGGACATTGCTTACATCCGCTATGACAGGCTCATTGTCCACCCTCCCTCCCAGAATCCTGAAAGAGATAAGAGAGCCAAGCCTATGGGTTTGTAGCTTCAACCCTACAGCACACATTAATTGATTAATGGACTGCTGAATGTATAATATCAGATAGCTTTCACATATTAGCCATTTATGAGACTCACGTAGATAATTAATTTGATGATACAGCAGTAGCAATACAAGGACATAACATCCATAGAAGAGACAGCTCACGGGGGAGGTGTTGTATATATTCCATATCCCTGTAATGCTTAGAGAAGATCTTATTGAAGTGTTGTGGTTGCAGGTTCACTTGGCACATCTAAAGCCTTTTCTTTTGGAGTGTTGCTATAGGCCACCAAGTGCTAACAGTCAGTATCTAAATAATGTGTGAAATGCTTGATAGTGTATGTGATGTAAACCGAGAGGTTTACTTTCTTGGGGATCTGACGATTGACTGGTTTTTATCATGCTGTCCACTCAAGGGGAAGCTTCTCACTGTAACCAGTGACTGTAATCTGGTTCAGGTTATTAATCAACCTACCAGGGTGTTTACAAACTCTACAGGAACAATATCATCCACATGTATCGATCACATTTGTACTAATACTGTAGAACTTTGTTCTAAAGCTATATCCGTACCCATTGGATGCAGTGATCACAATATAGTGGCTATATCCAGGAAAGCTGGGCCTAAAATAGTGTATAATATTTTGCTGTGACTTATGTGGATGATGTTAAAAATATTTGTTGGTCATGTCAGGAGTATCCATACGCTGCACTTAGATTAGATTTATGAAATTGCTTCTTCCAATTATTGATAAACATGTACCTGGTAACAAAACTGACTGTTAGAACTGTTAAGTCTCCATGGATTGATGAGGAATTGAACAACTTTTTGATAGAAAGAGATGGGGCAAAAGGAGTGGCTAATAAGTCTGGCTGCACATCTGACTGGCTGACTCTGCAAAGTGAGAAATTATGTGACAAAATGTAACAAAAAGAAGAAGAAACTGTATTATGAAGCCAAGATCAATGACATAAAGAATGATGGAGAAAAAAACTGAAGTACTTAAAATGAAATTTTTGGCAGAAAGACAAATTATACTCATCAAATCAGATGGCTTTTTCATCACAAAACCATTTGATGTTGCCAATTATTTTAATGATTACTGGCAAAGTGGGCAAACTTAGGCGAGAAATGCCAACAACGAACAGTGAGCCATCGTATTCATGCATAAAAAAACTAATAATGAAAGAAAAGCATTGAAAGTTTGAATTTTGTAAAGTTAGTGTGGGAGAGGTGGAAAAATGATTGTTATCGATCAACAATGAAAAACCTCCTGGCATTGTTAACTTAGATGGAAAGCTACTGAGGATGGTAGTTGAGGCTATAACCAATCCTGTCATATCTTTCATCTGGGCCTAGAGAAAAATCTTTGTCCTCAGGTCTGGAGGGAAGCAAAAGTAATTTTGCTACCCAAGAGTGGTAAAGCGGTCTTTACTGGTTCTAAGAGCAGACGTATAAGCTTGCTGCCAGCTCTTTGAATAACTAGTATAGTAAAAATTGTTTGACCAAATAAAATGCGATTTCTCTGTAAACAAATTAACAACAGAAAATGTGTGTGTTATTGATTTTCAACCTCTGCCATATCGTGGATTCAGAACTATCTTTCTAATAGTGGAAGCTTCTCAAATGTCAAACATGTAAAGTGTGGTGTACCGCAGGGCAGCTCTCTAGGCCCTATACTATGTTCTATTTTTACCAATGACCTGACACTGGCATTAAACTCTCTGCGCACCGAACCCATTAGCGGGATGAAATTCGCCAACATACGGTGATAGTCATATAAATAGTCATAAATAGACATATAAATAGTCATATTAAAATAGTAATATTACATAAATAGTCATATTAAACATTCATGAAAATACAAGTGTCTCACATGTTTCGAAAGCCTAGAATCTTGCTATTCCAACTGCGTTGTCAGATTTAAAAAAATATTTACTGCGAAAGAATACGATGCGATTATCTGAGGATAGAGCCCCATAAAAAAACAACTATTTCAACCAGCACAGGCGTAAAAAAATCACAAACTGCAATAAAATAAATAGTTTACCTTTGACGATCTTCCTCTGTTTGCAATCCCAATGCTCATTGTTACACAATGAATGGTCTTTTGTTTGATAAAATCAATTTTTATAGCCTAACACGAAACATTTTGTGAACCGCTTGTGTCATGAATTCCGTCTCATTCCATTTTCGACGACACATTCGATGTAAATACACACACTAAACGTGACTTTTCCAGTCATGTTTGGTTTCATTGCAATCAACTGGTTTGTTTGTAACACAACCAAACCTGATGGGTCATTTCGTGGGACACATTGACTGAAAGAAACCGATTTGAAGACAACAAGTAATGACATCATTGTGCACCAATGATATGACCGCTGTTTCGTTGATTGACTGTATTTTAACCCAATGACCACTGATCAGCTTGAAATCTAGCTGGGTAGATAGCCAATGAGCTGAGGTAAACGGCAATAAGTAATGTTTATGTGTTGGAAGACCAACCCATGTAGTAAACTCCGGCATAATGAGGGTCATTCGCCATTGAAGATTCATACCGGAAGGAGCTACGCATGTTACGCACAGCACTGTAAAGCGCATCTTCAGCTGTTTATATATCAATCAGTATGGTGACTAAGTCAGGGAAAGCTAAATCTAAGTCTAGATATACAGATGTACACACAATTTTAGAAGAAATTGATCGGGAAAGGGAGACAGAGATTGTTGGAGGACGATTCCTTTAGCGATTCCCAAATGGAGGAATATTTTTTTAATGGAGAGGACATCGTTTTGGACTGGTAAGTTCTTCTCATGCTAATGCCGTTGTTTGAAATTAATAATATAAAATATTAGTTGTGATATTTAAATTTTTTTGTAGCAATATATAAAAATGTAATGTAATGTGTGTCTGCCGCCCCACCCCACCCCCACATGAAATAGCTTATTTGAGGCTGTTGAGGGGGGGCAGGCCCACAACAATGGCCAAAGTGAAATGGAGACAGTAGATCTAGTTGGTCTGTCATAATATAATAGAGACAGTAGATCTAGCTGAAATGTAATAATATAAAATAGACAGTAGATCTAGCTGGTCTGTCATAATATAAATGATACAGTAGATCTAGCAGGTCTATAATAATATATTCAACCTTATGTTCCCTGTATTCTATATATATCTGTTTATTATACCTGTTGATACAGGGCTCATATGTGAAACTATTCTAACTGAACATTTTCTTTCACAGTGACACTGACTCCAAATGAGAGCCTCCAGTGCCAAGGTGTCCATCCCCCACTGAATCTGGGTCATCCAGCTCCTGCCACAAGTGGTGTTCATCTGCCCAAATTTATTTCTGCAGGCATGGATGTGCCTCAGGGCCAAAAGGGCACAGCATGAAGGCGTCGCTGTGTTCTTTGCAGAATGAAGTCCCCCATCACCTGCACCACATGCTTGGTGACCCTCTGCTTTACAGTAGAAAGAGACTGCTATGGCACCTGGCTTCACTGTAAGAATGGTGCCAGGACTGAGGGTCTTCCAAATATTGAAAGTGTTATTTGTAAATGTATATATTTTTTAAAATGTTTTTTCTCCACTTTTTGGGGGGGTGTGTTAGAATACCATTTTGGTATTTTGTATATAGTTATTACATTCAAAATGTATAACTTCACTAATTTGGCCACTTGGGTACATTTGGGCTAATTGTGTGGGACACCTGGGTGACTTCATGATAAATGTCACGTAGCACACTCATTTTGGAAATTATCATTCTGAAACTTTGCTACTGTTGCCCTCTTATGTTTTTCACTGAAATTGTCCCCATCATCCTATCTGAATGTTTGTTTTGTCTTGTTCATTTTAAATATGATGATACAACAATAAAAATGAAAAAACGTATGTTTTTTCCATTGTATTATCTAAACCAGAATGATTGTGTTATATTCTTCTACATTCAATTCACATTTACACAAACTTCAGAGTGTTTTCTTTCAAATGAAACCATGACTATGCATATCCTTGGTCCTGGGCCTGAGCTACAGGCAGTTAGCTTTGGGTATGTCTTCAGGCGGAAATTGAAAAAAGTAGGGGGGGTAGATGTAAGAGGTTTTAAACAAAGCATGTGTGTCCATGTATGCTGATGATTCAACCATATACGCATCAGCAACCACAGCTATTGAAGTCAATGAAACCCTTAACAGAGTTGCAGTCTTTTTTGGAATGGCTGGCCAGTAATAAACTGGTCCTGAACATCTCTAAAACTAAAGCATTGTATTTGGTACAAGTCATTCCCTAAATTCTAGATCTCAGCTGAATCTTGTAATGAATGGTGTGGCTGTTGAACAAGTTGAGGAGACTAAATTACTTGGCGTTACGATAGATTCTAAACTGTCATGGTCAAAACATATAGATTCAATGTTTGTAAAGCTGGGGAGAGGTCTGTCCATAATAAAGACACCACACTCCAAAAAGCAAGTCCTGCAGGCTCTAGTTTTGTCTTATCTTGATTATTATCCAGTCGTGGGGTCGAGGGCTGCAAGGAAATACCTAGTTAAGCTGCAGCTGGCCCAGAACAGGGCGGCACGTCTTGCTCTTCATTGTAATCAGAGGGCTGATATAAATACTATGCATGCCAGTCTCTCTTGGTTAAAGAGTTGAGGAGAGACTGACTGCATCACTTATTTGAATAAGAAACGTGTTGAATATCCCAAATTGTTTGCATTTTCAACTTCCATACAGCTCTGACATTTGTGTTTATGTTAATTAATGGTCAATTACCATGAGTCCGGCAGTCTTTTGCATTCAATTAACCTATTGACACAATGTCATGACCACCACAGTCCTATCAGTGATAAGGTCAGGATGTGAGGAATCTGAACAGAGAGCCAGGGAGGAGGTGAGAGGGCGGTAGACTGTCATCTCAAGACCCTAATCAGAGGCCAAACACTCTCACCCTTTCATTTCTCTCTTACTCTCTCTCTCCATTCTCATTCTGTTCCTACCTCTTCTATTCTCTCTTTCTCTATCTCTCCATTCTCATTCTGTTCCTACCTCTTCTATTCTCTCTTTCTCTATCTCTCCTCTCTCACCCTCTTGCCCTCTCTCTGCTATTCTCTTTCAGGACTACTTGGACTGGGTTGGCCTGTGAAAACAGTGCTGTTGTCGATCTTCCTGAAGCTACATGCGGTCAGGCAGAGTAAGAGTACAGCTTAGTGAGGGGCTTTACATTCCCCACTGAATCTAAATCCATTCAACCAACCGCCTTACATCAGCGCCAGGCAACACAAATGAAGAGGTTTTTACCCCTATTTACACACTAAAAGGATAGAAGAATCAAAGCACGCTGAAGGACGGAGAGAGAGAAGGGGAGAGAAAAAGAGAAAAAGAGAAGAGGATTTTCTAATTTCATTTGTGGACATGTGTTTTTTGTCTGTGTGAACTTGCCATGATCTGACTTTTGACTCTGATATAATGTCCTCAAAGCAAAGCCAACAACTACATGCCAGGAGGCATCTAAAGGGAACTTTGAATTAATGATGAAAAACAAGACTGACAGGTGGCACCATGAGGTCTAATTAAGCGCAGCTGTTAAGTTATAACAGCTGCTGCTTTCTTCAACTTGATGAAAATGTATTGATCACCCCAAAACCCTTCACAGTAACAATCAGAAAAGGGATGGATGATTTCTTCCTTGAATCGGTAGTGAAAGGTTAGGTCACATTTTATTTGGATATTCAAACTGTCACCTGCAAATCTATTGACAAATGTTATGCGGGTGAACTTCTGGTGCATTCAGACTCAGCAGAAGTGGACAAGTTGTTGCTTAACCTTTGATCTGCTATCAATAGTTAAGCAGTGGCTGCCCTACTCCTCGTCTTACTCCTCCTTGTCCTCCTCCTCCTCCTTCTTCTCTTTCTCCTCCACCATACTGTCGAGGTCAGGGACAGTGCTTTGCTCCATGTGATCACTTCCAGATGATGATGGAAGGCATTCGCCTTGTAGATAAATCACAGATACCCTAAATGTTTATTTTTATGATTATTGCGATACCTAAGAGCTATTTCCTGGGAGGTGCATGGGACAGACGCCTTATGTGGAATGTTTGTGCAGGCTGCGGAGAGAATCCGTGGGGGCCATTTTCCAGATGGATGGAGCCATGCAGTAAAGGGGGGGATCAGGGATGAGGACGGAGAGGGGAGACTGGGGGGGGGGGGAGGCGATGATTATAACATAGGTTTGTTCCACAGGCTGACAGTAGTGATAAATATGCAGACAGCACCTGGGCTTTGAATCACTGGTGGAGATGGGAGCTGATCGGACAGTAGGAACAATTCACAATAGTTTATTTTAGGGATGCACCGATATGACATTTTTGGCCGATACCGATATCCGATATTTTCCTTGCCCAAAAAAAACAATACAGATACCAATATTTAGTACAGTTAAATAGTTGAAACAAAGTGTTAATTTGTTCAGTTTGGAACAGATTGTTTAATAACTTGTAAATGACAAATCCATGAATGTAATTTATCGCACAACAGATATTCATGACACAAATATTTTAGCTGCCCCGCATTACAAAGATGGTTGTTGGTGGCTCTTCTTGCTATCCAATCTTGACTGTATGGAGAAACTTAAAAATGCTTTGAGAGAAATATTGGTTTAAACTACAATCATTTTAGCTTTAACTGCTTGAAAAAAAAATGACGGTCTCTAGGCTGTCATAAACTGCTATAAATGGCATAACTTAAACTTTTCAAATGTTCCCAGCTGACTTGACTAGTAAAATTCGAGCAAATTTACAACACATCTTCTCATCTTCCATTTAGGAAATAAAAAAAATCAACAAAAGAACAAAACTGTTTTGTTTTGAAATTAAATGAAAATCTTGATCTATACCAGCCATGAATAAACAACTGAAATGTAATGCTCATCGGAAGAAGTGGACCAAGGTGCAGCGTGGTACGTGTTCATGATTCTTTATTTAATCCGAACACCAAACAAAACAACAAAAGAATAACGAACGTCAAGTTCTGAAGACTACACAGAGCTAACAAAAACCAACATCCCACAACCTAAGGTGGCAAAACAGGCTGCCTAAGTATGATTCCCAATCAGAGACAACGATAGACAGCTGTCCCTGATTGAGAACCATACCTGGCCAAAACATAGAAAAACAAAACCTAGAAATAAAGAACATAGAATGCCCACCCAAATCACACCCTGACCAAACCAAATAAAGACATAAAAAGGCTATCTAAGGTCCCCCCCCCGTGCCATGGATCATCACTGGAGGCTCCGTGCCATGGATCATCACTGGAGGCTCCATGCCATTGATCATCACTGGAGGCACCGTGCCATGGATCATCACTGGAGGCACCGTGCCATGGATCATCACTGGAGGCACCGTGCCATGGATCATCACTGGAGGCACCGTGCCATGGATCATCACTGGAGGCTCCCTGCCATGGATCATCACTGGAGGCACCGTGCCATGGATCATCACTGGAGGCTCCGTGCCATGGATCATCACTGGAGGCTTTGTGCCATGGATCATCACTGGACCGTAGAGACGCACTGGAGGTCTAGAGAGTAGAACTGGCACAACCTGTCCTGGCTGAATGCTCACCCTAGCCCGGCAACTGCGGGGCGTTGGCACAGGACGCACTGGGTGGTGAGAGTGCACCGGAGACACAGTGCGCAGAGCCGGCGCAGGGTATCCTGGACCGAAGAGACGCACTGGAGGCCAGATGCGCTGAGCCGGCACCATCCGTCCTGGCTGGATGCCCACTCTAGCCCGGCCGATGCGGGGAGCTGGAATATAGCGCACCAGGCTATGAGTGTGCACTGGAGACACACTGCGCAGAGCCGCATAACATGGGCCCTGACTAGTCACACTCTCCCCACAGTAAGCACGAGGAGTTGGCTCAGGTCTCCAACCTGACTCAGCCAATCTCCTCGTGTGCCCCCCAAAACATTTTTTTGGGAGTGGCTTCTCGGGCTTCCGTGCTAGCTGTGTCCCCTCGTAATTGCTGGGCCCCCTTTCTAGCTGCCTCCGCCTTCCTAGCTGCTCTCTAAGGTCAGGGCGTGACATGAAAAGCCATTGGGCTTAGTACATTTTTCACAATATACAATATGACTGCCCATTTACAATTTTAACATTTGGCGGGAGGTTTTTCTTCAAAGAGGACCGGCTTGGTTTATTTTTAGTGTACAATGTGTGAAGCTGCAATGAAAAGGGCTCACTGTCCACACTGGCACAAGGAGCACCAAGATACTTGCGCGTAGCTTTAGCTAGGATGGGAAAATGGTGCTTGTTACTTCTCCAGTATCCAATTGCATCTTCATTCCTGGGAATAGTAGGTTCTGTCAGGTATTCTAGTATCTGCAAATAATGGGAAAGTGTGTGTGGGGGGTGTTAGTACAATTAACACAACAAATTGCATTATTCTTGCATTCCAAAGGATCATTAGGCATAGATCAACATAGGAAAATGTTGTCCGATGTAGTAGCAGAAAATGAAAATACAATGCGTCTCTCTCAGACAGACAGACAGACAGACAGACAGACAGACAGACAGACAGACAGACAGACAGACAGACAGACAGAGACCGACCGACCGTTTTGGTGGCATTTACGTATGTCCCCATTACTAGTAAAACATCATCAAAACCTATTTCTTTCACTTACTTGCTGTGCTGTTTCATTGTTCATTTGTTCAGTCGTATCATTCTCAACAAGGATTTCATCAAACATGTCAAGCAGTGAAGTTTCAGCTCTGTCTGTCCATGGCCTCTTCTGTCATGGGTCCTCTTCCTCGTTGCGCGCTGTCATTGTGTTCGTTTCCATCTGGTCCAGCTGTGTCTGAAACATTTCACATAACCCTGTTTGTTGTCTGCATCGAAGTACCGGTCCTTGTACCTAGCATCGAGCATGGTGGCAACACAGTAAAGAGGCTCAGAGAGAATGCCACCAAATTGCTTGTTCACAACCACTAGTAGAGTACCTTTTTCAAGTTTGAACCCAACGGTCTGTGTCGGCAGTTTTGTTGAGCAGGCATTTCAATGCCATGACTGAGGGTATCACGTCTGCTGCAGACGCAGTTGATGAGCTTATTTCTCGAGTCAGTTGTTTGAATGGAGCTAGGAGTGTGTTCAATGAGAGTCCACTGATTTGCATTGATTGTTACAGGTAACTCATAGTCGGCTGCGTACACGCCAAGCACTCATTTTTGTTCCAGCAGCCTCTCCATCATGTAAAAAGTACTGTTCCATCTAGTGGAAATGTCTTGCTTTAGCTTTGTTGTTTTCACTCCAACCTGCTCCTGTATTGCTTGCAGGCGGCTGTATGCTAGCTGTGAGTGTTTAAAATGACCCACTATCTTCCTAACTGTTGCCACTGTGTCAGATATGCTGCGTTGGGCAAGAACACCTTCGTTCACAGCCAGTTGCAGCATGTGTGTCATGCATGGCAAACTGGCGACTCCGCATTCTTCCAAAGCCTTTGTCATGTTCCGTGCATTATCACGTAGCACAGTGTGTACTTTGTTCTTGGGGATTTTCCAAGTTTCAAACATGTTCTCAAATGCCATTGAAATAAAATATGGCTTTCCTCAGTACGAAGTCCTCGTCGACCCACTGTGCTGTCAGACTCAGCATGCTCATGGGGCTGACATCGCTGGTCCAAATGTCAGTCGTAAAGCTAATATCAGTGACGTCCATAACAAGTAGCTCATGGATGTGCAACAATACTGTGAAACTCCGGTAAGGCAACATCTGAAAAATAGCGGCTACTTGGTGGTGTGTCCCTGGGCTCGAGGTGCTCCACCAGTCGGCGAAAGCCAACATCATCCACGATAGAGAACGGTTGATTGTCAAAGGCAATGAAAACCATTATCTTGGCATTAATGGATTTCACCTTTGAGTTGTCTCAATGAAAATGTCTTGCTCTTTCAAATGACTGCTCATTGAAATGACTGCACGACTTGAACTTATTAAATTGTTGGAAGTGTGCGCTTAGGTTCTTTTCTACTTTTGTTCTAAGTAGTCGCTGAATGTCTGGGGGTGATGCAATTTCAAATGAGTAGTTAGATTTGTGGTATTGAATGATTTCACTTTCTCCCCTCCTTGGGAAATAATAGCAGCACAAACGTTGCATTTGGCCTTTTTGTTATCTTTCCTTTGAAACTTCAATATAGATCCACACAGCAGACATTGTGGGCTACATTAGGAATGCTGTGGTACACGTGTAGCACTGTATTACACCATCTACCTACGTTATACAGGTATGCACATCAGCTCTGACATCGGTTTTGCACATCGGCGTTTAACTATACATAGAGCCGATGCAAATGTTGCCATTTTTAGCTAATATCGGCTGATTCCGATCTGCTTACCGATATAAGTTTGAATGGGTTTCCAGTTTGTAAACATAACCCTTGAGCCTGCATTTAATTTGTTGACACTTTCCGAGTTGACAAATAAGTTGAGTAAGGTTTTTAAACTTGCAATCGGCTAAAGAAATTCCACCCTCTTTTCATTCCAGATGAATCAAGAGTGAAAAGGCACGATGTATTTAACGGCAGATTCAAAGTCTGGGCTGAAATACGGTATAATCCTGTCGAATTGGGTGCCATTTGTCAACATACCTTTGGGGCTACAACAGACCCTCTCCAAATAACTTTATAGATTTAGGACGATCAATCTGATCAGTAGATGCTCATTAGTCACAGATGAAAGCTCTGTATCTGCGGGGCTCCGAAGAGCTCTCACATGTGCAGGCAGCATTTTTCTGCAGGTCTGTGTTATCTCACAACCCTGTGCTAAACTCCTTCCCTCAGCTTATAAACAATGGGTCAGGTACAGATAGGGGATGTCATATATACTACTTGCTCAGTAAAGTTCAGTTCACCATAATAGGAGAAATACTAAAAAGGGTTTTTCCTTGATATTTTCTGATGTAATTGTCCTCTTATCGATTGGAAAGGATTTAAGCGATGCATTGAATTAGGCCTTATAATTCCTGATGGTACTGGATGCCTTCTGGGTTTTTAAAAATATATTTTTAGTACTTTTTACCCATTTTCTCCCCAATTTCGTGAAATCCATTGATAGTTACAGTCTTGTCCCATCGCTGCAACTCCCGTATGGACTCAGGAGAGGCGAAGGTCGAGAGCCATGCGTCCACTGAAACACGACCCTGCCAAGCCGCGCCTTCTCTGTTTTTAATATTTCATCAGATGGTATTGGCCAAGCCGTCCACTGAGAAACAAACAGAACAGGCGAGGCTGAATGGTGAGCCGATGTTCATAACCAACTAGTGTTTAGAAACACAATATGGTACTGTTTTAGGAATCCTTCCCACAGCAAGCCAATGATTAACTAAAGCCATCTGCATGTGGTATCAGTGTGCAATAATGTTGAGGTTGAATTTGATTTGAGTTTGAGTGAGTGATGGAGTCTTTAAAACAACGAATCCCTTTGGAAATGGCCTGTGTTGCATTGATATGAGTCAGAAACAGTTATTCTAGTGTCAAAATTTACTCCAAAGTGTAAATAGGATACTTTTAGTAAATGAAGGTTGGGTTTTAATTTGAAAATGCCCATTTGCCCACTAACGTGGGGTGAACAGCGGCGGTGATTGCCGTCTATCCAATAGTATAGACCGTGAGACAGCAGCTCCAACTTTGTTTACATAAGACAACACGCCACACATTTTTTTACTTTTGAAATACTGCCCCTTAGTTAGATGTCAAATTGTGCAAATAAAACATCCAGATTTCTTTAGTTATATCCTAGATTCATTCTGGTGATTTTGAGGAAGTGAAATAGGCTACAGTGTCTGATGGGGGACAAACATCATTAACCAAACGAGGAATCGGTCAGAAAACACACCTCCAAGACTGAAATCTTGTTTTTCTAATGAGCAGCAGAAAACACACGTGCCAATTGGCGTGTTCAGTGGCTCTTTAAGATGAATGATGGAATAATAATAGGGTATGTTTTTTGTCTGAAAGGAAAATATTTAATTTACTTTGGCAAGCTGTGGCGAATAGACGGTGATGGTAATTTGACACATAGAAATACACTCATACGTAAGCCATCCATCTCCAAGATAAATAATCTTGAAGGACCTGAATGTCTTTATAAAGAATGGCACGGTTTTAATCAGAAATGAATGGCCTGAATCGCCATAGATAATGTGCCATTACCTTCATAGCAACACAGCCTTATTATAGTGTTGCTCAATCAAATGGCCTTTTGTATTTGGCCTCTCTTGCCTGCCTTAGAATGACACGGTAGAGAACTGCAGTGGTGGTAAAACAGGGAAGGCCAACTGCGAAGTGTAGGATGGTTCCAAATGACAGTGAGGAGGAGAGATGCAGAGAGACACACAGAATGACAAAGCACGTCTGGTAAATGAGAGATGGAAAGAGGGAGAGTGATGGACAGAGAGAGACAATCCTTCCAAGACAAGATGGAGCATCTCTCTGTGTGCTCCCTACTAGAGCCTAGGCTGAGTTATTCATTAATATATATCTGTATGTTGACTTTCCCTCAGTAATACATCACACAGTTGGCTGGACAGGGACTGGGTCAGGGGAAATAGGGAGGAGGCAGGAGAGACGGGCAGGAGGGAGACAGCTGGAGATGGGGAGACGCACAGAGATAGGGGGACTGTTATTATGGATGAGTTGCTCTCTGAGCAGAAGGCACAGAGAGCACTGTGGTGCTAACCATTATATCACTCTCAAAAATAGAAAATAATCAAGAATAATTGTCAATTTTATCTCTTTATGCTGGTTTGTTAGTGATGATTTATTTTTAAGTCATGATGAACCATCTTTTGAAATGTTACGGAACTTCTGATGTAACGAGTTTTCCCCTAGATTTATGATATTGAAGTAATGTCTGTGGTGAGATTGAAAATCAGATACAGTACCAGTCAAAAGTTTGGACACACCTACTCATTCAAGGGTTTTACTTTATTTTTTACTATTTTCTACATAATAGTGAAGACATCATAACTATGAAATTACACATATGGAATCATGTAGTAACCAAAAAAGTGTTAAACAAATCAATATCTATTTTATATTCTTCAAAAGTTGCCATCCTTTGCCTTGATGACACCTTTGCAAACGCTTGGCATTCTCTCAACCAGATTCACCTGGAATGCTTTTCCAACACTCTTAACTTCTTGGATATAGAGGGCGCTCTTTTAATTTTTGGATGAAAAACATTCCCGTTTTAAACAAGATATTTTGTCAAGAAAAGATGCTCGTCTATGCATATAATTGACAGCTTTGGAAAGAAAACACTCTGACGTTTCCAAAACTGCAAAGATATTGTCTGTGAGTGCCACAGAACTGATGTTACAGGCGAAACCCAGATAGAAATCCAATCTGGAAGTGCCGCATTTTTTGAAACCGCCTCATGCCAATGACTCCTTATATGGCTGTGAAGGAGCTAGGACTCAGCTTACGTTTTCCACGTTTTCCCCAAGGTGTCTACAGAATTGTGATGTATTTGTAGGCATATCATTGGAAGATTGACCATAAGAGACTACATGTACCAGGTGGTCGCTTGGTGTCCTCCGTTGCAATTATTGCGTAATCTCCAGCTGCAGTATTTTTCCATTTGCTTCTGATGAGAAGCCAACTGCCACCACTGATAGATTATCGAATAGATATGTGAAAAACACCTTAAGGATTGATTCTAAACAACGTTTGCCATGTTTCTGTCGATATTATGGAGCTAATTTGGAAAAAAGTTCGGCGTTGTAAGTGACTGCATTTTCCGGTCTTTTTCTTAGCCAAACGTGATGAACAAAACGGAGCTATTTCGTCTACACAAATAATCTTTTTGGAAAAAATGAACATTTGCTATCTAACTAAGAGTCTAGTCATTGAAAACATCCGAAGTTCTTCAAAGGTAAATTATTTTATTTTAATGCTTTTCTTGTTTTTGTGAAAATGTTGCCTGCTGAATGCTAGGCTTAATGCTATGCTAGGATAGCAATACTCTTACACAAGTGCTTGTGTAGCATTGGTTGAAAAGCATATTTTGAAAATCTGAGATGACAGTGTTGTTAACAAAAGGCTAAGCTTGTGTTTGAATATGTTTATTTCATTTCATTTGTGATTTTCATGAATAGGAAACGTTGCGTTATGGTAATGAGCTTGAGGCTATGATTACGCTCCCGGATACGGGATTGCTCGACGCTAGAGGTTAAAGGAGTTCCCACATATGCTGAGCACTTGTTGGCTGCTTTTCCTTCACTCTGCGGTCCAACTCATCCCAAACCATCTCAATTGGGTTGAGGTCAGGTGATTGTGGAGGCCAGGTCATCTGATGCAGCACACCATCACTCTCCTTCTTGGTCAAATAGTCCTTAATCTCTCTGGGATATGTGGGACTATTGCATCCCACCTCTCCAACAGCCAGTGAAATTGCAGGGTGCCAAATTCAAAACAACAGAAATCCAATAATTACAATTCCTCAAACATACAAGTATTTTACACCAATTTAAAAATAAACTTGTAAATCCAGCCACCGTGTCCAATTTCAAAAAGGCTTTACGACGAAAGCACACCAAACGATTATGTTAGGTCAGTACCTAGTCACAGAAAAAAACAGACATTTTTCCAGTCAAAGGGAGGAGTCACAAAAAGCAGAAGTAGAGATAAATTAATCACTAACCTTTGATGGTTTTCATCAGATGACACTCATAGGACTTCATGTTACACAATACATGTATGTTTTGTTCGATAAAGTTCATATTTATATCCAAAAATCTCAGTTTACATTGGAGCGTCACGTTCAGTAATGTTTTGCTTCCAAAACATCCGATGGTTCTGCAGACAGCCACATCAATTTACAGAAATACTCATCATAAATGTTGACGAAAATACAAGTGCTATGCATGGAACTTTAGATACACTTCTCCTTAATGCAACCGCTGTGTCAGATTTCAAAAAAGCTTTACTGAAAAAGCACACCATGCAATAATCTGAGTACAGCGCTCAGACAACAAAACAAGCCATACAGATATGTGCCATGTTGTGGAGTCAACAGAAGTCAGAAATATCATTATAAATATTCACTTACCTTTGATGATCTTCATCAGAATGCACTCCCAGGAATCCCAGTTCCACAATAAATGTTTGATTTGTTGGATAAAGTCCATCATTTATGTCCAAATAACTCCTTTTTGGTTGCGCGTTTAGTACACAATCCAAACTCACGAGGCGCGGGCAAGTCCAGGCAAAAAGTCATATTACAGTTCGTAGAAACATGTCAAACGAAGTACAGAATCAATCTTTAGGATGTTTTCATCATAAATCTTCAATAATGTTCCAACCGGAGAATTCCTTTGTCTGTAGAAATGCGATGGAACGCAGGTCGCTCTCACGTGAGCGCGCATGATCAGCTCGTGGCACTCTGGCAGAGCCCTGACTCATTCCCCTCTCATTCCCCCCTCCTTCACAGTAGAAGCATCAAACAAGGTTCTAAAGACTGTTGACATCTAGTGGAAGCCTTTGGAAGTGCAATTTGACCCCATAGACACTGTATATTGGATAGGCTATGACTTGAAAAATTACTAACCTCAGATTTCCTACTTCCTGATTGGATATTTTTTCAGGTTTTTGTCTGCCATATGAGTTCTGTTATACGCACAGACATCATTCAAACAGTTTTAGAAACTTCAGAGTGTTTTCTATCCTAATTTACTAATAATATGCATATATTAGCAACTGGGCCTGAGTAGTAGGCAGTTTACTCTGGGCACCTTAATCATCCAAGCTACTCAATACTGCCCCCCAGTTCCAAAGAATTTAAACATCTGAAGGTGTGTTTTGGGTCATTATCTTTTTGAAAGAAAAATGATGGTCCCACTAAATGCAAAACAGATGGGATGGCCTATCACTGAAAAATGCTGTGGTAGCCATGCTGGTTAAGTGTGCCTTGAATTCTAAATGCATCACAGACAGTGTCACCAGCAAAAACTTTCAAAGTTCTTGACATTTTACCAAATTGACTGGCCTTCATGTCTTAAAGTATTGATGGACTGTCATTTCTCTTTGCTTATTTGAACTGTTATTGCCATAATATGGACTTGGTCTTTTACCAAATAGGGCTGTTTTCTATATACCACCCCCCTACCTTGTCACAACACAACTGGTTGGTTGGCATTAAGAATGAAAGAAATTCCACAAATGTACTTTTAACAGGCACACCTGTTAATTGAAATGCATTCCAGGTGACTACCTCATGAAGCTGGTTGAGGGAATGCCAAGAGTGTGCAAAGCTGTCATCAAGCCAAAGGGTGGCTAATTTGAAGAATCTCAAATGTAAAATATATTTTGATTTGTTTAACACTTTTTTGGTTACTAAACGTATTATTCTACAGTGTAGAAAATAGTAAAAATAAAGAAAAACCCTGGAATTAGTATACTCATATTAACCGTACTATTTGTGATGTAAATTGAGTATATAGTATGCTTATTGGTCATAGTATGGATATAGTTAGCATGCCAAAAGTTCCCGGATGTTGTACTAAATTCGCCAAAATACGAAGCATTACACGCAGTGGACACTATTCCCGTACTTTTATGGCCCATAATGTAATTCTTCAGAAAATGGCCATGGCTTCACAAAGTTATCCTTATGAACCGCATAGCAATACAGCGCTATGCACCAGTATGTTAGCTAGTATGTTACCTAACGTAGTCTGCTACTAATATATCGAACTTGCCAGGCATTATTTTAACTATCTGCAATCTAACTAACTTCACAATGTTTATTGACTTGATTATTCACATCATGCTTAGCTAAGTGGTATTGTCGTTGTGTGTTTCAATGGAGTTAATAGCACTCGTCTGAGTTTGCCAGAGCCCCAAATAACTGATGAATTTACAAATGCTCAATACCAGTTGAATATGGCCAGTGTCAGTAAACGTTGGCAAAACAAAAAGCGTAATTAAATTGTTGCCAGCAGCACAGGCACAGTCGCCAACGCTCTGGATAACATGAAAACAGCCTAACCAGCTATGCTAGGGCGAGAAATTGTCAGAGTGGGGTGTTCTCTCATTTGTGTCTGGAAGTAGCTAGCCAACGTTAGCCAGTTAGCTTGGGTGCTTGACTGCCGTTGAACGCTCATATCAACCCTACTCCTCGGCCAGAGCGTCCAGTGTGCGAAAAAATACCGTTGTTTGTAGTATACTAAAATGAACTAATAGTATATAGTATACAGTATGTTAGTATGGGTATTTGAACATAGCTTTTGTCTTTATCTAAGCCAGTGCCCCTCTACAGGATGCAGGGGCCCACAGATGATGAGTTTTGGGGACAAAGCTGTGTTTTCAATCCCATGAAAAGAACAACACAGCCACTGTATCCTTCCTTGCCCAAAAATGGAGCAGCTGTAGTTTTTAACCTGGTTAAGGTCACCCAATACTACCTGCACATTGGCGTAACACTCATTCAACAGCCACCATCTTTCCAGCTCTAATGTGTGATCTTGAAAATCTTGGTATGATGAGTGATAAGGGGGGTTTTCTATGTAAACTCAAAACCTCTCCAAATACAATTTGATGATACTTTAATGGGTGTTTTTCCTGGGGAGGTATCCATGCTTGTCCCCAGAAATGACTTTACGGTATTTAGTGGTGTTACATCCTCACGATCCTACATGTAAACATTAGGTGACATCATTAGCCTTAGTATTTTTACTGGTAACCCTGTTTGCTGCAATTAGATGCGTTTTTCCCTCCATACAATGCATCATTTGAAGTGTTAAGTTTTTAAATAGGGCATAAATCAACTAGGCTATAAACATGTTTTGGCTCTTCCATTGAAGAGAGATACTAGGAGAAAATTGCACAGTGAACTGTTAGGAACACAAGCATTTCACTATACCCGCAATAACATCTGCTAAATATATATGTGACCAATAAAATTTGATTTGATTTGCTAATGCGAGACAATAAATATCCTTGGAAAGTCACTCAAGTAAATGAAATGCTCATTCTGATCTGAAATGGAGTTTGAATTATTTGTTTGAGGGAAATACCTAATATGATATACAAAGGAATTGGATAGTCTCAGTAAGCCCTTATGATGCTAGACAAGTTTTTGTTAGAATCAGGAAACAAACATACACACTTTGGTGGTTTTTGCTTTAAATTCTAGGAATTAAATCCTGACTATTAACTGGCACTTTATAAGATTTGTATTCATGTTATTGACTCATCACACAATGTATAACATAAAAAATGAGATGCCAGTAGATTGTATGAATAAATGAATGTAAAATAGGCCCCTTTCAATCACAGTACAACAAAACAGTATGGTAGATGTGTTTTCATAGCCAGTTTAATTACTAAAGTTTTAAATGTGCCCACATGATATGACCACAATGCTAAAGCACTACAGACGAATGACAGTGATGAAAAGCAACTGCTGGTCCTTGACTGTCACCCTGTGGTTAAACTAAGCAAATACATATCAAATCAGATATTCACAGCATGCAATTTGTGAATAGGTGTTTGTCCTAAAATAATAGAAAGTTAACCCCCCAAAATTATTAATATGAGGAAATGTTTTTTAAATTTTTTTATTAGGAATATAATGAAAAGAGGCAAGTGAAATAACACCCTTAGATTTTTTTTCCTGTTGAATGTAGCCTATACTTGCTGTGATTTGTTACAGCAAGCTTGTCGTGACATGGGTCTCGGTGAGGTCGAGATTATTCCAGAGTCGGTTAGCATCCTGCTTACAACTAATACAGCAATAATGAAGGCAGCAGTACCAATGACTAATACAACCAGTGCTATTACATTTGATCCAGAGGACTGCTTTAGGTTTGGAACTGAATATTATGATATAGTTGACTTAGTTGGAACAAATCGTACAAATGGTCAAATGTTTGTGGCTCTAGCAACATAAGAGATGTCAGACTTCAGAGAATCCTTGTCACAAGAACACACAGCAAGGAACATGGCCGTATCTGGTTCAGCATGGGCTATGTAGCTGAATAAGAAAGGAGTATTACTCTCTAGAGCCTGCCTCTAGTGACTGGATGTCAGAGGTGTTCAGGAAATGCGCTCCACTGAATTGTCCTCTCAGGATCTCCAAGTCCATGCTGACTCTGATCACATAGGAATCAGATGGCAAAAAAACAAGGCATCACAAAGTGAAAAAGATCAAATGTTTTAACGTTATAACATACACTATATATACAAAAGTATGTGGACACACCTTCAAAGTGGATTATTTCAGCCACACCCTTTGCTGACAGGTGTATAGAATCGAGCACACAGCCGTGCAATCTTCATAGCCAAACATTGGCAGTAGAATGGGCTTACTGAAGAGCCCAGTGACTTTCGACGTGGCACTGTCATAGGATTCCACCTTTCCAACAAGTCAGTTCGTCACATTTCTGCCCTGCCAGAGCTGCCCCGCTCAACTTTAATTGCTGTTATTATGAAGTGGAAACGTCTAGCTGCAACAATGGCTCAGCTGCGAAGTGGTAGGCCACACAAGCTCGTAAAATGGCATATAAATAGTCTGTCCTCACTTAAAACACTCACTGTCGACTTCCAAACAGCCTCTGGACGCAATGTAAGCACAAAAACTGTTTGTCGGGAGCATCATGAAAAGGGTTTCCATGTAAATCACCCCGCCATTGGAAATTGTTCTCTGGAGTGATTAATCACGCTTCACCATCTAGCAGTGTGACGGACGAATCTGGGTTTGGCAGATGCCAGGAGAACACTACCTGTCCGAATGCATAGTGCCAACTGTAAAGTTAGGTGGAGGAGGAATAATGGTCTGGGGCTGTTTTTCCATGGTTCGGTCTAGGCCCCTTAGTTCCAGTGAAGGGACATCTTAACACTACAGCATGCAATGACATCATAGACGATTCTGTGCATTGGGGCAACAGTTTCGGGAAGGCCCTTTCCTGTTTCAGCATGACAATGCCACCGTGCACAAAGCGAGGTCCATACAGAAATGGTTTGTCAAGATCAGTGTGGAAGAACTTGACCGGCTTACACAGAGCCCTGACCTCAACTCCATTGAACACCTTTGGGATGAATTGGAACGCCGACTACAAGCCAGGCCTAATCGCCCAACATCGGTGCCTGACCTCACTAATGTTCTTGTGGCTGAATGGAAGCAAGTCCCCGCAGTAATGTTCCAACATCTAGTGGAAAGCCTTCCCAGAAGAGTGGAGGCTGTTTTAGTAGCAAAGGGGGGACCAACTCCATATGAATTCCTATTATTTTGGAATGAGATGTTTGGTCATGTAGCATATGTATGAGATTCGCACATGGTTATTCAATTGCACATGCCTGATCTCATCAAGAACTTATGATGGTAAATAATTATTTCAGGTATTTTATTTGTTTTTAAGTTTGTTGTAAAGTACTGGGCTCTGGGTGTACAACATGATTAATTTTCCCATGATGTTAGGTACAATAGATGATTAAGTACTGTACCTGTGCCTTAGCCCAAGTTCCTTGGTCCAAGTCGGCAGGTAGCCTGGTGGTTAGAGTGTTGGACTAGTAACCGGAAGGTTGCAAGATCAAATCCCTGAGCTGACAAGTTAAAAATCGGTTGTTCTGCCCCTGAACGAGGCAATTAACTAGGCCGTCATTGAAAAAAAATATTTGTTCGGGCTGAGATCCCGCTAACGGGATCAATATGACAACAGCCAGTAAAAGTGCAGGGCCCCAAATTCAAAACAACAGAAATCCCATAATTAAAATTCCTCAAACATATATTACACCATTTTAAAGATACACTTCTTGTTAATCCCACCATGGTGTCCGATTTCAAAAAGGCTTTACAGCGAAAGCAAACCAAATGATTATGTTAGGTCAGAGCCAAGTCACAGAAAAACACAGCCATTTTTCCAGTCAAAGAGAGGAGTCACAAAAAGCATAAATAGAGATAAATTAATCACTAACCTTTGATGATCTTCATAGATGACACTCATAGGACTTCATGTTACACAATACATGTATGTTTTGTTCGATAAAGTTCATATTTATATCAAAACTCTGAGTTTACATTGGCACGTTACGTTCAGTAGTTCCAAAACATCCGGTGATTTTGCAGAGAGCCCCATCAATTTACAGAAATACTCATAATAAACATTGATAAAAGATACAACTATTATGCACGGAATTATAGATAACTTCTCCTTAATGCATCGGCTGTGTCAGATTTTTAAAAAACTTTACGGAAAAAGCACACCATGCTATAATCTGAGTACGGCGCTCAGAAACCAAAACAACCCAAACAGATATCCGCCATGTTGTGTAGTCAACAGAAGTGAGAAATAGCATTATAAATATTCACTTACCTCTGATGATCTTCATCAGAATGCACTCCCAGGAATCCCAGTTCCACAATAAATATTTTTTTGTTCGATAAAGTCCATAATTTATGTCCAAATATCTCCTTTTTGTTTGCGAGTTTAGCCCAGTAATCCAAATTCATGACGCGCGATCACTAGGAGCAACCAAAAAGTCAAAAAGTTCCGTTACAGTCCGTAGAAACATGTCAAACGAAGTATAGAATCAATCATTAGGATGTTTTTAACATCAATCTTCAATAATGTTCCTTTGTCCGTAGAATTGCAATGGAACTCAAGCTAACTCTCACGTGAACGAGCGTGGCCAGCTCGTGGATCTCTAGCAGACCTCTGACTCATTCCCCTCTCATTCGCCCCCACTTCACAGTAGAAGCATCAAACAAGGTTCTAAAGACTGTTTACATCTAGTGGAAGCTGTAGGAAGTGCAATTTGACCCCATAGACTGTGCATTCGATAGGGAATGAGTTGAAAAACTACAAACTTCAGATATCCCACTTCCTGGTTGGATTTTTTCTCAGGTTTTTGCCTGCCATATGAGTTTTGTTATACTCAGACATCATTCAAACCGTTTTATAAACTTCAGAGTGTTTTCTATCGAAATCTACTAATAATATGCATATATTAGCAACTGGGCCTGAGTAGCAGCCAGTTTACTCTGGGCACCTTAGTCATCCAAGCTACTCAACTTGTTATGGCTGGGGGCAGTATTAACTGACTTGCCTAGTTAAATAAAGGTACAATTTTAAAAAGTCTCATGGTCCAAATCAAATTGTACTATTGTTTTGCCTTTGTTTTGTCTATGCACTCACTTTCACATTGTATTTTCCTTTCTTAGCAGTGGTAAAACATCTGGAACAGATGACAATTTCTAAAAGAATAAGCACCTTGAAAAAGTACAGATGTGTTTAATCCTAAGAGTCTAAGTTGGGGGGGGGGGGTTCTACTTCGCTAGCATATGGAATTTTTTTAAGATGGTCATACCATGGATCATTTAGCTACTTGATTTAGAATTTTATGATCTCTTTAGGTATCAAACAAATATATATTACAAAAATGAATTGTTGAAGCATTTAGTTATTACCACTAATTGCCCATAGAAAAGCATTGAATAACAGATTCATACATGGAAAAACAGTCAAATAATTAACCAAAAGGTAGTTTGTTTTAAAGTGTCTGCCTTGTATCTGAGAGCTTTAAGAAATATCAGGACTTTCTTTTTTTACACATATTTAAGAAATAAAAGTTGCCATTAAACTACTTCTACATACACTGACTATACAAAACATTAGGAGCACCTGCTCTTTCCATGACATACACTGACCAAGTAAAAGCTATGATCCCTTATTGATGTCACATGTTAAATCCATTTCAATTAGTGTAGATGTGCCATTCAGTGGGTGAATGTGCAAGACAAAAGATTTAAGTGCCTTTGAACTAACAATGTTTATCTATTATATAGAATAACTCTGTACTTGGAACTGAATTCTTTATGCTAGAAAGGTAGCTCATTTGAAATCGAATCAAATTTTATTGGTCACATACACGTGGTTAGCAGATGTTATTACGAGTGTAGCGAAATGCTTGTGCTTCTAGTTCCGACAGTGCAGCAATATCTAACATGTAATCTAACAATTCCACAAAAACTACCTACTACACACAAATCTAAGTAAAGGAATAGAATAAGAATATATACATAGAAATATATGGATGAGCAATGACAGAGCGGCATAGGCAAGATGCAATAGATGGTATAAAATACAGTATATATGTATATATGAGATGTGTAATGCAAGATATGTAAACATTATTAAAGTGGCATTATTAACGTGACTAGTGATCCATTTATTAAAGTGGCCAATGATGTCAAGTCTGTAGGTAGGCAGCAGCCTCTCTGTGTTAGTGATGGCTGTCAGTCTGATGGCCTTGAGATAGAAGCTGTTTTTCAGTCTCTCAGTCCCAGCTTTGATGCACCTGTACTGACCTCACCTTCTGGATGGTAGCTGGGTGAACAGGCAGTGGCTTGGGTGGTTGTTGTCCTTGATGATCTTTTTGGCCTTCCTGTGAGATCGTGTGCTGTAGGTGTCCTGGAGGGCAAGTAGTTTGCCCCCAATGATGTGTTGTGCAGATTGCACCACCCTCTGGAGAGCTTTGCGGTTGTGGGCGGTGCAGCTGCCGTACCAGGCGGTGATACGGCCTGACAGAATGCTCTCAATTGTGCGTCTGTAAAGGTTTGTGAGGGTTTTAGGTGACAAGCCACATTTCTTCAGCTTTCTTACATATGTATTCCTCTTGTCCAGATGGGATAGGACAGTGTGATGGCGATTGCATCGTCTGTGGACCTATTGGGGTGGTAAGCAAATTGAAGTGGGTCTAGGGTGACAGGTAAGGTAGAGGTGATATGATCCTTGACTAGTCTCTCAAAGCACTTCATCATGACAAAAGTGAGTGCTACGGGGCGATAGGCATTTAGTTCAGTTACCTTTGCCTTCTTGGATACAGGAACAATGGTGGCCATATTGAAGCATGTGGAGACAGAAGACTGGTAGAGGGAGAGATTGAATATGTCCGTAAACACACCAACCAGCTGGTTTGTGCATGCTCTGAGGACGCAACTCGCGGTACCGTCTGGGCCGGCAGCCTTGCGAGGGTTAACACATTTAAATGTCTTACGTCGGCCACGGAGGAGAGCCCACAGTCCTTGGTAGCAGGCCGCATCGGTGGCTCTGTATTATCCTCAAAGCAGGCAAAGAGGGTGTTTAGTTTGTCTGGACGTCGGTGTCTGTGATTGTCTGTAGATCCTGCCTCATACGTCTCGTGTCTGAGCCGTTGAATTGTGACTCCACTTTGTCTCTATACTGACATTTTGCTTGCTTGACTGCCTTGCGGATGGAATAACTACACTGTTTGTAGTCGGCCTTATTCCCAATCACCTTTCCATGGTTAAAGGAGATATTTCACACTTAATGCAGTAGTTCAAGCTTTTAGAGGAGTATTAAAAGTCAGCTACTAGCTAGTTTACTAAAAAAAGACAACTTACCAGTTGTCCAAAACATTTAGTTATTTGGTCCTCAAACTTGAACTCCATGCCATTTTGAAAATTAGGCATTACCCGTGAACCGGAATACACCTCATCACTCTCCCTCATCTGATTGGTCGGGTAGGCAGTCCTTCTGAGTTGGCATATTTGTCATTACACTCCCTCATCTGATTGGCCGGGTAGGCGGCCTTCTGACTTTGTGGCTGTGGTAACTAGGGATGGCCTATTTATTATTCAAGTAAAGGCACTTATTATCAGTGGTGGAAAAAGTACCCAATTGTCATAATTGAGTAAAAGTAAAAGATACCAAGTAAAAGTGAAAGTCACCCAGTAAAATACTACTTGAGTAAAAGTCCAAAAGTATTTGGTTTTAAATATTCTTAAGTATCAAAAGTAAATGTAATTGCTAAAATATACTTAAGTATCAAAGTAAAACTATAAATCATTTCCATTTCCTTATATTAAGCATGTAATGGCTTTCCTCCTCTTCGTCTGAAGAGGAGAGGCGAGAAGGATCGGAGGACCAATATGCGGCGTGGTAAGTGTCCATGGTATTTATTTAAACACATAAACTGAACACTCCATACAAAAACAATAAACGTAACGTGAATAACCAAAACCGAAAACAGTACCGTGTGGTGTAAAACACAGACACGGAAACAATCACCCACAAACAAACAGTGAAACCCAGGCAACCTAAGTATGATTCTCAATCAGAGACAACTAACGACACCTGCCTCTGATTGAGAACCATACTAGGCTGAACACAGAAAAACAACCTAGACACACACAACATAGAATGCCCACCCAACTCACGTCCTGACCAACTAAAACAAACAATTAACACAAATACTAGGGTCAGAACGTGACAAAGCAAAACAGTCGGCATCATTATTTATTTATTTACGGATAGCCAGGGGAGCACTGCAACACTCAGGCATCTTTATAAACTAAGCATGTGTGTTTAGTGAGTCCGCGAGATCAGAGGCAGTAAGTGTGATCAGGGATGTTCTTTTGAAAAGTGTTCTGAAACATTTTCCTGTCCTGCTAAGCATTAAAAATGGAACGAGTACTTTTGTGTGTCAAGGAAAATGTATGGAGTAAAAATAACATTTGCTTTAGGAATGTAGTGAAGCAGATGTAAAAGTTGCAAAAATATAAATAGTAAAGTACAGATACCCCCCAAAAATTACTTAGGTAGTACTTTAAAGTATTTTTGCTTCAGTACTTTGTGCCACTGCTTATTATTTGTTATGCTGACAGGGAAAATCAGCAAGGAATGTCCCTTTTACCTTGATGATCATTATAATGTAATTCTAAATAGATTGATGACCACAGGATTGGTGACCACAGGCACAAGCAGTGATGAACATAGATGAAAGGTTATAGATTTATAGATCTAGCCAGCTTTCTACATTGAGAAGTTGACTATGTTGCCCAGCAGGCTAGATAAAAACAAGTTGTATAACTTAAGCTACTGCTATGCCTATGCCATAAAGTTGTAGGCCATAAAAAATATTAAACTCACAAGTAACATTCATTCAAGCCACAAATTGTACATTCCAAAGTAAGTTTTTGCAGTTCTCTAAATCACTTGTATTAGGTACGTTGGTGTCACGTTCTGACCTTAGTTGCTTTGTTTTGTCTTTTGTTTTAGTATGGTCATGACGTGAGTTGGGTGGGTTGTCTATGTTAGTCTGTCTATGATTTTTCATTTCTGTGTTTGGCCTGGTATGGTTTTCAATCAGAGGCAGCTGTCAATCGTTTTCCCTGATTGAGAACCATATTTAGGTAGCCTGTTTTGTATTGTGGGTTGTGGGTGATTGTTCCTGTTTCCTGTGTTCACGGTACGGGACTGTTTCGTCTTCGCTAATTTTGTCGGTTTATTGGTTTATTGTTTTTTGTTCGTTGTTAAAGTATTCTATTAAAAGGGGATAATCATCATGCTGCATTTTGGTCCTCTTCTCTTTCCCCAAACGACAAGCGTTACAGTTGGTTCTCTGTTGTATTAAACAACCCTAATCATGGGTTATAAAAAGCAAAACTGTTTTTATGTAACTCTTTTTATCAAACATTTGTAACTTTATGTAAGGGTAATTACTGCGTCAACATACGCAGTTGCATGATGAGAGGCATTCCGTGGTTTATGTGCCTGTAAGAGGAAAATGATCAGATATGAACATCTATACATTTTCTTTTTTTATTAACCTTTACTTGTTATGGCTGGGGGCAGTATTGAGTAGCTTGGATGAATAAGGTGCCCAGAGTAAATTGCCTGCTACTCAGGCCCAGTTGCTAATATATGCATATTATAAGTAGATTTGGATGGAAAACACTGAAGTTTCTAAAAATGTTTGAATGATGTCTGTGAGTATAACAGAACTCATATGGCAGGCAAAAACCTGAGAAAAATCCAACCAGGAAGTGGTAAATCTGAGGTTTGTAGTTTTTCAACTCTTCGCCTATTGAATATACAGTGTCTATGGGGTCAAAATGCACTTCCCAAGGCTTCCACTAGATGTCAACAGTCTTTAGAACCTTGTTTGATGCTTCTACTGTGAGGCAGGGGGGAATGAGAGAGGATTGAGTCAGTGGCCTGTCAGAGTGCCACGATCTGGTCACGCTCGTTCACGTGAGAGTTAGCTTGAGTTCCATTGCATTTCTGAAGACAAAGGTATTCCCCGGTTGGAACATTATTGAAGATTTATGATAAAAACATCCTAAAGATTGATTATATTTATCGTTTGACATGTTTCTACGAACTGTAATATAACTTTTTTGACTTTTTGTCTGAACTAAGCGATCACACATTGAGCATTTATATTACTGAGCTAAACTCGCAAAAGTTTTTTTGAAATCTGACACAGCGGTTGCATTAAGCAGAAGTGTATCTATAATTCCATGCATGATAGTTGTATATTTTAGCAATGTTTATTATGAATATTTCTGTAAATTGATGTGGCTCTCTGCAAAACCACCGGATGTTTTGGAACTACTAAACATAACGCGTCAATGTAAACGCAGATTCTTGTATATAAATATAAACTTTATCGAACAAAACATACATGTATTGTGTAACATGAAGTCCTATGAGTGTCATCTGATGAAGATCATCAAAGGTTAGTGATTCATTTTATCTCTATTTCTGCTTTTTGGGACTCCTCTCTTTGGCTGGAAAATTGCTATGTGTTTTTCTGTGACTAGGCTCTGACCTAACATAATCATATGTTGTGCTTTCGCTGTAAAGCCTTTTTGAAATCGGACACTGTGATGGGATTAACAACAAGTTTATCTTTAAAATGGTGTAAAATACTTCTATGTTTGAGGATTTTAATTATGAGATTTCTGTTGTTTTGAATTTGGCACCCTGCACCTTTACTGGCTGTTGTCATATCGACACCGTTAGCGGGATTCAAGCCATAAGAAGTTTAACTAGGTAAGTCAGTTAAGAACAAATTATTATTTACAATGACTGCCTTATGCATAATATGATGATAATATCAACCTGTATGCAACTAATACTTTACTACTTTAATTTACTCTGTTAAGGGGCAGTCTTCACCCTCATTTACTTGAATCATTTTTGTCAAACATTCATTCATTCGGGATGAGTCTTTCAGAGAACAGGCTCAATATCAAATCACCTCCATTGACATCATCTGACCAACAGAGAGCGGCATGATCTCACATACAGCAGTGTAAGGAGTCAAGTAAAACAGATCAGTATTTTCACTAAGGATTCATAGACATCCACTGTACCTATCAATCCGGTGTACAACATCATTTCGACATTATCTCAACATAAAGCCATATGTTTCACAAATCATATAATGACTGGACTAAGGCATTTGAGTCACTTGCCAAATTGTTTCCATTACTTTAGACTTAAGCACAACGGAAATATGTTACAGTGCCTTCAGAAAGTATTCACAGCCCTTGACTTTTTCAACAACAACAAAACGTGTTCCAGCCTGAATTTAAAATGGATTAAATTAATTGGCCAACAAACAATACCCCATAATGTCAAAGTGGAATGATGTTTTTCCTTTTTATTTTATTTTTGACCAATTAATAAAAAATGAAAAGCAGAAATTTCTTGGGTCAATAAGTAGTCAACCCCTTTGTTATGGCAAGCCTAAATAAGTTCAGGAGTAGAACTGTGCGTAACAAGTAACATAATAGGTTGCATGGACTCACTCTGTGTGCAATAATAGTGTTTAACATGATTTTTGAATGACTACCTCATCCCTGTACCCCACACATACAATTATCTGTAAACTCCCTCAGTCAAGCAGTGCATTTCAAACACAGATTAAACCACAAAGACCAGGGAGGTTTTCCAATGCCTCACAAAGGTTGTCTAAAAATAACCTAAAACACAAGGCCAAATCTACACTGGAGTTGCTTACCAAGAAGACAGTGAATGCTCCTGAGTGGCCGAGTTGCAGTGACTAAAATCTACTTGAAATCTACGTCAAGACCTGAAAATGGCTGTCTAACAATGATCAATAACCAATTCGACAGTGCTTGAGGAATTTTGAACAGAATAATGGGCAAATGTTGTGGTGTGGAAAGCTCTTAGAGATTTACCCAGAAAGACTCACAGCTGTAATCACTGCCAAAGGTGCTTCTACAAAAGTATTAACTCAGGGTTGTGAATACTTACGTCAATGAGATATTTCTGTATTTCATTTTCAATTAATTTCAGGCCATACTGCCCATTGCACCACACCGCTTACCTAAATCAATGGGAAAGTCAGTATGAAGAAAAGCCAGTCCCAGGCTCTGTCCACTCCTTGTCTGGTGAACTACCCCAGACCAGTATCTGCCCCCACCCACATGAAAAAAATTCTACAGTATTACTATTTACTATAGAATTATGTTGCAAATGGTATTATACTGTAGAAATCTATTCTATACACTGTAAATATCCCTTGATCATGTGTAGTACTTACTATAGAATTTTGAAGTATACTGTAGAATACTTTCGTAAATATTACAGTGTACTACAGGCCGCAAAAACACCACGGCAAATACTACAGTAATGTTCACAAAAACACTACAGTCTACAAAAACACTACAGTAATTACCATAGTATATACTACGGTATTTAATTTGCATATATCCTGCCTATTCCCCTTCCCCATATCCCAGTTTGTGCCACCCATAAATGAGAAACCTACATGACAATTATAGACCATAGAATGGTGAATGCTGTCTTACCTACAGACAGTAGCGACCTGTCATTCAGGGGGTCACTAATGTTTTGCATGTTATTTAGGCATTCTTTTTTTGCCAACAATGTAAAAAAGAAATCATTGAGTTAATAAAGATGCTTATAAACATGGTCTTTTTTTGCTTTCTTGAGTAAGGCAGCTCCAAAATGCAGATTTTTTTCAGCCTAGCTCAGTGCTTTCTGTGTTGGTGGGGCAGCCAAAGGAAAATACGGAGTGTAGGGGTTGGTAATGTTGTCTAGTCCTGCTGTGATTGGCTCAGTGTTCTGTCACTCATGAGGACACTACGTCACAGCTCGAAAATTCAAGCCCATTGGGTGCAGCCATAGATTTCCATTAGAAGTGCCCATCCAAGAAGGCTCAAGATCATTGGCCACAGATAAAATTACGTCAAATCACTTATATCTACCATAGCTTGATTGGACTGATCATGTCAACATCATACTTTCAAAATGTTAGTTAACAAGCTAGACAAGCAGTCATCTTCCAGAATCAAGTTGACAATCTACTTGCAAATCCTTTTTAATCCTTGTCATTATAGATAAAAAAACGTATTGGTGCGCATCGTCCATTGGACATAAACACATATTACACAACAAGTTGGAAATCGCAAATTCAACAATGAGTGGTTTGGACGGAATCAGTGGCTAACTGCAAGCATTTCAAAGCAATCAATAGCCTGCTATTCAGTGGAGTGGGTGTGTGGTCCAAGTCTGGGTTTAAGGGTTTATTTTCCAATCTTAAAAGGATACATTTTCACATGCAACACCATGGGCCAAAAAAGTTTGAAAACATTGGCCTTGTTTTCAATCCAGCATGACTTCTGCCACGTTCAAAACAACTTGGAACTGGGAAATCTCAGACTTCCAAGTCGGAAACTCCAACCTGATGATCACTGACGTCATGATTCAACCTTTTCCAGAGTTCCCTGTTGTCTTGAAAGCACCATAAATTCAGAGAATGCCAGACTTTGATGACGAAGTTTGATGCCGTAAAAATAAAGAGTTCCACACTCCATATATAAACTCCCAGTCATTTATTGGGTAAATCACTAACGTTTCGGCATCACTGTGGCTTCTTCAGGGTGCTTGATGCCATGCCACCTTCCTGTTCAGGTGCACACAGCACAACAAGGTGAGTCCAACAATGTATTGCATGCTGCTACATAAATTCTGTTATACGTCAGGGAGATATGTATACTGTAACTAAGAAAGTCATACTAAGTGTATGTTGTGCTTCACCCTAATAATTCGGTCCCTTTCCCCCTCATAACTTAGCCTACTGTTCTGACTTGGCGGTGACATGTAGCCTATAGCCTGTTTTAGAGAAATGTAATCATTGAATATTGTAAGAGCTTTCATTCTCTGCTTATATGCCCCCTTTATGTATCCTATGGTTCTGACTTGGTGTACAGGGAGAATAATGTAAGAACGGACCATGTTCTGAATTCTGTACATTTAAAAAGTGCTGAATAAATTGGTATATTGACTACATCTGTCCTAGCTTGCTCATTAATGGCTTAATCTAAATTACGGATTGTCTCTTGTCCACTCGTCGTTCCCTTAAGCCATAGTTGTACATCTCAATTGTTAGTAGAAACCACATTTGTTTAAGCAAGTCAGCCATATCAGATATGTTTTTTTAAAGGCAGTAAATGAGGCTGAATGAACTGTTTTGTTGCCAGACAAGGCTCCGCTGATAGCCAGGTGTAGTGGTGGTAAGGATTCAATCCAAGGTGCTGAAAAGAAAGCTCTGCTGTTGGGACAGCTTTATGTGTACCCTAACAGTTTGCGGGCACCTTGATAGTGCAATTCATGTATTGTTTAGAGTTGTGTTGTGTTGTGTAGTGGCTTTGTTGGCATGCATCAAAAACATTTCATTTGAGATTGCCCCACCAATATTTCTATGCGGCAATCACCACTGCCTACAGATTATGGAGGTTTTCTCAAGGAGACTATAGTAAAAACTCTACAGTATACTATGGTCTGCAAAAACACTATAGCAAATTAGCCAGTCTTACTTAGTGTTGATTTTCCAGTGTAGAATTTCTAGTGTTAATTCAGGTGTAAAATTAACTATCTTTGGTGTAAAATAACCCCCGGAGTTGGTGTAATAACCAGTGTTAAAGCAAACCGACACACATCATGATCATATTTCCCAGCATGCTCTATTGCAGGTCGATTTTTGGAATTGTTTATTTCAATATCTTTATTTTTGCATGTACATTGATTTAATAACTACTCTTATGCTACACAAATAACAATTTAAAAAATTATAAACTAGTCCAATCTGTTAATTGAACTTATTGCACTCGTTACTGAAATGGTTGTTCCAGTTTAGATGGTTTAGGTAGTCTCATAACTTAGTCTTCTAAAGAAGAATCTGCTCCCGTAGGAGTGGTATTTTTGCACTAAGTGGACCCTTACCTTTTGGCACATCCATTTGTGGTGAATGACAAATGAGCTGAGTGCAGTTGAAACAGTGAAGGTAACCTGAAGTGGACTTGTAATATGTGTTTGTGTCTCTTCTGACCAGATGGAGCAGGCGCTCTGTCATGCAACTTGGGTCAAAATCTGTTTTTTTGCTTTGCTCTTTTCTCTCCATATGTTGTATATCCCCCTCTGGCTGGATTCCAATAGGAATTACACATCCCTTTGCAAACCAGCATAAAGTGAATTGCAGGACACTGTGTTAGGGTAAAACGAGGCCCACAAGACAAGGCTTTATGAAATGCATGTTGCATCGTGTTAATAAATGACATTTTAATGATGACATATTCACTTCGGACATCACTTGGTGACAGAACTGAAAAACATCTTCTTGTGAACATCTTAGCAGACTAGGCACTTTTCAGCATTTTGCTGTCTTTCTCAGTTTGTGGTGTTTACTCCATTATTAAGACAAAAGCTAAATGCATGATTGAAACTGGATGAATGCAACAACCATGTCACTGTCACTACCAAATACAGTCATTGGTGGTAACTCTACAATTCAATCGAAAGTCAAGGCACTCTCGGGAAATATGCAAATAAGGCTTTAAAAAGTTTGGACTCGTATAGACATCTCCTTGAATCACACAATGTTGAATGAATTTATGAAGAGAAACGTATTAAGCAACTTGTTGTGCCACGAGGTGTAATTAATCATTATGAACGAATATCAAAACCGCCAGGCAAATTGACATACAATGATGAGATAACCCATTCCCACATTTGCAACTTTCAATAGTAGAAGCAAATGCAGTATCCTGCATTGCTTGCTTTTAACAAAAAAACTCTAGTTATTACTTGTGGCTAGAGCACTGTGCTCAACACCTTCATGAAGTTGTTTTACAACACACCATGTAATGTTTCAGAACATCTCACCGTCTCCGTGGTGCTTTCCGACACCATCCCAATGCCCGTCTGACCTACTTGGGGAGCTCTCACTCAAAAACTGTTCGGAGTCGTCTTTCTCTCCCCTTTCTCCTTCAAGGGGTCACATCAGTCTGGGGCAGGGGGATTTGGGTGAGGAGGGTTTTTTCCTCTCCTCCCACTTCTTCTTCCACCACCGCACTTTCCACACCCTCCACAACCGCCTCCTCCACCTCACTAAGCACACAGCCAAGACAACGTAGGAGTGGCTTCGGGACAAGTCTCTGAATGTCCTTGAGTGGCCCAGTTAACCCAATGAGAGAGCCTGGACTTGAACCCGACCGAACATCTGGAGAGACCTGAAAATAACTGTGCAGCAACACTCCCCTTCCAACCTGACAGATCTTGAGAGGATCTGCATAGAAGAATGGGAGAAACTCCCCAAATACAGGTGTTTTTAATATTTTTTTCTTTATTTAACTAGTCAGTTAAGAACAACTTCTTATTTCTATGACAGCCGATGAACATTGGGTTAACTGTGTTGTTCAAGGGCAGAATTACATGTTTTTTTTTACCTTGTCAGCTCAGGGATTTGATCTTGCAACCTTTCAGTTACTAGTCCAACAATCTAACCACTAAGGTACCTGCCGACCCATACAGGTGTGCCAAGCTTGTAGTGTCATACCTAAGAAGACTTGAGGCTGTAATCGCTGCCAAAGGTGCTTCAACAAAGTACTGAGTAAAGGGTCTGAAAACTTATGTAAATGTGATTTTTCCATTTTTTGATTTTAGTACAATTGCAAAAATAAAAAATAAACCGTTTTTGCTTTGTCATTATGGGGTATTGTGTGTAGATTGATGAGGAAATAAAACAATTTTATTCATTTTAGAATAAGGATGTAACGTAACAAAATGTTCAAAAAGTCAAGGGGTCTGAATACTTTCCGAATGCACTGTATATGCTTTATGCATTAGAATTACACTTTGTGTTTCGTCGTGAAATACCTGGGTTACCTGGGAGAAAAGTTATTTCTCGGTATGGAACATTTTTTAAATACTGGGAAAATATTAAACCCTACACAGCACCCTTCTGGCTCACGAACAGTAATGTTATAACGATGAGGTAACATTTTTTGTCTGATTATTGATGCGTGTGTGCATGGGTGTGCTTGTTTGTTGTGTGTGTGTGTGTTTGGTTTTACTCTCCTTGTGGGGATCAAAAGTCCTCACAGGGATGGTAAAACAAGCAAAATTCGAACAAATCTCTCTCTCTCTCTCTTTCCTTCTGTCTCTCTCTCCCCCTCTGTTTCCCTCATTCTCCCTTCTCCCTCTCTCATCCTCTCTCTCTCTCTCCCCTCCCTCCCTCCTTCACTCTCTCACTCCCGTGCCATCCATATTCAGCAGTGATACAGATGCACCCAGAAACAGCTGAGAAGGAAATAACATGTCCTGTCATGGCAGGTCCTTTTCTTAGACAGGAGCTTCCTTCAGGCAAAGAGGAGATAGCAGGCTGTTTGTTTCAATTTGGAGTTAAAAGTCAACATTCATGTTAAAGCATGCTTTTTTATTAATACATCTCCTAGTGAAGGTAGGCTACAGCCCTTTCCCCCAAATATTCATTTAGCTCTACTGAGCTCCCCTCTGTCTACCTCTCTCTATCGTGCTCTCTGTCAAACACACACATGCACACACTAAATGCGCGCACATTCAAGCACACTCACACACACAAACACCACCACCATGTTGCTCAGGTCACTCAACACTTTGCGTGATTTAAAACCAGAGAGTTGGCATTCTTTAGCTTATTACATAAACTGGAGGCATTGTGTGATGTGTTGTGATGTGCTGTGTTGTGCTACCTGTTGGGACTTGTGGCTGGAGGCCGGGATGGGATCCATCAGGGCACATATACATAAAGCATCTCAGAATAGGATCAGTTTTCAAATCAAATCAAAGATATAATAGAAGTGTAAAACACGTAATAATACAAGTAATAATAGAGACATTATGACTAATGATACCAAGGGTTACCAGTACCGAGTCGATTGCTAGATGACTAGGGATGTGAGGTAATTGAGATAGATATGTACATATGGGTAGAGATGAAGTGACTCGGCAACAGGATAGCTTATCTGATGAGTCAATAAAGTAAGTGCAAAAAGGGGTCAATGCAGACAATTCATTAGTTAACCAAGTAGCTTACCAAACTAACTGAATGAATACAATTTTATTTTCGTGTCAACTCGCCAGTTGGCAACCCATCCCTTATGGGATAGATTGCCACATGAACAAACATTACAATAATTCACTGTGATAATTCAGTGTGGCATGTCTACTCCCCCTCCCCTGCTCCGGCGCTCGACTTTGCTGGTCTACTAACCACCGGTCCTGGCAACCCATCATTAAGCACACCTGGCATCCATTATTATGCACACCTGCACCCCATCATTATGCACACCTGGACTTCAACTGGGTGAGGCTATCGATGAGGTCCTCCGCGTCCTTCACCGCCTCGACACCACCCGAGAGGATTCACCTTTAAATAGCGGAGGGCCTTCTACCACAAGTCGTCCCAGCGGGCCAGTCCCCCATCCTACCCAGCAGTCCGCCCAGGTCAGCGATTCACAACTATCCCTCCCGGACAAGTATGACAGGATTCCATCTAAATGCCGTGGCTTCCTACTCTAGTGCTCCTTGTATTTCACCAATCAGACAGGAGAGCCAACCACCAAGAGGTCCAAGGTTGCCACGATCATTTCCCTGCTGACCGGGCGGGTGTTGGGGTAGGCTACGGCCATCTGGGAGAGAGGAGAGGAGGAGTTGGGTTCCTATGCGGGTTCATAGCTCTGTTCAGGGCGGTCTTCGACCATCCACCGGAGGGCAGAGAGGGAGGTGAGCGACTACTTCAACTCCGGCAGGGTGCCAAGACCTTGCGGACTGGGGCAGCCTGCAGCGGCTGGAATGAGCCGGCGCTACGCACCCTATTCCGAAGAGGACTGCGTGAGGAGGTCCAGATGGAGTTGGCGTACCGGGATGACAACCTTTCCTTGTACACACTCACCGTGATGGCCATTCACCTGGACAACCTTTCCCGGGAGCCCTGCATCGCTCCTCACCCTCCTCCTTTGGCCGTCCTGGGGCAGAGTCTGAACCTATTGAGATAGGGGTCACACACCTCTCTGCGGCAGAGTGACGTCGCCGGAGACCACTGTGTCCCTACTGCGGCCAGGAGGGGCACTGGCTCCAGCGATGTCCGAGGCTTTCCAACCCGGTGTCCACTGCTCCTCGCCCAAGGGCCGTCCCCATGGCTGGTGTTGTCCTGTGGCTGGAGCCGCACGTCGGAAGCGGGTACTGTCACATCTACCCCATGTTTTACACAAGAGGCTGTGGGAAACCAATTTTTACGATATTAATTAACATGCACTCAAGTAATTGGTACTTTGTAAAGAGACTGGATTGATAAGATGCCACATCAAACCATCTTTAATAAACTATATGCTAAAAGATCCTTATTTAAAAAATGGAAATCATTGAAACATGCAAAAGTAGGCTTCTCTTCGTGTAATCTATTTCTGATTATTGTGCAGACCGAGAAGATATGATCTATACAGGCTCTGGATTTACGAAAACCATTTTGTTCTTCTACCAGAATGTTTTGATCCTCCATAAAGGTAGCCTACTGTTGAGGATGGATGAATATAAATTATAGACCGTACTTAATAAACTTATGCCTCTGTAGTTCAGTGACAATCTCGGTTCATTTGTGGATGGCAGTATACAGTGATAAAAACGAAGTTGGAGCAAATCATATAGGACACCAATTCATTTAGGGGATTTTATTTCAATGCCAAATGCTTTCCCATTTTTTGCAGCGTCAATAACCTTCTTGACTTCTGCCACAGACAGCTCCTCAATTAAGAACGGTTTACACATAAAAAGAGGGTTCTAACATTGTGTTTCCAGGTTAGTTTTCAGGGAACATATGTCTTCATAAAATTCCTTCTCGAAATATGCCACAGTTTCATTACCTGAGAACAAAGTACTTGTGTAAAATCTGAGTTCAGCCCCCCTCCCCACCTGCTCTGCCTTGACTTCCACTGGAATTGTTTTATGTCGTTTTGGTCCTAACTTGTTTATTTGGCTCCAAAACTGTTAAGGATTTCTTGTCTGTACCTCCTCAAGGTGTAATAACTGCCCTCTCTGATATCTCCGTTTGAATATGCACAGCCTTGTATCAACACATGCTGTTTTTTCTTAAATTCCTTCCTAAAACGTTCTCTTGTATTCCTATCTTTACATTGTGAAAATAAGTACTCAGCCTTGCGCATTACACACCATAAGTCTCTTAACTCATCATTCCAAAAAGGCTTATTTGGCTTGTAAACTTTCCTGGATTTGTGGGTGTATTCTTTTCTCACATCATTTTTTCCCATTACAGAATATATGATGTCACAAAATGTTTCACACCACACATCTAAATCAAATGTTGTTTCTTGACATCTTTGCAGAGTTTTGATGCGTTCCCCCAGAGCTCTACATGCTATTTCAGAACATAGAAAGTAATTTGGCACATTTATTTTCTTACATTTAGGCCTATACGGAGTGTGTATCTTTGACCCTAAGTGATTCACAATAATACCTGGTTGAGAAAGTTCATGGCCAACATAAAATATCATAAATATAAGAGAATGATCAGGAAGTGTACTTTTTCTCCAATTAAGTCAGAACATCTGTATTCTTCAACCTCTGTATAGGGGGCAGGGTTGGGTAGTAACGGATTACATGTAATCTGATACATGTAAGGGATTACAAAAAAAAGGCAACTGTAATCTGTTACGTTACCAGCAAAAATATTGTAATTTAAAAAAAGGCAACTGTAATCTGTTACGTTACCAGCAAAAATATTGTAATATTACAGATACTTTAGAAAAAGCTAGATGACTTCTTCGAGGATCATTTTTAAGGGCGGCAGGGTAGCCTAGTGGTTAGAGCGTTGGACTAGTAACCGGAAGGTTGCAAGTTCAAACCCCTGAGCTGACAAGGTACAAATCTGTCGTTCTGCCCCTGAACAGGCAGTTAACCCACTGTTCCTAGGCTGTCATTGAAAATAAGAATTTGTTCTTAACTGACTTGCCTAGTAAAATAAAGGTAAAAAAAAAAAAAAAATTCAGAAAGGATGTTTGCGGAAAAAAAAATCTTTGATACTTCTCTGTTTCTCAATGACATTCAAATCAGCATTGAAAAAATATGCAAATTTAAGTTTGTTCCACCTGACCGAGTCTGACCACAAGTCATAGACCACTTTGATGACACACCAAATCTGTTTGATGGATCGCGGGAAAAGAGCAGGAATATGCTTTTGTAGGCTACAGTCCAAGCTATGTCTTCCAATGCGACTGCTGTCAAGGTAGTCCATCCGTTAACATTCCAATGATGTATTGAAAACAAATCTCGTAGGGGATGGGAAGCCCCTCAGTATGTAATAGGTCTGTCCACCCCATGTCCTTGTTCACGTTGTCCCTCTGGTTGGTCTCGTTTCATGACATGTCCTCTTCCCGTGATGAAATAGTCCTTTCCTCCTGGGATTTCTCTCAGCAGCGTCTTGACGTTCAATTCAATAAGGCAATCGGTGTGGGACTTGGCTGATCGAAGGAAGACTTTGTCATGATCAGGGTAGGCTCGCAGCTTTTGTTTTTCCCGTAACAGGGCCACTTTCTCCTCCACGGACTGACACTCAACCTTCATGACTCCGGGACTTTTACCTCTCTCCCTCAACTTCTCAACTGCAATCACCTCTGTTTCGCAGCCAAGGCCTACCGATATCAGCTGGTTCACTTTGGAGATTAGGTTAATGTTTTCATTGGCTGGCAGTCCTGCCACTATGATAGACACGTCTGGCTCGAACTTATTGTTTTGGCTGCACCTATTTTCCCAGATTCTAGGGATTCTACATGGGTCTCCAGATGTCCAAATTCAAGAGCTATGTGATCTTGTAGCTGCTTGTTATTATTCTCCAGGTGAGTCAGCAAAGCTGTATGATTATCCCAGATATCTTTCTATAAAGATACACGTAAGCTGTCAAATTGTATTTATTTATTTTTCAGTACTCAGCTTCATTTCATCCATAATTTCTTCCCATCTTTGTACCTAGGCTCCTTATCTCAGTCATGAGATTAACCATGCTATTTGCACGTTCTTTCTTTGATAAGTCTTTTCTCACCACTGCGTAGATTTCTACCGGAGTCCAAATGTTTTAGCGGTTAAGTGTTTCTGTTATTGCCGTTCAAGGTAGCTAGGCTAAGCAGCTAACTGGCCAAGCATTCCCCAACAGGTCTGTCAAAGAAGCAGCAACGTTTTCACCGTGGTAACCATGGTGGTAACCATGTATAACTACTTAACAGTCTTAGGCTTGGGTTTAGAAGCTGTTCAGGGTCCTGTTGGTTCTTGTCTTGGTGCATTGGTACCGCTTGCCATGAGGTAGCAGAGAGAATGACTTGGGTGGCTTGTAGAGCCTTCCTCTGACACCGCCTTGTATAGAGATCCTGGATGGCAGTGAGTTCAGTCCCAGTGATGTACTAGGCCATAAGCATTACCCTCTGTAGCACCTTACGGTCGGACACCAAGCATTTGCCATACCAAGCGGTGATGCAATCAGTCAAGATGCTCTTAATGGCGCAGCTGTATAACTTTTTGAGATTCTGTGAGCCCATGCCAAAGCTTTTCCAGCCTACTGAGGGGGAAGAGGCATTGTTGTGCCCTCTTCACGACAATGCTGGTGTGTTTGGACCATAATGGATCCTTAGTGATGTGAACACCGAGGAACTTGAAGCTGTCGACCCACTCCATTTCAGTCCTGTTGATGTGAATGGGGGCGTGCTCGGCCTTCCATTTCCTGTAGTCACCGATCAGCTCCTTTGTCTTGCTGACATGGAGGGAGAGGTTGCTGTCCTGGCACCACATTACCAGGTCTCTGACCACCTCCCCATAGGCTGTCTCATCATCATCTGTGATCAGGCCTACCACCATCATGTCTGCAAACTTAATGATGGTGTTGATGGTGGTCTGCTTGGTGGTCTGCTTGAAACATAGGTATTACAGACTGGGTCAGGGAGAGGTTGAAAATGTCAGTGAAGACACTTGCCAGCTGGTCAGCGCATACTCTGAGTACATGTCCTGGTAGTCTGTCTGGCCCCGTGGCCTTGTGAATGTTAACCTGTTTAAAACCCTTAACAGTATAAGCCCAGGGTGGGGTTCTACTAAGCTCTATGGAATAGTTTTAAGGTCACATCAAGGATCATCTAGCTATTTGATTTAGAATCATAAGACCCCTTGAAGTATGAACAAATATATTTAAAAAATATTTGAACATTTTAAATTTGTCCTTACTGCTATTAGCCCATAAAAACACATTGAATAACAGATTCATTACATGGAACAACAGATAGTCCCCCCAAAAAAATCTAAAGGAAGTTTGTTCTGAAGTCTCTGTCCTATATCTGAGAGATATAAGAAAGATCAGGAAACCATACATTTATTTAACATGTATTTAACCCCTTCTTTTTGCTCTCCATACATACTTCGATTAATCTTTTCAACTGGTACCAGGGGACTTTCAAACTAGTCTTTTCAGGCCTGTAGATGTCCTAAACAACTGACATGTACCTGTTTGTGAGAGTCTCACCGTTACATAGAGGGGTCATAACAGTTAATAGGATCATTAAATTATTTTGACAAAATTAACGCATTATGGTTTTAAGGAGGTAGCATTGAATTGGGTACAGTCATATCTAACTGACAGGAAACAGTCCACCTATATCAATGGTTCATTTTCTTCCCCTAATGTGTTAAACTGTGGAATACCGCAGGGCAGCTGCCTTGGGCCACTTCTCTACTTAATATACACCAACGACCTTCCCTATGCCTTGGTTGAAACTCAAGCTACTATATTTGCAGATGATACTACAATTTATGCAGCAAGACAATCGGTTCAACAGGTACAGCAAGCTTTGCAAGGAGATTTGGAGATTATCAGGAAATGGGTTTGCCAAAACAAACTTGCTTTAAACACCAAGAAAACCAAAGTTATGTTGGTCTGTTCAACTAGGAAAAGGCCAAAACAGCATGGGATACAATTAAGTATGGGAGGAGTACAAATTGAAGAAGTGGCAGAAACCAAACTACTGGGAGTGCAGCTAGACAACTGCTTATCATGGTCATCTCAAATAACTAATCTATGTAAATAAATTATTAAAACAGCATGCATAATCAGAAGGATAGCTAAATATTTACCAGGGAAAATCCTTCAGCAAATAACACAGGCATTGGTTGAGAGTCAAGTGAACTATGGTTTGGTGGTCTGGGGAAATGCATCATCTAGTGAAGTTAGGAGGCTGCAGAATGCACAGAATAAAGCAGCAAGGATTGTTTTAAGGCGGAGATATGGTTCTTCTGTTGCAGTCATGCGCAGTGTTCTTGGTTGGTCATCAATCGACAAGATAATTGAAAAAAAACATGCTTATCTTATTTTATAATATACATCATTTAAAACGGCCAAGTTCTATTCACAATGGTATTCAGTTGGTAAGAGACAGACATTCCGTAAATACTAGGAATAGATTGTCCACCATCTATGCGTTATCCAGACAGAAAAAAGAAATGGGCAAAAGAACATTTCGATTTAGAGCAATAAAGAAATGGAATAAATTAACTGAGCAAACTAGAAACCTTCCAATATATAAGTTTAAACATTATTTAAAAACAATTTAAATATAGTATATAGAAATGTTGTGGGACTATAGTAGATGAAGAATCAATATTTTTTTAGATTGAGTATTTATTGGGTCATTATGCTAGTGTATTATGTATGTTTTTAATAGTGTGTTATATGTGAAAGTGTGTTTGTATTATAATTTGTATTTTAATGTTAAGGACTCTTGGAAGATTAGTCCAAATTGGGACTAAAAGAGATCCTAATAAAATAAAATAAAATAAAATAGGCCAAACCGTTTGGACGCTACAGATGATTTTGTAAGAACACCAATTTCCGGGATTGTCTCATGGTTTGACAAACACCGCTCTAGCTCTGTCACCTTTCACCGCAGATGCAGAAGTGCGACATCAGCGGATATGTTGGATTGAGACTTCTTGAAAGCAGAAGCTCTAGCCTTTAGCTCAGTACAGATGTTGCCTGTATGCATGGTTTCTGGTTGGGATATGTACGTACAGTCACTGAGGGTGATGACGTCATCGATGCACTTATTAATGAAGCCGGTGACTGATGTGGTAAACTCCTCAGTGCCATCAGATGAGTCATGGAACATATTCCAGTCTGTGCTGGCAAAACAGTCCTGTAGCTTGGCATGTGTAGCACCTGCGTAGTCCACTGGTGCTTCCTGTTTGAGTTTTTGTTTGTAAGCAGAAATCAGGAGCATAGAGTTACGGTTAGATTTGCCAAATTGAGGGCAAAGGAGAGCTTTGCAGGCATCTCTGTGTTTGGAGTAAAGTGATCTAGAGTTTTTTCCTCTAGTTGCACAGTTGATATGCTGGTAGAAATGAGGTAAGGTGTATCTCAATTTTCTGGCATTAAAATCACTGGCCACTAGGAGTGTCGCCTCTGGATGAGCATTTTCTTGTTTGCTTATGGCCCTATACAGCTCGTTGAGTGGACAGCTACGAAAAATATAGATGAAAACTCTTGGTAAATAGTGTGGTCTACAGTTTGTCATGAGGTATTCTAACTCAGGTGAGTAGAACCTCAAGACTTCCTTAATATTAGAGATCGCACAACAGCTGTTCTTAGCTAAGTAGAGACACACCTCCCCCTTGAGCTTAACCGATGCTGCTGTTCTGTCCTACTGATGCATATCAAAACCAGCTAGAATATTATTCATGTCCTTATTCAGCCAAGTTTACTAGAAACATAGGATATTACAGTTCTTCAGGTCCCGTTGATAGGATAGTCTCGAATGGAGCTCATGCAGTTTTTCTCTAGTGAGTATACATTCGCTGCCAGTTTCATCAGTGTGCCTGCATGTCTGCCTTCTCTTTCTCTTCTGCGTGTAGGTGATTAGGGCCTGGTAGGGGGTAAGCAGTATGTCCGACACCGCCAACCAATTGAAGTAGAAATCTTAATCCAAAGGTTAGTGATCGCTGTTCTGATGTCGAGAAGCTCTTTTCGGTAATAGGAAACGATGGCAGAAACATTATGTACAAAAAAAGTTAAGATCAGCGAAAAAAAAACAACCACACATATTAACAGAATTGGTCAGGAGCCTGTAAAACACATGCTATACATTCCAGTGCCACTCCAGATTCAGTTCCAGTTTTACTTTTAAAATCATAATAAATAAGAGGTGGGACCTGATCCTAAATCAGCACTCCTATTCTGAGATGCTGACTGGGCTGGGCAGTGAGTTGGCTGCAGCACCTCATCAGCCGTAGTTGTAACGAACTTCTTCTTCGTCTGATTATGAGTAGGAAGGATCGGACCAAAATGCAGCGTGGTACGTGTCCATGTTAACTTTATTAAATCAGGTCACGAGAAAATACAAAATAACAAAGTGCAGGAAAGAAATGAAAATCGAAACAGTTCTGTATGGTGAAAACACAGACACAGAAAACAACTACCCACAAACACCAGGTGGGAACAGGCTACCTAAGTATGGTTCTCAATCAGAGACAACGATTGACAGCTGCCTCTGATTGGGAACCATACCAGGCCAAACACATAGAACTATAACACACAGAACAAACAGAATGCCCACCCCAACTCACGCCCTGACCAAACTAAAATAGAGACATAAAAAAGGAACTAAGGTCAGGGCATGACAGTAGTAGAGAGTGTGTGGAAGCTGGGTTGAGGGAGCTTAACTCTGGTGTCAGCAGTATCTCTGGACCCTCTCTTGTTAATCCTAACATTTCATGAAGCTATACATGGTGTTGCAATGCTGCCATTTTCAGACTGCTGGCTGGTGGCAATAATGTAACTACTTATTCAGTAATTAAAGTTGGAAATTCAAACATTGCAGTTTGTAAATTATATTGTTGATGCATCATTTTTGACAACTGTCCTGTATAGGCTATCTGAACCTGCATGACTTGAGCAGTAGCAGCTTGGATAGAAAGTTTTGTGCGTAAAACCAGTCTATTAATGCCAAATAATAGTCAGTCCACCCTCAAAACACTAGCTTACAAGGGATTGTTTCATTATGCAGTGTACTATCTACAGCTATATACAGTATTCAGCTGCTATTTATAAACGTTTCATAAAAATAACATGAAAAAGCCTAACAATGAGGAAAAAATAAGTCAGTTTGAGTATAAATTTAGCCACTATTTATTGTTGAACTCAGCAGACTAATAGTCTGGCTAATAGCCTACACAAATGGGCTGCAATATTCTGGGTAAATGACATTAAATCAAATTAAATCCAATTTGAGAGACTCCCCTGGTCTGCTGAAGTCCTCCTTTTTTGTATATGCAAATGTTTTCACCACGGCCTGTAGGTCCATGTTCCGGTGACGGTTTTCTATACCTGGTATTGTCAACCCAGACAGTTTTTCCTGAAACATTGTGCATTATCAAGTCCAGTGCGCTGCACACAATTTAAACTTAGTCTTGAATGATGCATGCCAAGGGACTGTTGATATTGCAACCACACAACTCAAACGGCAGCTTTTTTTGTTCAAGCCCTCTAGAACTGTTGTCCGATAAAGATGATCATCTGTTTGCATCTGCCAATTTATTGGCTATCCAGTATCCAGACGACCTGTCGCCAGAGCTTCCTATACAGTCAATCTCTTCCCGTAATGTGTTGAGGTCGGCAATTAAGGAGAATGGGATGTTAAAGATGTTGCAGAACTGCTGTATTTGAAGCACGACTTCTGCCCAGTTTTCCCGATGTTGCCACGGCAATCAAGCAGTTTTTACCATCCCTGTAACTGTCGCTTCTGCGGAGAGATCATTTTCTTAACTGAAACTCTACAGTACTACAGCTGAGAAGAATTAGGCTCTGTCTGATGTGCACTTTTGAACACCTGAGTAAGCTCCACTCATTGCACTGGTGCCATCATGGCCTTGACCATGGTATTTGTTCACCGATATCCCATGATACTTTCAATCAGTTAAAGGTGTTCTTTTTCAAGGCCTGAGGCACTTTTTTAGGTCACATTCCTGAAGCCCAAGAAATTATAACTTAGCTTCCTAGTACATATGGCATTTAAAAAGGTTAATGAATGACTTGGAGGGTTACTGTCAAAACAATTTATGAAAAAAAAAATACACATGGGCCCCTCTACTCCCTCTACAAAAATGTGCATTTATCCCCACTGGCATACTGGACACCCCGTCCGGTATGCCAGTGGGGATGAATGCACATTTTTGGGGGAGGCAGAGCGGGTCATCCCTATCACATGCTCCTTGGTATCCAGCAGAGCGGGTCATCCCTATCACCTGCTCCCTGGTATCCAGCAGAGCGGGTCATCCCTATCACATGCTCCCTGGTATCCAGCAGAGCGGGTCATCCCTATCACATGCTCCCTGGTATCCAGCAGAGCGGGTCATCCCTATCACATGCTCCCTGGTATCCAGCAGAGCGGAGGGTTGAGGTTCAAATACCCTTTTCCCCACACCCTATCCTTTCTTAATACACTTTGCCTTCCCCAAACTCACTTTCCAGACAGGTTGTCAAGTCAAATGACCAATCACCTGTAAGAGATCTCGTCATCCTCTTCTGAGGATGAGAAGCAAGAAGGATCGGAGGACCAAAACGCAGTGTGGTAAGTGTCCATAATGTTTATTTTAAAATATAAACTGAACACTGCGAAATACAAAACAATAAATGTGAAAATGAACGAAACAGTCCCGTGTGGTGACAAACACTGACACGGAAGACAAACACCCACAAACCAAAAGTGAAACCCAGGCTACCTAAGTATGATTCTCAATCAGGGACAACAATTGACAGCTGCCTCTGATTGAGAACCATACTAGGCCGAACTCAAAAACCAACATAGAAAAACAAACACAGACTGCCCACCCCAACTCATGCCCTGACCATACTAAAACAAAGACAAAAACAAAGGAACTAAGGTCAGAACGTGACATCACCGACTAAAAAGACAACCCTATGTGGGTTTTCTGTAAATCTATTGATAATTTTGTCTTGTAAATATACACTGAGAGTACAAAAAAATAGGACCACCTTCCTAATATTGAGTTGCGCCCCCCTTTGCGCTCAGAACAGCCTCAATTCTTTGGGGCATGGACTCAACAAGCTGTCAAGTGTTCCACAGGGATGCTGGTCCATGTTGACTTCTTCTTCTATGGGGTTTAACGGCGGTTGGCATCCAATGTTAATGGTGCAATACCGTCTCCAGATGGACAGGGTATTGGATCAAAAAATATAAACATTTCGGGAAAGGGGGGAAATGTCATCAAACAAAATAAAACATGTCAATTAAGAAAACCCATCACACTTCTTCAATCACAGTTCACTCCAAAATGCATCTCTACACAGGCTCAGGGGCCTGTGATGGGGGTACATTCACCGACAGGATTTCTTGCACGGCCTCGGCTGTGAAATTTTGAATACCCCCAAAAACGTTAAGCGGCATTCACATTGATTCCAATTTTCTTAAACTTCTCCGCTTGTGCTGTACAGTTTATGACCATTGCAATAAATAATACAATGTCCAACTTTTTAACATGCAACATATCACTGTCGCTCGGTTGAGAAGAAACCTTCACTGGTCGTGGTGGTTCTACAACCATTGCTTCTTCCCCACCACTCGTTCCTTCCAATCTTCTCACTGCCTCCAGATAGGAAACAAGTTGGACACTTGTTACCCTCTCGACACCTCATTCTCCCTCACTTGGCACTCTAAGAATTCAGGCGCATGTTCACCTCCACAGTTGCAGCATTTCACTTCATCTGGCATAAGATACTCTTCCTTTCTGCACACACTTGACACATGACCAAATCTTTTACATTCATGACACTGAAGGGGCTTGTACACAAAAGCTCTTACAGGGTATCTCATGAATCCTGACGTCATATGAGAAGGGAGGGACTCTTCATAAAAGAACAGTAGCATGGATGAAGTGAATTTATTTTCGCTGTCCAACATACAGGTCAGTCGACGTACACCAACCACTTCATCAATGTTTTCAGTTATATCCTCTGCCTTTATTTCTTCCGCCACCCCATAAATAACCCCCTTGATAGGCGCCCTGCAATGAAAATCCATGCAGGAAACATTCCACTCCGATATCTTTTTGAGCCTTAAAACACGATTCTTCTGCTCCACAGACACACAAAAAATCTAAATAAGACCACTTTGCGTGACTCTCACCGACTCCACACTTTCCTCCAACACATTCCAGATTTTCCTGTGGACGTTCAAATTATTTCCCAAGTAGCATTGATCCAAAACCCTGACTCCAACTAAAAATGAGTCTAGTGGTTTCCTATTTTCCAACATAGCTTTACTTCTTGTTTCTTGTTTTCTTTGCCACTGTAACCAACTCAATCTCAATTTCTGTACTATTATCTGCACCCGACTCACTACAAAACCTTAGTTTCCAACATCTTCCGTCCCTGACGTCACCTTCAGCTAGCTACCTGCCAGGTCCTCGGCCCATGTTGACTCAAATGCTTCCCACGGTTGTGTCAAACTGTCTGGATAGCCTTTGGGTGGTGGGCAATTATTGATACACACGGGAAACAGTTAAGTGTGGAAAAACCCACCACCATTGCAGTTCTTGACACACTCAAACTGCTGCGCCTGGCACCTACTGTCGTACCCTGTTCAAAGGCACATAAATCTTTTGTCTTGCCCATTCACCCCCTGAATGGCACATACACAATCCATGTCTCAATTGTCTCAAGGCTTAAAAATCCTTCCTTAATCTGTCTCCTCCCCTTCATCTACACTGATTGAAGTGGATTTAACAAGTGACATCAATAAGGGATCATAGCTTTCACCTGGTCAGTCTATATCATGGAAAGAGCAGCATGTTTTGTATTCTCAGTGTATTCGCTGTATGAGCTAAGAATCTGGTGTACCGACTTAACACAAAACAAGCCTGCTCCTTTTTATTGACTTTAGACATCCACATATAAAAGCCTGTGGTTTTGTAGTTATGACTTTATAATGCTTGTTTCAAGTTTACACTTGACTGAAACCTACTTTTCAGGGAGGCAGATGTCATGCCTACTCCTGCTCCCTGCTCGGCAGTCTCCTAACCACCGGTCCTGGCAACCCATATTGCGCACACCTGCTCCCCATCGTTAAGCACACCTGGACTTCATCACCACCCTGATTACTCTCACTTCATATAGCCCTCTGTAGCCTCAGTCATCAGGCAGTATTGGTTTTGGTGGCGTTCAGTACAAATCTCCTGTTTTGCATTTTCTTCATGTTTTTTTAAATGATTAAACTCACCTTCTGCTCCTGTCTCGCTGTGTATATGTTACAGAATACTGCCTCAGAAGATTACGCCATCTTCCAGACGGTCAAGGAACAGGGTAATCTATTCCACCAACACCACGACCAGCTGGCTCTACTGGTTATGACCAAGAAGGAAGTCCTGCGTGTTCTTCACCGCCTCGACACCACCAGCGAGTTTCTCCATACCTCTTTAGGAGGGCCTCCTACCATGGGTTGTCACAGTGAGCCAGTCCCCCAGCCTACCCAGTCGTCCACCCAGGTCAAAGATGCCCGACTGTCCCTTCCAGAGAAGTATGACAGCACTCCATTTAAATACTGTGGCTTCCTACTCCAGTGCTCCCTCTATTGTGCCTATCAGGAGGGAGCCCTCACCACTGAGAGGTTCAAGGTTGCCACGGTCATTTCTCTGCTGACCGGATGGGTGTTGGTGTGGGCTACGGCCATCTGGAAGAGAGGAGGAGCTGGGTTCCTATGAAAGGTTCATGGCTCTGTTCAGGGTGGTCCTTGCCCATCCTCGAGAGGGCAGAAAGGGAGGCGAGCGACTTTTCCAACTCCAGCAGGGTGCCCAGACCACTGTGGAGTACGCCGTCACCTTTCAGACTGTGGCAGCTTCCAGTGGATTGAATGAGCTTGCGTTCCGCACTCGACTGCGCGAAGAGGTCCAGACGGAATTGGCATGTCGGGATGACAACATATCCTTGGACGCTCTCATCGCGATGGCCATCCATCTGGATAACCTTCTTCGGGAGTGCCGGTGTCCACCTCGCCACTTACCTCACTCCTTTGGCTCTCCTGAGGCAGAGTCTGAACCCATGGCGGTAGGGGCCACACACTTCTCCGTGATGTTGCCGGAGACAGCTAGGACTCTGTTCCTATTGCGGCCAGAAGAGGCACCAGATTCAGTGGTGTCCGGTTCGTCTCCCAACCTGGGGTCCACTTGAGCAGAGGGGCGGTCTCCCAGGGTAGGCGTGAATATTCCATTGTCATCGTTTTCCGCCAAACCCTTTCTGGTTCCCATTTCACTGGATGACTATCCCTCAAATGTTGTCTCTTCAGCTCTAGTGGACTCCGAAGTCGCGTGGAACTTTATCAGCCTGGCCCTCACCTCCTCCCTGAACTAAACCTCATACCCTCTCTCCTTTTCCTGTCCAAGCCCTGGATATTCGACCGTTGGGATCAGGCACAATTATGAACGTCACAGCACCACTCACCCTCCCGTGGGACCCAAGCACCAGGAAAGCCTTTCCTTCCTCATCACCGCACCTGTACACAAACTCATCCTCGGCCTTCCGTGGCTCCAACTTTGTAACCCCACCATCTCCCGGTCAAAGATGAGAATCACCGCCTGGGGACCAGGATGCCGGAGGACCTTATTTCCCGCACCCTGTGGTTCCACATCAGTGGAGGTCCTGTGAGTGTCCTCCTGCCCATCAATCGGTCCTCCCATATCATTGGCCCCATGTTTTGGGATGTAGATGGGACATCCCCCAGGCTCTGGAGAGGGAACCAGCTCCTGCCACCTGCCCTCTGGAGAGCATCTACGTCCCCACGGGGGTGAGAGATTGGCTGTTGACCTGGGCACACACATCACTCGCCGCTGGACACCCAGGAATCTCCACACCATCCAATCCCTCTCCAAAAAATACTGGTGGCCCACCTTGGCGCAATACGCCCCCCACTGTCAACTCTTGTTCAGCATGTACTCAATCCATCTGTCCATAGACTTTGTATTGGAAATCTCCCCCTTTCTGATGGGTTTACCACTATTCTGGTTGTTTTTTCTAAATCCTGCCGTTTTATACCCCTCTCTGGTCTACCTACTTCTCTCCAGGTTGCTGAGGCACTATTCCAGCACTATGGCCTTCCTGGAGGACATTGTTTCCACCGTGGTCTCCAATTCACCTCGCGGTTCTGGAAAGCCTTTATGGAAAAGCTGGGGGCCACGGTCAACCTCACATCGGGGTACCGGCCTCAGTCTAACGGACAGGTGGAGAGGACCAACCAGGAGCTGGGGAGGTCAACCATGGTTTGAGTTTCAGGGAGGCTGGGTAGAGGGTCCAGCGTCATCCTGACATTTCGAAATGAGGACAGGTAAGTAAACCTACCCTCTATACCAAAGTACTGTACTTGCAGCACTACAGTAACATTTCATATTGAAAAATCTTGCACCCTAACCATTCACATCATGTTTTAGCAGAATTGTTAGACGACCCTTCAATGGAGGAAGAAACCGGCTGTTCACAGCAGAGTTGGAACAACACATTGTGAATATGTTCACTTCAAACAACAGCATACGTTTACGACAACTGCAACACCACATCATTTCTGACAACACAACATTCAGTAACATAAATAGGGTGAGTTTATCCTCACTTGGCCGTCTCCTGAAACACCATCCGATTCGTAAGAAGCAGCTCTACAGAGTACCATTTGAGCGACATTCTGACAGAGTGAAACAACTGCGCTATGAATACGTACAAGTAAGCTATACTATCCTGTCATTGGTATTGTATTCCAGTTTATTGTGCTACATATTGAGTGCTCTGTCTATTCATACTGCCATACAATAATAGTCTTGTCTGTTTCAGAGAGTTATGGAACTAGATGCTGCTGCAGAGCATCATGATTTTGTCTACGTTGATGTCGGCTTTAACCTAGCCAAAACAAGACGCAGGGGAAGAAACCTCATAGGACAACGTGCCATTGTCAATGTCCCTGGACAGCGTGGCAACATCACAATGTGTGCAGCCATTAGTCAGAGCGGTGTTCTTCATCATCATGACACTCTTGGTCCTTACAATACTGCCCACATTATCACCTTCCTTGTCACCCTGCATTATATCCTTCATTCCCAATGACCAGCGGAATGGGCCAGAGCAGTCCAGGTTTGTTGTCATCTGGGACAACGTAAGTTTTCACCGGGCTGCTCTGGTCTGCAAATGGTTCATTGGCCATCTGCAAGTTTTGATGCTCAACCTGCTACTATATTCTCCATTTCTAAACCCAGTAGGATAGTTATTTTTGGCGTGGCATTAGAAAGTATATGATCGCCAACCCCACCAATGCATACCACTTTCCCAGGCGATGGAGGAGGCCTGTGGTGACATAGACGAGGGGTCATGCCAGGGTTGGATAAGCCACTCCAGACGCTACTTCCCCCGCTGTTTAGCCAGAGAGAACATTGCTTGTGATGTTGATGCGGTGCTGTGGCCAGACACAAATAAGAGACAGGATGCACCCTAATTGTTTTTTTTTTCTTAATAGTAACAAGCCTATTTGATCATCTTCTACTGTATTTGTTTTGTCTGTTACTGTTCATCTTGAAATATGGATGAAAATACAATGTTATTTCCCCCCTTTGCATTTCTCTTTATAGTGTAAATATATACTGTATATATTTGTGCACGTACATGTGTGCTATGACAAACTGCCATGGTCTCCACTGCACACTGAACATGCAAAAGGCACAAGATAGTTGTGTTCTACATTTGTCACATCCCCGGTGCACAACTGAGCAAGGGGACAATTACGTTAGTGTGTCTAGTTTGAGAAACAGATGCCTCACAAGTCCCCAACTAGCAGTTTCATTAACTAGTACCCGCAAAACACAAGTCTCGAGTGAAGAGGCAACTCCGGGAGGCTGGCCTTCTAGGTCAGAGTTGCAAAGAAAAAGCCATATCTCAGACTGACCAATAAAAGATTAAGATGGGGGAAAAGAACACAGACACTGGACAGAGGAACTCTGCCTAGAAGGCCAGCATCCCAGAGTTGCCTCTTCAATGTTGACGTTGAGACTGGTGTTTTACAGGTACTAAACTCAGCAAAAATAACAATCTGAGTCAATTGGAGGTGTACCTGTGGATGTATTTCAAGGCCTACATTCCAACTCAGTGCCTCTTTGCTTGACATCATGGGAAAATCAAAAGAAATCAGCCAAGACCTCCGGAAAAGAATTGTAGACCTCCACAAGTCTGATTCATTCTTGGGAGCAATTTCCAAACGCCTGAAGGTACTACGTTCATCTGTAAAAACAATAGTACACAGTATTAACACCATGGGACCAAGCAGCAGTCATACCGCTCAGGAAGGAGACGTGTTCTGTCTCCTAGAGATGAACATACTTTGGTGCGAAAAGTGCAAATCAATCCCAGAACAACAGCAAAGGACCTTGTGAAGATGCTGGAGGAAACAGGTACAAAGGTATCTATATCCTCAGTAAAAACGAGTCCTATATCGACATAACTTGAAAGGCCGCTCAGCAAGGAAGAAGCCACTGCTCCAAAGCCGCCATAAAAAAGCCAGGCTATGGTTTGTAACTGCACATGGGGACAAAGATCTTTTTTTTTGAGAATTGTCTTCTGGTCTGATGAAACAAAAATAAAACTGTTTGGCCATAATGACCATCATTATGTTTGGAGGGAAAAGGGGGAGGCTTGCAAGCCGAAGAACACCATCCAAACCGTGAAACACGGGGGTGGCAGCATCATGTTGTGGGGGTGCTTTGCTGCAGGAGGGACTTGTACCCTTCACAAAATAGATGGCATCATGAGGATGCAAAATCATGTGGATATATTGAAGCAACATCTCAGACATAAGTCAGGAGGTCAAAGCTTAGTCGCAAATGGGTCTTCCAAATGAACAATGACCACAAGCATACTTCCAAAGTCGTGGCAAAATGGCTTAAGGACAACAAAGTCAAGGTATTGGAGTGGCCATCACAAAGCCCTAACCTCAATCCAGTAGAAGATTTGTGGGCAGAACTGAAAAAGCGTGTGCGAGCAAAGAGGCCTACACCCTGACTCCATTACACAAGCTCTGTCAGGAGGAATTGGCCAAAATTCACCCAACTTATTGTGGGAAGCTTGTGGAATGCTACCCAAAACGTTTGACCCAAGTTAAACAATTTACAGGCAATGCTACCACATACTAATTGAAAGTATGTCAACTTCTGACCGACTGGGAATGTGATGAAAGAAATAAAAGATGAAATAAATCTCTCTACTATTATTCTGACATTTCACATTCTTAAAATAAAGTAGTGATCCTAACTGACCTTAGACAGGGAATTTTTACTCTGATTAAATGTCCGGAATTGTGAAAAACTGAGTTTAAATGTATTTGGCTAAGGTGTATGTAAACTTCTGACTTCAACTGAATGCCCATACAAAAATATAAAATACTTAAGTATTACTTTCATAACAGAACATACTGTACATTAGAAACAACAAAGTGCACATACAAACATGGCTAGGAATCAAAATAAATAGAAAATTATAAGTCAGGGTAATATTAAACACTCACAAAGGTAGATAAATTAAATACAAATCTTAGGTAGGCAATTTACTGTAGAGCAGAGGGAAATTGCAGTGTAGAATTTGTCAGAAGAACCCCATAACGTATATTTTATCTTCTCAAATTTATTAAAGTTTAAGACATCATTAATCCACACAAAATGAGGAGGAGAGGGCCATTTCAACAGAAGTTAAAGATCCATGGGAAATATGGAACTAGAAGGGAGCAAGGGTCTTTACGTTAAAGATCCAGGCAGCCTCTCGTTTTATTGTGACTTTGCCATTGTAATTGTTTGTAAGCTTGTGTAGTCGAAAATGAATTTATGATTGTATGCTATCCATTTGTTGTTTGTATGCTGTTCTTTGTATGCCATTTTAATATTTGATAATTAACTAATGATATTAGGCCACTCTTGCCCATGATTACAGACACCTGTGTCTTTTGACACTATATAAACAAGTCATTATAATGTGATTATACAATGATGAAGACAACTTGGCTGTCGAAACGTTGGTAATTACATTTTGCATCTGAGCTCCTAGAGTGTGCGGCTCTCTTTTATTTTCAAGTTTTATTTTCAAATCAGTAAACTCATCACCTAGATACTGTCCCATAAAGTGTTAATAGCTGTGAATGAAGAATTGTGAAAATAGTACATTTTATTATAGCTATAAGAAATATAAGAAACCTTTTACAGTTTGGGATTGTGTAACAAAATGTGTCAGTGGGAGGGCCCACAGGAAGAGTGGGGAATTGAGATGTCATGTCACGGACCAAGCTTGCGCACTTGTAAATATCTAAAGAAATTACTATTCCTAGGGTGGAATTTAGCTGAGAGTTGTTGGAACGATGCCAACATGCCGCCAATATGCAAATCAGTGAATGATTTGATGCCAAGGTTGAACCAAATGGAGAAGGCTCCATCTACTAGGGATGGATGGAAAACGTGATTTCCAAGTAGAGGGGCCCTTAATGAATAGGTTTGCAAACCAAAGCGACGTCTAAACTGATTCCAGATCTTGAGAGCGTTTTTTACTATAATGTTTTTGGTATAACCTTAAGTAGCAGAGTGAATAGGGGAATGTGCCAAAGCAGCCAGTGAGGATGGTATACATGAGGAATACTCTATCTTCAACCATGCTGGAATGATTTCTGGGGTATCTGCACAGATCCAGTACAGAATTACACGGAAGTTGGCAGCCCAAAAGTAGAAGTGGAAATTAGGTAGGGCCATGCCCAGTAAGACTTTAGGCCTCAAAAGGCTATTTTACATGGAAATCAGAATGACTGTTCGGGACATTTAATAACATATTGTAGAGGTCGCAGCCAATCAGATTGGTGGCGTGGCTAAGCCACAAGTTATTTTTGGTCATGCGTTACCATAAATGTCCTTCTTGTTCATCATGTTAAGTTTGTACACGGCAAATTCCTTGAATATTTATGGATATTACATATTCTAATGTAATAGTAATAATATTATCATTGCTGATCACATGGTAATACAGTGGTAACTTTTATAAATGTTGGATTTGCATAGGCTCTTGAAGAACTCAAACGCCTGCTAACCTCATTGAAACTACAAAACTGTCAGTGATCAACCTTAACATGTGATGACAACAGAACAAATGATGACAATACAATGAGCAGGAATGACATTTACTTTAACAGCTGCCCCCAAAAAATATATCTTAAAGCCAAGCCCCTACTAAGCCACACCTCCACTCCAGAGGAACCCTGTCAAATGACCTAGTGGCCTCATGGGTGGAATGTTATTCATATTTTTCATAACTTCATAGTTAATAAACATTATTTCAAAAAACAAGCTGAAAATCTGGTGTTTCTATGTCAAACGGATTTGTTATATTTCAGTCTTCTGTGATGTATATCAAGTATAATATTGGGATAGAAACTCAAAATAGAATACATTTCAATTATATATCTGACATGGGACAGGTGTCTTCTTCTTTTTAAGCCCATAACAATGTGTGTGAGGTGTATACTTTTGTTTCAAAGTAGATTGGTTTAAGACTACCAAGAAACACACTGTGTGACGCTGATTTAGACACTGCAGTAAAAGGTTAAAGGTTCCTCCAAGAACACCTCAACTAACCATAGGTGCAAATATGAACCATTGACTAACAATGGTTCCTTGAAGATCTCCAGTGGTCCTTCGAGTCACTGCTAATTCTAAGAGTGCAGGGTTGACGCTTATGTCAATACATTGCATTCAATGGGAAAAGAAGAGTGTCAACTGATTGATGCTTATGTCAATATACTGCGTTCAATGGAAAAAGATGACTATTAACCAATTAATGCTTACATCAATACGGTGCATTTAATGGGGAAAGATGAGTGGGGGAGAGATGGGGAGGCAGAATAAGATAGATATCTTATTCTGATACTTGAATTACTGCGAGTGATTGTAGGTTTTGACCTACTATAATAGATCCTTTCCAACCCCAAGGACTGCCAGCCTTCTTCTCCCTTCCGTATGTCCCATGGTGTGTCTGTGTACAGCAAGATCAACAGTGTACATTTAACTCTGAAAGTGTCAAATGTACAACATTGTCAGTGAACATATGTCTCCCACTGTACTGGTGTTAAAATAACACTTTTGAAAGTGTTAAATATTTAACTCTGAAAGTACAAAATGTACACTATTTGTAGTCCTACTGTAATGGTGTGAAAATAACACTCTGTTGCAGTGGATATTAACTTGTGGAGCTAGAGCAAGTCTTCAGGGCTCGGTCAAGGCTACTCCTCACAGGAGTATTGTTCACCAAAGTGACTAGGAGTGTGGGGGGGGTTCATTTCACACCTCAGGTGTGGATGGAGGTGGAGAGAGGGGCTGATGTACATTGCACCTGTGTGAGAGGCAAGGGCAAACAGTCTCAGGAGAGGACACGGTCTGTTGGTGATCCCTGCTTCCCCCTCCCTCTCTAACTCCCTCTTTCTTCACTCCTCTCCCCGACAACCGCTAATGATCGCCTGGACTCTACGCCAACACTGAAATAACTTTGGAAAATCGGATTTTCTGACTCATTAGTTGTGCTCAGTGAACCAGCCTATAGATTCTTTCCAGCTAAATTCATGAATCAAACCAGCAGGTTTCAACAGTGAGGCAATCTCTGAGCAGGGGTCAGCCACCGGACCAGGTGGTAACATTATTTACAGTGAAATGATCGAGTTGGAGGAAGGGAGAGAGAAAGAAACAGAGAAAAGAAAAGGGATACTTAGTCAGTTGCACAGCTGAATGCATTCAACCAAAATGTGTCTTCCACATTTAACCCAACCCCTGAGGTTGCTGTGGGCTACCTTAATCGAAATCATCAGTGCCCAGGGAGCAGTTCTTGGGGGTTAACTGCCTTGGTCAAGGGCACCACCCACTGCTCCTAACCACTGAGTGAGTGAGTGAGTGAGTGAGTGAGTGAGTGAGTGAGTGAGTGAGTGAGTGAGTGAGTGAGTGAGTGAGTGAGTGAGTGAGTGAGTGAGTGAGTGAGTGAGTGTGTGTGTGTGAGTGTGTGTGTGAGTGAGAGAGAGAGAAAAAAAAACAGACAATCCTAAAAATCTCCTTGCAATAGAGCATGCTAGGACATATTATGTATGGTTCTATGTAGAACCCTTCTTGCCTTCCATAGAATCATCAAGAACCCTTCTTCCAAAAACAGTTCTTAGAATGTTAAAGGTTGTAGGTAGAACCCCTGTCTTCCAAAAAGGGTTCTTCTGATCAAAACTGTTATTTGTAGTACCCTATCCCCTATCCTGCAAAGAACCCTTTTTTCTAAGAGTGTAGAAGGTTGTTACTACAAGAGTGCAGCTAATCGCAGAGCGTATGGATATGGACACTTGGCAGCACAATGAGACTGTGTACACTGTTTCCTAATGCAACTTAGCCTATGTAACACATCATAGCATGTACTCATAGGAGTGTTAACGGTGGCCAGTTGCACAGGCATTGTTGTTAGCAACATCAGGTGGTCTGTCCTTTGTCTAATGGGAAAATGTCTTCCAGATGACCCTGTTTGTCACTGGACAGTTTACTGCCCTTACTGACACACTGTAAACCCATATACTGACAGATGAAAGATACTGCGGAGTTGCTGGGAGATACCGGGGAGTTTGGTGTATGGCATGAGGTAGGTGCCGCAGACACTTCATGTTTTTGATTTAACCGAGCTGGAAGACCAGGTGTGTTGAATTTAGGCAATCACTGAACTGATCAATTAGCTCAGTTGGTCAGGTGTGGTGCCTAGTTCGAACAAAATCCTGCAGTACCTGCGGCACTCCAGGAACAGGGTTGCCTACCCCTGCTGTAGGGGTTAGGGGTCAAGCTTTGCTCACAAATGAACATGTCTATCTATACTGAACAAAAATATAAATGCACATGCAACAATTTTATTCAGCTAGAGTTCAAATAAGGAAATCATTCAATTTAAATAAATTCATTGGGCCTTAATCTATGGATTTCACAAGACTGAGAATACACATATGCATCTGTTGGTAACAGATACCTTTAAAAAAAAGTAGGGGCGTGGAACAGAAAATCAATCAGTATCTGGTGTGTCCGCCATTTGCCTCATGCAGAGTGACACATCTCCTTCGCATAGAGTTGATCAGGCTGTTGATTGTGGCCTGTGGAATGTTGTAACACTCCTCTTCAATGGCTGTGCGGAGTTCCTGGATATTGGCGGGAGCTGGAACACTGTTGTACACATTGATCCAGAGCATCCCAAACATGCTTAATGGGTGACATGTCTGGTGAGTATGCAGGCCATGGAAGAACTGGGACATTTTCAGCTTCCAGGAATTTTGTACAGATCTTTGCGACATGCTGAAACATAAAGTGATGGCGGCAGATGAATGGCACAACAATGGGCCTCAGGATCTCGTCACTGTATCTCCGTCCATTCAAATTGGCATTGATAAAATGCAATTGTGTTCTTTGTACGTAGCTTATGCCTGCCCATACCATAACCCCACCACCTAACTTGGGAACTCTGTTCACAATGTTGACATAAGCAAACCGCTCACCCACACAACGTCTAAGGTTGTGAGGCCAGTTGGACGTACTGCCAAATTCTCTAAAACAATGTTGGAGGCGCCTTATGGTAGAGAAATTAACATTCAATTCTCTGGCAACAGCTCTGGTGGACATTCCAGTAGTCAGCATGCCAATTGCATACTCCCTCAAAACTTGAGACACCTGTGGCATTGTGTTGTGCAACAAAACAACAGAGTGGCCTTTTATTGTCCCCAGCACAAGGTGCACCTGTGTAATGATCATGCCATTTAATCAGCTTCTTGATATGCCACACCTGTCATGTGGATTGATTGTCTTGGCAAAGGAGAAATGCTCACTAACGGGGATGTAAACACATTTGTGCACACAATTTGAGAGAAATAAGCTTTTTGTGCATATGGAACATTTCTGGAGTACTATTTCAGCTCATGAAACATGGGACCAACACTTTACATGTTGAGTTTATACTTTTTTTAAGTGTATGTCAATCTGTTACAAACATGCAAGAAAAAATGATGTAAACCAGGTCATCACTTTATGTCTGGTCACAGTATTCAGTGTTACAGTGCAGTGAAGCGTCTTGCTGGATGACCCTCTGGCCTTTGGTTACAGGAAGCCATTTTGAAACGCCTGTGTTACGGGGTAGAATGAGAGCTGGATCCGCCCATGCAGACCTACAGACAACTCTCACCAGCCATAGAACAGGGTCGACACGGTCGGTGGAGGGGTGGGCAGGGGTTGGAGCTGGTGTATTAGATTCCACCTACATTCCATGATTCAACAACATGGGTTTGTCACCGAAGCCCTCATTAAATGAAGAGGAGACGGAGGACTTGGGTGACAAAACCCATGATAAAAAAATCAGTGTCAGCTGGGTCGTTCCACCAATTAGGTGCCTTTTGACTATTGTAAAACATTTGATTTCACATAAATGTAACATTCTGTCATAATGAGCACATTCAACTTAACAAAAAAACGTTTTCCCATCTAAAAAAAATACTGTAGTAAGTGCCCAATAAGTGCCAAATAAAGTAAGAAGGTTGACAAATTAGTCTTAAATCAGCCATGTGACAGGGGGAATGAAAGCTTGTTGTGTGCAACAGGGAGGGGCAAATGAATGCAAGCTTCACAATTTTTTTTATTGCTAAAACATTTCTAGCCTGTCTATATATGGGTAACAGGGTTGACGTGTTATGTTCGATCAGCTCAGTTTTCCACCACAAAAGAGGAGAACCAGCTCACCAGCTTATACACTGATTTGACTATTAGATGTTCAATATTTATTCTGAAAAATATATTTGAGAAGGAATAGTTTCATCATATTAAAACGAGAGCTCAGTTTACGTAACATGGTTGACGTTAAAATGAGTGACAGGGTTTTATTTAACTTTAAAAAAATAGTTAATCACATTAAATAAATAATCATCTTCAGAAATGACTTTGTCAAAGCAACAAAATAACTAAGGCTTTACAATGATGGAAAAAAACTTGGAGAAATGTGTGTTTTAAGTGGGCTACATTCATCCTAGAAGTCACAGAGGACGCTAAGAGGAACAAATCAAAATTCAGAATTTTTGAACTTTAGCCAGTATTCATATGACAAAATCTGATTTAAATAATTGTACATGTGGTCTATATTAAAGGGCACTTCATTTAATATAACAGGCTTTTACAATTCAATACTTGTGCACAATTTCTACTTAAAATTTCAGAGGGATGCATAAGGCACTAATTTCGTGGAACGACCCAGCTACCTGTGCTGAAATGTGTGCTAGCAGTAGCATAACGGAGGTTTGAGCAGGGAAAGGAGAGGACATGAAACGTTCTAAGATATTTACTGTGCCTTCAGAAAGTATTCATACACCTTGACTTATTCAACATTTGATGTTGCAGACTGAATTCAACATGGATTATCATTTTTTCGCACCCATCTATACACAATACATCACAATGACAAAGTGAAAGTGTTTTTATACATTTTTGCTAATTTATTGAAAATTAAATACAGAAATATATCATTTACATAATTATTCACACCCAAAGTCAATCCTTTGTAGAAGCACCTTTAGCAGCGATTGGTGAATTCTTTTTGGGTACGTTTCTTAGAGCTTTTCACACATGGGTTGAGCAACATTTGCCAATTATTCTTAAAACAATTATTCAAGCTCTGACAAATTGGTTGTTGATCATTGTTAGACAACCATTTTCAAGTCGTGCCATAGATTTTCAAGTAGATTTAAGTCAAAGCTTTAGCTCAGCCACTCAGGAACATTCACTATCTTCTTGGTAAGCAACTACAGTGTAGTTTTGGCAGGTTATTGTCCTGCTGAAAGGTCAATTTATCTCCCAGTGTCTGGCAGGCTGAATCAGGTTTTCCTCTAGGATTTTGCCGGGCCACTCAAGGACATTCAGAGACTTGTTCCGAAGCCACTCCTGCGTTGTCTTGCCTGTGTTCTTAGGGTCGTTGTCCTGTTGGAAGGTGAACCTTCACCCCAGTCTGTGGTCCTGAGCGCTCTGGAGCAGGATTTCATCAAGGATCTCGCTGTACTTTGCTCCGTTCATCTTTCCCTCGTTCCTGACTAGTCTCCAGTCCCTGCCGCTGAAAAACATCCCCACAGCATGATGCTGCCACCACCATGATTCAACAAAGGGATGGTGCCAGGTTTCCTCCAGACATGACACTTGGCCTTCAGGCCAAAGAGTTCAATTTTGGTTTCATCAAACCAGAGAATCTTGCTCCTCATGGCCTGAGAGTCCTTTAGGTGCCTTTTGGCAAACTGTCCCCAGTCCACCTGGCCATGCTGCTGCTCCAGTTCCAACTGTTCTGCCTGCGGCTATGGAACCCGGACCTGTTCACCGGATGTGCTACCTGTCCCAGACCTGCTGTTTTCAACTCTCTAGAGACAGCAGGTGCAGTAGAGATACTCTGAATGATCGGCTATGAAAAGCCAACTGACATTTACTCCTGAGTTGCTGACCTGTTGCACCCTCGACATCCACTGTGATTATTATTATTTGACCCTGCTGGTCATCTATGAACATTTGAACATCTTGGCCATGTTCTGTTATAATTTCCATCCGCACTTTGAGATATCAGCTGATGTAAGAAGGGCTTTATAAATACATTTCATTTGATTTGAAGAGGGCTGTCCTGAGGAGTGTTTTTTTGTCCGGCCACACTACCATAATTGCCTGATGGTTGTCCTTCTGGAAGGTTCTCCAATTTCCACAGAGGAACCCCGGAGCTCTGTCAGTGACCATCGGGTTCTTGGTCACCTCCCTGACCAAGGCTCTTCTCTCCCGTTTGCTCAGTTTGGTCGGGCTGCCAGCTCTAGGAAGAGTCTTGGTGGTTCCAAACTTCTTCCATTTAAGAATGATAGCGGCCACTGTGTTCTTGGCGACCTTCAATGCTGCAGACATTTTTTGGTACCCTTCCTCAGATCTGTGCCTCGACACAATCCTGTCTCGGAGCTCTACAGACAATTCCTTCGACCTCATGGCTCGGTTTTTGCTCTGACATGCACTGTCAACAGTGGGACCTTATATAGACAGATGTGTGCCTTTCCAAATCATGTCCAATACAACGAATTTACAATAGGTGGACTCTAATCAAGTTGTAGAAACCTGAGCTCAATTTCGAGTCTCATAGCAACGGGTCCGAATACTTACGTAAATAAGGTATTTATTTTTTATTTTAGGATAAGGCTGTAAAGTAACAAAATAGGGTAGGGGTCTGAATACTTTTTGAATGCACTGTATATACATGTACCTTTAATGTGCATATGCAGCTATCATTGTCTTGTTTCTGTTTGTACCTTTGTTAAACCATTATCTGTTACCTATTACACTGTCTGAAGCCTACAAAGACCAAAGAGAAAGAAATCTATTCAATAAAAGGTCAAAAGGCTATACCCTCTCCCTCATGTTTTTACAGACCCTCCATTGTGGCAACTCTCAATATATATATTTTTTTTTCAGGTGGCCAAATATAACTATCTGAAAGCCAATAAGCCACGTCTCCAATCTTTTGCTCGGCTTCCACCGCTACAACACATTTAAAAAAGGTTCAAAATTGAACCCCTCCCATCACGAAAAGATTCCTGTTTGAACCTTAACAAGGGTTCCACTAATACCTGTTTCAGAGTGGTTCCTCAAGGAACCTTTTTGACCTAAAAAGGTTCCCATACAATGGCAATCTTTGTATCCCTTTTTCTCCCCAATTTCGTGGTTTCCAATTGATAGTTAGTCTTGTCCTATCGCTGCAACTCCCGTACGGACTCTGGAGAGGCGACGGTCGAGAGGCGTGCATCCTCCGAAATACAACCCAGCCAAGCCACACTGCTTCTTGACACAACGCCCGCTTAACCCGGAAGCCAGCCGCACCAATGTGTTAGAGGAAACACCGTACACCTGGCGACCGTGTCAGCGTGCATTGCGCCCGGCCCGCCACAGGAGTCGCTAATGCACGATGGGACAGGAACATCCCCGCCGGCCAAATCCTCCCCTAACCCGGGTGACCCTGGGCCAATTGTGCACCTCCCATGGCTCTCCCGGTCTCGACCGGCTGCGACAGAGCCTGGACTCAAACCAGGATCTCTAGTGGCACAGCTAGCACTGTGATGCAGTGCCTTAGACCACTGTGCCACCCGGGAGATGGTGGTAATCTTCTGAACACCATACGGTTATTCGAGGCTCGTTAACTTTTAAGAGTGTATGGAAAGTAATGTTTCAGTAGAATTCACCCTGACTCGTTGTTTTCCTTTGTCTCTCTGTCATCCATTATTTTGGTTCTATGTTTCTTGGAACAAGGGGACAAGAGTGCAGCACAGACAGACAGATATAGCATTGCGAAAGAGGAGGGATCAAGTCGCTAGCTGTCGCTATGCTGTAAATATCTGGAGCAGAATTAGAAGGGACCAGAGCGACAACAGGCCACCTCTCTCTGGCATGACGGCATGGTTATTTACAGCTGAAACTCCTCTACAGTAAGCACTAACTACACACTGGGAAGTTTCCATCCAAAGGGACTCTGTGACATGTTTTCCAGTGATTCATTGCATGGACGTCCTGACAAGCCATACAATTTGCATCAGCTCAGTAAATAACCATGTTTCTTTTAGGTGCATTCCTCCAAATTGGTTCCCATGATGGCTCTTAACAAAATGAGTGTAAACCCCACTGATAGACTCCTCAGGCGGATGTGGGGCAAACATAATGACTAATGGGCTGGATGTGTTTTGGACTGTTCTATAATGCCACAGGCTACTCTGTTTGAAATTGCTCACAGATCTTGTTGCACGATTACGGTCTGGATGAACATGCATTATCCCCCTTGAGAAATCTAGTTTGTCTCTGTGTGTGACTGTTTTTGTAGTTGGAATATGTCTGTTTACAGTTTTTGTGTGCGTGCGTACTGTACTGTGTGTGTGCCATCTTTTTGTGTGGATCAGTTCAGATTACTCTCATGCTATGCCAGCTGTTAGTTATTTTGTGTGATGGTCTCATGGAAAGCTCATAATGAGAAGCAATTAAAGTATTTATATTCTAATGCTATTTTCTTGTGATGCACTGGCCTCACTATGGGTCCATATCATCCTTCATAGGACATGTGCTTATTGTACGTTACAACTCTGGTATTACTGGCCTAACCATGTCCTGCTTGACCAGCCTATTGTTTGGGTGTCTGTCAAGCCAGTCTTCACTGGAGCAGATCCAGAATCTCTCCCTCTCTCTACCTCCATGCCCATTCTTTCACTCTTTCTAGACTGTGTCAGGGTTTTGCCCCCAGAAAGTATTCACACACCTTGACTTTTTCCACTTTTTGTTACAGCCTGAATAAAAAATTGGTTCAATTTAGATTTTGTCACTGGCCTACACACAATACCCCATAATGTCGAAGTGGAATTGTTTTTCATTTGACTAATTCATTAAAAAAAATACAAATCTGTCATGAGTCAAGTATTCAACCCCTCTTATTGCAAACTTATTTAAGTTTAGGATTTAAAAAAAATGTGCTTAACAAGTCAGGCAATAACTCTGTGTGCAATAGTGTGTACCATGATATTTTGAAAGACTACCTCATTTCTGTAGCCCACAAATACAATTATCTGTAAGGTCCCTCAGTCGAGCAGTGAATTGCTAGATTGGTTTAAAAAATTGAATATCCCTTTGAGCATGGTGAAAATATGAATTACACTTCGGCTGGTGTATCAATGCATACAGTCACTACAAAGATACAAGCTTCCTTCTTAACTCAGTTTCCGGAGAGAAAGAACCGCTCAGGGATTTCACCATGAGGCCAATGATGACTTTTAAAAAGTGTTTAATGGCACATGAGGTGATGGTGGTTCTGTGTGGTGTTGTGTTAGGGATAGTCTGACTCTTTAACCTGTGTTCCAACCAACAGGACAGGTGGCAGAGCCATGACTCACTGGCCAGCCGGGCCACAGGGAAGCAGAGGGACGTTATTTCCTATTTTAGCCCATGTCGCTGACACCAGTAACGCAGCCAGGACCGCTGCCTTAACGGGCACAGTAACCAAGGGGGCTTATAGTTGGGGTGACAGACAATGGAGTAAAGGTGCTTGACTCTACCCACGGTCAAAAAACGTAAAGCGATTGAACGGGATCTTAATCTCAACAGATTTGGAATGATTCGTAACCTATCATATGAATTACAACATCATACTAATTTTGCAGGACACAACATATTATATGACATGGATGATGTAGTACACAATTCTCAGGGAACCGTTTTGACTCAAGACTATTTCCAAACTACTAGCTGAAATCATACAAAACCGTTATTACGCATCTTTAAAGTGACACCATAGGACATAAGATAGGATCGGTGGCAATTTTAGCATGTAAATATTGGTGGGGCAAAAAAATGTATGTGGGATGCATGCCAGCAAACCCACTACACAACACAACATAACACTAAACAATACATTACTTGCACTATAATGCTGCCAAATGGTGCCCAAAAACTGTTAGGGCCTACATAAAGCTGTCCCAACACCTTACCACTCAGCCTTTAAAAAAAGCCTTTACTGCCTTTAAAAAAAAAGATATCTGGTATGGCTGACTTGCTTAAACAAATGTAGTTTCTACTGACAATTGAGATGTACACATCTCACATCTCATCTCAATTGAGATGTTCACACTCATTGCTCTAGTGAATCATAAAGCATGTCACAGACAGACCCAATGTAACACTCTGAAGACAACAAACGCTATCTCCTCTCTTCTTTCCGGTCATAACTTGCAGGCTTGTTTACGTGTTGCTGTGCATTTTGTTGCCAACCTTACTTTGCTACCTGACAACTTTACGGTTTTTACTTTTTAATTACCGTTTATATTTTTTGTTTTTCCCTCACGCAACTTTTTTTTCATTCAAATTTTTCACTCCGGACGCTTTATCTGGACGTGGTTCGTCAGGACTTCCAACAGCCGAAGCTAAGTAGTAACATTAACATAATGCCTTCGTTGTACTCATAATATACAGGAGAATGATGGCCTTACGGCGAGGATAGCTGTGCTGCGAGCCCAGCTTCAGACGCAATCGTTAGGCAAGGGTAATTTCAGTGTAGGAAAGGATGAAACAGCACCTGTGCCACCAATAAGTACAGATAGTAACTTTAGGACAACTTTCTCACGGTTTCTGGAGGGAAATGCTGTAGGAATGCTCAACCAGTGCCGCTTATTCAGCCGACAGAAACTTTCAACCGGTTTTCCCCATTAAGCAACAAGTCGGCTAGCCTTCTCTTGTCTCTGCTCCTCCCGTTACGGGGTCTGAGACGCCAAAGCTTCCCACCATTAGCTCTGACAAATTGAAAACTCTAGTCATTGGTGACTCCATTACCCGCAGTATTAGACTTAAAAAGAATCATCCAGCGATCATACACTGTTTACCAGGGGGCAGGGCTACCGACGTTAAGGCTAATCTGAAGATGGTGCTGGCTAAACCTAAAACTGGTGAGTGTAGAAAGTATAGAGATATTGTTATCCACGTCGGCACCAACGATGTTAGGATGAAACAGTCAGAGGTCATCAAGCGCAACATAGCTTCAGCGTGTAAATCACCTAAAAAGATGTGTCGGCGACAGGTAATTGTCTCTGGCCCCCTCCCAGTTAGGGGGAGTGATGAGTTCTACAGCAGAGTCTCACAACTCAATCGCTGGTTGAAAACTGTTTTCTGTCCCTCCCAAAAGATAGAATTTGTAGATAATTGGGACTCTTTCTGGGACTCACCCACAAACAGGACCAAGCCTGACCTGCTGAGGAGTGATGGACTCCATCCTAGCTGGAGGGGTGCTCTCAACTTATCTACCAACATAGACAGGGCTCTAACTCCTCTAGCTCCACAATGAAATAGGGTGCAGGCCAGGCAGCAGGCTGTTAGCCAGCCTGCCAGCTTAGTGGAGTCTGCCACCAGCACAGTCAGTGTAGTCAGCTCAGCTATCCCAATTGAGACTGTGTCTGTGCCTCGATCTAGGTTTGGCAAAACTAAACATGGCGGTGTTTGCCTTAGCAATCTCACTAGGATAAAGACCTCCTCCATTCCTGTCATTATTGAAAGAGATCGTGATACCTCACATCTCAAAATAGGGCTACTTAATGTTAGATCCCTTACTTCAAAGGCAATTATAGTCAATGAACAATTATAGTCATCATAATCTTGATGTGATTGGCCTGACTGAAACATGGCTTAAGCCTAATGAATTTACAGTGTTAAATGAGGCCTCACCTCCTGGCTACACTAGTGACCATATCCCCCGCGCATCCCGCAAAGGCGGAGGTGTTGCTAACATTTACGATAGCAAATTTCAATTTACAAAAAAAAGGATGTTGTCCTCTTTTGAGCTTCTAGTCATGAAACTATGCAGCCTACTCAATCACTTTTTATAGCTACTGTTTACAGGCCTCCTGGGCCATATACAGCGTTCCTCATTGAGTTCCCTGAATTCCTATCGGACCTTGTAGTCATAGCAGATAATATTCTAATTTTTGGTGACTTTAATATTCACATGGAAAAGTCCACATACCCACTCCAAAAGGCTTTCGGAGCCATCATCGACTCAGTGGGTTTTGTCCAACATGTCTCTGGACCTACTCACTGTCACAGTCATACTCTGGACCTAGTTTTGTTCCATGGAATAAATGTTGTGGATCTTAATGTTTTTCCTCATAATCCTGGACTATCGGACCACCATTTTATTACGTTTGCAATTGCAACAAATAATCTGCTCAGACCCCAACCAAGGAACATCAAAAGTCGTGCTATAAATTCACAGACAACTCAAAGATTCCTTGATGTCCTTCCAAATTCCCTCTGTCTACCCAAGGACGTCAGAGGAGAAAAATCAGTTACCACCTAACTGAGGAACTCAATTTAACCTTGCGCAATACCCTAGATGCAGTTGCACCCCTAAAAACTAAAAACATTTGTCATAAGAAACTAGCTCCCTGGTATACAGAAAATACGCGAGCTCTGAAGCAAGCTTCCAGAAAATTGGAACGGAAATGGCGCCATACCAAACTGGAAGTCTTCCGACTAGCTTGGAAAGACAGTACCGTGCAGTATCGAAGAGCCCTTACTGTCAGGATTTGGCCAGGATTGTTCCGGTTTTGGCCACTAGATGCCCCCATTGTGCTTTTTTGACCCTTTTGTTTTCCCTCCTTTCCAGTTATTATTTGCACCTGTGCCTCGTTTCCCTTGAATGTATTTAAACCCTTAGTTTTCTTCAGTTCTTTGCTCTGTGTTTGAATGTTAGCACCCAGCCCCAGCAATGCTGTGACCATTTGTTACTCCAGTTGGACTCTCTTGTGGTACTCTATTTTTGTTCTCATTTATTTTAGAGTTTCTTTTGAGGCTTTTTCCTTGCTGTACCTACCACCTTGTGGATTTACCTTTTGACTTGGAGGATTACCTTTTTCTCTTGGAATTACTTTTGATGTTGTGGATTTATACTGTATTTTTGCCTGAAGAACTTTCCTTTTTACTTTATTAAAACACCATCTCAAGTACTGCTGTGTCTGCCTCATCTTCTGGGTTCGGCCAACTATTAGTGGCTCAGTTTGCTGAGTGACTGTTTCTCCCACCGGAGACCTGAGTTCGTAACCGGGTCCTGACACTTACTGCTGCTTGATCATCCTATTTTTCAAACTTAATTGAGGAAAATAATAACAATCCAAAATGTATTTTTGATACTGTCGCAAAGCTAACTAAAAAGCAGCATTCCCCAAGAGAGGATGGCTTTCACTTCAGCAGTAATAAATTCATGAACTTCTTTGAGGAAAAGATCATGATTATTAGAAAGCAAATTACGAACTCCTCTTTAAATCTGCGTATTCCTTCAAAGCTCAGTTGCCCTGAGTCTGCACAACTCTGCCAGGACCTAGGATCAAGAGAGACACTCAAGTGTTTTAGTACTATATCTGCCCCTCCACAATGATGAAAATAAGCATGGCCTCTAAAACTTCAAGATGCATACTGGACTCTATTCCAATTAAACTACTGAAAGACCTGCTTCCTGTGCTTGGCCCTCTTATGTTGAACATAATAAACGGCTCTCTATCCACCGGATATGTACCAAACTCACTAAAAGTGGCAGTAATAAAGCCTCTCTTGAAAAAGCCAAACCTTGACCCAGAAAATATTTTAAAAACTATCGGCCTATATCGAATCTTCCATTCCTCTCAATATTTTTAGAAAAGGCTGTTGCACAGCAACTCACTGCCTGAAGACCTGAAGACAAACAATGTATACAAAATGCTGCAGTCTGGTTTTAGACCCCATCATAGCACTGAGACTGCACTTGTGAAGGTGGTAAATGACATTTTAATGGCATCAGACCAAGGCTTTGCATTTGTCCTCGTGCTCCTAGACCTTAGTGCTGCTTTTGATACCGTCGATCACCACATTCTTTTGGAGAGATTGGAAACCCAAATTGGTCTACACGGACAAGTTCTGGCCTGGTTTAGATCTTATCTGTCAGAAAGATATCAGTTTGTCTCTGTGAATGGTTTGTCCTCTGACAAATCAATTGTAAATTTCGGTGTTCCTCAAGGTTCCGTTTTAGGACCACTATTGTTTTCACTATATATTTTACCTCTTGGGGATGTCATTCGAAAACATAATGTTAACTTTCACTGCTATGCGGATGACACACAGCTGTACATTTCAATGAAACATGGTGAAGCCCCAAAATTGCCCTCGCTAGAAGCCTGTGTTTCAGACATAAGGAAGTGGATGGCTGCAAACCTTCTACTTTTAAACTCGGACAAAACAGAGATGCTTGTTCTAGGTCCCAAGAAACAAAGAGATCTTCTGTTGAATCTAACAATTAATCTTAATGGTTGTACAGTCGTCTCAAATAAAACTGTGAATGACCTCGGCGTTACTCTGGATCCTGATCTCTCTTTTGACAAACATATCAAGACTGTTTCAAGAACAGCTTTTTTCCATATACGTAACATTGCAAAAATCAGAAACTCTCTGTACAAAAATGCTGCAGAAAAATTAATCCATGCTTTTGTTACTTCTAGGTAAGACTACTACAATGCTCTACTTTCCGGCTACCCGGATAAAGCACTAAAACTTCAGTTAGTGCTAAATACGGATGCTAGAATCCTGACTAGAACCAAAAAATCTGATCATATTACTCCAGTGCTAGCCTCCCTACACTGGCTTCCTGTCAAGGCAAGGGCTGATTTCAAGGTTTTACTGCTAATCTACAAAGCATTACTTGGGCTTGCTCCTACCTATCTCTCTGATTTGGTTCTGCCGTACATACCTACACGTACGCTACGGTCACAAGACGCAGGCCTCCTAATTGTCCCTAGAATTTCTAAGCAAACAGCTGGCGGCAGGGCTTTCTCCGATAGAGCTCCATTTTTATGGAATGGTCTGCCTACCCATGTGAGGGACGCAAACTCTGTCTCAACCTTTAAGTCTTTACTGAAGACTCATCTCTTCAGTAGGTCATATGATTGAGGGTAGTCTGGCCCAGGAGTGTGAAGGTGAACGGAAAGGCTCTGGAGCAACGAACCGCCCTTGCTGTCTCTGCCTGGCCGGTTCCCCTCTTTCCACTGGGATTCTCTGCCTCTAGCCCTATTACAGGGGCTGAGTCACTGGCCTACTGGTGCTCTTTCATGCCGTCCCTAGGAGGGGTGCGTCACTTGAGTGGGTTGAGTCACAGACGTGATCTTCCTGTCTGGGTTGCCCCCCCCCCCATGTGTCGGGGGGCTAGGGTCAGTTTGTTATATCTGAAGTACTTCTCCTGTCTTATCCGGTGTCCTGTGTGAATTTAAGTATGCTCTCTCTAATTCTCTCTTTCTCTCGGAGGACCATGCCTCAGGACTACCTGGCATGATGACTCCTTACTGTCCCCAGTCCACCTGGCCGTGCTGTTGCTCCAGTTTCAACTGTTCTGCCTGTGATTATTATTATTTGACCATGTTTGTCATTTATGAACATTTGAACATCTTGGCCATGTTCTGTTATAATCTCCACCCGGCACAGCCAGAAGAGGACTGGCCACCCCACATAGCCTGGTTCCTCTCTAGGTTTCTTCCTAGGTTTTGGCCTTTCTAGGGAGTTTTTCCTAGCCACCGTGCTTCTACACCTGCATTGCTTGCTGTTTGGGGTTTTAGGCTGGGTTTCTGTACAGCACTTTGAGATATCAGCTGATGTACGAAGGGCTATATAAATACATTTGATTTGATTTGATGAATGTTTCATTGTTATAATTTCACCAAAGATGATGTTTGAAGTTTGTTTCTTTTTTTCCTTTTTCTCTCCCTCTCTTTTCTCTTCCTGGATGTTGTCTTGGTAACCAGGCAGCATCTGCAGCAGGCCCCCTCCTGTAGCTGCAGTACGTTTACCCCCTCGGAGACTGGTAGCAATTTTATGAGCAGTTCTTGCTAATCTTCAGTAGAACACAAAGTTGTGCATTTATTCTCTAAATGATAAATGTCTGCTTTCCTTTGCTGGCCGTTAGAAGTCTAGAGTGTACGCACTTGTGCTTCACATAGCAACAAGCCTGACGGCAGTTTCGCATAGGGGTAGAAAGAGGAGGAGAATTCAACCTGAAAGGTAAAGCGGTACGGCGGGCTAGCAGACTTGAAGGCAGGCTAGCAGACGTGAAATAGTTCCACTCCACTTTAAGAGCGGGAGTGGCAGTGGAGTGCTGGTGTGAACTCTCCCTTGGGGTGGGACTTTCACTAATGAAAGAGGGGCCTGAGGGGCCTGTAGTGATGCCCCCTCCGGCCAGATGGGCAGTATTGAAATACTTTAATTTGTATTTTCAAAATACAAAATACTTTTATATACCTTTTTTCTTTATAGCAGTTAATATTTTGGTGCCCCCTTTTTACCCTGCTTTGGTATCAGAAGTCTAATAGAACTATGGTGTGGTAAAGGCATCTATTAAATTAATGAAATATAAATGTACAATATATGTAAAAAATTTACAATTCCAAAGCATGCTGAGTGTTATTCTAATGAGCACCACCCTGAAGCAATATTGTGCTTTGCCTTTAATTTTGGTTTGTTCATTTTCATATATACATTCACATAAAGATAATTTAGCAGACACGCTTATCCAGAGTGACTTGCTCAACTAAGGTAGTTAAACAACATACGGTACCGTCATAGCAAGTAAACATTTTTGTAACCATCACTGAGAATGTTGTTGTTGTTGTTCGGCCGGCTACTTGCAAATGTATTTATATATTTTAAAATACAAGAATATATGTATTTTAATTAAATACATCACAAAATAAAAGTATATTTTGTAGTTTATTTTTGATGCGTTGATCTGTATTTTGTAATTGTATTTTTGTGGTTTTTAACCATTCCTGCCACTTGAATTTAGCTGCTGTCTCCTGTTGTCAGGCTGATGAACCCCTGCAGTAAGTTCCTGCAGTAATAATACAATTGTATTCTATTTCTCATTATAGTGGAGAGAAGTAGACTCACTTTGGAGATTGACTCTCAATATGGCTCAATGCGATTTAGTTGTAACATTTTATTCTGCACAAATCATATATTATGTAGGTCATACCAAAGCAAAGTCAAATTTCCCAGCATGCACTAATCAACACCTCACGGCACAACGCCTCTCCCCTATTTGACCTAGATATTTTGTGTATGTATGGTATGTGTGCTGTTTTGAAATGTATGTAGTTTTGTCCTTGTCTATTAAATGTTCGCCATGTTCTGCATGTTCAGCATGACCCTTTGGAAGGCAGGATGTGGCAGTGAAATCAGCACTAATGCAGCCATGAAGAAAACACTTGTTCAGCATGGTCAAAAGTGGACTTAATGAGTGAGACAGCTTCTATCTGCAACCCAGCATGGTCTCAGAAAGTCCTTAAGCAGTTAGTATTCCCTAAGATGAAATAAAAGGTGTTGAGTCTGTCATGCTGCTGCCTCCTTCTCATAACTCTTAGCCATGTCTGTCATCCACTGAAGTCATCTGTCCGTGTACTGTAAGTCTGGTATTGTTTTACGATCCCCATTAGCTGTAGCGAAAGCCGCAGCTACTCTTCCTGGGATCCACACAGAATATGAAACATGATATAATACAGAACATTAATAGACAGGAACAGCTCAAGGACAGAACTACATACATTTAAAAACAGCACACATACCATACATACACAAAATATTGTTTTTTCCACCTGCAAAATCAGTAATAAGTAAAATAATGCTGATTGGCAATGTGTTGTCTAATAACTACTGGAATCCAGCCTGAGTTGGGAAATCCAACAATTGCTACTGCTATTCACCCACAATCTGCATTCAGAATGAATGCAAAGGTTAGTAAATAACATTTTTGAGACTAAGTAAAAGATCTAAACTGGAACTGCCATTTCAGTAATGGGTGCAGTAAATCCAACTAACCCATTTTGATTAGTTTAGAATTGTTCTTTTAAATTGTTGTGTAGTATAACATCAATTAATTAATTGATGTAATCAATCAATGTACATGCAAAAACATAGATATTGAAACAACCAATTCTTAAAATCAAACTGCAATAGAGCATGCTGGGTAATTTGATAATGATGGGTGTGGTTTGACCATGCTGGTCCACAATGCAAAAAAAAAAAAAAAAAAAAAAGGTTATTGAGGGATCTTTGTAAGAGTGAAATGTAAAAAAAAAAAAATTGCATATCAGGAAGGATTCTTTACTGCTGTGAGGGTTATGAAGAACCATCCTGTTCTTTCCTTCTCCACATTTTCCTTTTATGCCATAAAATGCTACACTGTTAAAACGTTCCTGTAATTTCATGGTACACTACAGGCTACTGGTTGCGGTTGAAAATAAGGTAAACAACAAGTTACTGAATTTTTCAGCTCAATTAAGTTGTTGATGTAAAAGGACACCATACTGCTGAATGCTGGTTACTTGAGACTACAGTATAGCTCACTTGGGATTTTAACTCACAACCTCTTGGTTGCTAATGACCTGAATTTCCTGCTATGCCACCAGGTCTGTGGGCATGACTGCAATTGGCACAGATTTAATGGCAAGAATCCAATTTCTGCACTTTGCTAAAAGTTGCCCAGAATCAAGTCAATAATACCAACATAAAAATAGCAGTGCTCAGGGACCTGGGGACTAATTTATGAACCTTGAGTAAAATGGCATTTATTAACCTTGCGTAAATTGGCATGCGCCATTCCATACATACACATGTTTCCTGTTATATATCAGACCCTCCATTCACCTTTTATCATGACAATAACACCCTTATTTGCTGTAGGCCCATAACTTGAAACTATTGGCATTAACCCACGGCATGCAAAATACCAAATGTTGTTTAATATTTAGTTTATCAACAGATTATTGGGTTTCTATGTCCTGCCTCGGTATAGGCTCTGAGATTAAATAGGCAATGATGTCACGCTCCTATCGCACACCAATACTGTAGCCTAACCATACTGTCAAATATTTTACAAAAGCTACCAGTCTAGTTACTGTGTTGGCAGGATGTTTTAATCTTTAGTAGTAAATTATGCTTTATCTGGAAAAGGACTGTGTCTGTTTTCAAAAGAGAAAACAATGGCAAACTGTTGTGGACCTGTCAGCAGAACATTTTAATTCAGCAATGTCTTGCATCAACTTTTTCCCCAACCTAAATATGATGGACTTCTCATGAATTCTGAAACATTGTCTAAGGCAGGATACAAAAAGAAATGATGCAATTAAACTTACAGTAGCTTACTTCAATGTAAATTATCAACTGTTCTACTGGGTTCAATTAAATGAGGGATGCGGATTATAATTTGTTGTAGCCTTTGGCTCCTTTGGGAATATGAACCTATCACGGCCAGAAAAGGTGAGGAAATAAAACAGATTTTCTCTCCTCAGTAATGGCAAATGGCTGCATTCTTGTTCATGTTGAGTTTTTTTACGAATACGCTTTTCACCATATCCCTGATTTGCTCAAAGTGCTTACTTGTCAGCTTTGAAATACAATTTTGCAACCACTAGCAGATGTGTGTACGCAAGTTAGCAGGGAGGTGAGCACATTCTCATGTCAAGTTACATTTGTTTATAAATGCCAACTTTTGCATGCACATTTTGGGGTATATTTTGTACATACGCACGGTTTATAAATGAGGCCCCAGGGTTGGGTAGGTTACTTTCTAAATGTAATCTGTTACAGTTACTAGTCACCTGTCCAAAATTGTAATCAGTAATGTAACTTTTGTTAAATAAATGCTTTGGGGATTTGAACTTACAAGATTTTGGGCAGAAATGCATTAATGTTTCAGTGCCTCCAGGTACATCTTTATTACCAAGAACAGGTGGTGAGGGTAGGCAACAACATCTCCTCCCCGCTGATCCTCAACACTGGGGCCCCACAAGGGTGCGTTCTGAGCCCTCTCCTGTACTCCCTGTTCACCCACGACTGCGTGGCCACGCACGCCTCCAACTCAGTCATCAAGTTTGCGGACGACACAACAGTGGTAAGCTTGATTACCAACAACGACGAGACGGCCTACAGGGAGGAGGTGAGGGCCCTCGGAGTGTGGTGTCAGGAAAATAACCTCACACTCAACGTCAACAAAACTAAGGAGATGATTGTGGACTTCAGGAAACAGCATAGGGAATACCCCCCTATCCACATCGATGGAACAGTAGTGGAGAGGGTAGCAAGTTTTAAGTTCCTCGGCATAACATCATAGACAAACTGAATTGGTCCACTCACACAGACAGCATCGTGAAGAAGGCGCAGCAGCGCCTCTTCAACCTCAGGAGGCTGAAGAAATTCGGCTTGTCACCAAAAGCACTCACAAACTTCTACAGATGCACAATCGAGAGCATCCTGGCGGGCTGTATCACCGCCTGGTACGGCAACTGCTCCGCCCTCAACCGTAAGGCTCTCCAGAGGGTAGTGAGGTCTGCACAACGCATCACCGGGGGCAAACTACCTGCCCTCCAGGACACCTACACCACCCGATGTTACAGGAAGGCCATAAAGATCATCAAGGACATCAACCACCCGAGCCACTGCCTGTTCACCCCGCCATCATCCAGAAGGCGAGGTCAGTACAGGTGCATCAAAGCTGGGACCGAGAGACTGAAAAACAGCTTATATCTCAAGGCCATCAGACTGTTAAACAGCCACCACTAACATTGAGTGGCTGCTGCCAACACACTGACACTGACTCAACTCCAGCCACTTTAATAATGGGAATTGATGGGAAATGATGTAAATATATCACTAGCCACTTTAAACAATGCTACCTTATATAATGTTACTTACCCTACATTATTCATCTCATATGCATACGTATATACACTGTACTCTATATCATCGACTGTATCCTTATGTAATACATGTATCACTAGCCACTTTAACTATGCCACTTTGTTTACATACTCATATGTATATACTGTACTCGATACCATCTACTGTATCTTGCCTATGCTGCTCTGTACCATCACTCATTCATATATCCTTATGTACATATTCTTTATCCCCTTACACTGTGTATAAGACAGTAGTTTTGGAATTGTTAGTTAGATTACTTGTTGGTTATTACTGCATTGTCGGAACTAGAAGCACAAGCATTTCGCTACACTCGCATTAACCATGTGTATGTGACAAATAAAATTTGATTTGATTTAATGTTTCAGTGCCTCCAGGTACATCTTTATTACCAAGAACATAGTGCCTTGCGAAAGTATTCGGCCCCCTTGAACTTTGCGACCTTTTGCCACATTTCAGGCTTCAAACATAAAGATATAAAACTGTATTTTTTTGTGAAGAATCAACAACAAGTGGGACACAATCATGAAGTGGAACGACATTTATTGGATATTTCAAACTTTTTTAACAAATCAAAAACTGAAAAATTGGGCATGCAAAATTATTCAGCCCCCTTAAGTTAATACTTTGTAGCGCCACCTTTTGCTGCGATTACAGCTGTAAGTCGCTTGGGGTATGTCTCTATCAGTTTTGCACATCGAGAGACTGAAATTGTTTCCCATTCCTCCTTGCAAAACAGCTCGAGCTCAGTGAGGTTGGATGGAGAGCATTTGTGAACAGCAGTTTTCAGTTCTTTCCACAGATTCTCGATTGGATTCAGGTCTGGACTTTGACTTGGCCATTCTAACACCTGGATATGTTTATTTTTTTAACCATTCCATTGTAAATTTTGCTTTATGTTTTGGATCATTGTCTTGTTGGAAGACAAATCTCCGTCCCAGTCTCAGGTCTTTTGCAGACTCCATCAGGTTTTCTTCCAGAATGGTCCTGTATTTGGCTCCATCCATCTTCCCATCAATTTTAACCATCTTCCCTGTCCCTGCTGAAGAAAAGCAGGCCCAAACCATGATGCTGCCACCACCATGTTTGACAGTGGGGGTGGTGTGTTCAGGGTGATGGGCTGTGTTGCTTTTACGCCAAACATAACATTTTGCATTGTTGCCAAAAAGTTCCATTTTGGTTTCATCTGACCAGAGCACCTTCTTCCACATGTTTGGTGTGTCTCCCAGGTGGCTTGTGGCAAACTTTAAACAACACTTTTTATGGATATCTTTAAGAAATGGCTTTCTTCTTGCCACTCTTCCATAAAGGCCAGATTTGTGCAATATACGACTGATTGTTGTCCTATGGACAGAGTCTCCCACCTCAGCTGTAGATCTCTGCAATTCATCCAGAGTGATCATGGGCCTCTTGGCTGCATCTCTGATCAGTCTTCTCCTTGTATGAGCTGAAAGTTTAGAGGGACGGCCAGGTCTTGGTAGATTTACAGTGGTCTGATACTCCTTCCATTTCAATATTATCGCTTGCACAGTGCTCCTTGGGATGTTTAAAGCTTGGGAAATCTTTTTGTATCCAAATCTGGCTTTAAACTTCTTCACAACAGTATCTCGGACCTGCCTGGTGTGTTCCTTGTTCTTCATGATGCTCTCTGCGCTTTTAACGGACCTCTGAGACTATCACAGTGCAGGTGCATTTATACGGAGACTTGATTACACACAGGTGGATTGTATTTATCATCATTAGTCATTTAGGTCAACATTGGATCATTCAGAGATCCTCACTGAACTTCTGGAGAGAGTTTGCTGCACTGAAAGTAAAGGGGCTGAATAATTTTGCACGGCCAATTTTTCAGTTTTTGATTTGTTTCAAAAAAGTTTGAAATATCCAATAAATGTCGTTCCACTTCATGATTGTGTCCCACTTGTTGTTGATTCTTCACAAAAAAATACAGTTTTATATCTTTATGTTTGAAGCCTGAAATGTGGCAAAAGGTCGCAAAGTTCAAGTGGGCCGAATACTTTTGCAAGGCACTGTATATCAACACTCATTTAGCATTTGACAATTTAGTCATTTAGCAGACACACTTATCCAGAGCGACTTACAGTTAGTGCAATCATCTTAAGATACCTAGGTGGGACAACCACATATCTCAGGCATAGTAAGTACACTTTTCTCCAAAGTAGTTATTAGCAAAGTCAGAGCAAGAAAGGGTGGGGTGGGGGGGTCATCAAGTGCAAATATTGGTTTAAGAAGGTTATGTAAAAATAAAAAATTAGAGGAGGAAGCCAAGAGACCAGAGGTGGCAGAACGGAGCGCTTGGGTTGGGTTGTAGGGTTTGAGCATAGCCTGAAGGTAGGGAGAGGCAGTTCCTCTTGTTGCTTCGTAGGCAAGTACCATGGTGTTGTAGTGGATGCGAGCTTCGACTGGAAGCCAGTGGAGTGTGCGGAGGAGCGGGATGACATTGGAGAACTTGATAAGGTTGAAAGCCAAGTGGGCTGCAGCATTCTTTTTTTTCAATTTAAAGTTTTATTAAGTTTTCTTGTTTTTCAATCAACCAACAAAACCCATTCCACATTCACAGATGTGACAGGCTTAAAAAATAATAATAATAATACATTTGAAAAAATAAAAAATAAAAATACAATTAAAATGAATGATAAAGTCCAATAAAAACATTTATTTTTCTTAATCTATTTATTTTCCTTGGTGCACATACATACATACATACATACATACATACATACATATATACATACATACATACATACATACATACATACATACATACATACATACATACGTACATACATAAGCACACATACTCAAAAACTAAATTAAAATAAAAACACACAAAAAAACATAACACTTGCAGCAGCACTATCAAGGTTCTTATCAGCCATTTCAAGCATTCGCTGAGACGACGGGCCAATAATTCGTTTTTAGGTTTTACAGTACCTTACGCAACATGTATCTGCGCATTTCCCTAGTCACCCCGTTCACTCTGTCCAGTTTGAAATATAGTTGAATAGTGGAGACCAGAGTCTATCAAACTTGGGCTGTCTCTTGTGGAGGTCATAAGTGAGCTTTTCAAGAGGAAGAAAGTCAACAATCTGGTCAATCCACATTTTAAATGTAGGAGGGGTATTAGAGGCCCACAATAGAAGAATACATTTCTTAGCAAAGTATGTAATAGTCATAAGCAAATTTTCTCTGTCAGGATCAAGAACAAAGTCCTGCTGGGCATTAAGAAGATAGATCCACGGGGTCATATCAAACTGTACCTCTAGTATTTTCTGTGCAGCAGTATGTACAGATTGCCAGAATCTGGCAATCTCTCTACAGCTCCAAAATACATGCATATAGGTTCCACTTTCAGAGGTACATCTTTTACAGTTAGGAGACATATCTGTTTTCATTCTATGGAGTCTCAGAGGAGTATAATAAAATTTGTACAAACATTTGTAATTCGATTCTTTCATTTTTACACTGGTAGAGGAGCAGTATACCCTGTCGCAAACCTCCACCCATAACTCATCACTGATAGTCAGACCAAGGTCCTTTTCCCAGATTATTTTCAAAGGAGTAAAGGAGGAGCTTCCTTTCTCAGAAAGGAGTCTATAGATGTAAGATATTTTGCCTTTAATGGATTGTGCTGTGACTTCATTCAACTGAGTTCTAAACCTCCTCTTGGAGGTAAATGAGGAAATTACATGTCTAATTTGAAGATATTTAAAAAAAAATGGGATCTTGGCACATCGAATTCACTGCAGAGTTCTTGAAAGGATTTCAGTGTAGTGGTTTTCTGATGAAATAGGTCTGAAAAGGTCCTGATTCCTAGAGTATGCCAAAGATTAAAGTTGGCATCCCTCAGGGCTTTTGGCAAGTCTGGGTTGCCTACTATAGGCGAGTGAGAACATATTTGGGAGGAAATGCCCAGGTATTTCTTACAGTCCCTCCACGCTAGTAGGGTGCTGTAAATCAAAGGTTTTGGCTATGTTGCCCACTTCACTAAAGTTATTAATGAATATAATTGAGCTTAAGGGCAATGAACCACAGGATTGGGCTTCTATCTGAATCCACGTTGACTCTTGTCTGTTTGTGATCCATGTTAGCATGTTGCGGATTTGGGCAGACCAGTAGTACAATTGAAGGGAGGGAAGGGCAAGACCACCCTTAAGATTCAGGTTTCGATAGAGTGGAAAACTTGATCCTAGGTTTTTTATTGCCCCATATAAATTTGGTGATGCTTTGGTTAGTTGTTTTGAAGAAGGAAACTGGGAGATAGCATGGGAGCATCTGAAAAATAAGTAGTTCAGTCTAGGGAGGACGTTCTTGATTCGATCCAGGAGTGGAAGATAATTATTCAGATCTGGTGTTATGAAGACAGGTTTTGAAACCCCTGTGTTTTCCATTGGAAAGGACAAAGTGTCTTCATAGAGCTGGTGAGTGTAATATTGAGAGGGCAGACAGTGGATTTGTTAAAATTGATCTTATAACCTGAAAACTTGCCATACTGAGCAATTGTGTCTAAAATGAGAGGGAGGGATTTCTCAGGGTTGGATATGTAGAGCAAGACATCATCCGCGTAAAGCGAAATCTTGGGCTGCAGGCCGCCTGCAGAAACACCCATAATACTTGGATTGCTCCTTATCAGCTCTGCCAGAGGCTCCGCCCCCAACAAGTAGAGCAGCGGGGACAGCGAGCACCCTTGTCTTGTGCCCCGTTCCAGAGGGAATCTGTCAGAGTTCCGTCCATTAGTAGTCACCATGGCATTTGGATGAGAGTATAGTGATTTGATCCATTTAATAAAATTTGGGCCCATATTGAACTTTTCTAAGACTGAAAACAGAAAGCTTCTCAGCATCCAGTGAAGCCAGCAGGACATGGGTCTTCTGTGCGTTTACGTGATCAATAATATCAAAAAGACGGCGAATGTTATCAGAAGAGTATCTGTCTCTAATAAATTCGGTTTGGTCCGCTTTTATTATTTTGGGAAGAAGAGTGTTTAGTCTTTTGGCGAGCAATTTGGTAATTATTTTATAGTCGAAATCCAACAAGCTTATGGGCCGGAAGGACGAGCAGGATAGGGGGTCCTTGTCCTTTTTTAGCAACACTGTAATGCGAGCTGTGTGCATTGAGTCTGGGAGAACTCTGTCTTTGCAAAAATCCTCCAGAATTGGCATGAAGATAGGGCTGAGCTGGGGCCAAAAAGCTTTGTAGAACTCTCTGGGGAATCCATCTGGGCCTGGGGATTGGGTGGCATGGAGGTAATTGCCTCCAGGATCTCCTCAGGAGTGAAGGGGGAGTTGAGATCTTCTTGGTCGATCTCTGATAGTTTAGGTAGCGAGATTCCCTCTAGGAAAGAGTGGAGTTCTGCCTCCATGTGTTTTCTCTCAGAGGTATATAGTTTGCAGTAAAAATCATGAAAAGTTAAATTGATCTTTTTTGGGTCATATGTGATCTCGTCCTCTGCTGTTCGGATAGCCATGATTGTACGCTCTGACTGCTCCTTTTTTAATTGGTAAGCAAGCAATCTACTGGGCCTATTGCTATACTCATGGTATTTCTGTTTAGTAAAGAACACTTTTTTTTATCTCCCGAGTGTAGTCCAAATTCAGTTTGGCTTTGGCTGCTTTAAGATGACTCTAGGAGGTGCTGTCTAGGGATTGTTTATGTATTTTTTCACAGCATTCCAGCTCCCTCTCAAGATCTAGCCTGTGTGCTTCTATTGCTTTTTTCTTAGAGGAAGCATATGCAATTAGATGACCTCTTAGTGTGGCTTTAGCAGCGTCCCACATTGTGGCCGGAGAAACAGGAGAATCTTTATTGTCTTGTGTGTAGTTGTCTATCCATGTAGTTACCAATGTATGGAACACGTCATTTGATAGCATGGAGGTGTTGAATTTCCAGCTCTTTGACCTCGGGATGTTTTTGCAGAGGTCAAAGTGGAGGTGGACAAAGGCGTGATCTGAAAGTGCTATGGGTCCAATTGTACAAGTGGCTGAATTTATGAAACTCTTTGGGATAAAAATGTAATCTATACGGGAGTAGGTGTTATGGACATTAGAGTAGTATGTATAGTCCATAGATTAGTCTCTCTCCAGATATCTATCAGTCCCATCTCTTTAGTAAGAGAGTTCAACATCTTTGCAGATCTAGGATTTGTGGTGGGGACTTGAGATGATTTGTCTAGGGTTGGGTTATGGGTACAATTAAAATCTCCGGCCACCACGCCAAAGGAGACACAATGCTCATTGAACAGGGTTATAATTTTTGACATGAAGGCAGGAGTATCTGTGTTAGGGGGGTATATGTTTAATATAGTAATTGGTTGACCATATAGTGACCCAGTTATCCGGATCAGATATGTTTGTGTCAATTATGAATGGAACATTTTTATGGATAAGTATGGCTGTGCCTCTACTGTTTGATTTGAAAGATGAGAAATACACCTGTCCCACCAAAGCTCTGCGGAGTTTGGCATGTTCAGCATCACAGAGGTGTGTCTCTTGTAATAGCGCCATGTCTGCTTTTTCCTTTTTTAGAGCACATAGTATCTTTTTCCATTTTATTGCATGCCCTAGACCATGGCAGTTCCATGTCAATAGATTTAAGGTACTAGTCATCGTCATCGAGCAGTAATCGAACTTTAGTGCAAGTCATCGCTGGGTAAAAGTGGATAGTAGTTACAGCTGCGTTCACATAAAAGGAAAATAAATGGTGTACATAAAATAATAATCTCTGAACACCACAGCCGAGTTCCCAAACAACTCGACACATCCCGTTGGATCTATTACCCCCCCCCCGCTCAGTCTCAATTCTGTGTTCCGAATAAAACAAAAACCGGGAACAGTTAGCAACGCACAACGTCTCCCTCTCCCCACCAAATAAATGCCTCATCCTCTCCACCCCGCATTGAGTAAATGACACAGTTGCCCTTGTCCAGACCACAGTAAAAGAGGGGAGAAAAATAAAATCAATAGCCCAGCCTACATATACCTCCCCCAAGGGACATAGGGAACCCCAAGTAATAATAGCAACAAAAAAACAGGGAAATAAAAGTAGGCTGAAACATTAGTAGGCCTAGGTTAGGCTATACAGCCCATCCCTCTCAGTTAAAGGAAAATAAATATAAATTGGACGGCTATAATGACATTTAGGGGTTGGGTCTCTGGATATCGGCTATATGTCGTCTTATCTCCTTTAGTAATGGCATTAATCGCATTTAGTCATTGGTCTGTTTCTCATTGGCCAGGATTGTCTTTCAAAAAACGTTTTGCCTCTTCGGGAGTTTTGAAGTGTCGCAGGGCTCCTTGTTGAAGAATCCTGATCTCGTTTGGGTATTTGAATCCCCTGAAGATGCCTCGGTCAATGGAGTATTTCTTCACTTCGTCAAATTCTCGGCGCTTTCGGCGTATTCCAGCTGACAGGTCCTGGTGTAAAGCGAGTTTGGCGTTTCCCACTGTGATGGTGTTGTTTTTCGCCGCCTGTAGGACTCGTTCCTTGTCGGTGAATCTCAGGAAACGTATGGTGATTGGGCGCGGTGGTTGTCTGGCTGCTGGTGGGGGCCTCAGTGCTCGGTGAGCTCTCTCAAGTTCTATGGGCCTGTCGGTGGACATGTGGAGCCACTCGGGAAGTTTGTCTTGCAGGTAGCGGATCAGTGGCATGTTTCCCTCTTCTTTTTCGCCCAGATTGAATAGAACACAATTATTCCTTCGCCCCCTGTTTTCCAGGTCCTCTGTTTTCTCTTCCAGATGCTCGATTTTCTTTTTAGCATATGCTATTGTTTCCATGGCATCTGTCAATAAGTTTTCCATGGATAGGATTCGCCCCTCTGCCTCGTCCAGGCGCCCCGTTTATGGTTATCTTGTTGTTGATGTCAGGCAAAGCGTTTTCCAGGATTGTCACCTTGCCCCCTATCGCACTGAGCTGAGAGTTAATGGCATCTAATTTAGTGTTTAGTTCTGTACGTTGGGATCTCAACTCAGAAAGGATGTCTTCGACAGAGTGCGAGGTTGGCATTCGTTGTGCCTCGGGGGGGAGCAGGTTCTCTTGCTCCTGGCTAATGGCGCTAGTTTTTTCTGAAGCTAGCTTCTTCTTGGAGGCTTTTTCCGTCGCTAATACTCGAGTCCGGGTAAAAATGTCACCTGTAGTGTCGCCTTTTGTAGCCGCCATGACTTTTTCTTACTAAAGCTAAATGAGTTTGAACTTGGAGTGGAGGTAAGATTAGGAATTGGAAACTACTTGTGCGGAGCTCTTAGTTCATGCGGCCACCTCGTTCAAGGGTCACGTGATCCCCCTCAGCTGCAGCATTCTGATAAATTGTAGGAGTCTGATGGCACAAGCAGGGAGCCCGGCCAACATCGAGTTGCAGTAGTCCAGACGTGAGATGACAATCGCCTGGATTAGGACCTGTGCCGCTTCCTGTGTGAGATAGGGTCGTACTCTACGGATGTTGTACAGTATGAACATGCAGGAGCGAGTCACTGCTTTGATATTTGTAGAGAACTACAGGGTGTTCTCCAGGGTCATGCCAAGGTTATTTGCACTCTGGGAGGGAGACAATGGAGTTATCAACCATGATGGAGAGGTCTTTGAACAGGTGGTGGGCCAACATCAAGCTGAGACGTGTGTCGCCACCTGGTAGTCAGAAGGGGGGAAGGAGAAAAGAAGTTGAGTGTCATCCGCATAGCAATGATAGGAGAGAGGATATGACTGAGCCGAGTGACTTGGTGTATAGAGAGAAAAGGAGGGGGATTTAGAACCAAGCCCTGGAGGACAACAGTAGTGAGAGTATGTGGCGCAGATACAGATCTTCTCCACGTCACCTGGTAGGGTACAGTTAGGGAACAGTGTAATTCCCTGGGGTACAAAAAAGGTCAAAGTTACACATTACGTACCTTCAGAGGAAGGCCTACACATAGGATGGTACATGTACTGATAATCTATACTGAACGTAAATATATGCAACATGCCACAATTTCTATGATTTTAATGAGTTACTTTCATACAAGGAAATCAGTTGATTTAAATAAATGAATTAGGCCTTAATCTATGGATTTCACATGATTGGGCAGGGGCACAGCCATGGGGAGGCGGGCCCAGCCAATCAGAATGAGTTTTTCCACACAAAAGGCCTTTATAACAGACAAAAACCTCAGTTTCATCAGCTGTCCAGGTGCCGGGTCTCAGACGATCCCGCAGGTGAAGAAGCCGGATGTGGAGGTCCTGGGCTGGCGTATTTATACATGGTCTGTGGTTGTGAGGCAGGTTGGACGTACTACCAAATTCTCTAAAATGACATTGGAGGCGGATTATGGTAGAGAAATTAACATTCAATTATCTGGCAACAGCTCTGTTGGACATTCCTGCAGTCAGCATGCCAATTGCACGCTCCCTCAAAGCTTGTTACATCTGTGGTATTTTGTTGTGTGACAAAACTTCACATTTTAGAGTGGCCTTTTATTGTTGCCAGCACAAGGTGCACCTGTGTAATGATCATGCTGTTCAATCAGCTTCTTGATATGCCACACCTGTCAGGTGGATGGATTATCTTGGCAAAGAAAAAATGCTCACTAACAGGGATGTAAACAAATGTGTGTACCACATTTTAGAGAAATAAGATTTTTGTGCATACAGATAATTTCTGGGATCTTTAATTTCAGCTTATAAAACATGGGAACAACACTTTACATGTTGCATTTTATATATTTGTTCAGTATAGTATAATGTTACATTTCTCATCAATATTTTGAATATTTTTGTCTCTGTCAATTTTGCTATTTTTATAAGTATGTGTGATATTAAGGAGATGCATTGTTAAAAGGTTACTGTGCATTTCATGTTAACTTAATGGAAGTTAATTGTTTGGAAGTTACTGTGAATTTTGTGTTACTTAATTAACAACTACCTGTCATGAAGTTATTGTAAAATTCAGTTACTTTAAACTTTAAAGAACAAAACGAACAAACATAACGTGATGCTAATATAATGCTCACAGGCAACTATACATAGACAAGATCCCACAAAGCACAATGGGAAACTGGCTACCTAAATATGATCCCCAATCAGAGACAACGATAAACAGCTGCCTCTGATTGGGGCCCATACGAGGCCAACATAGAAATACTATTCACCTAGATAACCCACCCTTAAATCACACCCTGACCTAACCAACATAGAGAATAAAAGCTCTCTATGGTCAGGGCCAGCTTAACTGGCAACAAGATGTCATTAAGTTATTGTAAAAACCTAGCGATAGGGAAATGACACTTCCTGAAGCATTGTTATTTCTTTTATCATCATTATTTTTCCTTTTTCTCCCCAATTGGTAGTTACAGTCTTGCCTCATCGCTGCAACTCCCTTACGGAATCAGGAGAAGCGAAGGTCGAGAGCCATGTGTCCTCTGAAACACCGCCCTTCTCAGGCACACTGCTTCTTGATACACTGCTCACTTAACCCAGAAGCCAGCTGAACCAATGTGGCAGAGGAAGCACCATCCAACTGACAACCGAAGTCAGATTGCAGCCGCCCGGCCAGCCACAAGGAAATCCTGGCCAGCCAAACCCTCCCCTAACCCGGATGACGCTGGGCCAATTGTGCACCGTCTCATGGGTCTCCTGGTCACAGCCGGGCTGTTCTGATGCAGTGCCTTAGACTGCTGCGCCACTCGGGAGGCCCAAGCATTGAAGTTTTAAAGACAATTGTATCAAATAGGTTCATTAATTAAGGATTTGATCAACAAAGTGTACTGTACACTAGTGGCGCTTGCTGGTGAAAAGATTTTAAAGCAGCCAAATTATTATAGATGACGTCCAACATGTCTTCTACTAAACCTATACCAAACCAATCAGGTGGTTGTTTGACGAAACAAAGCTTCGGACATCATTGATCACATGCTTCTGATAAAGTGATACAGGCATCGGCACATTGCTTCGAAGTATATTGCTTAGCGATTTCAGCGCATGCCTCGGAGCTCCGGTATCAAACGTAACCTAACTACTAGCTGCCAGTAGCTCACTGTCCGTCACACCTACTAAGCATTCTTTGTGGTAAGCACACTTGGGACCCAGCCTCACCTGGCCTCAATATCTCAGTTGGCAGCAAACAGACCTTCCTGCCACACCAGCTGGTCAGTGAGCATGACAGAGATCAGCCACAGTAAGTTATTGTGAATTTTACAATAACTGCTTGCAGCTAGCTGACAGTACGTTAGTGAAAATGTGCGCTATTTCTATGCTTCCCCGTCTTAAGTTTAGGTTTTGTGTCTTTCCGTTTTGTACACCAGTTCAAAACTGTGACACAGCTGTCATTTAAACACATCCAGTGCTGCTGTGCATCACAAGAGACTTGACAAATGGGACTTGTATAAAACATTTTTTACATCATTGATGCAATTTCAATGTTGATTTGTGTATCGCCAAATTTGCTTGATATGATATTATTGCAAAACTGCTCACTGCATCCAAGTTTCTTGACATATGCGTTTCAAAGAGCTGTCAGTCAAGCCAAGCTCATGGATATAAGCTTCTTGCCCACTCAGCCTGTCTTTTCAAACTACCTGGTATTTAGCCATGAGAGAAAGTACTTTTTCAAAGATGTTGAGCATTTTTATCCCCCTAAAAATATTATGGGTGCTATTTTAGTAACTTAAAAATCTATTTCAAATGGGAATCAGACTGACTTTTTCAGGACCTTCCTAAGTTACTATAAAATGCACAGTAATCGCTTAACAGTGCAGCTCTCGACCGCAACACGCTGTTACGAGGATTGTAGAACTGGGAGTAGACAAATGAGATGCTCAACTTTTGTCAACATAACGATTAAACCACCTCAACTGGTACAACACTTCAAGTAACGGTAGGCAAAATTCAACATATTAGACTTGGCCCTCAAATATGCTAAGGTGCCCCTGCCAGCACATTCCTCCCACCTACATTTCAAAGTTAAAGTTAGATAAATAAGTAATATTACAACAATAACACCTTAATTCAACTGTAAAAATACTGTATTTGTACTGTCAAATTACAGGTAATTTTAAATAGTGTGTACATAAGCACGTCAGAAGTGTTCTATAAGTATAACTGGAGAACCTGTCAATGGTTCTACCTTGACCAGAGGGTTCTTCATGAAAGGGTTTTAAATGGAACTCAAACGGGTTCCCATACAGCGGGATTCCCCAAGGGGTGCACGTTTTGGGTTTTGCCCTAACACTACACAGCTGATTCAGATAATCAACTAAAATTATCAAAGCGTGATGATTAATCTGCTGTGTAGTGTTAGGGGAAAACCCAAAGCGTGCACCCCTTGGGGTCCCGAGAACTGAGTTTGGAAAACGCTGCTCTACAGGAACAAATCAAAGGGTTCTTACGTGGCACCCAAAAGGGTTCCCCCATAGCGACAAATAACAGAATGTCTATTTGGGCAAATCTTTTAGTCTTATCATACCGAGAGATCCTGTGGTGTAGCAGGAAATTCAGGTTCAAATTCAAGTGAGGTTGACTCTCAAGTATTCAGACTTTTGCTGGTTTGCAAAATCTACCCCATCAATATCATATTTCCCAGCATGCGTTATTGAGATTTGATTTTTAGAATTGTTTGTTTCAATATCTGTGTTTTCACATGTACATTAATTTAATAATTAATCAATACATTTCGTATACTACACAAAGATAAATAACATACATTTTCCAACTAATACAATCTGCTAGTTGGACTTATTGCACACATTTCCGGAAATGGTTGTTCCAGTTTAGATGGTTTAGATAGTCTTATTCATTCATCTTTCTAACCCTGACAGTCATTTTGAATGCACATTGTGGGAATCGTTTGGCTGGATTCGAATAGGACTTAAACATAATTTTGCAAGCCAACATAATGTGACTTGATGCTGGTTTTTCTTTAGCTTGTGCTGATCACCAAAACACCAAAACACAGCGAATGCTGGTCTGCCAGCTAGACCAGCTAGACCATGACGGTCAGCCAGCAGAACCAGTTGGACAATGCTGGTCAGACCAGCATCTGACTAGCAAAGACCAGCACGAAGCATCATAAACCATCTTGAAATATATGCTGGTCTAAGCTGTGGAGTTTTTTTATTCCAGAAGGGTTATTAACCGTGTTAGACGATTATCCTGTGGGATTAGCTGACCTTTACACAGAAATACAAGTACACAGCATTAATTACTACCACGCTAACAGTTTCACCGGAGATTTAGGAAGAACATGCCTGCCCTTTGAAGGAGGGGAATTTTAGTTAGCAAGCATAAAGGTTCTCTCTGTTCCAAGGCCAGCTCAGCTCCACACAGACTTTACGCTAGACAAAGGATCAGCTTCAAAGATGAAAGTCAGGTCAAAGTCCGTTTCTGTTCTCAGTCTTGGTCATGCAGCTTCTACCACAGCTACTACACCTCTCCGTTCCTCTTCTCCACCCACAATTCATCACTGGGAAACAAAGCGAGTACGGGGATATTGTAGAGTTATCCAACTACTTCACAGCCTAACTATAACTCTGGCCAGCTTTTCTCAATAAAAGTCATTTTGTTTGAATTGTGGCAGGTACATCACTTTTGTTAGTGATGCATGAAAAGCCTGTCCTATTTTGGCTAACATAGTGATAAAATCATACCATTACATTGCACTTTATTCAACCCATCTGGCATTAATTCAGATATATTGTATGTGCACCTGTGTTAAGATTCCCATATACAAATCACAGCAACATTTCATTACGCTCTGGCTACTTAGTCTCGAAAAGCCGACCCTAGGCTACACAGTGACTAGGGTCTGGTTTCAATGCTGGACTCTTTTGGCAGAGAGGAACTAGGTTACTCCCTACTTCACTACTTTATCTGCTTGAATAAAATACAAAATAGTAGCTAGCAAGACAGAGATCAGAGGTTATTTTTAACGAGTGCTAGTTTGCCTCAACTACAGTACCGTAACTATAAAACATTTATATTTAACATTTTAGTAATTTAGCAGATGCTCTCATCAAGAGCGACTTACAGTTAGTGCATTCATTCTTGCTTTTTAGCCTTCATATTTTAAACGCCTAGAGTCGATGCCCGCGTGAAAATCTAAATCCCCAGGAAAATCTGTCTGTTTAAGCTAACTAAATGTTTTTTTTGTTGCATGGACTTTGTCTCAATCCACCACATCCTCCAATGTCGGCCTTCCACATTTGCGGTGGAAGGTTGCTGAGCTACAGCGGTGTTTGTCAGACCAGGAGACATCACGTAAATTGGTCTTCGCACGAAAGGGTTTGGCCTAGAAACTAATTTGACAACTCTATGGAAAGATGAGACCCTCACTTCTGTCTGTAGCGTCCAAACAGTTTGGCTGCCTCACTGTGACCCTTCTATAGAAAGGCCTCACAAGACTAGTCTGAAGGTAGTTCGCTACCCGTTTAAAAAATGAATGGAAGTATACAGTGTATGGAGGTAGTTCGGTACCCGTTTAAAAAATGAATGGAAGTATACAGTGTATGGAGGTAGTTCGCTACCCGTTTAAAAAAATGAATGTAAGTATACAGTGTATGGAGCTAGTTTGCTGCCAAAAAAGGGTTAAATATGGGTCAAACATTTTTATAATAACAACTTCCTGATATTTCTTATGTCTCTCAGATATAGGACAGACACTTTAAAACAAACTTCCTTTGGATTTATTTTTTGACTCTGATTTTGCATGCATGAGTCTGTGATTTAGTGTGTTTCTATGCGCTAATAGCAGTAAGATGGGCAAATATAGTTTACATATACAGTGCCAGTCAGACGTTTGGACACACCTACTCATTCAAGGGTTTTTCTTTAAAAAAAAACTATTTTCTACATTGTAGAATAATAGTGAAGACATCAAAACTATGTAATAACACATATGGAATCATGTCGTAACCACAAAAGTGTTAAACAAATCAAAATATATTTTAGATTCTTTAAAGTAGCCAACCTTTGTCTTGATGACAGCTTTGCACAATCTCTACTCCGACAATTAATCCGCAGATAAAAAGGGTAACCTAGTTAGTTTCTAGGAATCTCTCCCTGTTCAGTCTTCTTCTAATGTGGATTTTAAGGTAAGTGTACATATATTTTGCACCGCCTGCGCACACAATGAGGCCGGTGTAGTCAACATGTTAGCCTTTTTTTCAAACACAAAAGAAGAAAATTGACTACTTTAAAATGGAGATAGCCTCAATGGTGTTGTCCTGTCCATGCTGTCACCGATGCCATAATGGCACAGATACAAAGATGAGACCTCTTTCCATCTCTATGACTAAAACCTACTTCTGTCTTTTCCTCAGAACTTTCATGATCTACCTACATCCTTCCAGCGCTCACTGATTGTCAATTCTCCATATAAGTTTTGGCACCCTATTAGAGTTTGTATGATGGTCAAATGCAAAGGTGATCATAAGTACATACAGATGAAGACATCTATCTATCGCTGGACACATTTGGCACCCAGCAAGTGCACCAATAGACCTACTATACAAAATTATCCCCTCAGAAATACAGGGCATGTCTTCAGTTAAATTGTGGCAAAGAATGGATGGCTGTAAAAGAGTGAATTTTCCTGGGTTGACATTGTTTATGTTGGAGAACACAGGTTTTTCCTCTCTCCTCCTCGGTAACAGAGAGAAGGGCATGTCATCAGTGAGGGTTTGGGGTGGGGGCCTCATTGAACACTATGTGATAGCAGAGCAAACCCACCAGGGAAAAGCACAGGAGGAAAATAAAAATGTGGAAAAAGTATTTCCAATTCAAATGGAAAGTGCACAGGGCAAAAAGTCTAATTTACTGACGGATTTGATTTCCCTTTCTCTTTTTTTCCCCCTTCCCTTTAGCTTTTTTTCTCAGGTAGACTACAGTTAAGTGTAAGCACAGACACATACAATGCTCTGTTCCATGCTCTGTGTTTTCCAGAACTGCTAATTGAGCATGTTCAGGAAACCATAAATGTTCAACACCGGTCGTTGGCGGTCGGAGACGTGAATGTGATGGGGGAGGGTTGGGTATCAGTGTGTTCGGAAAGTTGACAGACTTGTTTTTCTGCACTACATGTGGAAAACAAATTATAGATGAAAAAGAAAAACACATTTAATTCACTTGTTTCAAAAGAGGTATATGCTTCTCTCTCTCTGCCAGGTTGAACAATGACACTGTTCAGGGAACAAATAAATAGTGTTTTTATGTGACATTCAAATCCAGCCTGAAATCCATTTATGTAATCCAGTCCAAAATCATCCATTGAAAAAGATGAATAATGCTCTACTAGAGGTTTAGAGGCCCTTTCAACACAACCATCATCATTCCATTGTGGTTTTAGAAGCCAGAGTTGCATCCAGGGTTTAATTTGGCTACACAATCCAGGAGTGTCAATGTCTCCCTGTCTGTTTCTCTCTTTGGTCTGGGAATGTGTTGTCTCATGCTGCAAGTCCATTCTTACCTTCCAACAGCCCAAACCACCCCTCCACCACAGTGGACCCAAGAGGGTTACCTTCCCCTGTTCCCAAAATCCCTCTCTCCCTTTGGTCCCAGACACCCCCTTGTCCCTATGCTCCCCTAGTTCCTCTCTTCTGTTCCTTCTCTCCTTCTACCTCTTTTTTTCCTCCTCCCATGGTCCTTGTGGACAACACATCCATCTACCAGCCCCGGTACACTCTGACTACCCTCGTGGCTTGTTTCGGCTCTACGCAGCTCCCTAACCCGACTTCTCTACCCAACCATCTGTTAAACACTCCCCCAACTGTTGTTCACACTCTCCCTCGTCCCCGCTCAGCGAAATCCCAGGCCTGTGTGATGGGTAGCAACTCACAAAACTGGACAGAAATTACACAGCTTCTCTGCCTCTACCCCTCCTCTAATTGGAGACGGTGGAAAGTGTTGTGTCAGGTAGTAAGTTCTGTGTTCCAAATTGCACCCTATTCATTTTATAGTGCACTGCTTTTGACTGGGGACCATAGAGCTCTGTTCAAAAGTAGTGCACTATATATTGAATAGGGTGACATTTGGCACCCAGCCAAGGTAACGGTATCAGGTAGGTAATAGGACTGTCTACCTGGACTTTCTACACATCACTTTCTCTGTCTGCTTGCCGACTACCGCTTGTCAGCCCAGTGACCGATAAGGTGTGAAGTCTGTTTACCTAATTATATAGTGTCCACAGATACGTCTTCATCATGATGTTTTGAAAAAATACGTTGCTTACATTTGAGGTTTCCTGGTAGTATGCTGTGTACATGCTTGTGGAATTCCACTCCAAATCAAAGTCAATCGAGTCCAATCTACTACTCTTTCCTCCTTTTTCTATTTACCCAGCCGGGATTGACTTTGGCTGGTCATTTGAGGAAGAGAGAGTTTCCACACACACCACATTTACAAGCTTTTACAGTGAAATGTGCAGCTGAAAGAAAGACAATATGAGACTGACTGAACCACATGGTGTTTGGATCCAATCTGCAGTAGGAAGTCAACTTTCTGCTGTTCAGATTACAGTAGAAGGGTGGAGTGGTAGAGGACAGTTGGAGGGGTTGGAGAGGGGGAAGACGCTAGAGCTGTGCTCGAATACCCATACTAACATACTGTATACTACATACTTAAATAAGCATGCCCCATTCAAAAAATTGAGAACCAGGAACAGATATATCCCTTGGTTCACTCCACACCTGACTGCCCTTGACCAGCACAAAAACATCCTGTGGCGTACTGCATTAGCATCAAAAAGCCCCCGTGATATACAACTTTTTAGGGAAGTTAGGAACCAATATACACAAGCAGTTAGGAAAGCTAAGGCTAGCTTCTTCAAACAGAAATGTGCATCCTGTAGCACAAACTCAAAATTATTCTGGGACACTTTTAAAGTCCATGGAGTATAAGAGCCCCTCCTCCCAGCTGCCCACTGCACTGAGGCTAGGAAACACTGTCACCACTGATAAATCCATGATAATTGAGAATTTCAATAAGCATTTTTCTAAGGCTGGCCATGCTTTCCACCTGGCTACCCCTACTCCGGTCAACTGCCCTGCACCCCCCACAGCAACTTGCCCAAGCCTCCCCATTTCTCCTTCACCCAAATTCAGATAGCTGATGTTCTGAAAGAGCTGCAAAATCTGGACCCCTACAAATGAGCCGGGCTAGACAATCTGGACCCTCTCTTTCTAAAAATATCTGCCGGAGTTGTTGCAACCCCAATTACTAGCCTGTTCAACCTCTCTTTCGTATCGTCTGAGATCCCCAAAGATTGCAAAGCTGCCACGGTCATTCCCCTCTTCAAAGGGGGAGACACTATAGACCCAAACTTCTACAGACCTATATCTATCCTACCCTGCCTTTCTAAGATCTTCGAAAGCCAAGCTAACAAACAGATCACCGACCATTTCGAATCCCACCGTACCTTCTCCGCTATGCAATCTGGCTTACGATCTGGTCATGGGTGCACCTCAGCCATGCTCAAGGTCCTAAACCCCTGGTCCTAAACCTTGAGCATATCATAACTGCCATCGATAAGAGACAATACTGTGCAGCCGTATTCATCGACCTGTCCAAGGCTTTCGACTCTGTCAATCACCACATTCTTATCAGCAGACTCAACCATCTTCGTTTCTCAAATGACTGCCTCGCCTGGTTCACCAACTACTTATCTGATAGAGTTCATTGTGTCAAATCAGGGGGCCTGTTGTCCAGACCTCTGGCAGTCTCTATGGGGGTGCCACAGGGTTCAATTCTCGGGCCGACACTCTTCTCTGTATACATCAATGATGTCGCTCTTGCTGCTGCTGATTCTCTGATCCACCTCTACGCAGATGACACCATTCTGTATACTTATGGCCCTTCTTTGGACACTGTGCTAACTAACCTCCAGACGAGCTTCAATGCCATACAACTCTCCTTCCCTGGCCTCGAACTGCTCTTAAATGCAAGTAAAACTAAATGCATGCTCTTCAACCGATCGCTGCCCGCACCAGCCCGCCCTTCCAGCATCACTACTCTGGACGGTTCTGACCTAGGATATGTGGACAACTACAAATACCTAGGTATCTTAGACTGTAAACTCTCCTTCCAGACCCACATTAAGCATCTCCAATCCAAAATTAAATCTAGAATCGGCTTCCTATATCGCAAAAAAAGCATCCTTCCCTCATGCTGCCAATCGTAAAACTGACTATCCTACCGATCCTCGACGATGTCATTTATAAAATAGCCTCCAACACTCTACTCAACAAATTGGATGCAGTCTATCACAGTGCCATCCGTTTTGTCACCATAGCCCCATATACAACCCACCACTGCGACCTGTACGCTCTCGTTGGCTCGCCCTCGCTTCATATTTGTCTCCAAACCCACCCGCTCCAGGTCATCTACAAGTTTTTGCTAGGTAAAGCCCCCCCTTATCTCAGTTCACTGGTCACCATAGCAGCCCCCACCCGCAGCACGCGCTCCAGCAGGTATATTTCACTGGTCACCCCCAAAGCCAATTTACTGCTTTGTCCGCCTTTTCTTCCAGTTCTCTGCTGCCAATGACTGGAATGAACTACAAAAATCGCTGAAGCTGGAGACTCATATCTCCCTCGCTAGCTTCAAGCACCAGCTGTCAGAGCAGCTCACAGATCATTGCACCTGTACATAGCCCATCCATCTACCTCATCCCCATACTATATTTATTTATTTATTTTCCTCCTTTGCACCCCAGTATCTCTACTTGCACATTCATACTTCTGTACATCTATCACTCCAGTGTTTAATTGCTATATTGTAATTACCTCGCCACTATGGCCTATTTTATTGCCTTTACCTCCCTTATCTTACCTCATTTGCACACACCGTATATATACTTTTTTTCCTACTACATTATTGACTGTATGTTTGTTTATTCCACGTGTAACTCTGTGTTGTTGTATGTGTCAAACTGCTTTGCATTATCTTGGCCAGGTCGCAGTTGTAAATGAGAACTTGTTCTCAACTAGCCTACCTGGTTAAATAAAGGTGAAATAAAAATAAATAAAAATGAGTATATGCTACAAACTATATACTATTAGTTCATTTTAGTATACTGTAAACGAACAGTATCCTTTAAGATGAGCGTACTAGCCCTTCACCTGTCTACTGGAAGTTGATGCTGTTGCTATGCAACCTCTTGCTAGCTAGTTAGCATAACAAATTACTAGTTAGACATTTTATGACTTCGGGTGTGTTCTTAAATTCAACCTGGAGTGCAGTGTGTGTGACGTTTGGTGTGGCGTTATTTTAATGTTTTTAATTTGTACACTTAGCTTAAAAAACAATCTGCCAACCATGCATTTACAGTGGTGGGGTGTTGGACTGATCTTGTTGATCGTGTACATACCCGCTACGAACGGACTAAATTATGAAAATACAGCAGGGAGTTCTTACTACAATGCAACACAAATACAAACGTGATGGATATCCCAATGGCCCATCTAATACCTGATTGTCTGCGAGTGGATTACAAACCCAAATGCAAACGTGGAAAACACGGGGGAATCAGACAAAGACTTAAAAAATGTAAGAACCTACTTCCTTTACCCACCACCTTGCTGATTAATGCCCAGTCACTGAGGGGGAAAGCAGATGAGTTGTCAGTGAATCTGTGCTTCCAACACGAATATTGGGAGGCCTGTTTGCTGGCATTTACTGAGTCTTGGCTGGATGACAGAGTCCCGGACAGAGAAGTGGAGCCGGCTGGCTTCACTCTGGTCAGAGCGGACCGTGATCTGACAGTCACAGGGAAACATCATGGCGGGGGCCGTCTGCCTGCTTGTCAGGGACCAGTGGTGTAAATCCTGGTAAGAGAGAGACTCTGTACCCCCTACATTGAACTGTTTTCTGTGTCACTGCGACCTTACTATCTGCCCCGTGAGTTCCCCCAATTGTTTGTTACCGTTGTGTACATTCAACCTAAAGCTAATATAACAAAGGCATCAGAGATTATTTATAATCTGTCACAGAAACTGGAATCCATCTCCCCCGACGCATCCACATTTATTTTAGGGGATTTTAACAACTGTACCTTGCACAAAGTTTTGCGCACATACCATCAGTATGTGAAATTTCACACTAGGAAAAATAGGACTCTTGATTTGTGCTATGGGACAATACCAAAGGTGTTCTCTGCCACCACCAGACCTCCCCTGGGGACATCAGACCACAATGTGGTCTACCTCAGGCCAACCTACTGCCGGCTCCTGGAGAGGGAGAAACCCACAGTTAAAACTGTCCAGATCTCAGTATCACTTGTCTCCAGGGGTGTTTTGACTGTACAATGTGGAAGGTATTTGGTCTCCAGGGGTGTTTTGACTGTACTATGTGGGAGGTATTTGAGGACAGCAGCTCTGATCTTGATGAACTCACAGATGTTATTTCAGACTATGTTACCTTCTGTGTTAAGTCAGTTGTGCCTACTAAGACCTGTAAAATCTTCCCTAACAACAAGCCTTGGGTATCAAAACATCTAAAATCACTACTTGATAGGAAGAGGGCAGTTTATACTGGGGGTGATAGACAGGCTTTGAGAGATGTACAACGTGAGATCAAAAGACAGATACTGGTGGACAAGGAGGCATACAAGCAAAGGGTGGAGAGGACCCTCTCCTCAGGAAATGCAACGGTGGCCTGGCAAGGGATTAAATCCATGGCTAGCGCCCCCCACATAGGCAGGGGAAAAACCAGTGCTGACCTTGGGGGATATGAGGGCCAGAACATGGCTAATGAAATGAATGTTTTCTTCTCAAGATTTGAATCAGACAACTTGGTGTCGGAGGTAAAACAAATGGAAGCATCATTACAAATGTTTGAGAGAGTTGTTGTTCAACAGTCTGATGTTCTTAAGTTGTTCAGGGGATGTAACACATACAAAAGCCCAGGCCCAGACAAAATAAGTGGACATGTGTTAAAGCACTGTGCTGAACAACTGGCTGGTGTTTTTCCAGACATTTTCCAATCCTCACTCAACCAGCAACACGTTCCAGTATTGTGGAAAAAAAATCAATAATTATACCAATTCCTAAAGCATCTAATCCCTCTGTGCTGAATGACTACCGCCCTGTCGCCTTTGACATCCTTCGTAATGAAATGCCTTGAGAAAATTGTGAAAAGTCATATTCTCAGTTTCACCCAGAAGCTCCTCGACCCATTTCAGTTTGCCTATCAGCCTAGCAGAGGAGTTGATGATGCCATGCTTACCCTCCTTAACATGGTCTATAGACATCTAGAGGGGGTATTAACATGGTCTATAGACATCTAGAGGGTGTAGTCTCCTTAACATGGTCTATAGACATCTAGAGCCAAATCCCATGTCAGGGTTCTTGTTTGTTGACTTTTCTTCTGCCTTCAACACAATCCAGCCCTACATTCTGGCACAGAGACTCAGTCGGGACTTCTCCTTAGATGGGGGGCTGGTTTTGTGGCTGTTGGACTTCCTGAGCCAACGCTCACAGTGAGTCAAAATAGGTCCCCACGTGTCAGATATACGCAATACCAACAACACAGGCTCTCCTCAGGGATGTGTTTTGTCCCCACTTCTGTACATTAATAGTTGTACTAGTTCCCATTCTGACAGACACCTCGTTAAGTTCGCTGATGACACTGCCTTGATCAGCCTGTTGCATGATGACGAGGAACATCATGGCCCGGTCCTAGATGACTTTGTAGAGTGGTGTGAGGAATCACACTTGGTCCTAAATACCAACAAGACCAAAGAGATGTGCATAGATTTCAGGAAGCGTACAACACCAACCTCTGCAACATCTATCAGAGGTCAGAATATAGAAATTGTAGAGGAATATAAATATCTGGGTGTCCTTTTGGACAATAAGCTTCAGTGGAGTAAATGTACAGGCCTGATCTACAAAAAGAGCCAACAGAGACTGTACTTTCTCAAAAAGTTGGGATCTTTTAATGTAGACCGTACTATATTGACTCTGTTTTACAAATCCTTTATTGAGAGTATTTTAACTTTTTGTATTGTTTGTTGGTTTGGCAATGCCACAGTCAGCCAGAGAAATATGCTGAGAAGGATTATTACCACAGCAAGCAAGGTACTTGGAGTCAAACAGACAGGCCTGGATGATATCTTTAAGGTCAGGGCCCTCCGTAAGGCTAACAAAATCCTTTTAGACCCCAAAAAACTGTTTTATTTCTTATTTCTTCTTCTTAATATTGGTACGTAACTGTTATGAAAGTTGTATTGTCAATTTTGTTTTGTATTTAAGCGCCACTTTAAATGTGTACATGACACTGCAACAAAATTTCCCCATGGGAACAATAAAGTCAGTAAGTATGTAAGTTTGTAAATTCAGAGCGTTTCTCTCTCGGAGCACACACTGGAGGCATGGGCCGAGGAGTATGGTTGATCTGAGTGTTCTGACCTTACAACGGCAGTCAAGCACCCAAACTAATGTTGGCTAGCTACTTCCAGACACAAATGAGACCACTCTGACCATTTTACTCGCCCTAGCAGAGCTGGTTAGGCAGTTTTCATTGCGTTGGTGACTAACTTTGCTGCTGGAAACAATTTAATTATGTTTTTTTTTGCCAACGTTTACTGGTACCGGCCATTTTCAATGGGTGTTGAGCGCTCGTAAATTCATTAATCTGCGCTCTGGTACACTCAGACGAGAGTGCTCTGAAATTGGAGTAGATAGCCAGAGTGAATTTACGAAAGCACCAGAATGTTCATTGAGAACACACAACGACTATACCACTAAGAATGACGGGAAGAATCAAGTCAATAAATGTTGGGTAGTAAGCCTATAGTTAATGTACTGGCAAGCTTGATGTATAAGTAGCCAATTAATGTTAGGGAATGTTAGCTAGCTAACACCATACCAGTACATACTGCTGTTATGATATGCTAAGTGGTTCGTAAGGACAGCGTAGCTAACAAATTGTCAGCCAACATAACGTGTAAGGTAACTTATTTGAAAAGTCATTACTTTATTACATTTTCTTAACATTTGTCATAATTAATTAAAGCAATGAATTTGTATCCACTCTTGTTGTACTTCGGCTGCATATTTTCCATAATTTTCTTCAAATCTGAAAATTATGTGAAGCCACGCCCATTTCCTGAATTGCATTATGGGCCCTAAAGTAAGGAAATAGTATCCTCTGTGTGTATACTACATATTTTGGTGAATTTAGTACGACATCCTGGAACTTTTAGCATACTAACTATATCCATACTATGACCAATAAGCATACTATATACTCGATTCACGTCACAAATAGTACGGTTAGTGCGTTTAGTATGAGTATTCGAACACAGTTTAGGTCTTTGAGGTTTTGGACCATTGCCACCTCCTGCACACATATGTAGGATGCATTGACAAAATGTATTTATTGACAAAATGTATATACACAATACATCATATTGATGCAGAAATCATGGAAGCATAAATCAAATAAGTGTAAAATGTATTTGAGAACTTAATCATCAGTTGAGATATGCATGTGTGTGTATCTCACTTAAATCAAGCAAGTGAGCGTATATAAAGTTAGGATTATCGACGGGGGGATTTCTGACCATGTATCTTTGATGTTCTGTCAGGCTTTTGTCTTTTTTCTTTCTTTCTCACACACTCCACATGCTACTCTCATCAGCATCCCCGGGCCTGCATGTTCCTCCAGCTCTTCTTAGTCATTTTCCAGGAACACTGTCCCATTGACAGCCGTTGTGGCTCAATCTGGCTCAGTTTCGGCAGATGTATTATTTGTATAATGGATGAGTAATGAAACTGTAAGAAACGGCAACTCCGTATGTTTCAGAGGGGTCAGTGAACAAGCGGAACAGACGTGGGTTCAAATACTATTTGAAATCATTGCAAACACTGAAGCTGTTTGTTTGAGCTTGCCTGGTTAAATGGAAAAGTCCCAAAACTTGTAAACCCCATCCATCTAGGCACTTCGGGCAGAATAAAGCAAACACTAAAAGCATTTGTACGATTCCAAATAGTATTTGAAGCCTGGCCCTGTACTAACAAAGTCTGTCTGTGGAATGGATAGAGGAGGTATAATCGTCTGAGTAGTGGATACCACTTGGTCCTCTCTGCTGTTTCTCTCTGCCTAAAATGTTATCGTTTTTTAATACATAATGGACTCATTAATACACATCTGGACATGTGAAAAAATTACACCGTCTGTTTTTTCTCGATTCAAAAGAAGACGTCGACTGCTGTTGATTTCTTATGTATCATAAAATCAAACTGAATAATCTGACAGGCCGCCCTCTTCCGAGGCCATACTTTGCATTCATAAGTTCTACAGTACACAACAATAAGAAGTTTAACGTGGAACTGACAGCATTTGAACTACTTTGCAGATATGAAACAAACAGACAAAACCAACTTCATAAGAGGTTTTAAAAATAGGTTATATTTAAGTCAACATTCAATGACGTACACTAAGGCATTGTTGGCAGAATAGATGGATGCAGTTCAAAACATGATTAATATAATTCATCAATATATTTATTGGTAGTCTGAAAAATATTGCTATCAGATTGTAAATCACAGTTGGCCTGGTACATTGTTTGCTGCTTCCATTCGGAATGCTCGGTTTTAGTTTCAATGACTCAATATCTTGGACAAAAACAGTCAAGTGTAACTAAGGCTGGGAATGTCAGTACAATCAAACTAGCAAGGGCAGTGAACACAAGTCAATCATAATGTGACTAATATGCTAGCGTATCTATGTAGCAAGCTAAAAACACAGAGCCTAACGTTAGCTAGATAACTAGCTAGCTAGTTACCTAGGAGGACGTCATGTCATTGGAGTAGTGGGTGAGTGGCTGACTTTTTTCCCCCGGTGGCTACACAGCTAGAAATGCACGTGAATCGCCTTGCTAACTAGCTATGCTGAACGACTGTAATCCGCACATACATCTTGCGTTCGCAAATTCACTCTGGCTAGCTATCTACTCCAATTTCAGAGAACTCTTGTGTGCCAGACCGCAGAAGAATGGATGCATTTACGAAAGCGCAAGACCTGCTTAATATGACCGGTGAACGTAGGTAAAAAAAAAGTCATAGTTAGTCACAAGCCTTCTATATAACATGTAAACAGCCTAACCAGCTCTCCTAACGCGAGTAAAATAGTCGGTGAGGTGATCTCCAATTTGTCTGGAAGTAGCTAGCTTGCAAGCTAGCCAAATTTAGCCAGTTAGCTTGGGTGCATGGTTGGGACAACGCATGCAATGGCAGGCAAGCTGCAAAAGGACGAGCAGTACAATTTTAACGGCCAACTAGTTGAAAAAGTTTGAGAGGATTTATCTAATGTTCTTTTGTTAGATTTTAGCCCATCTTGCTCTGGCTAGCATTAGTTGTTGATCTTGTTGTTGTTGATGTGCGTTTACGGAAAGATAGCCTACCTTTATGGTTGTTTGATTAATAGGACTGTACAATTCCCAAATGTAAGAGGACTCGTTATTTAGCTAAATATTTGAAGTGTATTTTGTGGCTTTTGCCAAATGCGTTCTAATGATCTAAAGTCGTGCTGTTGCAACTACATGTAAACACACAGTCCAGTTCAAAGTGAATGATTGCAGGCCCTTGTGGCAAATGGCTTGTTTGCATATAGGCGTCCTGTACCTGATTGGCTATGGCGCACTGTTCTGTATCGACTCCGGACTTGGACAAGGTTTAATTTACTGCAGTGTCTATTAATTGTCCAAACGCACGGCCGCTTTCCCACTCTGTATTGCTATATAGTTTTTTACAAATGCCTTAGTATACGTAATTCCCAAACATTCTAAGAATTTATGGAAATGTGAAAACGACCATATCTAAGTGCCCGCCTGTCAGAAAATGGAAAAAAAAAAAAGTGTCATTCTTTCTGGGGGTGTATATGAACAGATTTGAATAAGATTTCATGTTGCTAAAATGCTGTGTGTTCCACTTTACCTATGTCCAAGTCATAAAGTGAATGAAAAAAGCGAATATTAAAGTAGCTCTTGCCATTCATCGTTGATGTTCGATAGGCAGCACTTCAACACTTGATTTCATGGAGGTAGAAAGGAAAACATCTGGCAAAGGCATTTACTATCCTGAGATCCTCACTGATGGCAAATGCAGTCACATCCAAGCCCATGCTCTTTTGTCCTCGGAGAGACTCCCTTTGATGGGGAAAGAGTGCTTGACTTGACCCACTGCTGCAGGATAGCTCCGGTTCGCTCCATGGTACAACGGCCATCAAACGCACCACAGTTCTTAAGGCTCCATAAGAATAATGTAATCGGCTATCATTAATAATGCCAATAACTATGCCCAACAGACTCTAGTCTCACAATTGATATGAGCAAGAGCCATGTGCTGTTCTCAGTCGGTCCTAGATTGAAATTTTAACATGCTACACATTTTTAGATGGCGATGGCTAGATGTTTTGCATTTATGCTTCTTTCAAAGAGCCTGCCAGGCTCGCTGAGCTGCTCCCTCTGTTCCAACTGGGGATTTGAGGGAGAGAGAGAGGACGCTCAGCCCAGCCACAAATGTCAAATGAATCACTTATCACATATCACACTCAAGTTTAAAGTTTTATTGCTACGTTCTCCAGTATAGTGAAATGCCTTTCTTGCAAGCTCTATAAAGTAAAGTAGAACAAAAACACATGAGAAATAGAAATAAGAGGAACAAGAGAAAGTAAGGAAGCTACAGTATATACAGGGTCACGTTTACAATGTGCAGGGATACTGGAGTGTTATGTGTTTTCTCTCTGGTGTTGTTTCTACATCCTTAGCTAAATAACATTCACTTTTTACTACCACTTCAAAGAGAGTCCCATACTGTAGCAGATTGACAGAACTCCCATCTCATACTGTAAGACTCCCTCAATAGTGATGCTAAGTCTGTGGAGTCAGGAGATATTGTACAGTCCCTTCAGTTATTTAGACATAGAATAGACACATGCTCAGATTTCCCCTTTTTTTATTTGACCAGGATTGGAGTATATGTTGGTTTTTCCTTCTCCCTCCCTCCCCTTTGTTTGCAGGCTTGGTCTGTAAGTAGTGTTATTATATGTCCGGATGAGCAGAAACCTTAGTGGGGTTCTAAAGATTAACTAAAGTCTTCACTAAAGCCTGTCGGGCTGACTACGTGCCACGGACATGAAGCTGGGTTCATCTACACCAGACTGGCCAAGGGTATGAGGTGTCCCAGAGATAACCTCATTAATTTATCTCCAGGTTTCTATAGAAGTAGTTCCATCACTTCAGACCCTGCTTTGTCTGCTTCCTCCATTAAAATAGAAGCCATGGCATAGCCCATTCTATTCTTATGTTCCTAAGTAGAGGTAAGGAACGGTTAAGATATGACTGGGGGAGGGGTGGTCCAAAATAGGGGAGGGTTGTGTGGATTTTTACTGGGCACAGGGGAGGTTAGTGCATTTTTCCCTGGTTTACATTAGCTGTTTTGCAGGTTTTCCTATATAATTTATTCCATCTTAGCAAACTTTCCCCATCTGCTTGCATGTACCTCCCCTATCACGGGGTTTTGGTACTTTCCTTATACACTACATTCTTAAAATAGAAAGACTCAAAACACCATTGTGTAGTGAAACCATGAAAATTAGTGCACCTAAGATATCTGGTGTTTGGAGGGTGTTTAAATGTAAAGCCAATGTAAGTGCTTTGGTACACTGAATGTGTTTCAAAAAAATTGAGTGGAATCTCTCTGAAACACCCAAAGGGATCATTTAATCTAAATCAGTTTGCAGGGACCCCCCTGGGTGATTCACAAACTCAGACAGGTTAGAGCACACCAAACGCTTGGGTGAAACTCTCCAAAACAATCCCAAAAAAGAATGCGTCAATTAAAATGTTATCACATTGAAGCAGGAAATAGAAAAGTAATTGACTCAACAAGAACCTTTGTTTTTTTTTGTAACATTTTACATCTAATGGCCACTACATCTTATGGTCCAAGTTTATGCTACATGACAATTTAGCCTGCTCTTCGCTTTGGCCTACAATACCGCATGTTTGGCATCCCACTTTTATTAATTTATTATTTTAATTTATTTAAAAACAGGGAATCTCATTGAGGCCAAGGCCTCTTTTTCAAGGGAGCCCTGCACACAATCTTACAAATTCACAATATTACATTTCCAATGCAATAAAAACATACGATATTTACAAGCAATGCAGTTAAGAAAAATTACTTACAAAACACAAAAAACAAACAAATTCCTCAGTAAAAAAGTTTACAACCACATTGACATTTTCATGCACAGTGCCTTTGGGAAGTATTCAGACCCCACTTTTTCCAAATTTGGTTAGGTTACAGCCTTATTCTAAAATTGATTAAAAAATAAATAAATCCCCTCAATCTACACACAATACCCCATAATGACAAAGCAAAAATAGGGTTGAGAACATTTGCCAATTTATTAAATTAACACAGTGTCCAAAGAAGGGCCAGAAGTATACAGAATGGTGTCGTCTGCGTAGAGGTGGATCGAGACTCACCAGCAGCAAGAGCGACATCATTGATGTATACAGAGAAGAGAATGTCCTGGTAGAAGGTGAACCTTCTCCCCAGTCTGAGGTCCTCAGTGCTCTGGAGCAGGTTTTCATCAAGGACCCCTCTGCTCCGTTCAGCTTTGTCTCGATCCTGACTAGTCTCCCAGTCCGTGCCGCTGAAAAACATCCCCACGGCATGTTGCTGCCACCACCATGCTTCATCGTAGGGATTGTGCCAGGTTTCCTCCAGACATGATGCTTGGCATTCAGGCCAAAGAGTTGGATCTTGGTTTCATCAGACCAGAGAATCTTGTTTCTCATGGACTGAGAGTCTTTAGGTGACTTTTGGCAAGTAGCTTCCGTCTGGCCACTAACATAAAGGCCTAATTGGTGGAGTACTGCAGAGATTGTTGTCTTTCTGGAAGGTTCTCAAGAGTGTGCAAAACTGTCATCAAGGCAAAGGGTGGCTACTTTGAAGAATCTAAAATATATTTTGATTTGAACACTTTTTCGGGTTATGATTCCATATGTGTTATTTCATAGTTTTGATGTCTTTAACTATTATTCTACATTGTAGAAAATAGTACAAATAAAGAAAAACGCTTGAATGAGTAGGTGTCCAAACTTTTTACTGGTACTGTACATACATACTACATTACCCACCGGCTGGCCAATCCTAACCAAAGCCAATCAAGACAAGGATCACAGACTAAATGGCAACAACTGTCAATCATGTCATCTCAACTGTACTGTGATTCAATCGATCTGAACAACCTTCCATGCCATGTACCATAATCTAAGTATAAAGACTGAGATCAAATATATTAGCATAATGTATGACTGATCGATCACATTGAGCCCTCCCTCATGAAAACGTACTACTGAACTACTACTCATCAGTACTACACAAGATACACACAAAACCTACTGGTTTTACTACTTGATTGCTATTGAGCTGTTTAGTAAAAAAAGTAGTAGTGATTTATGTCGTAATTTAAGTAGTAATGAGTGGTAAATTGGGACATTTCTGTGAACAGTACATATTTCCAATTCGAATCACTACATAAATCTTCCTGAATGACTACTGTGTAACTACTGAGCTTTTGGGTCTATGTAAAATCTACAAATTCCTACAGTACATGTTCACTATTGAATTACTACACAATGCCTACACATTACTGCTGTATGCCTACTCAATCTCTACTGAATTAATACTGCAACCTGTGCATGTAGTGTTGTCACTACTGAATTGTTCCGAATCCTTTTTCATTTCCTACATAAACCATTTTGAATTACTATTGAAAACTGACACATGTACTATTGTTTGCCTTTTCAAAATCACTATTGGCATCATATGTTCAGTACTATTACTACTAGACTAGTGCACATGTTATTTCTTCAAGTTTCTAACTGTACATATATCAAACAATTAATAAATCTTCATTCAACTTTTACTTCAGTATCTAAAGATCCTCATCTTTGTTGCAGCCACATTTCTCCACCGCATAACCTTTACCTTTTAGAAAATAAAGTCAAGCACAAGAGACAACCAATTATAAGCCATTATCAATCAGAGGTTGCCTTAAGTCATCACAGAAAAAAACATTTGATAAACAATTTTGATCTTACCAACAATGGCCTCCAGTCATCTTTTGTCAAGGGCCTCCTTGGCAACCACGTCAAAATAGGTATGTAGAATGGGTAAGTATACTAATATGAACATACTGTACAATTGGATGCAAACACACATACGCATTACCTACTGCAGCATGACGAAAACAAAGGCTACATAGTTACATTTCAATGGGGCTAGCAAACAGCTAGGCTAAACACAATACATCTCTATGACAACGGCGAAGACCATTTTGGCAAGCAATCTTTTTGATGTTGTAAAAAGTTATCTAAGCGGATTAACAATGACATTAAAGTATTCATTAAACATAAAGAAAAGTTAAATGTACAGATGGTGCCAACATAAGGGCTATGAAAGACAGGATGATGAAGGATGTAAAATGACTTCATTCGGGATAGTCAAACAGTAGCTTTCTAACAACAATCAACTACTTTCTGTTTTGGTCTTCTGCGGTCACGAGCACAGGAAGTGCAGCCACTAGATGCAATATAAATAACGTCCACTAGATGGGAGTAAAGCGTCTGGCTGAGGTTTTGCAGTTTGTTCGCTAACATTAGCAGTCATTACATTCATTTTTTTCTTCTATGAATGTTAAATTGAAGGCCATATCTCACGTTATTTTTTAACTGTCTTACTTTATCAATATAACATGTGAAAGATGTGTTAATGTCTTGTTGTTAGATAATTTGCAATAAAGCATTTGAAGTAGGTTTGTACTCATGAATTATTATCTTGGACAAAACTTTATTTTCTTATGTACTTTGATCGAGAATAAAGGCATACACAGGTTCGGTTTGCTCCTAGCAGAACTCGGCTAAGCGACGTGAACGTCTGCGCTCGCATACTCCCTTAAAATACCTTTGCTTGAAAAATGACAAGAAAGCAATATTACTGTTTGTCCCTCTTGAGACGCCGTAAGCTAGTACAAGTTCTCCAAATAGTCAGAATTAATCTATGATAATTCAAGATATATGTCATTAACGTTTTTGATGAGGTGGTCTTAATCGAGCAATTTTACATCTAAGATTTTTGGTGCAGTATTTCTGAAGTGAAAAAAATTTGTGAAAACTAGTCATCTGTCATAGAATGACAAACACTTCATTGAAGAATCCCTATTGTTGACCAATCATCAAAGAAGGGGCGTAGACTTCGGAACTTCATCAAGACTCAAATTGTTATTTTTATTTTGCTGGAACAGCTGGAAAAAAAAAAAGCCTGCCGAATGCTACCGAACACCAAAATGAACAAAACACGACAAAATGTCATCATAATTTACGTGAAAACTGTTTTGACAGGGAAGCATACAGTAAACTTAATGTACATTTGACCTTTTGGAATAATCCATTTTTGTCAACACACCATATAAGAGCAGGGATTATAGGCCTACAATAAGAGGGACTCCCATTTACAATATTTGGAAACTCCAAAAGAAGGGATGTAATTCTGCACATAGACTGGATTGGAAACGCCATAATAGTGTTTAGGCGCTTTAAAGAGAGGAAGCAACACCAAAAGAGAAGGGATCGAATTTTGCCCTACACAGAACTCGAAACACCATAATACTGTTTTCAACCTTTTCCGGGTAAATGTTATTATTTTTTATTATTTCACCTTTATTTAACCAGCTAGGCTAGTAGAGATACTGGGGTGCAAAGGAGCAAAATAAATAAAATAAATAACAGTATGGGGGATGAGGTAGTTGGATGGGCTATTTACAGATGGGATGGGCTATGTACAGGTGCAGTGATCTGTGAGCTGCTCTGACAGCTGGTGCTTAAAGTTAGTGAGGGAGATATGAGTCTCAAGCTTCAGTCATTTTTGCAGTTCGCTCCAGTCATTGGCAGCAGAGAACTGGACGGAAAGGCGGCCAAAGGAAGAATTGGCTTTGAGATATACCTGCTGGAGCGCGTGCTATGGCTGGGTGGTGCTATGGTGACCAGTGAGCTGAGATAAGGCAGGGCTTTACCTAGCAAAGATTTACAGATGACCTGGGGCACCAGGTCATCCAGTTCCAGTCTAACCAGACACCTAGGTATTTGTAGTTGTCCACATATTCTAGGTCCGAACCATCCAGAGTAGTTATGCTGGATGGGCGGGCAGCGATCGGTTGAAGAGCATGCATTTAGTTTTATTTGCATTTAAGAGCAGTTGGAGGCCACGGACGGAGAGTTGTATGTCATTGAAGCTCGTCTGGAGGTTAGTCATCCTGGGATAGGCCGGACGGTGTGCTGTCTTGATGGGAGGTACTGGTGGCCCACTTTGGCTAAGGACGTGAGGAAGAAACTAAAATGGATTCTGATTATATAAAGCGATTTATAACAATGCTTCATCCGTGACGCTTTATGCTATAATCGAAATGCACCAGAAAGACATCTCTAATGCAAATGGGGATATCTTTGGGTCATCTCTATGACATTCAGAGGTTAAGCTATAAAGTTATATAACCGAGAAGTAAAAAAATATATACTTTGCTTGTGTAACTCTGCTATCAATTGAGCTATTCACTTTCTGTAAAAGAGATGTTTAAAACCAGGCCACTTTTAGGAACTCATAATATCAGTACAAAATATCAAATTCCCAGTTCATGCTACATAACCAACTTTAGGTTTTACAAATGTGTTATTTTTAACTCAAAATTCCATGACGCACAGTAAGGCCTCGTTGGCAGAATAGATGGATGCATTTCAATGCATAATTCATATTATTTCACAAATACATTTCTTAGTAGTCAAAAAATATTGCTTTCAGATTGTAAATCACAGCTGGCCTGGTACATCGTTTGCTGCCTCCACCCATTCTGAATGCTCTGTTTTAGTTTCAATTACTCAACATTTTGGATCATAAACAGCTGAATATAATTAAGGCTGGAAATGTGAATACAATCAAACTAGCAAGGGCAATGATCAGAAGTCAGTCATAATGTGGCTAATAGGCTAGCGTATCTTTATGTAACTATTAATTTAGCAAGATAAAAACACAGAGCCTAAAGTTAGCTAGCTGCTGGGAGGGTGACATGTCATTCGAGGAGTGGGTGACTGATCTACTTTTTCCCCTCAAATCGTTTTTCGGTGGCTACAGCTAGAGATCCAGGTGTCATTTGGTTAGCTAGCTAGAAATGTGAATCGCTTTGCCAGACAGCTAGCTATGCATAACTTGAACGACTGTTATCCAGTTTTCATCTTTTGCATTCGTAAATTCAGTCTGGCTATCTACTCCGATTTCAGAGCGCTCTCGTCTGTGTGTGCCAGAGCGCGCAATAAATGATAAATGTAGGAATGAGCAACACCCGCTGAATATGACCAGTGTCAGTAAATGTTGGCTAAAAAGTATCTACTTAAATTGTTGCCAGCAACACAGTTAGTCACTAATGCTCTAGATAAACAGTCTAACCAGCTCTGCTTGGGCGAGTAAAATGGCCAGAGTGAGGTGTTCTCTCATTTGTGATTGGAAGTAGCTAAGCAAGCTAGCTTGTGCGCTTGACTGCAGTTGTGAGGAACGCTCAGATCAACCCTACTCCTCAACCAGAGCGTCCAGTATCAATAGTGCAGTGTGCGCTCTGAATTTATGATTAGACAATCTGACAACAACGCTCTGAATGTACAAACACGCTCTGACACACTAGAGGCAATTTAGGACCGCACCCTTTGTGGTCAATCAAATGTATTTTGGCATCGATCAAATGGGTGGATAGGCAGGCAAGTTCCCATTCCGTTGTCAAAACGTGGGTAGGGACCAGCATGCATTGGCAGGCAAGCTGCAGATCGAGCAGGCTACTAATCCCCATCTTTATCAGTACAATTTTTGACGACCAACTAGTTGAAAAAGTTAGAGGGTTTATCTAATGTTCCCTCATTAGATTTGAGATAATCTCGCTCTGGTTAGCATTAGTTGTTGATCGTGTTGTTGTTGATGTGCATAACTGAAGGAGAGAACTGACCTTTTCATGTTCTTTTGATCAATAGGACCATGAAGATCCCAAATGTAAGAGGACTCCCGTGATAAATGTGTAGAAATCCATTAATGTGTATTTTGTGGCTTTTGGGGAATGCATTCTAATGGCTGTAAACACAGTACAGTTCAAATGAATGATGGCAAGCCCCTGTGGCAAATGGCTTATTTGCATATAGGCCTACTGTAGCTCTGCTCTGCTATGGCACCCCGGTCAGAGTAGACTCTGGTCCTGGACAAGACAATGGTTTTATTGGTTTTATTAACTGCAGTGTCTATTCATTGTCCAAACGCACAGGCTTTACCCCGCTCTACATTGCTATGTAATTTTCACAAATACCTTACTTTACATCATCATGAACGTGATATATGACCATATAATATGTATGTGAAAATGACCATATCTAGGTGCTGGCTTAGCAGAACATGTACAAATAAATACAAATAAGTGTAATATTATTCCTATGGGTGTATATGAACTAATTTTAATAAGATTACACGCTGCTAAAATGCTGTCAGTTCCACTTAAAAATGTCCTGTGTCGGGACTCTGGGGTGGAAGGGTACATTTTGAAAGTATGCTAATGATTAGAATCATATGTCTTAGGTTGAATTACTTGCAAATGGTGACAGTTTCGTTGCAAACAAGACACTGGGTTGGCATCAGAAAAATGTGGCAAGATGAACGCATAGGCCTCTCTCTCTCTTCTTCCCTGAAACGTATGTTTTCATTATCCACCTTTCTTTTGGGACTTTTTGAGAGCGACATTTTTCATTGGAAGGAAGCTGATTGTTTTGAGCTAATAAAATGTAGGGTACGCTATCCGTTTTTCCCAAATCCACGCACAGAGAAATAGACAGGCTACAAAACTAATTTACGAGCGACATTATGTCATTGTCATTGATTTGATTATGTACTACCAGATGTGTTAAAAAATAATGTTCAAAATAGTGTAGATTATGATTTAGGCAGCTATTATATTAGCTAGCCTATGTTCTGGCCACCCAATTATTAGCTTAGAAAAAGTGTGGTATTAAAAAGTATAATAATGTAATGTAGCATTGTCACAATGTAATATCACAACTTCCACTTCACTTCAATATATACTAGTATTAAAGGTTGGCTTATCGCCTTTGTGAGAGCATAGCGTTTAAATTGCATTTTTGTTACATTTAGGCTCGAACATTGATCATCAATTACATAAATGGACTGGGCATTAATCAGATCTGTGATGTCACAAGTCAGTATTGGTGAAATCTAACACTAGCTGCTACTTGGGATGAATACGGACGGCTCCTCATGTATCAGTGCAAGTCAAGGCAAATGCAGAAACGACAGCCTGTAGGTTAATAAGAAGCTCTCTACTCTCTCTGTTAGTTGGAGACCACTCAATAGAAAACATCAGAATCGGAAAGCTCTTATGCGCACTGTAAATACCACATTTAAATATTGTAATTATTTGGCGCACTGCTCTGCTCTTCATACATTGATTAACATTTACAGTCACTACCAGCGTGCGCACCTCTTTGGTAGGTGGAGAGGAAATAATAATCACTCTCCGCGAACCCCAAAGCAAAGGAGTTGGGAGAAATTTTGAGTGAGTGGGAAAGCCGTGCTTGCTCGTTGGACTACATACAATGAAGAAATTCTAAGGTGGCAAGTCTTTGTTCATTTACGCTTCCTTTGGCTGTATGTAACCAAGGACTATCTCATGAACCGGTATCCTCTTGCGTGAAATTCTGTTTTCACTTAGAACTCTGCTTCCTGGACAAATGCATACAAATGCATTTAGGAGCCCAACGGACAAGGAGTGGACACGTTTCTCCCACAGCAATAACGTGAGTAAAGAAATGAGCCTCACGGAAAAATGAATAGCCTAATGTAAAACTATTCGATTGTAAAATGCAAATAGAAATATAAGTAATGCAACATAAATGGATATGTAGTATGAATAGTGCAAGTTAACCAATTATCCTTGACCAAACAGAGGTTACACTTGCCTGTTCTGACAGGTCTGTGAGAGGAATCAGCTGAGTTTATTTAGCTTGTTGGCATTTTTCCATAAACTGTAGAGTGCGCTGACCAGCACCAGCCTATAATAGCAAGTAGGCTTATGTGAAGCAGAGATTGTAACTTGGTCGACACAAAAGTGAAACAATCGTTTCGGCTCAATTGGTTGTTAAATCGAATCGTAGGCTACATTCATTAATTGGGTGATACATTCAGCGTTTATCTTGTTGCGAACTATTATTCAGCCAGCAGTCGTGGCTTTGACCTCTCCAACAGTCATGTTGCATGCACAATTGATCTACCAGGTAATCCTGTAAACCCGGTTCTGGCTGCAACCCAGTTTCATCCTTCCCACATTGCAAAGCTTAGTTTTGTTTGTTGGTCTTTTGTCACATAATAAACTACTTGTAGCCTAACAGTTTTGTAAACTTTGGAGACCAAGTTGCCTTGCGCAACAATGATGGTGCGATTATCCGAGGCTTTTTTCAACAACCGGTCTTAACAAAAAGTTTGACCTCCTTGGTATGGGCTAAACAAACATAAGGACATAATGCTTTATTATGTTCATATTTACATATAGACATGCTGTTTTTGTAGTGCTGTATCATTTGACTGGGACTATGGAGTGGTGTAGAAATGTACATGCTCTTGGAAGACCACAGAGCATGCAGGACAGAGGAAGTAACGTTGGCAAGACGTCTGTTGCCAATGAGTCTTTTTTTATTAAAATGGAACGCTATATGATCTAAAAGAGTAAAGCCAGATACAAAACACATTTACAAACAGTGAGTGTATGTGTATTGTTAATTTGCCTTTACAAAAGTATGTATGGTTCTTATTCTCCCTGAGACAAGTGTAATTTATAGTAAGGTTATTATAGTTTTGTTTTATACTATTTGTTATTTCTCTGTTGTTCGATTTTTATTTTGAATTCAGTTAAGTTTTTGTTAGTTTTCAGACCTGATTTGCTAGTTTCTATTTAGTTTTTGGGAGATACCCGATATTTTCCTTGCCCCCCCCAAAATACTATGCACGCACACACACACAGTCTTGTACAGCTAACCTTGTGAGGACACAATTCAGTCCCATTCAAAATACTATTTTTTTCTAACCCCTACTCTTACCCTAACCTTAACCGTACTCTTACCCTAACCTTAACCCTAAACCTAGCTCCTAACCCTTAACGTAATTCTAAACTTAACCCTAAACCCCCTAGAAACAGCATTTGACCTCGTGGGGACTAACAAAATGTCCCTAGTAAGTCACATTTTTGTTTGTTTACTATTCTTGTGGTGACTTCTGGTCCCCACAATAATAGTAAAACATGTACAAACACACACACACACGCACGTCTACGGCACTGCATTTCAGTGCAAGAGGCATCACTACAGTCCCTGGTTCGAATCCAGGCAGTATCACATACGGCCGTGATTGGTTGTCCCATGGGGCGGTGCACAATTGGCCAGGGTAGGCAGTCATCTTTACTGACTTGCCTAGTTAAATAAAGGTCACACACACACACACACACACACACACCAAAAAGTTATTTTGTTGGAATTTAGTTATGTCCCCATATTTAAAACCTATTTCTTTAACTTACTTGCTGTGCTGTTTCATTGTTCATTTTTTTCAGTCCTTTCATTCTCAACCAGGATTTCATCTTACATTCAGCAGTGAGGTTTCAGCTCTGTCTGTCCGTGGCCTCTCTTCCTCGTTGCGCACTGTCACTGTGTCCATTTCCATCTTGTCCAGCTGTGTATGTAACATTTCACCTAAACCCTGTTTTTTGTCTGCATCGGAGTGGCGGTCCTTGTTCCTAGCATCGAGCATGGTGGGGACACAATAAAGAGGCTCAGAGAGAATACCACCAAATCGCTTGTTCACATCCTCAAGTACATTTTTAAGTTAACCCCATGGTCTGTGTCGGCAATTTTGTTGAGCAGGCGTTTCAATGCCATGACAGAGGGTATCACGTCTGCTGCAGACGCAGTTGATGAGCTTATTTCTCAAGTCAGTTGTTTGAATGGCGCTAGGAGTATGTTCATGTTTCAAACATGTTCTCAAATGCCATTGAAATGGCAGCAGCGGTATGAGAACCAGCACATTCTTGAGCATGCAATACGGCTTTCCTCAGTACGAAATCCTCGTCGACCCACTGTGCCATCATACTGAGCATGCTCATGGGGCTGACGTCGCTGGTCCAAATGTCAGTCGTGACGCCCATAGCAAGTAGCGTAATGAATTCCATTATCTTGGCTTTCGCTTTTGAGTTGTCTCGCTGAAATGTTCTTACTCTTTCAAATGACTGCTCAACTTTAACTTGTTTAGTTGATGGAAGTGTGCGCTTAGTATTTTTCGGCTTTTGTTCTGTGTAGCGCTGTATTTTTCATGTCATTACATTATCTACTTATGTTATCCTTTTGTGACTAGGGGGCAGTATTTTCATTTTTGGAAAAATAACGTTCCCGTAGTAAACAGGATATTTTGTCAGGGCCAGATGCGTAGTAAACAGGATATTTTGTCATTTGAAAAACACCTTGAGGCTTGGCCAGATTTTGCCTACAAAAATAATAGAAATAAGGAACTTTGGCTAGCATATAATCCGAAGCTCATCAAAGGTAAATGATTTAATTTGATTGCTTTTCTGATTTCCGTGACCAAGTTACCTGCTGCTAGCTGGACAAAATGCTATGCTAGGCTATCGATAAACTTACACTAATGCTTGTCTAGCTTTGGCTGTAAAGCATATTTTGAAAGTCTGAGATGGCAGGATGATTAACAAAAGGCTAAGCTGTGTTAATATATTTCACTTGTGATTTTCATGAATGGGAATATTTATGTCTGTTGCGTTATGCTAATTAGTGCCAGTCGATGATTACGCTCCCTCATGCAGGATGGGGAGTCGCTAGAGGTTAAATATGTATGCACGTCAGCTTTGACATCGGTTTTGCACATCAGCGTTAAACTAGACATCGGGCCAATGTTGCCACTTCTAGCTAATATTGGCCGATTCCGATATGCTCGCCGATATATTTTGCATCCCTAGTTTTTTTTGTGCTTTTGGGATGTCACTAGCCTTTATGACTCCACACCCTTTTTGATTAGCTGAGGTGATTTGGTCAAGAGTGAGATTCTCTCTCTAGAAACAATTTATCCTTGATTGGGATTGGAAGTATTGGAAACCTTGAACACTCAACTTAATTATCATCCCCCAAAATGTCTCAAACACATTTTCTTGAAGAACAGTGTAGATGCAAAGTTTGGTAATTGAACGACAGTTTGTGCTGTGTGTGCCGAAATTCTGTTACCAAACTTTGCATCTGCACTGTTCTTCAAGTAAATGTGTTTTTGTAAAGATTTCAATGAAAATTGTTAAAAGTAGACCGTGTGCATAGAGTTGTGTGGTTTGTTTAACTTTGCAATTATTGTTTTTTGTTTGACATGCATTTTAAGATAAAATCAAAGTCTCAGCATCACTTTAATCTCACTCTATTACTGTGGAATTGCCCAAATACAAAATATACACTTACAGTTAGGTCCCTTATGTAAAATCATCTGTTTATTCCATGTGGAAAATTGCATGTGAAAATGTGTTTTTGAAACACTTCACATGACATTTCTAACTAGCTCTCACAGTCTCACGTCAGAATTAGACATTCATCCATGTTTCTCTTTAGTCCAATTTCGAAGTTGTTGTAAACTCGTTTAAGGTTAAGGCATTAACTCAGAATGGTTAAGGTTTGGGATAAGCTTAAAAAAAAAATCTGTCAGTGGATTTGAACATGTACCCTTTGGAATCAGAGGCAGATGCTCACGTGAAGTATGTGGCTCTGGAACACTACATATGCAGAAACAAAAAGTGTTCTCAACATTGCGTATGTTTAGTATGTTTTATTCAACATGTCCTCACCTGGAGTTTGAACGCACAACCTCTTGGTTCACAGCGTTCCGATCTTTCACCACCTTGCCTCTGTTAATACATTATTTCAGCTGGATTCTTACACTTTGGACTTCAACGTGAAACTCAGCTTTGTGAAAAATAAACTCAAGAAAAACAATTATATTCATCATAGCTATTCAGGAGTAACATGGAAACCGAATAATATGGCCCACCGACATTAGACAACTACACAGGACAACCTAAAATAGCTGAAATAAGTATATTAAAATCAATAATGAGAGAATAGTCAGATGAATGGATACTTAAAATAGCAGTGCAGGTGGCACACTCTTTTGCTAAGTGCAGAGATGTATTATAGGTGATGAATGTGTATGCAAATGCTACATAGTGCATTTGGAAAGTATTCAGACCCTTTGACTTTTTCCACAATTTGTTATGTTACCACCTTTAAAAAAAATAAATCAAGCTACACACAATACCCCATAATGACAAAGCAAACACAGGTTTTTAGAAATCTTTGCCAAAAAAAGAAGAAATATCACATTTACATTCAGTCCCTTTACTCAATACTTTGTTGAAGCACCTTTGGCAGCGATTACAGAATCTAGTCGTCTTGAGTATGGCACTACAAGCTTGGCACACCTGTATTTGGGGAGTTTTTTTCACATTCTTCTCTGCAGAGCTTCTCAAGCACTGTCAGGTTGGATGGGGCGCATCGCTGCACAGATATTTTCAGGTTTCTCCAGAGATGTTGAATCAGGTTCAAGTCCAGGCTCTGGCTGGGCTACTCAAAGACATTCAGAGACTTTTCCCGAAGCCACTCCTGCATTGCTTTGGCTGTGTGCTTAGGGTCGTTGTCCTGTTGGAAGGTGAACCTTTGCCCCAGTCTGCGGTCCTGAGTGCTCTGGAGAAGGTTTTTATCAAGGATCTCTCTCTACTTCGCTCTGTTCATCTTTCCCTCGATCTTGACTAGTCTCCCTGCCGCTGAAAACATCCCCACAGCATGATGCTGCCACCACCATGCTTCACCGTAGGTATTAGAGGTCGACCGATTAATCGGAATGGCCGATTGAGGGCCGATCAAGTTTTCATAACAATCGGAAATCGGTATTTTTGGACGCATTTTTGGCCGATTTAAAAAAAATGTATTTTACACACCTTTATTTAACTAGGCAAGTCAGTTAAGAACACATTCTTATTTTCAATGACGGCCTAGGAACAGTGGGTTAACTGGCTGTTCAGGGGCAGAACGACAGATTTGTACCTTGTCAGCTAGGGGATTTGAACTTGCAACCTTCCGGTTACTAGTCCAACACTCTAACCACTAGGCTACCCTAAATATTATGTCTCTTTGGTATCACATGTGCTTATGTCAGCCTTTAACAAGGCTGGAGAACTGACAGTGTACAAGTGTATGCTGAGTTTAGATGAGGGACACAAAAACCATCATACCAGTCGGCATAGCGGGACAAGAAAGCAAGAAAGATGGTGACGCCAACAACAACCCAGCACTATGGTATGCATTGCTATGGTGATTTCAGTAAACAAACAGTGCAACTCAACATCCAGTAGAAAACAACACTACGGCAGATAGTTTAAATATTTGAACTCTGTCAGCAAGTTCCGTCTACTGTGGGGCGATGACATTCACCGTTTTGCACTCATTGAAAACAGTGACATCCGGTTTACCGTCTACCATCTACCTCATACCATGTAAACACAGCATTAGCGTTAATGAACAGAATACAACAGAGCATATTTGCTGGGATGACATTCCCTCTCGTTGGAGACCAAAAAGAGCTTGCTGAAAGCCACGCCTCCAATATTCTGATAGGCTGCCGTGGCTACAGTATGCTGCCAATTAACAAGTAATGTTTGTCAACAGAAGAGTCAGCGAAGCCATAGTACGTTACTAGCATGTATTGCTAGTGGCAGCCAGTTGCCTGTAAGTTGTGAATTTTACAATAACTTACAGTTAAGTAAATACAAATTCACAGCAACAAGTTGCCCTTAAATTACCAGAGAATTCACTTCTTACAGTGCAACCTATTAATGACACATGCTCTAACAATGTTGACACAACAGACTGCATCAAAAGAGGTGCTCAACTTGCATCGTCATAACCATCAAACACTTAAACTGCTACAACACTTCCACAAATACACACGTATTTGACCATGTCCCCAAATATGCTAATGAGGCCCACCAGTACATTGCCCCCACCTGGCAACACAGCTCTTACCTCCCTCAGTAGATGCCTACTGGAGAACATTTGTATTGCTTTTAATCTTTTTAATGAATTTATCTTATTATCACTTTGTTCTAGCTAGCTATTTGTGTAGGTAGCTATCAAGTAAACGCAATTTACTAAATTCATGTTTAAAAAAAACAAATCAATGAATTAACCACATTTTGTTGTGATCCATCTAATAGAACAGAATGTGGTGCTAAAATAAGGTAATAAATCTCATGATTTCAAATAGTTCCTTATATTGTACCCCAGGGGAAAACACTGTATCCTAGCCATACACTTATTTTTTTAGAGTGTGTTAAAACCTGTTCCAAGCAAACCTGGTGGCGCTGCAGAAGCACTGATGCACTCAACCAAGAGGCTGCAAATCCAAATCCCTGAAGCATTTGTGTATACTCTGTCAAGTGAGCACTGCTAGTTTTACATTGACATAATGTTGGTGGTGATAATTGGACAATTATTTACTTGATTCTGAGCATCTTTTAGCTAAATGCAGGAATGTATTCCTGTCAATAAGTCTAAATCCATATTGTTATGTCTGCTTCCAACTCACACTGTCAAACACGTAGATCCCCTGAACACGGCTCACTTTCCAGCCCACTCTCCAGCTCACACTCTCAAACACATAGATCCCCTGAACGCAGCTTACTCTCCAGATCCCAATCACCAGAATTCTGATCACCTGTTCACACACCTGTATGTCATTATCACACACCATTTAGTTCTGTTCTTTGCACCCCATCATTGTGAGGTATTGTTTGTTTTGTTGTTTTTCTAGTCGTAATTTAATCCTCCTGTGTATGATAGTTTTTGCCTGCCTCACTAACGACGCCTTGTGCCTGTTCCCTGCTTGTACTTTAGCCTATCGGATATCCTGTTATCAACCTATTGCCTGAACTCCCGGACGACGTTACTAGCCTTTTCCCTGCCACTACTTTTCCCTTGTTGGTGTATGACCTTCTGCCTGCCCCCTGTCAGCTACCTGCCTCCTCCTGCAGTCCTTTACAAATGAACACCTGCTGCGCTCTGCCATTGAAACCAGCTCTCTGTCTCCCATCGTGTTCATTACACATATCTCCATATGCTCTCAGACCTGGTGTTGTAGCAGGATATGTGGCAGGACATTTCAGGTTGCTAGCGACCAAGAGGTTTTAAATCAAAATCCTAGATAAGGCTGAAGTCACAGTATGAAATAATATATATATTTGTTTTACAGTAATTGAAATCAGAATAATTTTGCATACTGTCATTTAAAAAGAAATGACACCTTCAAGTTACTGTAAACAGTATACATTGCAAAATGCAACAAAAATAAATGCAACAATTTCAACGATTTTACTGAGTTACAGTTCATAAGGAAACCGGTCAATTAAAATGATTGAATTAGGCCCTAATCTAGGGATTAAACATGACTGGGCAGGGGCGCAGCCATGGGCGTGCCTGGGAGGGCATAGGCCCACTCACTTGGGAGCCGGGGCCACCCACTGTGGAGCAAGGCCCAGCCAATCAGAATTAGTTTTCCCCCACAATGGGGCTTTATTACAGACAGAAATACTCCTCAGTTTCATCAACTGTCCAGGTGGCTGGTCTCGGATGATCCTGCAGGTGAAGAAGACAGATGTGTAGGTCCTGGGCTGGTGTGGTTACACATGGTTTGCGGTTGTGAGGCCGATTGGACATATTGCCAAATTCTATAAAACAACATTGGAGGTGGCTTATGGTAGAGAAATTAACATTACATTCTCTGGCAACAGCTCTGGGTGACATTCCTGCTGTCAGCATGCAAATTGCACACTCCCTCAAAACTTGAGACATCTGTGGCGTTGTGTGATAAAACTGCAAATTTTAGAGTAACCTTTTATTGTCCCCCAGCACAAGGTACACCTGTGCAATGGTCATGCTGTTTAATCAGCTTCTTGATATGCCACACCTGTCAGGTGGATGGATTATCTTGGCAAATGAGAAATGCTCACTAACAGGGATGAAAACAAATTGGTGCACACAATTGGAGAGAAATAAGCTTTTTGTGCTTATGGAAAATTTCTGAGCTCTTTTATTTCAGCTCACGAAACATGGGACCAAGACTTTACATGTTGCGCTTATATTTTTGTTCACTATAACCAGTTTTTGTATTACCCTTGCTATAGCATCCATGTCTTACCTGAGGTGATTACCCTGCCATAGTAGATGACCACTACACAGTGTCTGTGATGGTTGAAGTGAAGTCTGAGAGTTTGTGAGAACAATGAAGTTACACCTTGGGTCATTTCATGCACTTCATTCATCCATAGCTCCTCTTTGGTAATCAGCCTTCCTCAAATGAATCTACTGTATGGACAGCTAATGTCTATCCTAACAATTTCTTAATATTGAGTTGCACCCCCTTTTGCCCTCAAGTCAGTTAAGCACAAATTCTTATTTTCAATGACGGCCTAGGAACAGTGGGTTAACTGCTTTGTTCAGGGGCAGAACCACAAATCTTTACCTTGTCAGCTCAGGACAACTGGGTGAAAGTGTTGTGGTCAGATGAGACCAAAATCGAGCTCTTTGGCATCAACTCAACTTGCTGTGTTTGGAGGAGGAGGAATGCTGCCTATGACCCCAAGGACACCATCCCCACCATCAAACATGGAGGTGGAAACATATTAGCTAATTTGTCCTGGGATATAAACATCGAGTTGTTATTTTACCTGAAATGCACAAGGACCGCTACTCCGACAAATAATCCACACATAAAACGGCCAACCGAATCGTTTCTAGTCATCTCTCCTCCTTCCAGGCTTTTTCATCGTTGAACTTATATGTGATGCATCAAAAACTTTCATTGTATTACCTCGACAACCGGCAACAAAGTTCGTCTTTCAATCACCCGCGTGGGTATAACCAATGAGGAGATGGCACGTGGGTACCTGCTTCTATAAACCAATGAGGAGATGGGAGAGGCAGGACTTGCAGCGCGTCTGCGTCACAAATACGAATGACTTCCATTTTAGCCCTTGGGATCGCAGACGCTCGTTGGCGCTCGTGAGCAGTGTGGGTGCAATAATTGAATAACATGGATTTCTAAATGTATTTTGAGACGCTCGTGCACACGACGTGTCTGGTCTGGTCAGCATGTTAGCGCTATGACAGACACAGTTAGTGATCCCTCTAAATTCTGGAAAACTGTTAATTCACTAAAGCGGGACCTAAGCAAGTATTTTAGACTCCGACATCATTACTGGAGAAGTTTATATTTGCGATGCCTTCAATCAGCATTTTATCTCAGTTGGTTTCAAATTTGAAATAAATCGTGGTCCTAACTGTTCTTCCCACATACATCCTCCAGTTGCCTCGATGACTTTGGAAATGGTAGTCAGGGTTTATATTTTTGGAAACTCACAGAAACAGAGGTTCTTGCTGCCTTTATCAGCTATTTACACCAAGAAGTCATTGGGGGGTGACAATTTGGACCAGTCTTTGCTTGCAGTGCCCCTCAATGCTAGCTCAGTAACTCTATTTAACTTTAGTATCAGGAGAAAAAAAAGCAGCTTTTGTGCGGCAACTCAATAAGGGCAGGGATAGTAGTGACCTCAATAATTATCAACCAATTTCCAGCCTCCATTGTCTTGTAAATATCCTGGAATCATTGGTCAACAAACAGCTACGTTATTTTATATCTGTAAATATTATTCTTAATGTTAATCAATCCAGATTCAGATATAAACATAGTACCACTATGGCTACCATGCTTGTTATAAATTATATTTCAAATGCCTTAAATGATAGAAAGAATTGTGCTGCCATGTTTGTAGACTAGTCAAAAGCTTTTGATACTGTAGACCATGTTATTCTGTTGAATAAGCTGTCCCCCCGATAGGGTTGGGTACTGATACTTGCCGATGGTTTCATAATTATCTCAATGACAGAAATCAGGCCATCAAGGTAGATGGAAGTCAAATCTGAGTTCCTTGAGTTGCATAAAGGGGTGCCCCAAGGTTCGATACTTAGGCCAATTCTGTTTACAATCTATATAAATAAAATTGGTAATGCTGTAATATATATATACAATTGAAGTAGGATGTTTACATACACCTTAGCCAAATACATTTAAACTCAGTTTCACAATTCCTGACATTTAATCCAAGTAAAAATTCCCTGTCTTAGGTCAGTTAGGATCACCACTTTATTTTAAGAATGTGAAATGTCAGAATTATAGTAGAGAGAATGATTTATTTCAGCTTTTATTTTCATCACATTCCCAGTGGGTCAGAAGTTCACATACACTCAATTAGTATTTGGTAGCATTGCCTTTAAATTGTTTAACTTGGGTCAAACGTTTCAAGTAGCCTTCCACAAGCATCCCACAATAAGTTGGGTGAATTTTGTCCCATTCCCCCTGACAGAGCTGGTGTCACTGAGTCAGGTTTGTAGGCTTTCTTGCTCGCACACACTTTTTCAGTTCTGCCCACAGATTTTCTATAGGATTGAAGTCAGGACGTTGTGATGGTCACTCCAATACCTTGACTTTGTTGTTCTTAAGCCATTTTGCCACAACTTTGGAAGTATGCTTGGGGTCATTGTCCATTTGGAAGACCCATTTGCGACCAAGCTTTAACTTCCTGGCTGAAGTCTTGAGATGTTGCTTCAATATATCCACATAATTTACCTCCCTCATGATGCCATCTATTTTGTGAAGTGCACCAGTCCCTCCTGCAGAAAAGTACCCACACAACATGATGCTGCCACCCCCGTGCTTCACGGTTGGGATGGTGTTCTTCGGCTTGCAAGCCTCCCCCTTTTTCCTCCAAACATAACGATGGTCATTATGGCCAAACAGTAATATTTTTGTTTCATCAGACCAGAGGACATTTCTCCAAAAACTACGATCTTTGTCCCCATGTGCAGTTGCAAACCATAGTCTGGCTTTTTTTTGTCCGTTTTGGAGCAGTGGTTTCTTCCTTGCTGAGTGGCCTTTCAGGTTATGTCGATATAGGACTCGTTTTACTGTGGATATAGACACTTTTGTACCGGTTTCCTCCAGCATCTTCACAGGGTCCTTTGCTGTTGTTCTGGGATTGATTTGCACTTTTCACTCCAAAGTATGTTCATCTCTAGAAGACAGAATGCGTCTCCTTCCTGAGCGGTATGATGGCTGCATGGTCCCATGTTGTTTATACTTGCGTACTATTGTTTGTACAGATGAATGTGGTACCTTCAGGCGTTTGGAAATTGCGCCCAAGGATGAACCAGACTTGTGGAGGTCTTCCATTTTTTTCTGAGGTACTGAGTTAGAAGGTAGGCCTTGAAATACATCCACAGGTACACCTCCAATTGACTCAAATGATGTCAATTAGCCTATCAGAAGCTTCTAAAGCCATGACATAATTTTTTAAAGGCACAGTCAACTCAGTGTTTTTAAACTTCTGACCCACTGGAATTGTGATCCAGTGAATTATAAGTGAAATAATCTGTCTGTAAACAATTGTTGGAAAAATTACTTGTGTCATGCACAAAGTAGATGTCCTAACCGACTTGCCAAAACTATAGTTGGTTAACAAGACATTAGTGGAGTGGCTGAAAATCAAGTTTGAATGACTCCAACCTAAGCGTATGTAAACTTCAAACTTCAACTGTATCATTCAGAGGATTTTCTTCCTTTTTAGCATAATGCTAGATAAAAGGACAACGAAAGAAGGGATTTCTTGAGTGTTGCCTATACACTGACTGGTCTTATGGCTGGCTGTTTCCCTATGTTGTATGTTTTCAGTTTGACATAAAGTACCATCCACTTTGGTACTCAACAAGGCTTTATAGTCTATAGCACGGGGTCAAGTCCCAGCATTAAACCCATTCACCTCTTTCCCTACTGAGCACAGATACATAAGTTATACAGTGCAATTTATTTTTAATACATTTGCAAAAATGTCTAAACAGTTTTTGCTTTGTTTTTATGGGGTATTGTGTTTAGATTAATAAGCAATTTACTCAATTTTAGAATAAGGCTGTAATGTAACAAAATGTGGAAAAAGTCAAGGGTCGGAATACTTTCCGACTGCACTGTAGCTGCCAGTCATGTCCAGAAGACTAGAGGATGGAATCTCAGGCCACAGGTCCATAAAATGTTTCCAGGTCAAAGGTCAATAGAACATTTACTGAAAAATGTGCAGTTGTTTTGCTGGCTCACATTTGCCTGATGACTCCCACTGATTTTTTCCGCTGCTCTATCGATCACTATATACTTCTGTCTGAATCGTTCGTGGTAACAAGAGGCATTGTACAAAACCATGTAATCAGTGATTGGATCGTCTGTAAACAATAAAAGTATCAAAGGCAATGACGAATTTTCGAAACGTTGCTTTACCCACGTGTGTTCTGGTTCTGGGCCAACCTATCGGTTTCTGGGACCAATCAGACGACCTGAATGTGTTCGCATTCTAGAACGGTCGGGGTGGGAGTCAAATCCAGACTCATTGCAGAGAATAAACAAACATTTGTGGGTGGGGTGTGGCGTTTGGCCCGGAGCAATGAGTCTGTAGCCAGGCTTGGTTTACATGGTTTAGTCTTGATTTGTTATTATGTGTTAACAATAGACACTTTAGACAATGAAACTATCAAACTGACAGTCTACCTTTGTCTGTGCTTTTGTGATTTGTCTGCAGGCTTTTGGCGATTTGCTTTGTGTTGTTTTTCTACAGTAAGATCGTGATTTGTAAGGATCCAAATAGGCGTGGCACAATTACTGTATAACCATGTAAGCGATGGTTATGGAGGAAGTCCGTCAGGAAAATAAAATAACCGTCATAACTGTTTATTTAGATTTTTAAAATTTATTTTGAATTTGTGGAACGAACAGCTGACTGAAGTTGGGACTGCACGGCATTCATGCAATTGAGTCCATTTCTGCAATAACATGGACTCAACGTGATAAAACTTTGTAGCTCCTTGCTGAAAGAAGCAAGGTGTTCAAATCAAATACCAGCAGTGTTTAGCCAGTGTTTAGCAGATGTTATTATGGGTGTAGTGAAATGCTTGTGTTTCTAGCTCTAGCTGTGCAGTAATATCTAACAGTAATATCTATTTCACAACAATATACACAAATCAAAAGTAAAGGAATTAAGAATAGGCAAATTTGGGCGAGCATTTGCGCGAGCAGGATAGAATACAGTATATACTTAAGAGATGAGTAATGCAAAATATGTAAATATTATTAAAGCGACTAGTGTTCCATTATTAAAGTGTGTCTATGTCCAAGTCTATGTATATAGGGCAGCAGCCTCTTAGGTGCTAGTGATGGCTATTTAACATCATTTAACAGTCTGATGGCCTTGAGATAGAAGCTGTTCTTCAGTCTCACAGTCCCAGCTTTGATGCGCATGTACTGACCTTGCCTTCCGGATGATAGCGGGGTGAACAGGCAGTGGCTCAGGTGGTTGTTGTCCTTGATGTCCTTCCTATAACATTGGGTTCTGTAGGGCAGGTAGTTTGCTCCTGGTGATGCGTTGGGCAGACCACCTTCTGGAGAGCCCTGCGGTTGCGGGCGGTGCTGTTTCCATACAAGGCGGTGATATAGCCCAACACGATGCCCTCTATTGTGCATCTGTAAAAGTTTGTGAGGGTTTTAGGTGCCAAGCCAAGTTTCTTCAGACTCCTGAGGTTGAAGAGGCACTGTTGCAAGATCTTCACCACACTGTCTGTGTGTGTGGACCATTTCAGTTTGTCATTGATGTGTACGCTGAGGAACTTCAAGCTGTCCACCTTCTCCACTGCTGTCCTGTCAATGTGGATAGGGGGGGTGCTCCCTCTGCTGTTTCCTGAAGTCCACAATCAGCTCCTTTGTTTTGTTGACGTTGGTTGACAGGTTATGTTCCTGGCACCAAACTCCCAGGGCCCTCACCTCCTCACTGTAGGCTGTGTCATCATTGTTGGTAATCAGGCCTACTACTGTTGTGAGTGGCCACACAGTCATAGGCAAACAGGGAGTACAGGATGGGGCTGAGCACGCATCCTTCTGGGGCCCCAGTTTTGATTATCAGCTAAGTGGAGGTGTATTTTCCTACCTTCACCACCTGGGGGCGGCCCATCAGGAAGTCCAGGACCCAGTTGCACAGGGCGGGGTTCAGACCCAGAGCCTCAAGCTTAATTATGAGCGTGGAGGGTACTATGGTTTTGGATGCTGAGCTCTAGTCAATGAACAGCATTCTTACATATGTGTTCCTCTTGTCCAGGTGGGATAGGGCAGTGTGCTGTGCAATGGCGATTGCATCGTATGTGGATCTATTGGGGTGGTAAGCAAATTGAAGTGGGTCTAGAGTATCAGGTAAGGTAGAGGTGATATGATCCTTGACTAGTCTCTCAAAGCACTTCATGATGACTGAAGTGAGTGCTATGGGGCGATAGTCATTTAGTTCAGTTACCTTTGCTTTCTTGGGTACAGGAACAATGGTGGCCATCTTGAAGCATGTGGGAACAGTAGACTGACCATGACCATCACAGCCCTAGATTCAAAGCCTTAGCAGTCATCATACCTTAGCAGTTGATACCAATGTATGATATGTTGTCAAATACATTTGTTCAGTTGTACTAGAGCCATTGGATTACCATGTTTGCACTGTGGTTGAGTTCAGTGTAGCCTATAGGAGGGAACATGATGCCAGAATTGTTATGGAGGATCAACAGATTGAATAGAAGCCTAAGACTGCGCCTGAAATGGCACCCAATTCCATATATAGTGCACTACTATACCTGTGGGCAGGGTTGGGTAGGTTACTTTCTAAATGTAATCCATTATAGTTACTAGTTACCTGTCAAATTGTAATCAGTAACGTAATCTGATTACTTTCCCCTTAAGAGGCATTAGAAGAAGACAAAAATGTATGTTACCAATTGAACAACATCTATTACAGGATAAATCAATGTTAAAGTTTACATAGCTGGCCATATATGGATGTTACATTTAACATTATGGGTTGGTTATGTAGGCTTCTTCTAACCCATCGTTTTCTACTACATATAATAATACGATTAAATTATATCTTTACATTAAAAACCAAAGTCTATCAGAATTCCAGTCATTCCAATAAATGTTATAGCCCTTGATCTACATGAATAGGACTGGAAAAGTATAGCTATGCCAAATTGTTTTACCTAAGAATGACCTTAGCCAGCCCTACTCTGTTGTTTATGATTTTGTTGTCATGGAGAACTGATTGGGCTCATTGATTAGAGTTGAAAATAAATGCTGCGCTCATGAAATGGCATGCTTAGAGCACTATTGAAAAGTGCTATTTACATGTGAAAAATGAATGCCATATGCTGCATTTGCTATAGGCCTATTGTTTACCTTTTTGTTGGTGACACTTTGATATCTTGATAGTATGCAGCTGTTTAAAGGGCAAATCCACAGATGAAACAATAACAAAACGGTTTCCCCGTTTTTGTAAAAAGCTGAGGGATGGGTCTGGAGAAATGTAACCACTCTCAGATTAATAGACAGAGCTATGGATGCAAGGACTGACCATCCATGACATAAAGATTATTGTTTGTTTATTACATTTATAATATTTACAAACATTGGAGTAAAACAAACTTATATTTTGGGTTCTGAACTAACTTCATGAGTTACATTATTCTAGAATTCACGGATGTATAAATATATATAATTTATAAATCCAAAAATGGATGTAGCAACTACAGATTTAATTTAATTCTTTAATTCTATCAAAAGTGTGCAAGTTTGAGCATGTGTCCATTAGGCATATGGATTCATTTTTTTTTATCAGCATGAATTGGATTGAGCAATAAAAGCCCCACTTTTATTCCATAGGCTTGGATCTGCACTACGAAGCTGTCCAAGAGCAGATTTTTCTCTGGCTGTCTACTGGTTTCAAAAACAATGATTGACAGGCAGTTTAAATTTATTGAATTCAAACATTGTTGTGTTCAAATACACATTTAAATGTGTGAACAGCCGTCCACAACAACCACAATCCTCAAAGCGCAAATAACTAAATGAGAGAGCAGCAGTGTGATTCACATCAATGCTCGATGTCGTTAACAAAAAATAAGTGATATCCGTATCGCCGTAGACTACACCACTGCTTTCATCCTTTCCTCCAAGAATTTATTCAAGTTTGATAATCTTTGGATGCAGTCGCACCATTGGAAGACATAGCTTGGACTGTAGCCTACAAGAGCCTATTCCTGCTCTTTTCCCATGATCCATCAAACACATTTGGTGTGTCATCATAGTGGTCTCTGACTTGTGGTCAGACTCGCTCAGGTTGAACAAACTTACTTGCACCTTTTTTCAATGCTGATTTGAATGTCGTTGTGAAAACAAAGTGTCCATGATTTCTTTTCTTAATTTAAAAAGTAATCATTGAAGTAATCATCTAGTTTTACTTTTTTTTTTTTACAAAAATACTTGTAACCCGACGAATTGAGGCTGTTCTGAGGGCAAAGGGGGGTGTAACTCAATATTAGGAATGTGTTCCTAAAGTTTTGTACACTCAGTGGAAGTGTTATATAATTTTCCACCTTTAAACCTTGCCAAGATGGCCTTATAAATGACAGATTAATAATTGTATGCATATAGCCTATATGTTCCCCCTCTTTTTTCAGGGGGGTTGTGTCTGTATTGCCAGTAGTGGAATGTTACTTCCAAGATGGCGTAGCAGTCAGACGTCTTTGTCCTGTCGTGTCCCCTGTATATATCTTTTTACATCTTTTTATTCGCATATCTTTGTAAAATATTTTCCTAAACCTCAACTTCTAAATACTCTCCTGCAACCCGCCTCATCCAATGTGGCGTGGATCTGCTTTTTTCTAAAGTATTTCTATTTACTTTGGATCTGGAATCCCTCAACTGAAGCTAGCCGGCTAACTACCTACCAGCGATCAGTTAGCAAACCACTGCTAGTTGTCATCAGCTAAACTTTAGCTCGGAAAGCTCTCGCCAGTTCGAACAACATGTCTCAAACCAGAGCATAACGGACCTATTTCTCTCCATATCCCCAGATTCCTACCGCAAACTCTGAACATCTGGATCTTCGCAACTAGCTAACCGCAATCCCGGGTGACCACTCCTGGCTAGCGTTTCCATCCCGGAGCAAGCACCAATTAGCCTGAAGCTAGCCTGGCCAGCTCACTTCTGGGCTACAATATCCGGACCCCTTCTACTGCTGGTACGGGGCACGGAACCCCACTGATCCTCTAGGACTGGAATACCGACATAATCTGCCCGAGGATTCCAACAGGCCCCTTAGGCGTGACGCCCGCTGAAGGCCCATTTTGCTAACCTGCTAGGCCTGCTAGCTACCTAGAGCTACTTGGAACCCTACTAATTCCACGACTGGTCTATCGACGTCACCGCACAAAGAGGCAAAAACAGACTTACCCCCATCGCGACGTCCCCCAAAGGCTAACTTGCTAGCCCCGGTCTGCTAACTGCTAGCTTGCCTGCCCCGGTCTGCTAACTGCTACCTTGCCTTCCCCGGTCTGCTAACTGCTAGTCCCTGCTAACTGCTTGCTTGCTAACCCGGTCTGCTAGCTTGCCAGCCCCGGTCTGCTAACTGCTAGCTTGCCAAGATAGAACTGCCAAAGGGGGCGGTGTTGCAATCTACTGCAAAGATAGTAATACAGAACTCTGCAGGCTATCCAAGTCTGTACCCAAACAATTCGAGCTTCTACTTCTAAAAATGCACCTTTCCAGAAACAAGTCTCTCACTGTTGCCGCTTGCTATAGACCCCCCTCTGTCCCCAGCTGTGCCCTCGATACCATATTTTAATTTATTGCCCCCATCTATCTTCTGAGCTCGTACTACTAGGTGACCTAAACTGGGACATGCTTAACACCCCGGCCATCCTACAATCCAAACTTGATGCCCTCAATCTCACACAAATTATCAATGAACCAACCAGGTACAACTCCAAATCCGTAAACACGGGCACCCTCAGATGTCATCCTAACTAACTCGCCCTCCAAATACACCTCTGCTGTTTTCAATCAAGATCACTGCCTCATTGCCTGCATCCGTAATGGGTCTGCGAACAAACAACCACCCCTCATCACTGTCAAACGCTCCCTAAAACACTTCTGCGAACAGGCCTTTCTAATTGACCTGGCCGGGGTATCCTGTAATGACATTGACCTCATCCCGTCAGTAGATGATGACTGGCTATTATTTAAAAGTGCCTTCCTCACCATCTTAAATAGGCATGCCCAATTCAAAAAATGTAGAACAAGGAATAGATATAGTCCTTGGTTAACTCCAGACCTGTCTGCCCTTGACCAGCACAAAAACATCCTGTGGCGTTCTGCATTAGCATCGAATAGCCTCTGTGATATGCAACTTACAGGGAAGTTAGGAACAAATATACACAGGCAGTTAGGAAAGCTAAGGCTAGCTTTTTCAAACAGAAATTTGCATCCTGTAGTACCAACTCATAAAAGTTCTGGGACACTGTAAAGTCCATGGAGAATAAAAGCACCTCCTCCCAGCTGCCCACTGCTCTGAGGCTAGTAAACACTGTCACCACCGATAAATCCAATATAATTGAGAATTTCAATAAGCATTTCTCTACGGCTGGCTATGCTTTCCACCTGGCTACCCCTACCCCGGTCAACTGCCCGGCATCCTCCAAGGCAACCCGCCAAAGCCCCCACCATTTCTCCTTTACCCAAATCCAGATAGCTGATGTTCTGAAAGAGCTGCAAAATCTGGACCCCTAAAATAATCAGCTGGGCTAGACAATCTGGACCCTCTCTTTCTAAAATTATCTGCCCAAATTGTTGCAACCCCTATTACTAGCCTGTTCAACCTCTCTTTCGTATCGTCTGAGATTCCCATAGATTGGAAAGCTCCTGCGGTCATCCCCCTCTTCAAAGGGTGTGACACTCTAGACCCAAACTGCTACAGACCTATATCTATCCTACCCTGTCTTTTTATTAAGGTCTTCAAAAGCCAAGTTAACAAACAGATTACCGACCATTTTGAATCCCACCGTACCTTCTCCGCTATGCAATCTGGTTTCAGAGCTGGTCATGGGTGCACCTCAGCCACACTCAAGGTCCTTAACGGCATCATAACCGCCATCGATAAGAGACATTACTGTGCAGCCGTATTCATCGACCTGGCCAAGGCTTTCGACTCTGTCAATCACCACATTCTTATTGGCAGACTCGACAGCCTTGGTTTCTAAAATGATTGCCTCGCCTGGTTTACCACCTACTTCTCTGATTGAGCTCAGTGTGTCAAATCGGAGGGCCTGTTGTCCGGACCTCTGGCAATCTCTATGGGGGTGCCACAGGGTTCAATCCTCGGGCCGACACTCTTCTCTGTATACATCAATGATGTCGCTCTTGCTGCTGGTGATTCTCTGGTACACCTCTACGCAGACACCATTCTGTATACTTATGGCCCCTCTTTGGACATTGTTAACTAACCTCCAGATGAGCTTCAATGGCATACAACTCTCCTTCCGTGGCCTCCAACTGCTCTTAAACGCAAGTAAAACTAAATGCATGCTATTCAACCGATCACTGCCCGCACCTGCTCGCCAGTCCAGCATCACTACTTTGGACGGCTCTGACTTAGAATACGTGGACAACTACAAATACCTAGTTGTCTGGCTAGACTGTAAACTCTCCTTCCAGACTCACATTAAGCATCTCCAATCCACAATTAAATCTAGAATTGGCTTCCTGTATCGCATTAAAGCATCCTTCACACATGCTGCCAGATATACCCTCGGTGATGTCATCTATAAAATAGCCTCCAACACTCTACTCAAACTGGATGCAGTCTATCACAGTGCCATCGTTTTTTTTCACCAAATCCCCATACACTACCCACCATTGCGGCCTGAACACTCTCGTATGGTTGGCCCTCGCTTCATACTCGTCGCCAAACCCACTGGCTACAGGTTATCTACAAGTCTCTGCTAGGTAAAGCCCTGCCTTATCTCAGCTCACTGGTCACCATAGCAGCACCCACTCGTAGCACGCGCTCCAGCAGGTATATATCACTGGTCACCCCCAAAGCCAATTCCTCCTTTGGTCGTCTTTCCTTCCAGTTCTCTGCTGCCAACAGCCCATCTACCTACCTACCTCATCCCCATACTGAATTTATTTATTTATCTTGCTCCTTTGCACCCTAGTATCTCTACTTGCACATTCATCTTCTGCACATCTACCATTCCAGTGTTTAATTGCTATATTGTAATTACTTTGCCACCATGGCATATTTATTGCCTTAACTCCCTTATCTTACCTCATTTGCACTCACTGTATATAGACTTTTTGTTTTCTTTTGTTCTACTGTATTATTGAATATGTTTTGTTTATGCCATGTGTAACTCTGTGTTGTTGTATGTGTCGAATTTCTATGCTTTATCTTGGCCAGGTTGCAGTTGCAAATGAGAACTTGTTCTCAACTAGCCTACCTGGTTAAATAAAGGTGAAATAAGAAATAAAAAAACACCGGTATCTCGATGGGGAACAGGTGACAGGGTCTCAAGTGTTGTTCCTTCTATTTCCTCTCCCCTCACTCTCTTTCTTCTTTTCTTTATCCCTCTGTCTGTCTATCACGTTGTCTCTCTTTCTCTCTCTATGGTATTTATACAGTAATTTTGCATATTATCAACAGTAAAATACTCTGAAATGTTTAACTGCAGCATACTGTAAATGATGGTGCATTGTGGGAAAATGTTTTGGCTGGGGAAAGAATTTCTGTATTTTGAATGGTACTGTAATTCCACCCCACAGAATACAGTTCCATATCTTTGGAGCGCCAAAAACTTTGACCACTAGTGGGTTCAGGGTATTATTGTTTCTGTCTCATTAACATATGTTGAGGCGTGCCTTTTCAGAGACTGTATTTGTTTCACCCGTGAGTGAGAATTCTGTACCAATTGAACTGCTATATGGTTATAGGTCTCCATTAATTTCTATAAAGGAACAGATTGGAGTTACAGCTAATCTTAAACCTTAAATGGTTGAGCATTTGCCATGTCCTTTAGGTCTGTTTTGCCCAGTAGTTGCTGCCATTTTGGAAGCCTTTGTTAATTAAGGATCTTACCCGTATTTGACATTTTTGCCTGAAATGACATACCCAAATCTTAACTGTCTGTAGATCAGGACCTGAAGCAAGGATATGCCTTTTCTTTATACCGTTTGAAAGGAAAGACTGACGTTTGTGGAAATTTTAAATTAATGTAGGAGAATATAACACATTAGATCTGGTAAAAGATATTACAAAGTAAAACATGCTTTTTCATTTTTTTTGTCCCATCATCTTTGAAACGCAAGAGAAATTCCATAATGTACTATTCCAGGTTAGGTGCAATTTAGATTTAGGCCACTAGATGACAGCAGTGTATGTGCAACGTTTTAGACAGATTCAATGAACCATTGCTTTTCTGTTCAAAATGTTGTATCAAGACTGCCCAAATGTGTCTAATTGGTTTTATTAATACATTTTCAAGCTCATAACTGTGCACTCTCCTCAAACAATAGCATGGTATTATTTCACTGTAATATCTACTGTAAATTGGACAGTGCAGTTAGATTAACAAGAATGTAAGCTTTCTGCCCATATCAGATATGTCTGTGTCCTGTGAAATGTTCTTGTTACTTACAACCTCATGCTAATCTTATTAACCTACGCGTTAGCTCAACCGGGGGGGATCCCGTAGAGGTTAACAGCTTCTACCCCCCCAAGCCATAAGACGGCAGAACAATTAATCAAATGGCCATCTGTACTTTGTACATTGACCCCCCGTAAGCATTTCACGGTAAGGTCTACACCTTTATTTGTCACATGCGGTCTAAATGGCGCATGTGACAAATACGATTAGATTTTTATTTGAACAATAGTTAAGATGGGGAGAGGTTTGTCCATAATAAAGTGTTGCTCTGCCATCTTAACAACGCTATAAACAGGGAATGTCCTACAGGGCAGGGCATGTCCTACAAGTGAAGAGGGAGTTAGGAAAATTACAATTGGCCCAGAACAGGGCAGCACGGCTGGCTCTTAGATGTGCATGGAGAGCTAACATTAAAAACATGCATGTCAATCTCTCTTGGCTCAAAGTAGAGGAGAGATTGACTTCATCACTACTTGTATTGACATGTTGAATGCACTGATCTGTCTGTTTAAACTACTAGCACACAGCTCAGACACCCATGCATAACCCACAAGACATGCCACCAGAGGTCTCTTCACAGTCCCCAAGTCAAGAACAGACGATGGGAGGTGCACAGTACTACATAAAGCCATGAATACATGGAACACTATTTCACATCAAGTAACTCATGATAGCAGTAAAATCATATTTAAAAACAATTTGGATAAAAATACACCTAATTGTACAGCAGGGACTGTGAAGAGACACACAGGGACAGAAGTGCATACACACATGATAACATATGCACTTTACACACACGCACATAGATTTTGTGATGTAGATATGCGGTGTGAGATTTATTGTAATGTTTTTAAGATTGTATATATATCTACCTTAATTTTGCTAGACCCCAGGAAGAATGGGGATCTATAATAAATACAAATACAATTAAATTGCAATTACCAAAGAATGATGTAACAACATGCTAATAAAATGTTGCTCCAAAAGTAATGGCAGTTTTATTACACGGGCACAAGAACAGTTTTAATGTTAAGTGTTGATAAGTGTTGATAATGCTAACGGTAACAAAACTGTAACGGTAACAAAATATGGCTATTAAGTGTTGAAAGGAAACTAAATATCTAAAAACTGCCTTCTGGAATCAACTACAACCAAGGTAGGTGAAAAATCATGTTAGTTTCTATTCCCGAAAAAACTACCCCTTTAAATATCTTATAGTGTGTGTTTGAAACCAGAACACTGGACAAAGAAGTTTGAAGTTGTTTTTGCTAAGCATCCAACTTTGTTGTTGTTTGCAAATGGCTTTGAATAGCAGCTTTCAACCTTTTCAGTGGCATGCTGAAAGAGTCGTACAGTAGTTGAGCATCACCTTATGTATACTTAGCAGTACAAAATTTCATTCAGGAGAATGGACATTTACAGAATGTTCAGATATACTGTAAATGTATAGGGTAGATCAATTACGACAGTCAGATAGATTGTAATAGTATAGGGGTTCTGTTCATTTCTATCTTTAACATGCAGTTCCAGATACAACCCCACCATTAGTTGAAGGCAGCTAATCATATAGTTTATGAAAAGTAGTCACTTCCTGAGATCTGTATTCAAATATTGTTTATAAAGTAGTTGCTTTCTCAGATCTGTATTCTAATAGTTAAATTGTTTTGTTACTTTTGGAGATCTTTATTCAAATAGTTTTAAAAAGTAGTCATTTTTGGGGTATCTGTATTAAAATAGTTGTAGTCGCGTCCAAACTAACAATTTGGTCCCCTACCCACCAAAAAAATACTTTACACAAAGCATAATTGAAACTATAGTTACCTCAGGTCTGGTTTCTTTCCCACAATTTCTCCAGCCAAATAGTATTCCCACAGTTCAGAGTATATCAGCTGTGACGGAACCATAATGTCCTCAATGTCAGTTGCATGAAATGTTTCGTTTGTTGCTGATTTATGACTTACGGTCTGATTGCAGTTTGGACAGACACTGCTTCCCAGTGGCCATAGCAGCACTGCAGATTGTGACCTATAGACTAACTATGATTAGATGTTTGGGTCGTAATGAAGACGAGCGCAGTATCCATGCTGTATGGTTAGTATCTTACTTGGCTCTTTAGGTATGATTTGCGACTTGGATCCATTGACTCAAATCAAGGATATCTCGTATTTGTTTCCCATGTTCCTTTCCTCGACTAACTGTGTTGTTTGTCCCTGTAGGGGAACCCTCCTCCTGCTTCTGTCAATATGCACATTGTCTGCAGAAGAAGACTACCGAGCACAAGGTAAGCAGCCTCCACCTCCCCATCTCAACTCCATCTCTACATTGTAACAGTCTACACCAAACCTATGTCTCACCTGCATCCATTAGCCATTTCTGTTGCCATATATTTGTTGTCTGTTGTGGATGAGAGAGTGACCTTCTCTAGCTTTAAAGGGATGTCACTTTACAAAAGCCTGGTTTACGATGGCCTGTTCTTTCTGCCAAATGCAAACAGTTCAGCCATTCAAAGTTGAGTGTTACAGGGGCCTTGTGTGGGTGTGATAGGCATGGGTCTTAGTTGGACCAAGTGACATTTCACTTGTTGGCACCAGGCAGTATCTGAGAGGGAGGGTGAATACTGACTCCTGGTTGTAGAGTTGGAGAATGCCAGCACTTCTAATTTGTAGTTGCCATTGCTTTAGGGTTCAAACTTGCCCAGAGAATGATACTACGTAAAATACGTGATTTATGACATTATGCTATCATCAAGGACAGGAAATCTTCTTTGTTATGTGTTATTATTGGTATGTGGAGCTACTCTCCTCTTCCCATTCTTTTTAAAAACCCTTCTTTACATGCTCTTGGTCCTCAGGTCCTAGAATACAGGCAGAGACAGCCCAAATAGTCAGTCACTCTCTCGCTCCCTCTCAAAGGTTACAAAAGAATAACACATTTCACATATATTATTTGCAAATATTTAAAGTACAAAAGGGAAAATAAAGAGACAAATATGGGTTGTATTTGTGGCAACAGGTCACAAATCTTGCTGCTGTGATGGGACACTGTGGTATTTCACCCAATAGATATGGGAGTTTATCACATATTTCAAATTCTTTATGGGTCTGTGTAATCTAAGGGAAATATGTGTCTCTGATATGGTCATGCATTTGGCTCAGTTTCCACCTCATTTTGTGGGCAGTGTGCGCATATCCTGTCTTCTCTTGATAGCTAGGTCTGCCTATGGTGGCCTTTCTCAATGTTAATTTGTAATAATTGTTTAGGTCTCTCATGATTTGGTTGGGTCTAATTGTGTTGCTGTCCTGGGGCTCTGTGGGGTCTGTTTGTGTTTGGGAACAGAGCCCCAGAACCACCTTGTTTAGGGGACTCTTCTCCATGGCTCATCTCTCTGTAGGTGATGGCATTGTTATGAAAGGTTTGAAAATCTCTTCCTTTTTGGTGGTGGAAGAATTTAATGGCTCTTTTCTGGATTTTGACCATTAGTGGTTATCGGCCTCATTCTGCTCTGCATGCATTATTTGGTGTTTTACGTTGTACACTGAGGATATTTTTGCAGAATTCTGCATGCAGTCTCAATTTGGTGTTTGTCCCGTTTAGTAAATTCTTGGTTGGTGAGCGGACCCCAGACCTCACAACCGTAAAGGGTAATGGGTTCTATAATTGATTCAAGTATTTTTAGCCAGATCCTAATTGGGATGTTGATTTTTATGTTCCTTTTTATGGCATAGAAGGCCCTTCTTGCCTTGTCTCGCAGATCGTTCACAGCTTTGTGGAAGTTACCTGTGGCGCTGATGTTTAGGCCGAGGTATGTATAGTTTGTGTGCTCTAGGGCATGTAGTCCCAAACTGGGGTACCTCAGGGGTGCGCGCAATGCCGTCGAGGGTACGCAAAATTAAAATGTGATTCACATTTCTTTTTTATAACTACATTTGTATTTTTTTTTTTTCTTCACATTTTCAAACAGTCCATTTAGTAAGGCACGCATCCATTGAGACATACCAGCTGTACTGGTAGTACCGCTGAAATACAGTTGAATTCCGAAGTTTACATACACTTAGGTTGGAGTCATTAAAACTCATTTTTCAACCACTCCACAAATGTCTTGTTAACAAACTATAGTTTTGGCAAGTTGGTTAGGAAATCTACTTTGTGAATAATATTTCCAACAATTGTTTACAGACAGATTATTTCCCTGTATCACAATTCCAGTGGGTCAGAAGTTTACATACACTAAGTTGACTGTGCCTTTAAACAGCTTGGACAATTATGTCATGGCTTTAGAAGCTTCTGATAGGCTAATTGACATCATTTGAGTCAATTGGAGGTGTACCTGTGGATGTATTTCAAGGCCTACCTTCAAACTCAATGCCTCTTTGCTTGACATCATAGGAAACTCAAAAGAAATCAGGCAAGACCTCAGAAAAAAATTGTAGACCTCCACAAGTCCGGTTCATCCTTTGGAGCAATTTCCTAATGCCTGAAGGTACCACGTTCATCTGTACAAACAATAGTATGCAAGTATAAACACTATGGGACCAGGCAGCCGTCATACCGCTCAGGAAGGAGGCGTGTTCTGGCTCCTAGAGATGAATGTACTTTGGTGCAAATAGTGCAAATCAATCCCAGAACAACAACCTTGTGAAGATGCTGGAGGAAACAGGTACAAAAGTATCTATATCCATAGTAAAACGAGTCCTATATCGACATAACCTGAAAGGCCACTCAGCAATGAAGAAGCCACTGCTCCAAAACCTCCGTAAAAAAGCCAGACTACGGTTTGCAACTGCACATAGGGACAAGGATCGTTTGTTGTGTGGGTGCTTTGCTGCAGAAGGGACTGGTGCACTTCACAAAATAGATGGCATCATGAGGATGGAAAATTATGTGGATATATTGAAGCAACATCGCAGACATCAGTCAGGAAGTTAAAGCTTGGTCGCAAATGGATCTTCCAAATGGACAATGACCCTAAGCATACTTCCAAAGTTGTGTCAAAATGGCTTAAGGACAGTAAAGTCAAGGTATTGGAGTGGCCATCACAAAGCCCTGACCTCAATCCTATAGAATATTTATGGGCAGAACTGATAAAGCATGTGCGAGCAAGGAGGCCTACAAACCTGACTCAGTTACACCAGCTCTGTCAGGAGGAATGGGACGACATTCACAGAACTTATTTTGGGAAGCTTGTGGAAGGCTACCCAAAAAGTTTAACCCAAGTTATTAAACAATTTAAAGGCAATGCTACCAAATACTAATTGAGTATGTACACTTCTGACCCACTGGCAATGTGATGAAAGAAATAAAAGCTGAAATAAATAATTCTCTCTACTATTATTCTGACATTTCACATTCTTAAAATAAAGTGGTGATCCTAACTGACCTAAGACATACTTTTTTAACTAGGATTACATATTAGGAATTGCGAAAAACTGAGTTTAAATATATTTGGCTAAGGTGTATGTAAACTTCCAACTTCAACTGTAGATAAACAAAAGTGTTGTCTGCTCCTGCCACGCCCCCTACTGCTCATCCAGTGTCTCCTTGACCTGCCGCCACTCCCCCAGTGCTCTCTCCCTCTGTGTGTGATTGTGTGGGTGGAGACAGGTGTGCTGAAGTTAGAGCCGATCCCCACCAGCTGCAACCTGTTCCATAATCAAGACCTCTACAAATACTCAGTCATGCCACTTCCAAACTGCCAAATCATAATCTCTGCTCACTCAGTCTACGTTTATAGTCATGTGTTACTATTTAGATCCTGTCCCAACCTCTCTCGCCTCAGCACCTGGTTTCCTGCAACTTGCCTGAGCTTCTATTGGCCTGCACTCCATCTTCCCCCTGTGTTTCAATAAATATCTTGGTTACTTCATCCCAGGCTCCTCGTCTGAGTCTGCTCTTGGATTTCCCTGTTCCACTCCACGTAACAAAAAGTGAAATAAGCAATACAAAAAAATAACAGTAAACATTGCTGTGAGACAGAGAGAGAATGTAGTTGTACTCCCAGGTCAGGCCCTTGTTTCCAGTACCACTGAAGGACCGTTTTTAGTCAGGCAGCTTGAATATGTGTTGCCATCCAGGCCCATGTCACAGCATGCAGTGGCCTGATAGGGAGATGACGACAAATGCATTGCTTACTTTTTCTCACCAAAGCCATATTAGCATGTACTGCACATGTTGCTAAACAAGTCAACCATTTTGTTAGTTTAGCTGATAAATGGAAATTCACATGCAATATTCAGTTCATAAGCATTTACTAATACCTCTAAGGCAGGGTTTCCCAAACTTGGTCCCCCCCTCGGTGCACATTTAGTTTTTTGCCCTAGCACTTCACAGCTAATTCAATTAACCAACTCTTCATCAAGCTTTGATTATTTGAATTAGCTGTGTAGTGCTAGGGCAAAAAACTAAACGTGCACAGGGGCGGGGGACCCTGCGCTAGGGCACAGGTAGGCATCACTGATCAGTTGATCAGGGCTGCGTTCAGTACATAAAAACGTTATAGAATGTTCCATAGAACGGAAATGGTTTTCTACTGAATGACTAGTTGAAAAATAGGGAGGGGTTGGTTTGTGGTTTCAAAATGTACTGCTGCCCTTTAAGTTCTTCACTCATTGCTTCAAGCCACACCCCGGCACACCCACCGAACAGAGCAAACACATTTCAAAGTCTGTTTAAGAACATACAAGAATGTTTTGGGAAAACATGGCGTTCGGTACAAACCATTCCGAAATGTAGCAAACATTCAAGCGAACTGAATGCACCCCTGGTCTGATGCATAGTTTAAACAAAATCCTGCAATGCCTGCGGCACTCCAGGAACAGGGTTGCCTACCCCTGGGTCCAGTGGTGGAAGGACTGCTGTGCAAGGAATATGACAACAGCTTTCTTCCAGGGCCCATATTTACAAAGCGTCTCAGAGTAGGGCTAGTGATCTAGGATAACCTCCTCCTTGTAATTGTACTCTGTGTGAAGCTAGCTAGCGAACCTCTGTGTTGTGATAAGTATGTTGTTTGCTCTATAACCTGTTAATTCATTCCTTGCGACCGTGAGGCCAAAAAGGCCAAAAAAGGCCAAAAAGACAGACAATCAGAATAAAATCAACCACACGTTTGTTTTATCACAAAATTAGATAGCAACCTCTGTCCAGTGAAGTCCACAAAGCATATTGCATGTACAGTAACAGACAGTTACATGACCTACAGCATGGTCAAGTAAGTTAATATTTCTGACATTTTCAGACCACTAAACTACTATTGATTTTGAACCACAGAGTTACCGCAAGTTGTAAAGAAAACAGGAGCTGCCTCCACTGTTCCAGCACCATTTCAACTTCAACATTTCAAAATCATCAAATCACCTCTGCTTAGTTTAATACAGTGACAACTAAAAGATACCAAAACAATTTAGTCCAATCAACATAGTGGGGCAAAAAAGTATTTAGTCAGCACACCATGCGATTATGTTAGGACAGCGCCTAGCCACAAAAACCATACAGACATTTTCTAGCCAAGGAGAGGTGTCACAAAATTCAGAAATAGCTTTAAAATGAATCACTTACCTTTGATGATCTTCATCTGGTGGCACTCCCAGGACTCCATGTTACAAAATACATGTTTGTTTTGTTCAATAAAGTTAATCTTTACATCCAAAAACCTCCTTTTTGTTTGCGCGTTTAGTTCAGTAATCCATATGCACAAAGCATCTAGACGAAAAGTCAAAAAAGTTCCAATAAAGTTCGTAGAAACATGTCATACGATGTTCCTTACGGTGTTTTTATCATAAATACTCAATAATGTTTCAACCGGACAATACTGTTTTCATTAGAAAGGGAAACGAACGTCGCGCTCATGGCCACGCACCATTAACAACTCATGGCTTTCAGCTGAGCCACTTACTCTGAGTGCTCTTATTCACTCCCCTTTCACAATAGAAGCCTGAAACAACAACAATCTACTGGAAGCCTTGGGAAGTGCAATCTGACCCCACAGACACTGGATATTTGATAGGCATTCACTTGAAAACTACAAACCTCAGAATTCCCACTTCCTGGTTGGATTTTTCTCAGGTTTTCACCTGCCATATGAGTTCTGTTATCACAGACAATATTTTAACAGTTTTGAAAACTTTAGAGTGTTTAATTAATTAACTTATAATATGCATATTCTAGCTTCTGGGCCTGAGTAATAGGCAGTTTAACTGGGCACGCTTTTCATTCAAACCTCCCAATGCTGCCCCAAATCCCAAAGAGGTTTTAAGGGCCTGTAAGTAATCACAGTTGCATTCAGTGCATTTGACAAATATAATATGATTTGATTTGACCTATGTGTCCCTTATAGCGGCTAGCCGATCTAAGTCTTGGATGCATGCCTCCACACGAAAAAGCCAGAAATCAGTAGATACGTCATTTTCAACAGTGACCAGCACTGTATGTGAAGCTAGCCACAATAGGGGAATTTGCGGTTCGCCTTCAAAATAAAAGGTCCCACATTGAAACGGATACAAATACTGTAATCATGTCATATTTGCACTAGATGATGCTTAACAAGTTTGGAATGTTGTTATATAAATTAAACAAAATAAATAATTTGTTAATTTGACAAAGGACAAATGAGTTTAAATCGCACTGTGGATGTATTAGACTTCATAATTGCATTGGGCATACATATATTTCACTGTATAGCCTTGCCTATGGATTGTGAATCAATTAAATGGGGTATCAGCCAATTCAGTGACACCCACAGAACACAACTGTGAAGACTTTACACACATTATCATAGCAGCTCTTATTGGAGGACTTTGACTGTGGGAAATCACCTCCCCAGTCAGTCTATTGTGCGTGTTAGACATTCATATTGCAATGTACATTCTTACCTATGGGTCCATGAAATGGGGTATCAGCCTACTCAGTGACATCCACAGAAGACACACCAGCGTTTCCCAAACTCGGTCCTGGGGACCCTAAGGGGTGCACGTTTAGTTTTTTGCCTGAGCAATAAATAGCTGATTCAAATAATCAAAGCTTGATGATGATGAGTTATTTGAATCAGCCGTGTAGTGCTAGGGCAAAAAACTAAATGTGCAACCAAAGGGGGCCCCAGGACTGAATTTAGGAAACGTTGGTTAACACAAATATTAACATCATAGCTCTTATTGCAGGACTTGTGAAATGAGCCACATTAGCTCACCAGTGAAACTACTATGTGTATCGAACATTTATATTCCAATGTACAGCCTTACCTATGGATCTTGGGTCCTTGAAATGTGGTATCAGCCTACTCAGTGACATCTAAAGAACACAACTGTGAAGAGTTTACACATAATAACATCATAGCTCTTATTGCAGGACTTTGACTGTGGGAAACCACTTCACTATTCAGCCTATTGACTGGTGAGCTAATGTCGCTCATTAAACAACATTTTTCGGAATACGTACAATGATATGCTGTTTACTGTTCAGGCATAGATCTATTTCCAAAGATAATGGTCTCCAATGTCACTGTTTGAATCTCCATTTTAGAGTATTCTATGATCGCTGAATCCATAAGGCTTTTTGCTAAGTGTTTCCATGTGTACGTTTTAATGATACAAATTGGACTAAGGTAAATGTCAGCCACCATCTGTTACCCCTTCCTCCCCAAATTTCTGCTGTTAACATTTATACTACGCTTTTCTAAATAACTTATTAGCTGTTCCATTTGACCCGTTACCAAATGAAAGGTCGCAAGGTCATATATGTGCAACTCGTTCTAAAATAGCTTACCGCTTTGATGTCTGATTATTTACCAGTCTCCATTCTTGACTTTTTGTTTTGTTTTACTGTGGTGAGTGTGGGTTTTGCATGCCCCCAAAGAAGCTATTTCCTTTGCCATATATCTTATGCGTGCGTGCATGCAAACTGCTGGTTAAGTTCTCTTCACTCCTGTTCTGCCAAATCAATAAAACAGTCTTTGAAAAGCTCCCTGAGCAGCTCAATGAGCTTGGGGGGGATGAGCTGTTTCAAAGGAAACTAGTGTCTCTGGATTAGCAATGAAAATACCTTCCACTGCTCCTTCTCCTCCAACTCCAACTCCTCCTCCCTCCTACCCCTCCTCCTTCTTCTCCTCTCCTACTCTTCCCAGGATCTCCCCACTGACATTCTCCTATTTCCTGGATTCCACTGAGCGTACACATCAGTCTGCCAGTTTGTCCTCCCCTCCCTCCCTCCCTCCCTCACACACACACACACACACACACACACACACACACACACACACAGAGTTGTGTCTTCTGTAAAGCCGCTGAGTTTTGATTCCTTTTGCTTCTTATGTCCATAATATATTTAATACCTATTTTTTCTCATTTGTCATATCATATGCTTTTTCAAAAATATTGTGCCATGCTGTTGACATTTGTAATGCTTCCCTTTAGTCATGTTATATACCCTGATTCAAAGCTTAGATAGTTACCCGGCTGAGAAAACGCTTCACTACTTTTTAAACTACTTTGTAAACATGGTTCTCTTGCTGAACTTCAATTAAAGCAGGTCTGACATGTCGTTCGAGGAATCACCTGGGAGAGAGGGAAATTCATGACTCAGCAGGAGATAAGATCATGAATCTCTGGTGGCAGATTGATTCAAACAAGCTGTTTGAAACATACATACACACATATATTGTTGTGTGGTAGTACTGTACTGTATCTCTCTATAGTCTCCTGTCTGGAGATGATTGTGGACTACAGGAATAAGAGGACCGAGCACGCCCCCATTCTGCTGCAGTGGAGTAGGTTGAGAGCTTCATGTTCCTTAGTGTCCACATCACCAACAAACTAACATTGTCCAAGCACACCAAGACAGTCGTGAAAAGACTGACTGAAAAGATTTGGCATGGGTCCTCAGATCCTCAAAAGGTTCTACAGCAGCACCATTGAGAGCATCCTGACTGGTTGCATCACTGCCTGGTATGGCAACTGCTCGGCCTCCGACCGCAAGGCACTACAGAGGGTAGTGCGTATGGCCCAGTGCATCACTGGGGCCAAACGTCCTGCCATCCAAGATGGCACCATACCAGGTGGTGTCAGAGGAAGGCACTAAAAATTGTCAAAGACTCCAGCCACCCTAGCCATAGACTGTTCTCTCTGCTTCCGCACGGCAAGCGGTAACGGAGCGCCAAGTCTAGGTACAAAAGGCTTCTACACAGATTCTATCCCCAAGCCATGAGACTCCTGAACATCTAGTCAAATGGCTACCCAGACTATTTGCATTGCCCCTCCCCTTCTCCACACCACTGCCACTCTCTGTTGTCATCTTATGTATAGTCTCTTTAATAACTCTATCGACATGTACATACTACCTCAACTAACCGGTGCCCCCGCACATTGACTCTGTACCCGGCACCCCCCTTTATATATTGTTAATTTAACTGTTGCTCTTTAATGACTTGTTACTTTTATCTCTTATTCTTATCCGTATTTTTTTTTAAACTGCACTTTTGGTTAGGGGCTTGTAAGTAAGCAGTTAACTGTAAGGTCTACACCTCTTGTATTCGGCGCATGTGACTAATAAAATTGGATTTGATTTGGAACCCAGCTGCATGGCTCACTTGCCTGGCTGTCTGAGGGGGACTATGGGTAATCTGTGATGTCAGTGCGGCCGAGCCTTGATCAGACCTTCCACCTATATATTCACTTAATGGTCCTCTTTGACTTGCTTTCCTTTCTTTTTTCAGAATTTTCTTTCTTCTTCTTCCTTCATCTCCTTTCCTACCTCCTTTTCCACTAGCATTTGTATATACAGTGCATTGAGTAATCCCCTACTACCACCATGTTTCACTGGAGGTAGTGATGATGCTGATGTCCTCTTCCTATTACTGTTTGAAAGATTTTAAGATGTTGCACGGGTCTGACTGTCTAACTTACAGCTCTCTCCTCCACAGGTGTCGATATCCTCCATCAGCTGGGCCTCACCGGCAGCAGAGAGACTCTCTCCTCTGGGATCAGCTCGCCCTCTCCTCCGTCCTCACCCCCAAGAGCCGGGGTCCTACTCAGCCTGGATGCCCACATTGAAGCCCCCACGGGGAGCCTGTTCCCGCCGGAGCTCGGTGAGGAGTTTTCTGTTGTGGTGAGCCTAAGCTCCTGGCGAGCGAACAATGCTTTCCTTTTCAGTGTGCGTGACAGCAGGAACAAGCTGCAGTTTGGTATCCAGCTGCTGCCTGGGAAGGTGGTCGTGTACACTGCCGAGAAGACCTCCGTCTACTTCACCTATGACGTGCACGACGGGCGCCAGCACTCTTTCGCTGTGGGCGTGAGGCCACGCTCTGTGTCGTTCCATGCGGACTGCGGGGCGGTGCAGCAGAGAGAGCAGACGCTGACCCGGTCACAGACCCTGGGGTCAGGATCCGGAGGCCTGCTCACCTTAGGAAGGATGAACTCCAAAGCAGCCCAATTCCAGGGCCTCATATGCCAGCTGGATATCTATCCCCTGGCCCAGGCTGCTGCGCGCTACTGCGACTACCTTAAAAGACAATGCCGGCTGGCCGACACTTTCCGATGGCCCCCCAGCTCGGATATGGAGGTTTCCAGCTCCCTGGCTTTCTCTCCTATTCCTCTTTCTCTGGAGTCCCAGATGGTGGTGCCCCCATTGTTGACTGTAGACTCCCACACCCAGCAGACGTCCACCTCGGCCGGATCAGCCCCCATCCCCTCTCTGGAGAGGTCCGGAACAATGTATTTAAGCCCCTCAGAGCAGCCTCACCTGGGGCTCAGGATCCAGACCCAGAGCTCCCTGCTAGAGCACCTCAACTCCATCCATACCCCCGTCACTGCTGGCCACAACAGCCTGTCCTCAGGCACCCTCAGTGGGCTGGAAGCCCTGGGAATCACCCGCAGAAGTACCACCACCAGTTACAGATCCAGCCCAACAAGGGGCTCAACCAGGCACTCTCCCCAGTCTGAGAATGACATGGAGGAGAGGAGCCCCAGGAGGCCCCAACGGGTCACCATAGACACCCCAGGTATAAACTCTTCTGTCAAGCAGACTCACTTGAAGGATGGCTTGAGGAACAGCTCCAGCTCAAGGCCTAGGGACTCTAACCCCCAGCTCCAGCCCATTGACCACCTCCTGGACACCCAGTTCAGACCCAATGGCACCACCCTGTACCGGGAGAACCAGGTGGAAACCTCAGAGGAGCATGGCCAGGAAGAGGCCTACGATGTGGACATGGGAGGCTACGACTATGGTTATGAGGATCCAGACTACTTCTACGGAGACTATGACGAAGCTTTCCCCGGACCCAAAGGAGAACCAGGTCCTCCGGTAAGTGTTTGGAATTCATAAATAGATTGAGAGAATGTTGGAAACATTTCTTTAAAGTGTGTTTCCCGCAAGTCAGAGCAGAGGTGTGCATGAGCAATGGGGGACAATGAGCAATTAAGCCTAATTTATTGTGATTATGCATTGAGTGTTCTGTTGGCCCTCTTTCTCAAACACACTCAATAAAGCCCCCCAAAAATAAAAAATAAAAAGTAAATAATTTGGCAGGCCTTTGTATTGATTTAGAGGCAAGGTGATGGTGTCGAAGCACCTTTTTTCATGTATCAACAGGTGGTTAAAATAACATGTCATTCCTCTTGAAATACTGCCAGTGACTCGTCCTCACTCTTGTGAGAGTGGGGAGGGGTGTAATTTATAACTGGCGGTTGCTCCTATAGCCTACCGACAAAAGAGCATCCAACAGGCTGACATCCGCTAGCTAGCTGTAGAGGTATTTTTTCTTCTCTTCAGTGAGAACAACATTCTGACATTCTGTCATATCGGTGATGCCGATCTAATGCTTATGGCCCCATGGCAGCCTCAGAGGGACACAGCTGATTGAGGTGTTTCCAAGTCAGTGGTGTTGCTGCTCAACCTTTCTCAACCTACCTTTATTACAGATTGCACCTTTACCGAAAGTAAGTCCGAGCCTAACTTCTGTTTCTCTAATTCAACTCCATGAGCCTAGAGCTGGTAGACAAATGTTTTTGGAGGCCAACCAAACCTGGTTACCAGGAGGTAATAAGTCAAGGAGTCAGATATCGACTTGTTTTTCCATCCTCCTTGACTAAGCTACTGTATGTGTTGTGAAAATGCAGCCATTTTCTTTAGCGACAGTCTCTGACAGACTCCATATTTAGGATGTCGGGTCAGCGCAAGGACAATGGGTCAGTGTGTGATTGTGATGTCACCACATCCCATCCTGCACTCAGAGCTACAGATTGAGGATATGGCTATGTTCTGTTCATCGTTCTCCTGTGCGCCATACTCTCCCATGTTCAGTGCTCCGTGCTTCATTTGCCTGCTCTGGAGCATGGAAGTACAGTGAATGGAACACTGATTGTATCTCATCCTCACATTGGTTTTGGCTCTGGCTCCAGATAGTCCGTAGAGAAGCATACATTAAACACAGGTGATGAATATGAATAACCTTTTAAACCCTTTGTTTTACAGCCCATTATTTAGCAGATACCCAGCTAGCACATAACGTTCTGAGAACCATATGTTTCTTTGAGCTTGGTGAGCACGTGGTTGTCCTATGTTTAATTTGTATACAACCTTCCCACAACTTTCTGGGAACATTGCAGGATAGATGCTTGGCTTTGGAAAGTTCTCAGCTCATTTACGGAACTTGACAAAAAACACGTTATTTTCTTGGAATTTCATTAGTCTAATAGAACGTTTCCTAAAAGTTCAGACATGGTAACATTTAATTGCAATTTTGGTAATGTTCTAGGAATGTTCTCCAATGGGTTTGACATTTGGAATGTTTTCAAATTGTTCTGAAAACATTAAGAAACAACGTTTTTCTGTGGGAATTTCAGTACTTCATCATAATGTTTCCTACAGGTTTCCTCATGGTTCTATTTAAAGTCATGTTCTCAAATTGTTCTGTACGTTAAGAAACAACTTTCTTCTGTAGGAATTTAAGTACTTCTACAGAACATTACACACAAGTTCCCATGTGGATCTATTTAATGTCATATTTTTACTACATTATGGGAAAGTTCTCAAAAATGGTGTGACTTAAGAGATGTTTTCCGAACATTCAGATAATGTATGGTTCTCTTTTATGTCAGTTCTTGGCAATATTCTGTGAATGTATTTTTTTTAAATTGTACACATTAACATCAGTAAGCTCAGTTACGTTCTCAGAAAATGAAGAAAACTTTCCATAAAAAAACAACAAAATGTTTATACGTTCTAAGAATGTTATTTAAAAACATATTCATACTGCTTTTAATCAACAAAACTCTATATCCTCTCTTGTTAAGTGTGTTCAGGTGTGTTGGCCGTTGCAATTACCTACTACTTGGTGCATTTAACATTTTTCTATTTTGTTTGAGAATTGTTGAGAATTGAGATCCAGTTTGACTCAATGCTGGGATGTGAGAAGAATGTACAGACACTTCAAATGCACTTTAAGAGGGAGGAAGTACAGATGACTCAATCGTCACCTTCATGATTTACTTCCTCTCTCTGAAATACCTTTCACTGCTGGTACTATTAGTGCTACCTAGCCTGGTTCGACCATACTGAACAATAGTGAGTGCAGCGCTAAGTCTGGTTTATCCAAGTGTTACCTATAGTAGACAGCAAATTAAAATATATAGTATGGAACATACTGTACAATAAATACAGTTTTAAGGTTTTGTTGGGCCCAACACGCAGCCAGCAGCACAGCTGTCATGCTGCTAATATTATCAACAGATCTTTGTTTTTTTTGCGTGAAGAAGCCTCATGGTCTCAATTGGCCCTGTTGTTATGGCGAGGAGAAGGCGGTAGTAGTGCACTCACTGTTTCCATCACTGTGTCTGTGTTGGGAGTGTGGCTCCATGAGCAAGCAGCTGTTTCTGTCGCTGAGACGTTCTCTCTTTGTCCCATTGATATCGACGGAGAGGAATAGAATGTGCAGGATTTCCCCATAACTGCTCGTACGCACACGTACAGTTGAAGTCGGAAGTTCACATACATCTTATCCAAATACATTTAAACTCAGTTTTTCACAATTCCTGACATTTAATCCTGGTAAAAATTCCCTGTCTTAGGTCATTTAGGATCACCACTTTATTTTAAGAATGTGAAATGTCAGAATAATAATAGAGAGAATGATTTATTTCAGCTTATATTTCTTTCATCACATTCCCAGTGGGAATTAGTATTTGGTAGCATTGCCTTTAAATTGCTTACCTTGGGTCAAACGTTTCAAGTGGCCTTTCACAAAAAGTTGGATGAAATTTGGCCCATTCCTCCTGACAGAGCTAGAGTAACTGAGTCAGGTTTGTAGGCATCCTTGCTCGCACACACCTTTTCAGTTCTGCCCATACATTTTCTATAGGATTAAGGTCCGGGCTTTGTGATGGCCATTCCAATACCTTGACTTTGTTGTCCTTGGAAATTTGGAAGTATGCTTGGGGTCATTGTCCATTTGGAAGACCCATTTGAGACCAAGCTTTAACTTCCTGACTGATGTCTGAGAAGTTTCTTCAATATATCCACATAATTTTCCAGCCTCATGATGCCATCTATTTTGTGAAGTGCACCAGTCCCTCCTGCAGCAAAGCACCCCCACAATATGATGCTGACATCCCCGTGCTTCACGGCTGGGATTGTGTTCTTCGTCTTGCAAGCCTCCCCCTTTTTACCCCAAACATAACGATGGTCATTATGGCCAAACAGTTCTATTTTTGTTTCATCAGACCAGAGGACATTTCTCCAAAAATTATGATCTTTGGCCCCATATGCTGTTGCAAACCGTAGTCTGGCTTTTCTTATGGTGGTTTTGAAGCAGTGGCTTCTTCCTTGCTGAGCTGTCTTTCAAGTTATGTTGATATAGGACTTGTTTTACTGTGGATATAGATACTTTTGTACCTGTTTCCTCCAGCATCTTCACAAGGTCCTTTGCTGTTGTTCTGGGATTGATTTGCACTTTTGGCACCAAAGTACGTTCATCTCTAGGAGACAGAATGCATCTCCTTCCTGAGCGGTATGACGGCTTCGTGGTCCCATGGTGTTTATACTTGCGTACTATTGGTTGTACAGATGAACTGGTACCTTCAGGCGTTTGGAAATGGCTTTTTCTTCCATTTTTTTTTCTCAGGTCTTGGCTGATTTATTTTTCTTTTCCCATGATGTCAAGTAAAGAGGCTCTGAGTTTGAAGGTAGGCCTTGAAATATATCCACAGGTACACCAATTGACTCAAAGGATGTCCATAAGCCTTTCAGAAGCTTCTAAAGCCATGACATCATTTTCCAAGCTGTTTAAAAGCAGAGTCAACTTAGTGTATGCAAACTTCTGACCCACTGGAATTGTGATACAGTGAATTATATGTGAAATAATCTGCCTGTAAAAAATTGTTAAAAAAATGACTTGTGTCATGCACAAAGTAGATGTCCTAACCGACTTGCCAAAACGTTAATTTGTTAACAAGAAATTTGTGGAGTGGTTTTAATGTCTCCAACCTAAGTGTATGTAAACTTCTGACTTCAACTGTACACGCACATACAGACAAACACACATGTTTTTGTATCCCTTTGTTTAATATTGTGTATCATTACAAAATAGTTTTTCCATGACTCTGTGTGTGTGTGTGCATTATGTCCTGACCGTCATACTATTTCATGCTGCTGTATAGCAGCTTGCTACATTGTGAACACAGTGTCATGGGAGTGTGATTCCTCATAAAACAAGGTTTTAGATTTTTATGACATTGATCCATAAAAGGATCCTTTGAAGGAAAGTGTTTTGACATATTTTTTTCAATTTTGAGTTGGAATATTTGTGACGTTTATATTTGGGATATTTTTTTTTGATTTCAATAACAATTTTCTTACCTTAATTTATGAATCTTGAAAAATATTAACATGAATATTGTAAATGTACCCTTTTTGATAAGGCAACGTTTTTGATATATTGTTGAACATAATATACACTACGGGAATATCAAAGTTCCAGACTGGGATCTGTGCTACTTTTAGATCCAATTTGTAAGCATTACTAACAGAGTGAATGTGAAAATGGTTCAAAATGGTCACTGTTTGCTGTTGATTTGCAGGGTGATACAATGGAACAAGTAAAGGGAGGACTGTGATTGCTTACGTTGTCTACTACGCCAATTTTTATGTATGAAATGGGTAATAACTTTAAAACAAGCAAAGATCCCGCTCTGGAACTTATATATATATATATGTGTCTATTATGTTAACAATATATACAAATATTTGCCAAATGCATTCTTTCTTTTTGTATATATTGATGTTTATACTTTTCAATATTGTGTGTATCAATTTGTCCTATTGGCAGAGGCTGGTGCTCTTGCCTTAGTTGAATTTTAAGTGGCAGCTGTGCAGAATTTTACGATTAACCATGTGACAATGATTGAGAAATGAAAACGTAATTATTGAAATGAAATGTGCCTATATATCATGGCTTTCACTCAGATAGGTAGAAATGGTAGGATAAATTGTAAGCTTCCCCAAACTTGAAACTTACGAGCTGCTTATAGTCTGTACTATAACACCCATTAATGTTGTAAATGACTATTGTTGCTGGAAATGGTAGATTTTTTATGGAATATCTACATATGCGTACAGAGGCCCATTATCAACAACCATAGCTCCTGTGTTCCAATGGCACGTTGTGTTAGCTAATCCAAGTTTATCATTTTAAAAGGCAAATTGATTAGAAAACCATTTTGAAATTATGTTAGCACAGCTGAAAACTATTTGTCCTGATTAAAGAAGCAGTACAACTGTCCTTCTTTAGACTAGTTGAGTATCTGGAGCATCAGCATTTGTGGGTTCGATTACAGGCTCAAAATGGCCAGAAACAAAGAACTTTCTTCTGAAACTCGTCAGTCTATTCTTGTTCTGAGAAATTAAGGCTAGTCCATGTGAACAATTGCCAAGAAACTGAAGTTCTTGTACAACGCTGTGTACTACTCCCTTCACAGAACAGTGCAAACAGACTCTAACTAGAATAGAAAGAGGAGTGGGAGGCCCCAGTGCACATCTGAGCAAGAGGACAAGTATATTAGTCTAGTTTGAGAAACAGATGCCTCACAAGTTCTCAACTGGCAGCTTCATTAAATAGTACCCATAAAACACCAGTCTTAACGTCAACAGTGAAGAGGCGACTCTGGGATGGCCTCCAATTTTTGAAATGGACTGGATCTTTATATACACTATTCTTGCCTTGTAACTCTTAAAGGAGGCCTGGGTGAGGCCAACATATATTCATGTTCCAACTTAAGGTCATTTCTTCTCAATTATGATTTAATATAAAGTATAAATATCAAATATATGTCAACAATCCTTCCTCGAAAGTACGCTTCTATGGATGAAATGCAGTGAAAATCCCCTAAATCATGGTCTAGTTTCGCGTTATATTGCTGTCAGTATTACTACTAGCATCCCATCCACAGCCAAGACACTCAGTGAAACCTCTTTCTGTAAGTCTCTCCAGTGATCCTCTCTTTCTTTTTGTTTGCCTTGGATTAGCACATCAGTCCATAGAGGATACATGATAACTGTTACTCTGAAAAGCCTCCAATTGTCAATCATACTTTAAAAGGTGCAATATGCAGAAATCGCTCAGCCATTTCCTGGTTGCTAAAATTCTAATAGTTCACATATTTTCAGTTTATGTGACAAAACAATCAGTCATTGTGTAGAGAGCAAACTGGCTCAGATTTAGATCCTATATCTGTATCCCGTTTGAGAGAGCCAAGCTGAATTCTGACTTGTTTGCAAGTTAGCTCCTTACTCCACACCTCTGTGGATGTGTGCATTTGTGTAAGTTTGTTATTAATGCGTGGGATGGGAAAAAAGCTACCACATAACATACCAGGTTTAATGTATTCAAAGTCACGTTTTACAAGTACTGTACTCGAGTCTTCAGTTCCAACTCTGGAATTTAAAAGTATTCAGCACATTTGTTTTCCCCCCCTCTTTCTTCATTTATATGTTGGATCGAAAAGAACATGAAGTGGAATCGTACCATGCTTTTCCTCCATGGTTGTTTTGCCATGACAAAGAGTTTATCTTAATCCCAGAACTGGTTTGAGGCATAGTACTTCACACTCATCCAGACAATGTAACATGATATCACCATCCTTTCAAAGCTTTGCTATTAGCGATTTGTAGTTAAAAAAAAACGTTTTTTTGTTGCCTCCTTTGATTTGAAATTGTCTAGGCCTCTTACATAAATACAGTATCCACCTACCCACATCTAACTGTACATTAAACCGCATGATATCACTTCTCAATTAGCAAGTTATTTGTGTGTCTGTAACATCCCTCTCTCTCTCTATAACAGGGTCCTCCTGGTCCCCCTGGTCTACCTGGTCCTGCTGGGAAGAGAGGGGCTCGGGTGAGTACTGCAAACCATGTCACACCTGTGGTCATGTGATGCCATTGTGCTTACACCCCTCCTTGAGGTGACACTGTAAACAAATTGAAAGGAGATCCCCTTTTCCCAGATTTGTTTTAACCCTAGCAGTCTCGTACAGTGCTATATGGTGCTATGAAAAGTGTTTTTTTTTAGAGGATCTTACAAGGTCGTGCTGGCTTTTGAAAAGGATTCTTCAGAGTTTATTTCAGGACAGGTCATGAAGTAGCTAGTTCTGGTCCTCCGTAAGTTGGGGTCAGGTTTATTGGTCTGATGAGGCACGTTCATACCCGAGAGCACTGATACACACAACGCTGACACACACACTCTCAACACTGACACACACTTTGTGACTGAAAACACATCACTTACACGTACACTTTTCAAAGCACTCTCACTCCATCAACACACCCAACAGACAATAGCAATGACACACGGTCTGCGAGTCGATACACTTCTCAATGCACTTCATCACCATTAATCCACAGACACAAGCTAGACACAAGCCAGTTGTCAAGACCAGTGACCCAGCACCATTACAGAGCTCCTGACATTCCAAAAAGAACCAGGGATGAGCTGTAATGGTGCGGCGTAGGAATGAGATAGTCCTGTGAGAGGATAATGCATGCATGTTTACTTTACTGTAGGGTTTGGCGGTATAAAGATTTTCATATCATCATACCGTCCTTCTCTCATTCCGGGATTTATAGTAGCCGGCTTAGTACACAAGGGGGCCTAGCACAAGTACTAGCGGATTTCCATAGTATTAGCTAAATATGCTAACGAGCACAATCTAAAATAAACTAATTGCAAAGACAGGCAATCCAGCTCATAAAGTTCTACATCTATAGGCAGCAGGTACAGAATGCATTTTTGGGGGTGAGTTTGGACATTTACAACCAAATGTGAACGAGAGATATAGTGCAAATGAACAATGTTTGGATGCATGGTGGTCTGAAGGAAAAACAGCACTGACTCTGGAGCAGCATGTATACATGCTGTGTCTGTGTGGTGTCTGGAGTCACTAGGGCAACGGGGCCTGCTTTCTCTGCTCTGAGAAGAGGGGCAGAGGAGCAGACTCAGGTGCCGAGAACCGAAAGGATATTTTTTTTAGGATATCAAGATAGCAGTGGCAGCTGTACAGATAACTCATCCAAAGCCCTTTGACTTCTCAAACATGGCAGAAAGCTAAGAATATACGATGCCCCATCTCCTCATTAATTCAGCCACATACCTAGCTAACTAGCAAGTTAAACCCGAATACACATCTGGACTCACCGGCTCCCGCTTTCTCCCATTGTGCTCTTTACAAGCAAACGTGACTCGCTCAACTGTTCTGGGGTCTAGGGAACTACGCTAAGCTTCATAATGTAAAATAATGTGACAAGGGAAATGAAGAACGTCATCTATTTTGTCTCCTAACCTACTGCACAACTTGGCTGCATGTATTCACTTAAATTGGCTACATATATTCAAATTTATTTAAAAACTTCAAAGAAATAGTTTCTCAACGGTATTGAAAAACCATCCCGGGGCTATTTCCAAATACCCCAGTATACAGTATACAGTATATACTGTATACTGCCCAAGCCTTCTTTACTGGCTCTTGGAGCATCAAGAAATCAGCCCCTGCTGCTACAGCAGTAGAGTGCTGTTCAGTGCATGTCTCTGTTCTGATGTTGTTGAGACTAAACTGTACCATAGTAGAGTTTGATCTCTGAAAGCTACCCTCTGATCACTGACCACACTGAGATCATTTAAATCAAATCACATCAAATTGTGTTGGTCACATGCGCCGAATGCAACAGGTGTAGTCTTTACCGTGAAATGCTTCAAAAAAGTGTGTGTTTTGTGTGTGAGCATATGTAGTGTGTGTGTGAGTGTCTAATGAGTGTGCATAGAGCCAGTGCAAGAGAATTACTGCAAAAAAAAAAGAAAAAAAAGAATAATAAATGGGGAAAATGTAAATAGTCCAGGTGGCCATTTTATGAACTGTTCAGCAGTCTTATGGCTTGGGGGTAGATGCTGTTCAGGAGCTATTTGGTCCCAGACTTGGCACTCTGGTACTGCTTTCTGTGTGGTAGCAGAGAGAACAGTCTATGACTTGGGTGGCTGGAGTCTTTAAAAAAATGTCGGGCCTTCCTCTGGTATCGAGGTCCTGGATGGCAGGGAGTTTGGCCCCAGAGATGTACTGGGCCAAACGCACTACCCTCTGTACTGCCTTTTGGTTGGATGCCAAGCAGTTGCCATACCAAGCAGTGATGCAGCCAGCAAGATTTTTTATTTATTCTTTATTCTGCCGGGGCGGCAGGGTAGCCTATTGGTTAGAGCGTTGGACTAGTAACTGGAAGGTAGACAAGGTACAAATCTGTTGTTCTACCCCTGAACAGGCAGTTAACCCACTGTTCCTAGGCCGTCATTGAAAATAAGAATTTGTTCTTAACTGACTTGCCTAGTTAAATAAAGGTAAAAAATAAAATAAAAAATTCACCTTTATTTAACCAGGTAGGCCAATTGAGAACAAGCTTTCATTTACAACTGCGACCTGGCCGAGATAAAGCAAAGCAGTGCGACAAAAACAACAACACAGAGTTACACAAACAAAAGTACAGTCAATAACACAATAGAAAAATCTATGTACAGTGTGTGCAAATGTAGAAGAGTAGGGAGGTAGGCAATAAATAGGCCATAGAGGCAGAAAAATTACAATTTAGCATTAACACTGGAGTGATAGATGTGCAGATGATGATGTGCAAGTAGAGATACTGGGGTGCAAAAGAGGATAAGAGCAAGAGGACAAATAACAATATGGGGATGAGGTAGTTGGGTGTGCTATTTACAGATTGGCTGTGTACAGGTACAGTGATCGGTGAGCTGCTCTGACAGCTCATACTTAAAGTTAGAGAGGGAGATGTAAGACTCCAGCTTCAGTGAATTTTGCAGTTCGTTCCAGTCATCGGCGCAGCTGTAGAACTTTTTGAGCATCTTCAACATCACTAGACATGTTTTGCTCTTAATGTTCTGGCATTTCTGAACATTTTTCTATAGAGAATGATATATATATATATATATATATTTTTTTTTTTGTATTTTTTTTGTATTTATTTATTTATTTAATATTTTTATTTATTTAACTAGGCAAGTCAGTTAAGAACAAATTCTCATTTACAATGACGGCCTATACCGACCAAACCCTAACCAAGACGACGCTGGGCCAATTGTGCGCCGCCCTATGGGACTCCCGATGACGGCCGGTTGTGATACAGCCTGGAATCGAACCAGGGTCTGTAGTGACGCTTCTAGCACTGAGATGCAGTGCCTATCACAGTTAGCCAGCTATACTCGGGAAGACCACAGGTGCACCTCTCTCTGTTTTTATCTTTGTAAAGTCTTCTTTATAACACATCAAGCCTCTTGGTTACGCGTGTTTAGTGTGTGTCAGACAGACAGGGACCCTCCAGCAGCCAGCCAGACAGGCAGTAAAAATTGTCTACAGGTAAACTACTGTATAATGGTAAACCCTCGTGGGACCCAACTGTGGAGACATATGGTTTACATACTGTGCGGTGACCCATAGAGGCATAGACAGAGGGAGGCTTTGTTATGGGGTGGAAAATGACTGTAATGGGGGGTTGTGTCTGTGTGGGCTGCGAACTCTGCTGCCTCAGCAAGATACAAACCTCCAGACCTCACTGTACTGTACTCACCTGTATTGTACCTTAGCTAAATCCCACACTCCACAGGTGGCAGCATTTTATACACACAGAACAGACCCCCACTTTAAATAATCTGCTCTGGGAGATAGGAGAGAAGGAAGCGATAGAGAAAGCGACTGAGAGAAGAAGGCTATAGAGAGAGATAGGAGGAGGGTGGGAGGAGAGAGTTGCAGCGATAGAGGGGGAGAGAGCGAGACGGGTAGTTAGATAAATGGGGAGAGGAGGGAGGGAGGCAGAGGGGGAGAGAGATCCTTTGTTATGGGGTTTTACTGGAGTCGCGGAAAGTAGAGCGCCAGGGGGAGAGGTTGGGGGCTGGGTGGTAGAACAAGACTGTGATACCACAACACAACCCAGTGTCAAGAGGACACACAGACACTTTTAAAACTAGGCGTGGGTCATCATTACCCCTACGTTAAGTCTCTGTCATCTCCTGATCACAGCCATTTATGGTGACTGATTACTGTTATGGGAGAGAGCAGAGTCTTACCTCATAGCTTTAGTTTGTAGTGGGTGTTATAGAGAGAATGCAGGTTAAGCCAGGCAACAGCAGGGGTGCAGATGTGTGTGTGTGTGTGTGTGTGTGTGTGTGTGTGTGTGTGTGTGTGTGTGTACATGAGCATGCACGTGTGGTTGTTCCCACGTGTGAGTTGTACTCAAAGTGAGTGCATGTATGTTATAAGGTGTTCCCTTGAAAGTGCCCTCTTGGACGGTTTAAAGGTAGGACATAGTTTGGCACATGAAGAAAAATGTGACATAAAATATGTGTAATACTCAGAAAAAGTCTCACTATATCTCATCACAGCCTATAATCACTGACTCATTCAGCAGATGTATCTACCTTTAATCTTTGTGGCTAAAAGATGGGAACTGTTGCTGACATACAGTATGACTAATTCACTGTACCGTTTACACCTTCTGTAGAGACCCATCCACTTAGCAATAATGCTATGCTGTCGTTGTGATGTAGTAGATCTACAGTAAATTAATCTCTCTCTATCTCTCGCTGTCTCTCTAGGGTCCTACTGGTCCACATGGAAACCCCGGCCTGCCTGGTCTTCCTGGTCCCAAGGTGAGTGCCCTAATCCTGGGTTGGGGGGCACAGACATCCCCCTTGAGCTCCAGAGAGAGTCTTGTTAATGTTGTGGGATGTGGAGGCCCCCAGGGGTCAGCCAGGACCAGTTTTATTGTCAGGGCCCTGGCTGTAATGTTCAATGTCATACTCTGACTCCCAGACTCCTTTGCTGGGAGGGTACCAAAGGGTAAGGTCTAATCCTAGTGAGAGGGAGGCAGTACCTAACTAGCCTCGGAAATCCCAGACCTAGGGCAGCAACAGCACTCTGGGATTAATGACAGATTCTCATGGCAACTTCAAAAAGGGACAACAATTGTTCTGGGGAGGGTCCTCTTCAGACAGAAGACTACAGACAGAACGCTCTCAACAAATCACGAGGCAGACATGCCAGAACGTCGTAATGCGAAACCTAAGTTTGCCGGCAAAATGTTAGCAGTGGTTTTTAGCAAAGGTAGTTCATGCAAACTAGCCACTTGGGAAATACACTCCATAAAAATATATTCAGTGATCTTCATCTTGACAGCTACTATTTTGTGTCCGGGGATGTTTACGCTTTTGGGCATCAAACGGTTAGTGCAGTGATGTAGGAAAGACGGATGTCCCAACTCTGCCCTTTCCTCTACACTGTAAAAATAGAAAGACTCAAAACACCACGATTGTGTAATGAAACCATGGAAAGTGGTGCTCCTAACCTGAGATCTGGTGGTGGAATGTAAAAACCCAATGTAAGTGTTATGATACACAGACAGTGTTTTAAAACAATACAAGTACTCGAAAAGACACAAAGTGCTTTTTCAATCTGAATATTAGTGTTTTCAAGAAAGTGTTGTCCAAACACTTTTGGGGTTTCTCGGGGCATGTAAAAGGTGGGACAGGCGGAAGCTGCAATTGAATCCCACTTCCTATCTTGCCACGTGGCTCTGTTTTTAGAGGATTGTGGGTAATTCAAACATTTTTACACAATGTTATATGCATGTTTGAAGAAAGACAAGTATACTTCTACATTAGTATTAAGCAGCTTGTTGTACCACGAGGTGTAATGGTGAACAAATATCGAAATCTTCAGGCAAAATGACATGAGTGATGAAACAACCCATATCCCACATATCCAACTTTCAATGACAGAGGCAAGTACGGAATCCTGCAATGCTTGCAGTAAAACCTCAAGTTACTACTGTGCTCAACAATGCCTGTCAAAATGGATTAAACTGGCAAATGATCAGATACATAAATCAATGTTAAACATTAAAGTACTCCAGAAGAAGTGATCTAATTTTGCAACAGACAGGATTTGAAACACCACAATAGTTTTAGAGGAAACGACACCAAAAGAAGAAGGTATCTAATTCTGCACTAAACAGAACTCTAAACATCATACTTGTGTTTTCAACCTTTTCCATTAGTGCTCCCAGTCCCTGGCAAGGTGTTGCACAACACTTGACTAAATGACGCCACGACACACCATGTAATGTTTCAAAACATCTCAGGATGATGTGTTTCAATACTCTAGTAAAGTTGAGGTTGTCTCCTACGCATTGGTGGCAGCTCAGTTGCCACTAGTTTTGGTGTTACAAAGCACTTTTAACAGTGTATACCAAACTGATGTTGTACACGTACAGAAGTGTTAAGCTGGTACATTGTGGGAGGCAACCCGTCTGTCTAGAGAGACTAGTATCTTACTCATCTTGGGGTTCAACATTATGGTTTTTGTTTAACTTCTGAGGAATAGTACTTAATTTCATATTTTTTCATTATGGTTGGCAATTTAAATGAATTATAAGCAACATTACTCTCCCACAGAGTGGGTGGTAGGTGCTCAATATTGAGATAAATACGTATATCTCTATGGTGCTCAGATCAACGTGTCTTTGGAAGGGATAGACTCTTCTCAGGCTCCCGATGTGGCGCAGCTGTCTAAGGCACTGCATCTCAGTGCAAGAGGCGTCACTACAGTCCCTGGTTCAAATCCAGGCTGCATCACAACTGGCCGTGATTGGGAGTCCCAATTGGCCCAGTGTCTTCCGGGTTTGGCCGGTGTAGGCCAATCCCGTCATTGAAATAAGAATTTGTTCTTAACTGACTTGTCTAGTTAAATAAAGGTTACTTTTCCCAGCTATTGCCGTGGTGAATAGCAGCAGCAGAGTTTTTGGGTGGAAAGTGCCCCGTGGGCATGACAGAGGCCTTTGATTGGTTGTTATTTGCTGATGGAGGAGGGGAAAATACCTGTGTCTGTCATTTGATTGAGTAGGCAGTTAAGGGGGAGGGGCGGGACGAGACAAGAAGGGATGGTGGTTAAATAGATGCATGTAAAAAAAAAACTGCTGTTGGTGAGGAGGAAGGAGTGTTGATTCATTTCATCTTGAAAGAGAAGGATACACATGTATTTTCCGAAAGAAAAAATAACCTTGCTTTAATGTGAAGTCTCTGATGACTTTTAATGCAAGGGGTTGACTTGACCTCTGTCCTGAACTGGTGGGTCCTTAGTAACATTACATTGACTGGCTCAGGTTCACTCATACCGAATGAGGCTTACTAACAGTGATAGCATTGCATTAAAGGCTGACATCGGCAATATTTTCTGGATTATGTTTTAGTGATGGTAGCTTGATGTACCGGCTCTGTTGATAACTAATGTACGAACAATTCTGAACCCTCTGATTGTAGATCTGTGCCTTCAGGGCAGTTTCCATATTTTGAAATCAAATTTAAATGTGGAGAATTGACTGCATATGCAAGACGTTGATATGTTTAAGACAATTTACCGTCGAAAATTCCCCGTCTACACTGAATTCGAGGAGCTCCTGTAGCAAATGCTCTTCTCAGAAAACCTCTTTCCTGGACAGAGGAACAAAAGGTACCCAATTGTCATACTTGAGTAAAAGTAAAGATAATAGAAAATGACTCAAGTAAAAGTGAAAGTCAACCAGGAAAATACGACTTGAGTAAAAGTCTTAAGTAAATGTAACTGCTCAAATCTACTTAAATTAAATCTACTTATATTAAGCAAACCAGACTGCACCATTTTTTTTTTTTTTAATTTATGGATAGCCATGGGCACTCCAACACACATCATTTACAAATGAGTACTTTTGTGTGTCAGGAAAAATGTATGGAGTTAAAAGTACATCATTTAAAATTAGGAATGTAGTGAAGTTAAAGTAAAAGTTGTAAACAATATAAATAGTGAAGTACACCACTGCTATTTGCCATATATTTTTCAACTGTGCTGTTTCAAAAAAAGTTCTGAACCTTTCTATTCAGGTTCAAAAGATTGTAAATTAGCAAAAATATTTATCCATAAGAGTATTATTATATTATTGATCGATTGACTATGACTTTTCAAATCACCCAGCAGTGCTATTTGCAGAATTAGCTTCAGGTAAATGTTGAAATTCTTCAGCCATTCCTGAACATGTGACCAAATACAAAATACATATGGACACTACCAAAACAAGATGATTTAATGAATCTGTCCCTTGCAGCAATCATCTGCAGAACTGGGATGGTTGTATCCCTATATATCCGAATGAAAAAAATATGGGCTGGCACACAACCAGAGATAATCATTTTATGTAGAGGTGCTGACTAACGGCGAATAAACTATAAGCTATAAAAATAGACAGTCACACACTCCATATACAGTTGAAATTGGAGGTTTACATACACCTTAGCCAAATACATTTCAACTCAGTTTTTCATCATTCCTGACATTTAATCCCAGTAAGTATTCCCTGTCTTAGGTCAGTTAGGATCATCACTTTATTTTAAGAATGTGTAATGTCAGAATAATAGTGGAGAGAATGATTTATTTCAGCTTTTATTTCTTTCATCACATTCCCAGTGGGTCAGAAGTTTACATACACTCAATTAGTATTTGATAGCATTGCTTTTACATTGTTTAACCTGAGTCAAACTCTTCCGGTAGCCACAAGCTTCCCACAATAAGTTGGGTGAATTTTGGCCCATTCCTCCTGACAGAGCTGGTGTAATGGAGTTAGGTTTGTCGGCCTCCTTGCTTGCACCCGCTTTTTCAGTTCTGCCCACAAATTTTCTATGGGATTGAGGTCAGGGCTTTGTGATGGCCACTCCAATACCTTGACTTTGTTGTCCTCAAGCCATTTTGCCACAACTTTGGAAGTATGCTTGGGGTCATTGTCCATTGGGAAGACCCATTTGCGAACAAGCTTTAACTTTCTGACTGATGTCTGAGATGTTGCTTCAATATATCCACATAATTTTCCTCCCTCATGATGCCATCTATTTTGTGAAGTGCACCAGTCCCTCCTGCAGCAAAGCACCCCCACAACATGATGCTGCCACCCCTCTGCTTCACGGTTGGGATGTTGTTCTTCGGGTTGCAAGCCTCCCCCCTTTTCCTCCAAACATAATGATGGTCATTATGGCCAAACAGTTCTATTTTTGCTTCATCAGACCAGAGGACATTTCTCAAAAAATTACAATCTTTGACACCATGTGCCTTTGCAAACCGTAGTCTGGCTTTTTTTTATGGCGGTTTTGGAGCAGTGTCTTCTTCCTTTGTGAGCGGCCTTTCAGGTTATGTCGATATAGGACTCAATTTAATGTGGATATAGATACTTTTGTACCTGTTTTCTCCAGCATCTTCACAAGGTCCTTTGCTGTTGTTCTGGGATTGATTTGCACTTTTGGCAACAAAGTACGTTCATCTCTAGGAGACAGAACACGTCGCCTTCCTGAGTGGTATGGCGGCTGCGTCGTCCCTGGGTGTTTACACTTGCGTTTTATTGTTTGTACAGATGAACGTGGTAGCTTCAGGCATTTGAAAATTGCTCCCAAGGATGAACCAGAATTGCGGAGGTCTACAATTTTTGTATGAGTTCTTAGCTGATTTCTTTAGATTTTCCCATGATGTCAAGCAAAGAGGTACTGAGTTTGAAGGTAGGCCTTGAAATACATCCACAGGTACACCTCCAATTGACTCAAATTATGTAAATTAGCAGAAGCTTCTAAAGCCATTACATCATTTTCTGAAATTTTCCAAGCTGTTTAAAGGCACAGTCAACTTAGAGCATGTAAACTTCTGACCCACTGGAATTGTGAATTATAAGTGAAGTAACCTATCTGTAAACAATTGTTGGAAAAATTAAAGTACATGTCCTAACCGACTTCCCAAAACTGTAGTGTGTTAACAAGAAGTTTGTGGAGTGGTTGAAAAATTAGTTTTAATTTCTCCAATTTAGGTGTATGTAAACTTCCGACTTCAACTGTATCAACTCCCAGTAATTTATTAGGTGATTTACACAATCAATTACTAGGTGTTTATATATGGAGTGTGCGACTCTTTATTTTCATAAGCTTATTGTATATGCCCATATATAACATTCTATTGGTTGCAAGATTTTTGTATAATAATTTAAATTGAAAAAGTTTTGAATCGGGCATTGTTTTGTGTGTCAGTTCATAAACCATGTGCCATGAAATTGGTACATCAAAATTCTCTACCCGCTCTCCCTCTCCGCCAGGCTACCCTTCATTACGCACACCTGTCACAATCATTACGTTTATCAGGGCTCACTGGACTCACCTGGACTCCTTCACTGTTGATTGCTCCATTTATCGGTCTGTTCTTCCATTGGTTCCCCGTGTCAGCATTAATGTCGTTATGTATTCATGTCCAGATGCTGTCCTGTTCCTTGTCCATTGTTAATTAAATGTTCACTCCCTGTACTTGCTTCCTGTCTACCAGCGTTGGTCCTTACGATTTTATAATCTATATGGCACAGCTGTCAATTTTTTGGTCCTTAAATTAAACTGGTTCACAATTTTGGTCTTTAATTCAGGGCCGATAGACAAGTTCCTTACATTCTCCCCCTTCCCCTTTTGGGTAGAGCAGACATTTCCATATATTTTTGTTAGCCACATGTGTGACGTAACTCCACCAGTCCTATTTATGATCTAATTTACAAAGATTATACCATTTTTTTTTCTCAATTAGTATATTTAAGTTTAACAATAATATTATATTTATTTAATGTTGGATCTGACATTTCGATGGCCATAATAAATAGACATGCCGATAGTGGAAAACCTTGTTTTTCTTCACCACAGTATAATACTTTGAGATGTAGCCATTATTTACTATTTTACACCTAGGATTACTATACATAACTTTGACCAATTGTATAAGAGATTCTCCAAAACTGAAATATTCCAAGCATTTACATATAAATTCCAGTCATACTTTATCAAAGCCTTTTCAAAGTCAGCTATGAATACCAGGCCTGGTTTCCCAGATTTTTCATAGTGTTCTATTGTTTCCAGTCCTTATCTTATATTATCTCCAATGTATCGTCCATGTAAAAACCTGTCTTATTAGGATGTATAATATCCAACAATACCTTTTAAATTCTATGCGCTATGCATTTTGCTCAAGTTTTTGCATCACAACACTGAAGTGTAAGGGGCCTCAACATTTTTTTCAATGGGCTGGATCTTTATATTTACCACTTGTGTCCTGTTTCAGTAATAATGAAATTAGACTTTCTGGTTGAGTATCTGATAATCTACCCTTTTTATATGAGTGGTTAAAACATGCTAGTAACGGTCCTCTGAGTACATCAAAAAAGGTTTGTTTTACCTCAACTGGTTTTCCATCCAGCCCTGGAGTTTTCCCAGACTTAAAGTCTTTAATTGCATCAAGAAGTTCCTCCTCTGAAAATGCCCATTTGGCAATGTCTGGTTGCCTTAACTCACCACGTCCACCACTAATAAGCTGAGCTTCTCAGTAATTTTTTCTTCGCCTCACACATTGTAAACAAAGTCCGTTTTTTTTATACATCCATTGCAAATTATAGTTCCTCAGCATTTGAAAAATCTTTCCAACAGTCACAGCCTTGATAATCACCAAGCCTCTGTGTGAATTAGTAAACTATCATGATCCGATGTTCCCATATATCCAGTGGAAACGTCCTTAAAAACAGCTGTCTGTCCCGAGCTCACTGGCGTGGGAAACTCTGAGAGCCTGGAATAGAATAGTTGATGCAATGTTGCAAGTGTGCTAGCAACAGCTTTGGGCCGATCCAGTTGATGATTTGATACAATGTTGCACTTCACTAGCAATAGCTCAAGTCAAGACAGATCGAAAGGGAGGCAGGAATTTTCATCAGGATATTTTCTACTGTTATATTTGTTGGCTTTAGACCTATGTATTTTACTTAGTTAACGATGGAAGTTATAGGCTTACTGCTGCATTGGCCATTAGGTTCTATGCGCTAATTTCTTTAGCCGCCAATGGACCACAGTGTATCAAATCAAATCAAATCAAATCAAATCAAATCAAATCAAATTTTATTTGTCACATACACATGGTTAGCAGATGTTAATGCGAGTGTAGCGAAATGCTTGTGCTTCTAGTTCCGACAATGCAGTAATAACGAGCAAGTAATCTAACTAACAATTCCAAAAAAACTACTGTCATACACAGTGTAAGGGGATAAAGAATATGTACATAAGGATATATGAATGAGTGATGGTACAGAGCAGCATAGGCAAGATACAGTAGATGATATCGAGTACAGTATATACATATGAGATAAGTATGTAAACCAAGTGGCATAGTTAAAGTGGCTAGTGATACATGTATTACATAAGGATGCAGTCGATGATATAGAGTACAGTATCGACGTATGCATATGAGATGAACAATGTAGGGTAAGTAACATTATATCAGGTAGCATTGTTTAAAGTGGCTAGTGATATATTTACATCATTTCCCATCGATTCCCATGATTAAAGTGGCTGGAGTAGAGTCAGTGTCATTGACAGTGTGTTGGCAGTAGCCACTCAATGTTAGTGGTGGCTGTTTAACAGTCTGATGGCCTTGAGATAGAAGCTGTTTTTCAGTCTCTCGGTCCCAGCTTTGATGCACCTGTACTGACCTCGCCTTCTGGATGGCAGCGGGGTGAACAGGCAGTGGCTCGGGTGGTTGATGTCCTTGATGATCTTTATGGCCTTCCTGTAGCATCGGGTGGTGTAGGTGTCCTGGAGGGCAGATAGTTTGCCCCCGGTGATGCGTTGTGCAGACCTCACTACCCTCTGGAGAGCCTTACGGTTGAGGGCGGTGCAGTTGCCATACCAGGCGGTGATACAGCCCGCCAGGATGCTCTCGATTGTGCATCTGTAGAAGTTTGTGAGTGCTTTTGGTGACAAGCCGAATTTCTTCAGCCTCCTGAGGTTGAAGAGGCGCTGCTGCGCCTTCCTCACGATGCTGTCTGTGTGAGTGGACCAATTCAGTTTGTCTGTGATGTGTATGCCGAGGAACTTAAAACTTGCTACCCTCTCCACTACTGTTCCATCGATGTGGATGGGGGTGTTCCCTCTGCTGTTTCCTGAAGTCCACAATCATCTCCTTAGTTTTGTTGACGTTGAGTGTGAGGTTATTTTCCTGACACCACACTCCGAGGGCCCTCACCTCCTCCCTGTAGGCCGTCTCGTCGTTGTTGGTAATCAAGCCTACCACTGTTGTGTCGTCCGCAAACTTGATGATTGAGTTGGAGGCGTGCATGGCCACGCAGTCGTGGGTGAACAGGGAGTACAGGAGAGGGCTCAGAACGCACCCTTGTGGGGCCCCAGTGTTGAGGATCAGCGGGGAGGAGATGTTGTTGCCTACCCTCACCACCTGGGGAGGCCCGTCAGGAAGTCCAGTACCCAGTTGCACAGGGCGGGGTCGAGACCCAGGGTCTCGAGCTTGATGACGAGCTTGGAGGGTACTATGGTGTTGAATGCCGAGCTGTAGTCGATGAACAGCATTCTCACATAGGTATTCCTCTTGTCCAGATGGGTTAGGGCAGTGTGCAGTGTGGTTGAGATTGCATCGTCTGTGGACCTATTTGGGCGGTAAGCAAATTGGAGTGGGTCAAGGGTGTCAGGTAGGGTGGAGGTGATATGGTCCTTGACTAGTCTCTCAAAGCACTTCATGATGACGGATGTGAGTGCTACGGGCGGTAGTCGTTTAGCTCAGTTACCTTAGCTTTCTTGGGAACAGGAACAATGGTGGCCCTCTTGAAGCATGTGGGAACAGCAGACTGGTATAGGGATTGATTGAATATGTCCGTAAACACACCGGCCAGCTGGTCTGCGCATGCTCTGAGGGCGCGGCTGGGGATGCCGTCTGGGCCTGCAGCCTTGCGAGGGTTAACACGTTTAAATGTCTTACTTCGGCTGCAGTCATGTTTCCTTGCAGGCCGGCAGTGGCACATTGTGATTTAGTCTGCCTGGGAGCAAGACATCCTGGTCCGTGACTGGGCTGGGTTTCTTCCTGTAGTCCGTGATTGACTTAGACCCTGCCACATACCTCTTGTGTCAGTTGAGATTCTACTTTGTCTCTGTACTGGCGCTTAGCTTGTTTGATAGCCTTACGGAGGGAATAGCTGCACTGTTTGTATTCAGCCATGTTACCAGACACCTTGCCCTGATTAAAAGCAGTGGTTCGTGCCTTCAGTTTCACACGAATGCTGCCATCAATCCACGGTTTCTGGTTAGGGAATGTTTTAATCGTTGCTATGGGAACGACATCTTCAACGCACGTTCTAATGAACTCGCACACCGAATCAGCGTATTCGTCAATGTTGTTGTCTGACGCAATACGAAACATCTCCCAGTCCACGTGATGGAAGCAGTCTTGGAGTGTGGAGTCAGCTTGGTCGGACCAGCGTTGGACAGACCTCAGCGTGGGAGCTTCTTGTTTTAGTTTCTGTCTGTAGGCAGGGATCAACAAAATGGAGTCGTGGTCAGCTTTTCCGAAAGGGGGCGGGGCAGGGCCTTATATGCGTCGCGGAAGTTAGAGTAACAATGATCCAGGGTCTTTCCACCCCTGGTTGCGCAATCGATATGCTGATAAAATTTAGGGAGTCTTGTTTTCAGATTAGCCTTGTTAAAATCCCCAGCTACAATGAATGCAGCCTCCGGATAAATCGTTTCCAGTTTGCAGAGAGTTAAATAAAGTTCGTTCAGAGCCATCGATGTGTCTGCTTGGGGGGATATATACGGCTGTGATTATAATCGAAGAGAATTCTCTTGGTAGATAATGCGGTCTACATTTGATTGTGAGGAATTCTAAATCAGGTGAACAGAAGGATTTGAGTTCCTGTATGTTTCTTTCATCACACCATGTCACGTTGGCCATAAGACATACGCCCCCGCCCCTCTTCTTACCAGAAAGATGTTTGTTTCTGTCGGCGCGATGCGTGGAGAAACCCGCTGGCTGCACCGCTTCGGATTGCGTCTCTCCAGTTAGCCATGTTTCCGTGAAGCAAAGAACGTTACAGTCTCTGATGTCCCTCTGGAATGCTACCCTTGCTCGGATTTCATCAACCTTGTTGTCAAGAGACTGGACATTGGCAAGAAGAATGCTAGGGAGTGGTGCACGATGTGCCCGTCTCCGGAGTCTGACCAGAAGACCGCTTCGTTTCCCTCTTTTTCTGAGTCGTTTTTTTTTTTGGTCGCTGCATGTGATCCACTCGGTTACACTGGTTGTAAGGCAGAACACAGGATCCGCGTCGCGAAAAACATATTCTTGGTCGTACTGATGGTGAGTTGACGCTGATCTTATATTCAGTAGTTCTTGTCGGCTGTATGTAAAGAAACCTAAGATGACCTGGGGTACTAGTGTAAGAAATAACACGTAAAAAAACAAAAAACTGCATAGTTTCCTAGGAACGCGAAGCGAGGCGGCCATCTCTGTCGGCGCCGGAAGTTACTCGGTGTATCAATGTTTCCTAATGGCAGAGGCTGGCGCGCTCGCCTTAAAATTCAACTAACTTTCAGATATTTATCATTTTACTTCAGATTTTATGATTAACCATGTGACAATGATTCTGAGAAATGGAAAACGTAATTGTTGAAATGAAAATGTGCATACATCATAACTTTCACTCAGATAGGTAGAAATGGTAGGATAAATTGTAAGCCTCCCCAAACTTAACTCACGAGCTGCTTATGGTCTTTACTATAACACCCGTAAAAAAAAATGTGAATGGACAAGCGCCTGCATGTGAAAAAACGTGCCAGCCCTATGGATATCAAAGGACCGTTCAACTGGTTTGTGCTGGTTCCGGCCATAAAAGGTTTACTGTTTCATGTAGGGGGTATGTGATTGTTTTGTTCTTTACCTGAAAATGACGATTGTGATAGATTTTTCCAAGAATATTGTGTAACTGTATAAGTGGTAGAACACACCTGCTTCCCAGGCCGCCTTCCCCAAACCTCTGGAATCCTGATGGTTAGGGGTTTATTTCTGTTGGTTCGCCTCATATGGGAATTGTATTGTGCTTGTCCTATTCAATGGGTATATAGAGACGGGACAGGGAGACTCGTTTAAGGTTTTACATGAGATAATTTCCTTATTTATTAGCAATTTAATTACTTTAATAGCTTAAATTGCTATTCTTGTGTGACTTTCAAGATGGCCATCAATGTGGATGGATACACTGTAGGCTCGTCACCTTTCTCATCTGTATCACGAGTCGTCATATAAACCAGAAAAAACAGCTGGAGTTTTTCAGACTCAGCTACCTCTGACAGGGATGTGGGATGTGGGCTGTGCTGTGCAGACGGCTGTGGTGTAGTGGCTGTGGCCAGGTCATTAAACTAAGCTTGTCTGTGGTGAGAGTTGGTTGGGAGTTGGCACCAGACGCCCCTGTAGTTGGTGGGTAAGCTCCAATTCAAACCCTATCCATTCACAATTTGGGAGTGTAAACAAAAACATTATACAATTTCATTATGCTGCACCTTGTCAATTTCACTATCATTCTGATGTGAAAATGGTATTTCTTTAAGTGGATAAGTGTAGGTTTCAGTTGTTTGTGCATAGTTGGACAGAAAATTGTACTTTATATAAATCTCCCTTACTGAAAAACCACACAATTGGAGCAATTAATATGTGAAATTTCACATGTGAAAATGTTCTTTAGGAACATTACACATCACGTGTGAAAACAAAAATGAGTCATTGTGATACACAGTGCTAACAGTGTTTACAATTGACATGTTTGCATTCGGAAAGTATTCAGACCCCTTCCCCTTTTCCACATTGTTACATTACAGCCTTATTTTGAAAAAAAAAAAAATACAAGACTCTAGTCAATATACACACACTACCCAATAATGACAAAGTGAAAACAGGTTTTTATGGAAGCCACTCCTCAGTAAAAAGGCACATGATATCCCGCTTGGAGTTTGCCAAAAGGCACCTAAAGGACTCTCAGACCATGAGAAATAAGATTCTCTGGTCTGGTGAAACCAAGATTGAACACTTTGGACTGAATGCCTCGACACAATCCTGTCTCGGAGCTCTACGGTCCATTCCTTTGACCTCATGGCTTGGTTTTTGCTCTGACATGCACTGTCAACTGTGGGACCTTATGTAGACAGTTGTGTGCCTTTCCAGATCATGTCCGATCAATTGAATTTATCACAGGTGGACTCCGATCAAGTTGTAGAAACATCTCAAGGATGATCAATGGGAACACGATGCATCTGAGCTCAATTTCGAGTCTCATCCGAAAGCACTGTATTACACAAGATCATGTTTTCACATGTTCACATGTTGTCGCGTGTAGTTTCATGTTAGCACATGTGGAAATGTTGCATCCCCATGTTGTCACATTTATTTCACATGAGATCATGTTTTCACATGCTCACATGTTGTCGCACGTTATCACATTAACTTCACATAAAATCACATGGAACATGTGAAATTCATGTGGTTTTTCCGTAAGGGCTTCCGGACCGCACACAGAGACAGCAATGTCCTGTTTTCCTCTCTGATTTGTCAGAAAGAGGGCTCAGACATTGATGGATGTGTTCTGGTGTGCCCTTTGACCCTGTTGTGGACACCATGGGAGGCCAGCGATGGCCCTTGAGGCTTCCCCATTGGGTTCTTTTGAAACATCCTAAATCACTATAGCTAACACCACATACACACAATGACTCATCCTCAGACCCACACTGGAGGCGGGGTCGGAGAGAGGGGAACTCTTTGTCTTTGTTTGTAAATTGTGTTGTGAAGTCTAAGGGATGAAGGGAAGAAACGGAGGGATGAGAAAAGAAAAAAAACAAGCAAACCTGTGTCTGTCTGAGGTCCCTGGTTGATGTACCGAAAGCTGAAAAGCTTCAGTTGACGGTTGTTTGAGCGCAGCATGAAATGTTATGAAGAATGGCTCATGGGATCTAATAGAGGCTTTAAATGAACGCCATGCACTGTTGACATTTTTCAAACAGAGGAGAGAAGGAATCAAGGTTTCACTGCCAGTAACTTCTGCTGCGGTACAACGCGCACACACACACCCCTCCCTGCCCTTAACAGCTGAATGCTTGAATGGGCTGTCAGTCAAAACCAGTGAAATGTAATGCTTCAACCCCCGGAGAGAAATACCTGTTGAGAGCAGGTAATCAGTAGTGATGAACAGGTATTGTAGTATAGGCCTCTGAGGTGTCACCTGTACTCAGGCAGAGCATCCCTTGATCAGACAGGAGGACCCCGAGTCTAAACATAGACTTCTGTTAAGAGGGTACATAAAATACTGGCTTAACATTTGTCTCAGGCCCAGAAAATGTGGATTGTATGTAATTTCATGTTTAGGTGTACTGAAAGAAGAGTACTCAATGGCCTGGGAAATGTTTGGACTTTCATTGAGTGAAGGGTATAGAATAAACTTGAATTACTATGACATGTTATGGTTAAAAAGGGGAAAGTAGGTGTCTACAAAGCAGTCATCCTTTTGTAGCATTTTGTCCCTTTGTTAGTGTGTGTACGTTTCCACTGTCTGTATCTCCTCATCTGTGGGGTGGCTTTGTAACTCAAGAGAAGCTTAGGACCCGTTCCCCACCAATCACAGTTGTCAATAACTGAGTCACGTCTCCAGTCATTGGCTGAGACTTGAAAGACGCTTTGCAGAAATCCATGTCAACCTTAACGGAGGAACAGCACAGATCTCTCAGTCATAAAGGAGATAAGACTCCGATAAGAATGAGTCACTTTGTTGTTATTGGAAAAGACGGTACTGTTGAAACGGGTGGCGAACTTTGCCACAGTAAAGAGCAGCACAGATAATTTTTTTAAACCTTTGCACTTTGATCTCCCCTGTACAGTATGTAGTGGAGGGGGTTCTGGCTGCTATAAATAAGTGCTGACCCTGACTCTCTGTGTCACTGTCAGGGCTCTAAGGGCGATCCAGGACTGTCCCCAGGTCAGGCCCCGCCAGGAGACAAGGTAAAGAATGATCTGACCTAGTCTACTCTGGCCAGCAGACAGGCAGACAGACAGACAGACAGCATGGCTTTGTCTCTCTGTTTCTTCCTCTGTTTCTCTCTCTGTTTCTCTATCTCTCTCTCAACATCTAACTGTCCCTCAATCCCTCGCTACTGGTTTCTCTTTCTGCTTTCCATCTTCTGCTCTCACTCTCAATCTCTTGCCTTACCTGATTCTCCCGTTCAAAAACGAATACTTCACTCAACCACTCTTGCCCCATATCTTTCAACTTCACTTTAGCAACATCTGTTCCCTCTTTCATTGACTCCACAACTACACATTTAGAGGTTTTCTAACCCTTCTTTCTGATCGGTATTTCCTCCTCTCCTCTCTCACTCTCAATTCAACTTCCTTTTATTATTCTCTTCATCTCTAATCACATCCTGTATTCCTCTGATATTTATCTTCTGATATCTTAGTGTCTCTCTGCAAAACTTTGGCACAGTTGCTACCTATTATCAGTCAGTGAAACTTCCGTTGGCCTGTGTTCTAACCATTGCCAGCTGCAGCTCCCTGTTTCGTCTCTTTTAATCTGCCTTCTTATCCTTATCTGATATCTCTTAATAGTTGCAGTTCATTGACTTGCTAATAACTTATTTGATCAAGTCTAATGTTGTCATGGTTTTCTCCTTTTGTTTCCAGGGTGACAGAGGTCCACAAGGTCTTCCAGGTCCAGAAGGGTTTGCGGGTCCAACGGTAAGAGTTTAACGGTTATAACATCGGGGCTTTTTTTAACCTCTGGCTCTGACATACTGTAGACATATTATCTAAAGCAACTGTCATTCCATTGGCTCTTTGAAGGCATGAATGATGGGAACTGATCCGGATCCAATTAGATTATCATATTGTCATTTAATGAGTTCCCTGCATGAGCTTCTGTTCTGAATCTGAGCTATTTCTGCTCGCCTCACACATGATGTTCCCGCTGCATAAGCTTCATAAGTATTAGCCACACCTTAAGAGGAGGCCTCCAGTGGGCCCTGGCTGTGTTCAGGAATCAGGATAATGTTACCCATTCACAGAGAGGGTCTGTCTCTCAGACAGGGGCCGGGGAGCTCCTAGTCCTAAGCCACCTCAGCCCACCCTGCTGTCGCTCCATAGGGCTGGACACACACGCACACAGATACACACGCACGCATGCACACACACACTCATGCGTGCGTCGCCCCGGGACCCGTCTGCGCCCAGGCTCCGGGACTCCTTGCCTGAATCTTTAAGAGTAAAGGCATTCTGAGCGAGGTTATGGCCCCTGATGACAGGCACACCATCCGATGCCTCTTCAAAAGAGAAAATGGCATGAGGAGAAAGAGGAAGCAGAGAAGGAAACCAATTAAATTCATACATCAGCACGCACAGCTCACACAACTCTCCTCAGTTTAGTCTCAGAGATGAGAGCCCTTATCTGTCTCCACATGCAGCAGCTGGCTGTGGACTGCTACTTTAAGCCGCTAGCCCTCATCTTCTCTGAGGGAACTGGGTTCAAATACTATCATTTCAAATAATGTTGCTGTGCTTGATAGAGCTTGCCTGTTGCATGGAACCAATAGAAAACTCCAGGCAGGCTAAAGCAAACGCTCAATATATTTGAAAGATTTCATATAGTATTTGTACCCAGGTCTGATCTCCGAAGGTTGGCCTTTACCTTGCCTCCCAGGAGGACACAGACCAATGTTTGCAGTAGCTGAACCTAATACCCAGACCATCAACTGTGCCCTGGGAAGGTATTTTCAGAGGAAATGACTTCAGCCTAAGCCCCTTACCCCCGAGTGGGCTTTTTATTGAGTGTGAAGGTTCCTGTGTCACAACCTAGGAAACGGTGGAGGAGAGGAGCTACACAGAACGCAGGCCTGTTAAAAAAGGTTTCGCTCTACTGTCCCCCCAAAATATGAGTTAGCTAACCTACTTTTAGCAACAACATTTGTTGTTGTTATGGCCGTCAATGACAAATTATAAAGTTGAAGATAAAAACAACAGGGTTTTAAATGAACTAAAAACTCATTACAGTTAGAAGGATTTGTTGTTTGTTGAACTTAGGATACTCTTTGAATGTACTACTGGTCTGCCCAATTCCGCAACATGCTAACGTGGATCACAAACAGACAAGATTCAATGTGGATTCAGATAGAAGCCCAATCCTGTGGTTCATTGCCTCTAAGCTCAATTATATTCATTAATAACTTTAGTGAAGTGGGCAACATAGCCAAAACCTTTGTGATTCACAGCACCCTACTAGCGTGGAGGGACTGTAAGAAATACCTGGGCATTTCCTCCCAAATATGTTCTCACTCGCCTATAGTATGCAACCCAGACTTGCCAAAAGCCCTGAGTGATGCCAACTTTAATCTTTGGCATACTCTAGGGATCAGGACCTTTTCAGACCTGTTTCATCAGAAAACCACTATACTGAAATCCTTTCAAGTGAATTCAATGTGCCAAGATCCATTTATTTTTATTTTTAATATCTACAAATTAGGCACGTCATTTCCTCATTTACTTCCAATGGGAGGTTTAGAGCTCAGCTGAATGAAATTGAGTCCCTTCTTGCTACAGCACAATCCATCAGGCAAAATCTCATATATCTGTAGACTTCTTTCTGAGAAAGGAGGCTCCTCCTTTACTCCTTTGAAAATAATCTGGGAAAAGGACCTTTGTTTGACTATCAGTGATGAGTTATGGGTGGATGTTTGCGACAGAGTATACTGCACCTCTACTCATGTAAAAATGAAAGAATCTAATTACATTTTTTTTTTTTTTTACAAATTGTATTACACCCCAGTGAGACTCCATAGAATGAATACATACATTTCTCCTGACCATGAAAGGTGTACCTCTGAAAGTGGAACCGATAGGCATGTATTTTGGAGTTGTAGAGAGATTACCAGATTTTGGCACTCTATACATACTGGGGCACAGAAAATGCTAGATGTACAGTTTGGTATGACCCTGTGTATCAATCTTCTTAATGCCCAGCAGGACTTTGTTATTGATCATGACAGAGAAAATGTGTTGATGACTATCACATACTTTGCAAAGAAATGTATTCTTCTATTGTGGGCTTCCAATACTTTTCCTACATTTAAAATGTGGATTGACCAGATTGTTGACTTTCTTTCTCTTGGAAAGCTCACTTATGACCTCCACAAGAGACAGCCCAAGTTTGATAGACGCTGGTCTCCACTATTCAACTATATTTCAAATGGACAGAGTGAAGGGGGGTGATTAGGGAAATGGATACATGTTGTGTAAGGTGCTGTAAATACTAATTCTTTGCTTGTCGTCTCAGCTAAGGCTGGAAATAGATCATAGGAACGCTGATAGTGCTGCTGAAAGTTTGTTTGTTTTATTTTGTATTTTCTTTTCTTATATTATTTATGTCTGCCATGTTTGTGAATGTGGAATGGGTTTTGTTGGTTGATTGAAAACACGTAAACTTGTTTAAATTTTAAATTGAAAGAAAAACTTTAAATTGAAAGAGAAACTTTAAATTTAAAGTTTTTAAATTGAAAGAAAAACTTTAAATTGAAAGAAATTTTAAATTGAAAGAAAAACTTTAAATTGAAAGAAAAATTTTAAATTGAAAGAAAGTTTTTCTTTCAATTTAAAGTTTTTCTTTCAATTTAAAATTTTTCTTTCAATTTAAAGTTTTTCTTTCAATTTAAAGTTTTTCTTTCAATTTAAAATTTCTTTCAATTTAAAGTTTTTCTTTCAATTTAAAAACTTTAAATTGAAAGAAAAACTTTAAATTGAAAGAAAAACTTTAAATTGAAAGAAAAAGCTGAGGCTAAGCACTAGTTTACCTAAATGCAGGATCTGGCTGTAATACAAAGACTGAGGATTATAAGCAAGCTGTCTAGACTTTGAAGGAAATATCTCATTTTTATTGAACCGTTTATACATTTTATATTAAATTATTACTTACGATTTCTCTCGTAATCCAGTTGTTTTCTGCCTTAGATGTTTCTCATCATGTTTTATGGTAAAATAAATCCTGGTTTGACTCTACCAGAGTACTCTTTGGGCTACAGTGTCAAGGAATACTGATCACAGTCACTTGTATTATACATCCAACTGACCTACATTTAGACACAGTTTAGCATCAACTGTCCATTTATTTGACATCTGAAAGTTTTCTGACCAGTACAAAACCTTTCTTGACACTATCAAGTATGGTTGAATGGTGGGAACCCGGTTACCGAGATTTACAAAGATTTACCACCCACAACCACTCCATTTTCCTGGGATAAATAGCTGCGAGAAACCTGTAAATTATAATTCATTATTTATATCAACAGCATGACGTGAAATGGAACTGTTCAATTATATGCAATGTCTATATCTGGTTTCTCTAAGGCTTTCTCTCTTTCTTTCTGCTCTCTGCATCAGACAGTCCATCTCAGTATGGAGTGCATGTAGACCTATCATCTCATGGTAACTTTCTTTCTTGTGACAGGTAGGCCTACATTTGCTGCAGCATAGCCTATGCTACAGTGATATAAGGACTGCATTCGCGTCTAATTTACACATCTCCGTCTTTCGGGGGTCACCATATTTTTAAATGTAAAGATATATATTTTTTTATTGCAGCTTTAGAGTTTTAAAACAGCCTATCACTTGAATATCGTTGCTTTAAATCAGAGCACGCACAAGCAGTCTCTGTCTCTACATCGATTCCATTCAAATTGCATCCAAAATAGATCATCCTGTTCAAGATATCCTAGTCTATGACTTTCAGGTAATGCATTTAATGCAGTATTAGCCTTATATATAACCTATAGCCTCTGTCTCTTGCGCAATACACACTCACCTGTGCTCAGCTGCCCTCTCTCCCTAAGAAAACGCTCCTTAGCCCTTGGAGACCCATGCAGGAAAAGCAAGACTAGAATAGTTTCCTGGACATCGTTTTTTTCCCCCGTTTTTTTCTCATACCAATAGTGTATTCGAAGAGGGAAGCAAGCTCTTGTTTACTGCGATGGCGGTAGGCTATAGCAGTTATTTATTCAGACCCATAACCATTCAATCTACGTGAAGAGAAGTTAAAGCCATCTGCATCTAAATCTAGTCCTATCTTATTTAAGCATGTCATTTGAATAATGAAGGTTAACTTTTGTTTTCCTTATTTCATTTAGCCTAACTGTTAAAATAGCGAGGAAGTAATGAAGCAACAATAGAGATAGAAAGAGGAGGTAGGCAAAATAACACTAGGGGAAATATTATGAAAGGTATATATGCGTCAGCCTACTAATTATACAAATAGACCATATTATATTTAAAAATAAAATAAAATTCGCTAGACTATACATGTTGTAATGTGTACGCTGGGAGTTGGGAAGTAAGTACAGGGAGTGCAAATGTAATAATAAATAGAACATAGTACAAACCAAGAAACACAAAAAGCATACAGACATGAAACAGAAACAGAGTCAATAACGCCTGGGGAAAGAACCAAAGGGAGTGACAGATATAAGGGAGGTAATCAGGAAGGTGATGGAGTCCAGGAGTCTCATGAGGCGCAGGTGCGCATACCGATGGTGGCAGGTGTGCGTAATAACGAATAAATTGTTGATGTTGTGCGCCAGAGAGGGGGAGCGGGGGTAGATGTGACAGTCCCCCTCCCTGGTGCGCTGCTCCAGCCACAGAACGCCGACCAGTCGCTTCTGCTGAGGCATGGGAACCTGTAGAGCCGGCTGAGTTGCGGGAACCTGTAGAGCCGGCTGAGGCGCGGGAACCTGTAGAGCCGGCTGAGGCGCGGGAACCTGTAGAGCCGGCTGAGGCGCGGGAACCTGTAGAGCCGGCTGAGGCGCGGGAACCTGTAGAGCCGGCTGAGGCGCGGGAACCTGTAGAGCCGGCTGAGGCGCGGGAACCTGTAGAGCCGGCTGAGGCGCGGGAACCTGTAGAGCCGGCTGAGGCGCGGGAACCTGTAGAGCCGGCTGAGGCGCGGGAACCTGTAGAGCCGGCTGAGGCGCGGGAACCTGTAGAGCCGGCTGAGGCGCGGGAACCTGTAGAGCCGGCTGAGGCGCGGGAACCTGTAGAGCCGGCTGAGGCGCGGGAACCTGTAGAGCCGGCTGAGGCGCGGGAACCTGTAGAGCCGGCTGAGGCGCGGGAACCTGTAGAACCGGCTGAGGCGCGGGAACCTGTAGAGCCGGCTGAGGCGCGGGAACCTGTAGAGCCGGCTGAGGCGCGGGAAGCTGTCGCTCCAGCTAAGGCATGGAAGCCTGACGAGCCAACTGAGGCATCCCCGGTTGCTTCGGCAGTGGCACTTGGACCCGACGTCACCAGTAAATCCCTGTTGCTTCCCCTTGGTGAGGCGTGATTCTGTTCCTGTGTTAAATGTCTGTACACTACTCGTGTTTCTTGTTTTGTTCCATGTTTAATTTATTTTTAAATTCACTCCCTGTACTTGTTTCCCGACTCCTAGAGTACACGTTACACATGTAACTTTGTAGGCTGCAGGTGTTGCACCAGAATCTCAGGTTCTCTTAGCTTTATCATGGTTTGAACGAGGTGCGTAATTCCATTCCATATAATACAATACGGTACATCTATGTTTTTTGTGATTTGTCTGTCATGTGTAATGTGCAGTAGCCTATAAACCTATATCATACAGTGCCTTCGTAAAGCTACCCTTGAATTTGTCCATGTTAGGTTACAGCCTTATTCTAAAAAGTATTTCATGTAGGGCTCATCAGGCTGAGGTATCATCAGGCTGAGGTATCATCAGGCTCAGGTATCATCAGGCTCAGGTATCATCAGGCTTGAATTTCTGATCAAAGCTTTAATCAAATACAGACAGACCTATTTAAATGCTTTATATGCTTTTGAATGACACTTCCTGTTTTGGCAGGAAATACGGGGTTACCTGGGAGTAAAGTGATTTGTTCTCGGGGTGGAACATTTGTAAAATACGGGAACATTTCCAACCCTTCGAATCAAGGATTACTGACTAAGCATATTCACTTAATTATACAGTACATTCGACTGGCCTCACTATAGAGTGAAGTCAGTATAGCATCAACTGTTATTTCATTGGACATCTGTTTTCTAGCTAGTCATGGTAAAATTGTGAAATGTTTGTCCTTGTATGACTGTCTTTATGAAATTTAAGAAAACCAGATCAAAGTATGAAAAATGACTGTTACTTCTCCATTGATAAAGTTTGATCATAAAGTTACTGGTCCCTCTCCCCTGTGTCAAACACTTGGGTTCATTATTAAGGGGACACGGTGGCATCCCCTTAACTCTCCTTTTAATACACCAATGGTAACATGATATGCTCTTACCTAATTTAAATAAGTACCGCCTTGGAACCAACATTGGACAAGGTGTGTTTGCAGAGAGGCATGGTTCATATAGCTAGATAGCTACTCTACTGGTGCCAGAATTTGACTGTAGGGTGTCAGAAAATATAATAAAAAATTGACCCTATTCATCAATGGCTAAGATGCCATATGTTTCCCCTTTCATCTGTGTCTGGTGTTAGCTACCGTAGTTACTGGCTACCTAGGTCTTCAGCCAGCATAGAACAAAAGGGGGAAAGGGTCTTTCAAAACTCAGATGCAGCTGTCAAGTCAACACATCTGTCAGTGCTGCTGTGCATCACAAGAGACATCATTGATGCAATTTCAATATTCAAGTTGCTTTGTGCTAGTGATGCGGAACAAAGCTTCCTGAAGCATTGATGCTTTCCAGCCAATTGTGTTGAAAATAGGTTCATTACCTGAGGCTTTGAACAACACAGTGTACACTAGTGGCACCTGCTGGTCAAAAGATCTTAAAGCAACCAAATTATGAAAGATTATATCCCACACGCTGTAGCGCATGCGCGGAGTAAACTTTTGGTCTTCTACCAAACCAATACCAAACCAATCAGGTGGTTGTTCGACGAAACAAAGATTCTGACATCATTGATCACCTGCTTCTGATAAAGTGGTACAGGCATCGGTACACTGCTTTGAAGTAAACTGCTTAAAGATTTTGACGCATGACTCAGAGCTCCGGTATCAAACGTAACATCCATACTTTGCGTATCACCAAATTTGCTTGAGATGATTTTACTGCAACACTGCATCCAAGTTGCTTGACATAGTTGTTTTAAAGAGCTGTCAGTCAAGGTGAGCTCATGAATATACAGTGCTTTCGGGAAGTATTCAGACCCATTGACTTTTCCACATTTTGTTACGTTACAGCCTTATTCCATAATGTATTAAATAAATGTTTTTCCTCAGTCTACACACAATACTCTGTAATGACAAAGCGAAAACAGTTTATTTACATTTTTTGCAAATGTATTAAAATAAAAAAATAAGAAAAACCTTATTTACGTAAGTTTTCAGACCCTTTGCTATGAGACTCGAAATTGAGCTCAGGTGCAACCTGTTTCCATTGATCATCCTTGATGTTTCTACAACTTGATTGGAGTCCACTTGTGGTAAATTCAATTGATTGGACATGGTTTGGAAAGGCACACGCCTGTCTAGATAAGGTCCCACAGTTGACAGTGCATGTCAGAGCAAAAACCAAACCATGAGGTCAAATGAATTGTCTGTAGAGCTCTGAGAAAGGATTGTGTCGAAGCACAGATCTGAACATTTTTGCAGCATTGAAGGTCCCCAAGAACATAGTGGCCTCCATCATTCTTAAATGGATGAAGTTTGGAACCACCAAGGCTCTTCCTAGAGCTGGCCGCCCGGCCAAACTGAGCAATTCGGGAGAAGGGCCTTGGTCAGGGAGGTGACCAAGAACCCGATGGTCACTCTGACAGAGCTCCAGAGTTCCTCTGTGGAGATTGGTGGAGTGCTGCAGAGATGGTTGTCCTTCTGGAAGGTTCTCCACTCAGGCCTTTATGGTAGAGTGGCCAGATGGAAGCCACTCCTCATTAAAAGGCACATGGAAGCCCTCGTTGAGTTTGCCAAAAGGCATCTAAAGGACTCAGACCATGAGAAACAAGATTCTCTGGTCTGATGAAACCAAGATTGAACTATTTGGCCTGAATGCCAAGCGTCACGTCTGGAGGAAACCTGGCACCATCTCTACGGTGAAGCATTGGAGGCAGCATCATGCTGTGGGGATTTTATTCAGCAGTAGAAACTGGGAGACTAGTCAGGATTGAGGGAAAGATGAATGGAGCAAAGTACAGGGAGATCCTCAGACTGGGGCGAAGGTTCTCCCTTCCAACAGGACAACAACCCTAAGCACACAGCTAAGACAACGCAGGACTGGCTTCGGGACAGGTCTCTGAATACTTATGTAAAAAACTAAAATGTGGAAAAAGTCAAGGGGTCTGAATACTTTCCGAATGCACTGAATCTCCATTCTTGTGTATTTTATTTTATTCCTCGTGTTACTATTTTATTTGTATAATTTTATAAAAGCTTGTAATCAAGCATTTCACAGTAAAGTCTACACCATTTGTATTCGGCGCATGTGATTAATACAATTTGATTTGATTTGACTGCCAGGTGCTGGGAAGGAGGAAGGAAGCTCTGGAATGTTCTAGAATCCATAGACAACCCTGGGCATCCTGTCCTCAGTGGTCCTGTGTTTTTTATGATTGTATGGCTGAAATGCACACAGACAGACCTTTGGCTACCTGGCTATGTATTCCGCCTCCTACTGACAGGATCACAACAGAAATTCTCTCTCTCTTTACCCAACCCCTCTTTCTCTCTCTTTTCCCCTCTTTCCCTCCTTTCCTACCTCCGCTGACCCAGTTCAGATATCACTGTGCATAACTCAGTCAGTCAGAGGCCCTGTATTGGGAAGTAACGATTCACCGATACACTGTAAGCATCGGCCCCGAATTCCAATGTTTATGATAAAAGTGCATTGGTCCGCGGTCAGAAAATGTATTAAAATACTATGAATCGCTATGCCTTAGATTTTATTTTGATTGTTGAGGTTCACCATCAGCAATAGTTTTGGTAGTTTTGCTTTGAACAATCAACGTATATGGTAATTTTTAGATATACAGGGTAAAGTTGAAAATGTCATAACAAGGACACCAATCACTATTGTGAGGCTCACCCCATGGCCGAAGCGAGAGGAGAGGATCACTCCGTAAAAACGTCCAAACGGTCGTAACCTTTTCGATTTTGAGATGGGGTGGAATTTGTGAACGATAAATATTTATACTTTACTAGCTCAAACACTTAATCTGCAAGTTAATTAGTGGGTAGTGGTGATTTCAGAACCAATCTGATAGTGGTACAGTAGATGCCTAGTCTCTCTTATGGCTCAGCTCAGTTGCCTACATAGTACATACACCATAGTCATACATAATTTACACGTATGCACGCACGCACACACACACACACACACACACACACACACACACACACACACACACACACACACACGTCAGCTCAGACAGATCCAGTTCAGAGATGTGCCCAGCTCATGAGCACCATCAGCAGCAGATTTGAGTTAAGAATGGAATAGTGAATGTGTTTACACAACAAATGCTAATGCATTGAATCGTATCGTATCGCATCAAACCAAATTAAATCGATTTGTTCTGTAATGAAACCGAATCGCACCGAATCATTTCAATCTGAAACTGATTTTTCCTGTAACTAAAACAGATTTTTCCTGAGCCCATGTGTCTAGATACATGTCGAATCGTCTTGAAAGGGAAAGATGCACATCCCTAACACCTAATGTAGAGCAGGTGATATTCTCCTCTCAGTCTCATTTAAGATGTTTTCTTTCTCTACCTGCAGGGTTCTAAGGGCTATCCAGGGCCACAAGGACAGCCTGGAGAACAGGTGAGTCTTTAGCGTTCATTGGGTCAAACTTGTCCCTTTTTTATTTTAGTAAAACGCCAGGTCACTGATCTCATTATGGACCATTTTTGGGCTAGAGCATGACACACCCGCACGCATGCACAGTGAGAGAAAGAGACAGGCAGCTGTAGCCTGGAAGACATTTGGTATAGTCACTCTTCAGCTGTCTCTGTGTTCTCAGCCATTTCTCTGCCACTCAAGAAGCTATCAATTAACATGTTTCCCCTTTCAACACAAAACGTCCTAAAACGGAGTGCACTCACGCAGCACACTTACAAAGTAAATCATTTAAGGTGTTGAGATGACTTCAGCACCAGGTGCCACTCTGTTCCCCCGAGGTGATGGTTCAGGCTGGAACTGGAAGTGGAGGAGCCAGAGAGAGAGTGTGTGTTCTGCTACAGTTTGGCTGTAGGGGATGGGTGAGGGCAAACAGTGCCTGTTTTATTCCTGAGTTGGCAGTATTGGTGAGGGCCAATGTTTATCTTCTTTCATCCCTCTCTTTTATCTCTTTTTTCTCTCTTTCTCTCTCTCCATCTCTCTCTCTTTGTCTCTTTCTCTCTCCCCCCTCCCCTCTGCAGGGCATACCGGGACTTCCAGGAGTGACTGGGGATGCAGGTTACCCTGGCAGGCAGGTGCAGTGAATATGCTCCAGATTCCTCCATCCATCCTCTCGGCTTGTCTACATTGCACAGAATTCCACATCACTACCTGTGTACTATCATATTGCTGTACTCAGAAATGAACATCATGTCCTCCTGTCTCTCCCCTAACTACAGTAGTGACACACTCCTCAGTCTCTTTAGTGAAAAAACTGTCAACTAGTGACCTTTTTGCTTGACATTTTTATTCAAATAGCTAATACTTGACTCCTTATCATTTTGATTTCAACTATATATTGAATAACAATTATTTTGAAGAAAGGTGTTGTATAAGTATGCCGACGATGAATGTTTGAACTAAAAAAGTGTGCACAACAATGATAATAAGTGTAATGTAGCTGAGAGTATGACTGGCATGTTTCCTCATTCCTTTTTACTTAAACAATTAGTCTATGCAATCAAATATTTTATTTCCCTACCTGTCTAAAATGTACAATTTAGTGTTTTATGTGTGGAAGTGTGTATTGCCCCCCTGTGTAACAGACACACACACACACACAATGTATTGTGTGACAATGGCCTCTCCTTATGCTGCTCTCCTTTGTTGCAGGGTTTGGCTGGGCCAGAAGGTAACCCAGGTCCTAAAGGTGTACGTGTAAGTACAGCTCCCTACTACCCTCCCCTCCACTTTACTCGGCTCTATTAGAGGGAATACTTAATTTCCTGAAGGGATTACCTGTCTGCTCCACTGGGAACGGCTGATCTGTTAGAGGGCCTGTGTTGTGTTAACAAGGTGCAGGCTCCCACTGCAGCAGATTCCTCTGGGAGCAGGTCTGGGATCTGTTTTCGCTCAGTCGAGCTTCTGCTCTGTTGCGAGAGCAGCTCATTCCTTTCCTCAGGAAGCACAGGCATGCTCTCCCTCCGCTAGAGAACAGAGGGAGGGAAAAGAGCACGGGCTGGAGCATAGATAGAAAGGTTGGGAGGAGGGTATGAAGAGGTGGATAAATGAAAAGTAAAAAAAAAAAAAAGTGTAAGGAGAATCCCTCAGTTTGTCATTTTTGTTTATGCCAACATGTTGTCAGAGACAGAATGACATATCAGCCTATTAGGGAAAACTACAGGGCTCAATGAGTTTGAGACATCTCTGGTAGTTTTCCATTGCTGAAGAATGTAGAAAAAGAAAGAGAGAGCGAGAGAGAGAGAGAGTCTTGCATCCATGTTGTATTATGTTTAAGTGAAGGTAGAATCCAAAACATAGCAGATAAGCTGCCAGACCGCCACTATCCCAGACTGCTGTCTGCTCTTATTATTGTAACGGTTTTCTTGTGTCGAAGGAGAGGCGGACCAAACGCAGCGTGGTTATTATTCGTGGTTCTTTAATAAAGAAACTATACATGAATAGACTAACAAAAAAATAAAAAAATAAACAAAAAAATAAAAAATAAAAAACAGCCCCTAAACACAGAGACAGGAACAATCACCCACCTCTGATTGAGAACCATATCAGGCCAAACACAGAAACAGACAAACTAGACACACAACATAGAATGCCCACTCAGATCACACCCTGACCAAACGAAACATACAAAGCAAACTATGGTCAGGGTGTGACAATTATAGAAGTCTCCTGTCCCCCACACTGGACTCAACTCTGCCTCTTCAAGTGTCCACTCCTCTCCCTTTTAGCTAGTCAGAATAAAAGCAAAAGCTTGCCTTCCATATTTCCCTCTCATTTTGTGTGGTGATTTGTGAGGTAGTGGTGATGAGGCGTTTTTTTGCTATTGCCAGATGAGTATTATGTTCCATACTGATGAAATGTGGACATGCCTGATCTCCTCTCTCTGAAGTGGTCAGCAGATCGTAGCCTGTCCGCAAAGAGGGATGAGTAATTATAAATGTAAATGTTTTGAAAGATGCACCACTAGTTACTTTTTATTTTATTTTTTACAACAGAGTGGAAAAATGGCCGCATGTAACTTTTCTTCTCTCGGGTGGTCAGCAGCTCTTAGCCTGTCAGCTAAGAAACATATATTGAAGGTTGCACCGCATGTCACTTTTCAATCGAGCATGGATAATTGGCCACTTGAAACGTTTCTATTTGGCTCTTAGCCTGTCAGCTAAGACCGTTTTTTCCATAGATGTAACTTTTCTAGTGAGCCGCATGGATACAGGACCAGTTGACCTGCTTCCCTAGCCATGAAACACTTCTATTTCACGGACGGAACTGCTTCAGCCGAATGAGACCTGGGTGAAGAGTTCCTCTGACAGAAAGATGGAATGGTAGAATGAGAGAAAGGAGAGGTGGAAAGATGGAGATTTATCCCTCTCATATCTGTCCATGAAGCCAGACAATGTATCATTAGACTGATAGCTTGGCTTCAGTTTCAAGTTGTTGTTTTTTAAGTTAGTGTGTGTGCTTGCATATTGCATTTTTGTATTGAACCTTTACTTAACTAGGCAAGTCAGTTAAGAACAAATTCTTATTTACAATGACGGCCTACCAAAAGGCAAAAGGCCTCCTGCGTGGACAGGCCAGGGTTAAAATGTTTATATATATATATATATATAGGACATATGTCAGCATGCCAGCACTAGAGTAGGGGTATATCATCATCATTGATCTCTGATCTGGCTACAATCAAGACCGCTACATACGTTTACATACCTGACACGCAGAATTCCCAGAACTCAATGAGTTCAGAGACACTATTGCTTTGATGGGCTTAAGATAAACCTGTTCAGGTATTCAACAGTCTGCTCGATGTCACAGTGGTTTATCTGTATCAAATTGTATTTGTCAAATGTGCCGAATACAACAGGTGTATTACCTTACCGTGAAATGCTTACTTACAAGCCCTTAACCAACAATGCAGTTAAAAAAAAAAATAGAGTTAAGAATGTATTTACCAAATAAAACTAAAGTAAAAATATAGACTAAAAAGTAACACAATAAAATAACAATAACGAGGCTATATACAGAGGGTACTGGTTCCGAGTCAATGTGCAGGGGTACCAGGTTAGAAATGTATGTACTATACCATCAGAGAGAGATGATGATTTATCTCTATGCATATACTGTACTGTAGGTCCAACAGCCTGCCTGTTCCACTTCCATTGTCTGAGTGTGACTGATGAATCTTTAGTTCAGTAATGCCCCGCCGTCCTATCCATCAGTAGACCAAGTAAAGATATGTTGTTCCGTACATTCTGTCCAAACAACGTCTTCCATTAGATGTTGAGGATGGTTTTAAAGACATTATTACGTGGTCAGACACGCTCATGACAAGTCTTACTTTGCATTATACCTCCAGGCAAAGTGTTACAAACGGGTTCACATGTACTGTATGTGTGCTTTGGTTATCAGGGATTCATTGGGCCTCCTGGTATAGCTGGTTCAGCCGGGCAGGAAGGGGAGAGAGTAAGTATCACCTTGATTTATGCAGTATGTGCACCTAATTAAGGGTCTGTCAGGTAGGAGACATTGTCCTCTTTGTTTGCTATAGGTGTAGGATATAACCAAGGCTACTGGCTAACTCATCCTATCAGTTGTACTCCTCTTGAACCTTCCATGTAGACATGGACAGGACGAGGGTCGTCAATATCAGTAAACTCGGATCTAACCAAAGGCAATTCATGTTGCGTTTCATCTATTTCGGAGCTATTAAGCAACAGGAAAATATGTGCTTAGCCCTGTTAATTGTATGGTTTTATTTATAGATCCAAATGAATGTTTGCTGATACTAACAAAGCAGCTACAGCGATCTCCCCTCACAGAGTTCTTATAAGGACAATAAAATGTCTAATAAGTACATTTTCCACAATGCAATGCCATGTTGTGTCAGTGGAAAATATGCTTCTTCATCATGAAATAAATCATAAGTCCCCTGGACCGTAGTACAGTGTTTATCTTCCCTTAATAACTTACCCTGGCAGTAAAGTCCTGTAAAACAATAAAAAAAAAACTGTATGATTCATTCTGTGAGGGAGGTCTTGACTACGATTTTATCATAGACGAATTACACAGCAAACGGCAGTCACCTTTCCTCATCTGAGAGTTTCCTTGTGTTTTTTTTCCCCCCCAGGGTATTCCCGGTCCTGTTGGGAAGACCGGTCCCAAAGGAAAACAGGTAATGGACTACACAACACCACACAGCTTTGAAACCCGTGATATTCCTGGACAGGGGGGGAAAACTAGAATGGTCCGCATGCATCCTGGGTCAATAACTGTGGTCCAATTTGTGGAAATTGTCATGCGCTATCAAGAGGGCGGAACGGGGAGATAAGAAGAGAGGATAGGATAAGGAGAGAGTAGAGGAGAGGAGGTGGGAAGAATAGAGGTCAGAAAGAAGTGTTACACAACCCATAATGGTGTACATCTGCTACTCCCACAGAAGTAATCATTTACCCTCAACACAGGAAGCCCTAAGGAAATTTAAAGCCAAAGCTTGCCTTCATCTGTATTCTGTGAGTGTTCATTGCTAATGTGCAAATGCACTCGGCACATTCAGTGCCAAAAGTAACAATTCACACACAGCCAAAAATAGATTACCCGTGATATAAAAACAACCTATGGACAGGATGCCAACAACATGAGGATATGCATACCTTGGCATTCAACTTGCCATTTGAGTGAGTCTCTCTCAGTGCCAGTTAGGTTGGCATAGGAAAACAGTGTCTCACATACAGAGATAGAGTAACCAAAGGCATGACATAGCGAAAAACGCTATAAAAACACAAGTGTCAGTGAGCAAGGCATCTGACAGCTTCGCTGTGCTGTGGCCAGCTGGGATACCAAGTGGGCCAATGGCCCAGACCAGGCACACCAGCATCTGTCTGTGAGTGAGTGGAGAGGGGTTATCAAAGCCTCCTTCTCTCTCTCTCTCTGGAACTGTAACGCTGGGGATGGAACACTCAGAGCTGGAAGTTCTGGAACACAGGGGAGAGAATGGAGAACATCAGAATATCCCACAATATGCAAATAGGCAGGTGTAGGCAGGTAAGGAGGGCCAGCGCCCTTTGCCCTGTTCGATCTGATAGGCCTACAATGAGGAGATTATACCCAGGAGCATCGGAATATCTAAAGGAGCCCCATAACTCCTAACTGAACTGCCAACATTGTGTAAATGAAAACTTGCTGTTCTTTTGCATGCAGGGAGTTGTTGGAGATGTTGGTGAAAGGGGTCCTCCTGGTCCTGATGGCGACGAGGTAAGATCTACGTCCCTCCTCCTCTTAAAGGGATAGTCCAAGATTTTGGCAATTAAGTCCCTTTTCTACTTACCCAGAGTCAGATGAACTCGTAGCTACAATGTTGATGTCTCTGCGTGCATTTGAAGCAAGTCAAAGGTAGTTTCGCGAGTCATTGCTAACTAGCGTTAGCGCAATGACTGGGAGTCTACAGGTGCATCCCAGTCGCTGAGCTAACGTCACTTAGCAGTTTCCTTCCTACTGCACGCAGGGACCTAGAAATGGTATCCATCAGTTCAGCCGACTCTGTGTAAATAGTTGCCAAAATCTCACACTATCCCTTTAAGTCAAATCAAATTTGCCGAATATCACTGGTGTAGACTTTAAGCTTGCTTACAAGCCTTTCCCAATGATGCAGGGTCTACAAATAATAATAGTAATGTAAAATAAAATAGTAGCACAAGAGGATTTAAATAAGATACACAAGTACCAGATCCATGTGCAGCGGTAGGAGCTATCTGAGGTCGATAGTACGTGACAGCAGGGGGAAGTTACTAGGCATCAGGATGGATAATAATAAGAGTCACATAAAGAACAGAGTAGCAGCAGCAAATGATGAGTGTAAAAGTGTGTAAGTGTGTTTGTGTAATGTGTATGTATGTGTGTGTGTGTGTTTTTGTATGTAGTGTTTGTGAATGTATGTGGGAGTGTCAATGTAGGGTGTGTGAGTGAGTGTGTATATGGTGTGTATATATAGTCTAGTGTGTGTGCGTATGGTCAGTGCAAGATAGAGTCCGTGCAGATAGTTTGGGTACCATTCATTTACTTTTTAGCAGTCTGGCTATTAAGCAGTCTTATGGCTTGGGAGTAGAAGCTGTCTCAGAGCCTATTAGTCCGAGAGCCGATGCTGTGGTACCGTTTGCCTGTTTCCGGTTGCCATGTTTGTATACTCTATTCAGTCTCTATCAAAAAAATCACACTCCAGGAACAATGTTGTGCACCCCTGCCCTATGTCTTGTGCCCTGCTCTATGACCTTTAGGAGATTAGCTCTGCTGAGCTGAGTTGTGCCATGCACAGTATATAGACAGAGCAATTGTTCTCGTTTGGCCTCCGAAACGCCAGGGTTGACTCAACCGCATGGCTTAGATTAGAACACACTCTCTGGACTGTTTCTCGACGTCTGTAGCTCTGGATGAATGAGCTCAGCCCAGGCCCAGCAGTCTGTAACGTTTTAGAGCTCAACGTGTTGAGATGATCTGCAATCCGTTACAATTTCGCAGGGCTGTCTGTGTTGGGCAGATTCCAACAGAACAGCAGGTTACAGGGAATCACTTTATTGAGCTGGCAAAGTATACTGCAGATGAGCAAATCGGGAAACTGATTGTTTTTTTTATTGATTTAAAAAGTTCTGTAAAAGCACTGTTTAATGTATGTAGACTGAGAAGCAACAAAGAAGTGTGGTTCACAGCAAAACATGGTTTGTGTTATGATTAGCTGTGTCTGGGTGTGCCAGACTGCATGATACTGTAATTTGGAGAAAAGCTTTACTATCCTGTGTGTGGCCTGGGCGTGTGTGTATGTCTCTGTGTGTGTGCCTGGGTGCATGCGCGTGTTTATGTTCACATGTGTGTCCATTGCTACCCTCTACTCATGATGTTCCTGTGCTCTTCTATAGGGGCCTGCTGGTGGGACTGGCATGGGTGGATTCCCAGGTCTGAGGGTGAGTGTTACACAACTTTACACATCAGCCTTTCTAGGGATTTTTTTCCTAGCCACCGTGCCTCTACATCGGCATTGCTTCCTCTCTGGGGTTTTAGGCTCGATTTCTGTGATAACTTTGTGATAACTGCTGTTCTAAAAAAAATAGCTCTATAAATACATTTGATTAATATTTTTATTCATCTGTCGTGTTCTGGTCAAGGTCTAACGTTTTTTATCTTTATGTCGTAAATTAAGATCCTACATCTGTACAGTGTATTATATCCACATCAAGCCCAACTCCACATTTGCCTGTAGATTAGATCAGATGTTTTTGGATAACTGTTTTGTATACTGGAAGAGTAAAAATTCTGATGAATGGGGAATCTGCTCTGACATACTCTGATAAATGGGAATCTCTAACGAGTACCCTTCGTTTCTTGGAGAGGTACTGTGCCAATACTCCAACCAAGGTAATTTGTTTTGAATGGTAACAATATATTCTTCACCCTGCCTACTGTGAAACGCTTAGTACTGTGCTCTGCAGGTCATGACTGCCCTGCCAAAGGTAGATTACCAATATTTGATTCACTTTAAAGACATGGCGGCCTGTCAAGCCCTGAGCTGAGTGAGGGAGAGGGAGAGGGAGAGAGAGAAGACCAAAAGAGGTCCCACTTTAAATTACGTTCAGTTTATAAAGGCTCCTTCGTAAATGCCTTCAGAAGCACTACATAAGTGTTACAAAGCATCTTTAACCATATGTCATGTTTTTATAAAGGGTTCATAGATGTGGCACAACTGTGTGTAATTATCACCAATGTCAAATGTGACTGTGAGACGTGAATATGAGACGTGGCTGTATCTAGGGGATTTGTATTTGGCTGAGCCTGCTAGCTACATTTAGGCTAGCTAGTCATTTTTGTGAAGTCACTGAAATTATCGGAAATAACCATTGAGGTAGCTACAGTATAGAATCTAATTTAACACTTAACTACTACAAATTACAAACAAATTTAAATGGCAATAAATAAAGGTTAACTTATTTGTTTTTCGCTGTCCAGTGGCAGCACAAATGGGCATTTGATTTGTTACCTCATCACATGATCAGCGTCTCGTCAGCAACACTAAGAAAGTACTTCCGGGACACTTACATGTGTCAATAACTATTAATGATATATACAAATAATTATCTAAACATTAACAATGATTCATATTTGTTCATATTTAAGTGACATTTGCATTAAATGTGGATTTAGAAACATGTACCAATGTCAAATAAATGCCCTCAATACAAATAGCTGTATAAAGAGTTGAAGTCGGAAGTTTACAGACACCTTAGCCAAATACATTTAAACTCAGTTTTTCACGATTCCTGACATTTAATCCTAGTAAAAATTCCCTGTTTTAGGTCAGTTAGGATCACCACTTTATTTTTCAGAATGAGAAATGTCAGAATAATTGTAGAGAGAATTATTTATTTCAGCTTTTATTTCTTTCATCACTTTCCCAGTGGGTCAGATGTTTACCTAGTATTTGGTAGCATTGCCTTTAAATTGTTTAACTTGGGTCAAACGTTTTGGGTAGCCTTCCATAAGCTTCCCACAATAAGTTTGGTGAATTTTGGCCCATTCATCCTGACAGAGCTGGTGTAACGGAGTCAGGTTTGTCGGCCTCCTTGCTCGCACACGCTTGTTCAGTTCTGCCCACAAATGTTCTATAGGATTGAGGTCAGGGCTTTGTGATGGCCACTCCAACACCTTGACTTTGTTGTCCTTCGGCCATGTTGACACAACTTTGGAAACATGCTTGGGGTTATTGTCCATTTGGAAGACCCATTTGTGACCAAGCTTTAACTTCCGGAATTATGTCTTGAGATTTTGCTTCAATATATCCACATAATTTTCCTCCCTCATGATGCCATCTATTTTGTGAAGGTCACCAGTCCCTCCTGCAATAAAGCACCCCCACAACATGATGCTGCCACCCCCGTGCTTCACGGTTGGGATGGTGTTCTCCTGCTTGCAAGCATCCCCCTTTTTCCTCCAAACATAACGATGGTCATTATGGCCAAACAGTTCTATTTTTGTTTCATCAGACCAGAGGACATTTCTCCAAAAAGTACGATCTTTGTCCCCATGTGCAATTGCAAACTGTAGTCTGGCTTTATTTATGGCAGTTTTGGAGCAGTGGCTTCTTCCTTGCTGAGCGGCCTTTCAGGTTATGTCGATATAGGACTTGTTTTACTGTGGATATAGATACTTTTGTACCTGTATCCTCCAGCATCTTCTCAAGGTCCTTTGCTGTTGTTCTGGGATTGATTTGCACTTTTCGCACCAAGTACGTTCATCTCTAGGAGACAGAACGCGTCACCTTCCTGAGCGGTATGACAGCTGCGTGGTCCCATGGTGTTTATACTTGCATACTATTGTTTGTACAGATCAACATGGTACCTTCAGGCGTTTGGAAATTGCTCCCAAGGATGAACCAGACTTGTAGAGGTCTACAGAGTTTTTTTTCTGATGTCTTGGCTGATTTCTTCTGATTTTCCCATGATTCCCACCTCCAATTGACACAAATGATGTCAGTTAGCCTATCAGAAGCTTCTAAAGCCATGACATCATTTTCTGGAATTTTCCAAGCTGTTTAAAGGCACAGTCAACTTAGAGTATGTAAACTTCTGACCCACTGGAATTGTGATACAGTGAATTATAAGTTAAATAATCTGTCTGTAAACAATTGTTGGAAAAATGACTTGTGTCTTGCACAAACTAGATGTCCTAACCGACTTGCCAAAACTATAGTTTGTTAACAAGAAACGTGTGCAGTGGTGGTAAACTCCCGACTTCAACTGTATGGAATACATATTGTCTTAGAGCAAGAACTATTCTCGGTGCCACAGTAAAAGTATAGCAGGGAATACTGTAGGGTCTGTAGAATGTATGGTGTTAAGTGTTAATATATGGTGTCATTTCAAGGGGCTCTGAATAATACAGAGTTTTGCTGACCTTTTAGTCCACCCATTCCATTGGTGGCTGAATCACATCACATGTGCGCTTACTACAGAAAACCTGCTAACCAAACAACAGTACATGGGCATTCTCACTGAATTAAATGGCAACTACACGCAAAAATGTTCTTAGATTTTTTCCAGACCTCAAAAGACATCACCTGATGTGATTTAAGCATTACTGTGAACACATAAAATCCAATTTTGTTGTTTATCTATTTAAAATACTGTAAAGAATCTGGGGTAATCCAGAATTTTTTTCAGGAAATCCAAAACCTGGAAGGAGGCAATAAAACCTGGAAGTAGGCAATAAAATGTAACAGATTTTAAATGGCCCTACCAACATTTTTTGGTACTTTAGTGTGTGTGTCATCCTGCATCACATCATTTTGGGGTAAGTTGAGGTCAGTTCCAATACTGACTATGCACCCAAGAGGTTGGGCCGTCCAATAAATGTTTTAGTAAAATATAATAGAATTTATAACATTTTGCAAACATTTTATCCAAAGCGACTTACAGTACAGTCATTTGTGAATACATTTTTACGTATGGGTGGTCCCGGGAATCGAACCCAATATCCTGGGGTTGCAATGCTCTACCAAGATGCATGACAGGGTTATCAATGCTTTGTGAAGCCTCAATTTAATATGATTTATAAGGCCTTTATTAAACGGTGCTTATGTCACCCTTTATAAAGCACAGAATTATGTCATATTTGACATAGTGGGTCATGTCATATTTGACATTGGTGGTTATGTCACACTTTTATGCGACATTTATTAACCCTTTAAAGCATGACATATGGTTAGATGATTTGTAACACATTTATGTAGTATTTATGAAGGCTTACCAAGCCTTTACAGGCCTGGGCAACTCCAGTCCTCGGGGGCCTGATTGGTGTCACACTTTTCCCCGATCCCTAGCAAACACACCTGATTTAAACTAATTGCATTCTTAACTGAAGATCAGGATTAGTTGATTATTGGAGTCAGCTGTGTTAGCTGGGGCTAGGGAAAAAGTGTGACACCAATCAGGCCACAGATGACTGGAGATGCCCAGGCCTGCTATAAGCTGCACATTATTTAAAGCTGGAGAGCGAGAGAGAGAGAGATAAAGAGAGAAGGAGGAGGGGGGGTTAGAGAGCCTGTCCTAGTGCTGTCTCCTGAGAGGGAGAGAGAGTGGGATGAGTGAAATAAATCCATAGCAGCTCTTCTCTAAACTCATACATACTCCCATGCCATTTTAAGTCATCAAAACATGTCAAAGTGTCCCTCCAGGCCATATAAACAGTATAGTGTTGCCCCGTAATGATAGATACTGTATTACCTCCACCCATGACCTAGCCTGTACCCCATCCCTCATACCCCCATGACCTCCATAACCAATTCCTCCCCACGGGGCTGCTGAGGTGAAGTGAGGTTTGGTCCCTGACCCTGGCCCCCCCGGGAAAGCTGTGTTGGCCAGAGCATGGGAGGTTGGGAACCCTCTCTCTCCATCAGACAGATTTACGGGGTCACCACGAGCGGCGCTCAGAGGGATGGAGATTCCTCAACTGTTGCCACCTCATCCGGCCATAACTCAACCGCTACACCTTAACTCAACCGTAACTCAACTGCCACGCCAAGATCCACACAGAGTCTGACTTGCCTGAACTACTGTTACAAGATGGCACCCAGGCAGCATGACATACGTACCCCGGGAATTTGATCTGACTCAGATGGAGGGCTCTGACCCATCCCTACAAATCAAGCTGTTCTCTGGACAGGACGTAGCATGGACATGGTCAGGTCAGGCTACTGGAAGTTAGGCCTACCTGGGAAAACACAGCCAGCTCTATTCCAGCCGTGACAAAAAGTTGAGGCAAAACTTGTAGGATATAGATCATCCTGCTCTTATTGCTATTCAACATCACACATATTCTCTTGCATTTTCTATTCCCGGAGTACTGTATGTCTATGACAAAAACTGTTGATGAGTGATCATCTTTGAGAAATAGTTCATGTAAAGTACCTACATTTAGGATAAAGTATTTAAGTGTAATGTATAATGCATGAAGGGACACATGATGACAGGTCTCGATTTGTTAAACTGAATGGCTGGCTGGTAACGTTGCCAATTGGATCAATTCGGTTCATGTAGTTACATACTGTGCTCACATATTTATAGGCCATGTTATGTTTTACAGTCACTAATGTATTTTCAATTCAGTACAACATTATTGTAA